>NC_050574.1:434553594-435153594 GCF_011100635.1 Trichosurus vulpecula | reverse complement strand
GGGCAGCCTGAGGGTGTCCCCCTCCAGATGCACACCCAGTAGGTGCTCAGTAAATATGCATCAATTAGGAGGAAAAAAAAGCAGCTTAAAAATGCCTTGGAAGGAATGAACACAGCATGGAGCAGAAGAGACGGATTGGTTCAGAACAGAAGAAGGTTGTAGGTAAGAGGGTAGACGAGAGAAGAGAGGCTCATAGAAGACAGGATGGACTGAGAAAATCAGAAAGGAAGAACAGTATTTGGGAGGGGGGCAAACACCATTTCTAAAAAGAAACTGAGAGACTAAAGAATACTTGATTACGACCTACGAACAGAGTGGAGATTGGAATCCCCTCCGCTTCTCTTCGATGACTTGAGGCCAGGCCTAGCTCTAATTCTCACTAACAGTTAGATGTTCCTGAGGACAAGCTGCTCCCAAAGCCTCCCTCTCCGACCCACAGACAGTAGTTTGAAAGTCAGAAGCCAAGGCAACAAGCATTTCTTCTGCTTGGGTACCCACACGTAGCACAGGAGGTACAAAGAAAAGCAAAAGACAGTCCCTGGCCTCAAGGAATTTCCAATCTAATTGGGGAGACCAATGTGCAGACAATTATGCTCAAACAAGACACATACAAAACAAACTAGAGATAACCTCAGAGGAAAGGCACAAATGGGGCCTAGAAAGGTTTTTTCAGAGAAGGTGGGATTTTAGCTAAGACCAGAAGGAAGCCAAGGAAGCCGAGGAAGCCAGAAGGCAGAGGCAAGGAGGGAACCCGTACTATTGCAGATGAGACCCGAGTTCAGTAAAACTGAGACTTCCCAAGTACAAATCCCACGAGAAAGCAGTTAAAGAAAAGAGGGAAAGTCTCTGGGAACCAGATGGAAAGCCTGAGTGACTGAGAAACAAACCTCCCAGGCCCTGTAAAATCACTGTATATTTAAAGAAATGTGTCAGGAAAACATGATTTACTATTAGCCTCCATTCATTCAAAGGGGCATTTAGTGTGATGAGGAAAGCCTTGGTCTTCCTGGAGGTCTAACAAAAGCATCCTCTGCCTTACTTTAGAAATATTAATGAATGCAATGAGAAGGTGGCACAGTGGAGAGACCCAAATTCAAAGCTATCCTCAAACAGTTACTGAATGTGTGACCCTGGGTAAGGCACTTTAGCTCTGTTTGCCTCAGTTTCCTGAACCGTAAAATGGGATTAATAATAGCATCTACCTCCCAGAGTCGTGAAGAATGAGATTACATTTGTAAAACGCTGAACACAGTGCCCGGGACATAGTAGGTGCTTATTAAATGTCTCTTTCCTTCCTTCCTCACTAATGAGAAGAGAATATGAGACAAGTTTGACTTCATTAATTCAACAAGTACTTATTAAGTGTCTACTGCATATCAGGCACGGTGCTAAGCTGTAGGAATAGTAAGACAAAATATGAAAAAAGTTCTTTCCCTCTAGGAGCTTATGTTTTTCTGTATTTTTTCTGGAATTAGGGATGAATAACAATGATAAATCTCAGACAAGGTAATAAAGCAGTACCATTTTTAATGTGTGTAGCAGGTTAACATTTACAAAGCCCTTTCATATATCATCTCACTTGATTGTCTTCCGTTCTAGAAGAGGACCATGACCTCAGGGACTCCGTCATCTCACTTGGTATTCACAAAGGAGAGCACGAGACAGAGTTCTACTGGGTAGGCCAAAAAGGTAGGGCGCCATATGTTAGATACAAGTTCTTTCTGGGCAAAAACTATTCCTCCCTTTTTTGTTGTTGTTGTCACCATCATTGTAACAGAGACTGGCCAGGGAGGGCCTGATCCTGGAAGTATGTGGATATTTGACACGTTGGCTTCCCAGCATGGAAAATCTGGAAGGCTCACACCAAAGGGGTTGCCGGAAGAGAAAAGGAGACTTATGCCACTGATGTTAGAAAGAGAAAATCAGGAGTACATGGCAACAGATTGGATATAGAAGCTGAGACAGGGAGAACGACAACTAAGCTTTGAGTCTGAGTGACTGAGAGCATGGTGGTCCCCTCAACAGTAATTAAGAAGCTAGAAAGAGGAGATGGGTTGGGATAAAAGATAATGAATTCAGATTTAGACTTTAGGGTTCAGATTTTAAGCTGTCACTAGGACATCCAATTCAAGATGCCTAATAGGTCATTGGAGATGCAAGAGTGGAAGTGAGCAGTGAGGTTAGGGCTGGATAAGTAGACCTGAGAATCATCAGCATAGAGATGATAAGTGAATCCACGGAAGCTCATGAGATGATCAAGTGAAATAGGACAGAGGGAGAAGAGAAGAGGGGAGCTGTATGGGACAAGGAGACTGAGGAAAAGCAGGAGGAAACAGTGTCATGAAAAACCTAGACACAAGACAGTAACAAAGAAAAGAGTGTGATTGACAGGCTGCAGAGAGTTCAAGAAGGATAAAGATTGAGAAGAGCTTTGGCAATTAAGAAAACGTTAGTAACTGGAGAGAACAGTTTCAGTTGAAGGATGAGGTTGGAAGCCAGACCACAGAGAGTTAAGAAGAGAGTAAGAGGAAAGGAAGTGGAGGAACCTACTGTTTATGGCCTTCTCAAGGTGTTGAGCTACGAGAAGGAGATCTGTGTGATGAGAGCTAGTAGGAACAGATGGATCAAATGAGAATTTTCTGAAAAGTAGACAGGAAGAGGTTGAAGATAATGGGAAGTGGGGTTGAGGGAGGGGGAAATCTCCTGGAGAAGAGGGGATGGAATAGAATCACTTGAGTGTGTAGAGGGGTTTGCCTCGGCAAAGAGAAGGGCCGCTATATTATGGGGTGAGGAGGAAACAATGGCAGAAAGCACCTATATGATGTGAGATGAGGAGGAAGAAGAGGGAGCCTTTCATGAATGGCCTTAACTTTCAGTAAAATAGGAAGCAAGGTTCTTAGCTGGGGGTAGGAGAGGAAACCATGGGATGTTTGGGGAAGGATGAAAAGGTTTGGAAGAGCCATTGTGATGAGATAGTGAGTTAATTAGGGAGGTGTAAAAGAATTGCCTTGCAGTGGTGAGGGCCCAGTTGAAGTTACTTGACCTATATTTGTCAGTCAGTAAATACCCCTTTTAGGTGGTGCAGTGAGAAGAGCACCAGCCCTGGAGTCAGGAGGACCCGAGTTCAAATACAGCCTCAGATATTTGACACACTTACTAGCTGTGTGACCTTGGGCAAGTCACTTAATCCCAATTGCCCTATCTTACCCCCTCCAAAAGAAAAAAGAAAATATCCCTTTGAAAAAGCTAATTGATATTAATTGATTAAATGTTGTCTGGATCCCTAAAATGTCCAATAGGGAGTTGGTGATGCAGCTAAGGCGATGGAGCCAAGAAGAGAGACTATATATAGCTGAAAACATAGATCTGGGAATCAATCTTCATAAAGATAATAATTGAACACATGAGAACTGATGAGATTCCCCAAGCAAGAGAAGATAGAGAAGAAGAAAAGAGAAGAAATCATAGGACAGAACCTTGGGTGATATCTACAATTAGGGGGAATGATGCGAATGGAGATCCAGCAAAGGAGACTGAAAACAAGGGGTCGGACAGGTAGGAAAAGAACCAAGAGACACCTTAAAATCTAGTGGCACCCAAACCCAGAGAGGCAATAGTCCTAACAGTCCATGAGTCCAAATTCTAAAGCTGTAATTTATTAGCCATGCAACATCAAGCCTGTCACTTAATCTCTCTGAGACTCAGCTTCTTCACCTATAGATGGGGATAATAAGACTGTCTCCTTTAAGAGAGTGAGGGTGAAATGAGATAATATATATAAAGCCATTTGTAACCCTAGAGTGCTATATAAATATGGATCACTATTATCTTACTGACAATAATAATTTACGAGACTTGTCTAAAAGTACACGTGAAAGAAAAATACATGGACGAGGTGGAGCAAGAGCCTAAGTCTAATTCCAAAATCAAGCTTTTATTCCAGCACATAATAGCAGCATGGAGCTAATTCAATTAAATTCAAAGAAAGCTAAGCTTTACCACTTATATAAAATTTCCAGAAATTTTGAAAATATGAAAAAATTAGAGGGAATAATAAATGGAAATATTCTCTACACAATACTTACATTAGCATCTTTCCAAATACTAAATAATTTTGGTTGTTCAGGAACATTAAGAAGTATGTTACTCCTGGCTCAGGTGGTACCCCATCCCACAAGAATTTTCTATTCTAGACTCATATCAATCCTGGGGGAGCCTGAAATCAAAGAGAAGAGAGTCAGGCCTTTCTCACACTCTCAGCCTCATCTCCCCCACCCCAGAGTTACAGGGAAAATATCTGAAACAAAGCTTACCTATGGCTTATGCCCAAGGTCTTCCCAAAAGTGGTCTAATAGGGTTCCTTCAAGAAAAGGTATTTATTGTTGAAAACTAAAAATAAATATTTTTTTTTAAAAGAAAGAGGAGGGGCAGCTAGGTGGTACAGTGAATACAGCACCAGCCCTGGAGCCACGAGGACCTGAGTTCAAATCCAGCCTTAGACATTTGACACACCTACTAGCTGTGTGACCTTGGGCAAGTCACTTAACCCCAATTGCCCTGCCTTCCCCCCTCCAATAAAACCAAAAAAAAAAGAGGAAAAGGCCCCATACATATAAAAACATTTACAGAAATTCTTTTTGTGATAGCAAAGAACCGGAAATTAAGTGGGTGCCCCTCAGAGGAGATCTGAACAAATTATGATATATGACTGTAATGGGATACTATTGTGTTATAAGAAATAATGAAAGGGATAGCTTCAGAAGGAAAAAAAAAGGTATTCAATGTAGAAGGTAGAAATTAGTTATAGGACAACTATTTCTTCTATCACAAAAGAAATGCTTAAAACACAAAAGACTCATACATATACATTAGCATATACTTAAAACAGAAAACAATGAAATATCACACCTATTATACTCTCCAGAGAGAGGAAGACAACTTTAGAGAACCAGAAAAGATATTTAATTTTTGTGTTTAACTTGAACTATCTGCACAACTCTCAAGTCCAGATTTCCTGACAAGATAGGGCACGTTTTGGACTTTCTTAATCCTTTCTGTTACTGAAGCTTCCTGGTAGTTTCTCCTGATAATATTCATAAAGGGCTTTGCAAACGTTAAAGCACTTTATACAGAAATAATATGCCAAGGACTTTGTAAACCTTTAAGTGCCGTATGAAATCAGTTATCATTATGGCCCCTCCTTACCATAAGTCATCATGACAACATACTCTCAGGACAAAGTTCAGTGATCACAGGTACAATAAGCAGCGACCAAGGCAAATTTTTCTCACCTTTGGGTAGCAGTTCTTGCAAATTTCCCTAAGACTGGAAGAATTCAAGACATTTAAGAGGTTCTACAATCTGACTGCAAACTTTTCTTTGCAGAGTTGGGGAACCATAAATATGGAATATCAGACTTTTTCGGTTGGCTGGTTTGTTTTCATGAGTTTTCTTTCTTCCTCTATTTTTATTTTTTACTATAAGGGATGGATCTTTGGAAGGGAGTAGGGGGAGGAGATGTAGTGGGGAATTCATAAATGATGTAAAAACAAAAGATGGCAGATATGGGCTGGCCCTGTGATTTCATTGCTATATCTTGGATAGGACAATGGCACCTTTCAGAGAAGCTATAATAACAATGTCGGGAAGCAACTTATAAGGGGTCAACAATCTTACTTTAATCAGACATATATATACCATTCACTTAGTTCAGGGGAAGAGTCAACACCCTGAACTTCAGAAAAAATACAAACAAATTACAAGCAGAAATTATATAAACAGAGCAAATAACAAATAAATAAACCAATCAGCAGACAGGACTTCTAACTGTCTCTCCATGGCAATACATACATAGTTACCAGACAGAGAAGCACTGACGTCTGGGTTTTCAAAGCTGGGGCGGGGTGGGGGGGGTGGGGGGTGGGCGTTCCTTACCGGCTACCCAGAGTCTCATCTGGCTACACCATATGAACACTCTTCCCATGAGTGAGCCCCAATGCAAAATGCTAACCTCCGATATATATACACTTCTTCAGAGTCAGAGGGCATCACAGCCCTCATAACCCAGGCTCATATGTCTTAGGCTTCCACATGACTTAAGCAGGTTACATGGGCCTATTAATGGATGGGTAAGATCTTCCCATCAAGCAAAAAATACATTAACAATACAGAAGGAAACTCTCTACCAGTGTAGGTCAGCCCCTTTTCTGCAACTTAGAGTCAGAGAGCTTCTTAGGGCACCTTTCTGAGGGGGTAAGTGATGGCAGGGAGGGGACAGCCAGTATGGATGAGAGGCAAGATTTGAAATTGAGTCTTCCTGGCTTCAACAGGGGCTCTAGCCACAAGCCAAGCTGCTCTCAAAAGCAGAACATAACAATAAACATTCGATTTTTTTTAAAAAAGAAGGGCTGTGTTTTATTTGTGTTTTCCCAGTGTCTAGCACAGCACTCTTCTCAGAAAGTACTCAATAAATGTCTACTGAACAAATGAATGAATGAGTGAATGAATTTAGTATGGTTCTCCTGAATCCAAGATGAGCCTACACTTTCGAAGCTACTAGAAACATTCTCTTTCTCTCTCCCTCTCTCCCGGTCTCCCTGTCTCCCTCCGTCTCTCCCTCTCTCTCTCTGTCTCTCTCTGTCTCTCTCTGTCTCTCTCTCTCTCTCTCTCTCTCTCTCTCTCTGTCTCTCTCTCTCTCTCATTCTCTCTCCCTCTCTCTCTCTCTCTCTCTCTCTCTCTCTCTCTCTCTCTCTCTCTCTCTCTCTCTCTGCAGCATCCAAAGAACGCCTGCCCTGAGCTCTTTTCTCTTTTTTTCATCTGTGGTCCTCCCTCCAGCGAGGTTCCCGGCTTACCTTTGATCTGATTATTCTCTAAACACAGAATCAGCTAGTCTCCCTAACAAGAATTAGGCCCTCATCATCACCAACTTGCTACATACAGTTTAATTGCTTATAGTCACATAATAGCAGTAAGAATAAAACTTTGGACAATTAAGCACTTGCACTGGGTGGGGCGGGTCGAGAACAATAGCATCACAGATTTAGGCTGTAAAAGGACCTTAAAGGTCAAGTTCAACCCTGGCATTTTGCAGATGAGAAAACTAAGACCCAGAGGAGATTAAGTGATTTACCAAGGTCACATTAAAATTAAGTGGCATGGCTGGGGTTTGAAACCTGGTCCTTGACTCAATATTCAGTGCTCTTTACTATTTATCTTGAAAATTCCCCACAGGGTCAAACTCAGAATCTTGACCTTTAATAGATTATTAGATTAATAGATTTCTTTCTTAATTTAATTAATTAATTAATATTATATATTATTTATTTTGTATATTTATTATAATTAATTAATATATGTAGCCATACTCTGACTCATTCTTCCAACCTACATGTACTGTAGATGTAACTAATAAAACGTTTTTGCCTTGTGCATAGCATGGATAGATATCTGATCTGAGATCTGGCCCATTCAATCTCCAAGGGAAGTCACAATTTTTACCTCTGTAGAGGGTAGGAGGAGGACCATGCCTATACTTGCAGAAGCCCACCAAACAAGGGAGGATTCAGGACCTCCATGGCTAGGCAATCTTTCTTTCACTCTTACCTCTGAGGGTTATACAGTTAGCATCTATCTACCCTACATCTACGATCTATAATCCAAGTGTATGATACTCTCTTTTAAGGGTTCAAAATAAAATACACTTTCTCTAGTCATTCTTAAAGGGAGGATAACATTTAGCTTACTCTCATGAGCTTAGCTCCCTCCCTCCCATCAAATGCTAGTTGCACAAAAGACAATCACAGATAGTTAATAAGCTTCATTATCAAAGTCAGCAGTAAACAGAAATTGGAGAAGTTATATAGTTTAAAGCAGATGAAAGAACATGCGAGAGAAAATGAGATCTCAGCTCAACCAAGAAGCGAAAACGATTTCACCCAGGGAATCTGCTTTTAAACTGTCTCTCTAGGGTGGCAAACTCTGGGAATCAAGTGATATGTTTGGGACTGGCTGTCTCACACGTCTGTGACTCTAGAAGGATCTCTCAGCTGTCATTCAAAAGTTCATGCTTTCCTCTCACCCCTCTCACTCAACACTCCTCCTTCTCTTGTTTTCCCCAATCCAAAGAATTCTCTTCTTCACTTAATCAGGTACACTACATCAAAGGTCTCTCAGTCTATCGGGAGTTGTATCAAGAGTTTCTTCCCCACCGCCTTCTTAAGGTACAACCACGACGTAAGTAGTCACAGAACTACAATACTGCAATCAGATATAGCAAGTTAAGGAAGATGAGAGTTGAGTATTGGGTGCCTGCTTGGAGCTAATTTTGATTGAGTATATAGATTCACAGCTTCATGAAACCCTTGAAAACAGGTTGATACTACCAACCCTCGAAATCTCTCTCTCTCTCCCTTCCTTCCTTCCTTCCTTCCTCCCTCCCTTCCTTCCTTCCTCCCTTCCTTCCTTCCTCCCTCCCTCCCTCCCTCCCTTCCTTCCTCCCTCCCTTCCTTCCTTCCTCCCTCCCTTCCTTCCTTCCTTCCTCCCTCCCTTCCTTCCTTCCTCCCTTCCTTCCTTCCTTCCTCCCTTCCTTCCTTCCTTCTTTCACAAAATCATAAACCCAATTCACTCTGAAGCTCATGAACAGCTCCCTGCCCAAGCTCTGCTTAATGACTATATTTTAGGCCCTCCTGGCTTAGAGTGAATGTCAATGCAATGGTTACTGTTTCTCTTTGGAACAGCAACCCTGAGGGTCTTCCCCCCCGCCCCCCCAGCTTGATTTTTTTCTTTTTTTCTAGTAAAAGGAGCCATCCCTTGATTCACCACTTAAAGAGGCCTGATATTCACTGAATGAGCTTTACCTCACTCTAAGCGAGTACATGAAAAGGCCTTAGCCTCAAAGGGCCAGGGTCTCCCATTGCATCCTGGGTCATCTCCAGTCAGCCTGATGAATATCTGGTCTCTGGATCCAGATGGCTCTGGAGGAGAAAGTGAGACTGGTGACCTTGCACAGCCCTCCCTCACTCAAATCAAGTCCTGTCATCATTTCCCAGATGTCATGGTCCTCTTTGAAAACAAAGGACAAACACAACCTGTGAGTACACTAAGCTGTCTGAAAGGGGACCCAGCAAGCTGGGTAACTCAACTTGTCCTCTCCCTCTCCCTCTCCCTCTCCCTCTCCCTCTTCCTCTCCTTCTCCTTCTCTCCAAAGGCAGGTAAATTTTGATGGCCAGAAGCTGACCACTTGGGGTTTACTGGCTTGATTTCTTTCTTTCTCTATCTATCTATCTCTCTTTCTTTCTTTCTTTCTTTAGTCCTACCTATGGACCACTGAAGAATGACCCAGTTCAGAGTCCAAGAGAAGAGTCTCCATGTTGGTCATCTACCTTCATGGTCCATGCTCTTTTCCTAACCAAGGTTCAGATTCCACCAAGAAGGCACTAGAATAAGATGACCTGGGTTGGAGTCTGGCGTGATCACTTAAATTTTGTGACTATGGGCAAGTCACTAAACCTCTTTGAGACTCTCTGATCCTTCAAATGTAAAAGAGGAGTAATAATACTGAACTACCTACCTCAAAACATTCTTGTGAGATAAACACTCTGTAAAACTTAGAGCTCTGGGCAAATGTGAATTATCACTATCCAAGCTGCTGTTAAAGAAAGATGATTTCATTTTCCTTCCTATCTATGAAGCCTATGTGGAAAGAACAGACTGGTAAGAATTTCTTAGGGGAACAGTATACATTTCCTGCTCGTTTGTAAGGCTGGCATTTATTCAGCTTTTTGATGGAGCCATTACAGCATTATTCCCTTGGGGCAAATTTTAACGCCATTCTGAAGTATCTTGGTGGGATCTATCTACTGGCTCACCAAGACGAGTCCTTTCCTCTTGGTTACTGAGTTTCAAAGTATGATTTTTTTTTGTTTGTTTGATTGGTTCTGGGTTTTGGGCCCAATGTATGATTTCACTGGTGTTGGGAATTCTTGGTATGGAAACTTCCTTCACTGGTTAGATTAGCAACACTCCTGTAATGTAATCTTAAATCTCCCAAAGATCCAGGGACACAAAGCTATTACACATCAGAGGCAGGACGTTTCCTGAATCCAAGACCTGCTTTCTATTCCCTAAGCTTTCTATCCCAAATTGCCTCTTTGTGATTGATTGGTTTTTTTTTTTAACCATATAAAAATTGTGAAACAGATAAAAGTAACAACTTGGTGGCCTCTCCATATTAGGTCTTCTTCCCTCCTTTTCATTCGATCTCTCCCTCCACCTCATGTCCAGGCACCAGGTGATATGACTTTGCTCTCTCAACTGTACCTCAAATTCTTTCAAACAGATTTTGGAACTGCTGCAAGGTTTGTCTCCTAGTGGACAAGCAGTTCCACTGTTAGATGCTGTGACTCATAGGAGCTGGGAAGGGGAGGAGAAAAACTCCCCTCTTTCCCCATATCAACCCCACCACTTTTTGGGTATGGGTACAGGGGACACTTGACACAAAGCTGCTCCAAACTTAAACTCTCCAGAACTCACCAAGAGTTCTCAACTGACTCAAGAGCTGGAAGACTGAACTATTGATGGCATCATAGATAGAGAGGTGTAACCCCCGCTATTTGCCACTGCTGTGGCTGTGTAAGACCAATAAGACCAGCACACAGGAGGGCTGCTAGCACAGGTTCTTTGATCTGCTTTTCTAAGGAAAGCAACTCTAAGAGGTTTACAATCTCACTTTAATTAAACATACATATATCATTCACTTAGTTCAGGGGGGAAAGTCAGCACCCTGAACTTCAGAGAAAACACAAACAGAGATTATGTAAACAGAGCAAATACCACAAATCAGCAGACAGAGCTTCTGTCTGTCCATAGCAATACATACATATATAGTTACCAGACAGAGAAGCACCAACATCTGGGTTTTTCAAAGATGGGGGTCGGGGGTCCTCCTTAACAAGTCTTGTCTGGTCAAATCACACAACACTCTTCCACAGAGTGAGCCCTAAGCAAAATACTAACCTCAGAGTATATATACACTTCTTCAGTGTCAGAAGGTGTCACAACCATGAGACTCAAACCCATGTGACCTAAGCCTTCCTGTGACTTAAGCAGGTCATCAAAGACTCCTGATTCAATCAAAGACTCTTGATTGGAACAAAGGCAAGACTCAAAGGCACTTGATTGCCTTAGTGCTGAAAAGCACTCCAAAACAACAACAACAACAAAAAGTCCCACTTTACTTGCTATTGTAGGAGGTTGAAGAGATCTTAGAAGCCATCTAGATCAATTCCCTTCACACAAGGAATGGAAGCCCAGAGGAGTAAATCAGTAAAAGCAGTAATAGCAGAGATAGGATTCAAATCCAGGTGACTCTAAATCCAGCATGCTTTCCACTGCATCAAACTTACTTCTTAAAAAACAAAACAAAACCAAAAAAAAAATCTTGCTCTCTCTGAAGACTGAGCTAAAAGCTTCTAGACTATGAGAATGACTGCACTGCCTACTGTGCTAAGGTGAATATTTAAAGATATCAATGGGTAGTGGCTAATTATCAGCCAGTCAATCCCATGCTTCCTTTCCAATTCAACTAGAGAAACATTTTCATAATTTGCATGTGGATACTGGGCATTGGTGTATCTTCTTTGTTGTTGTTGTTTGGCCTTCATTCTGGAAGAGGACCATGCCATCGGGGAGGTGATGCCATGACATGCAAGTGAATGGGATTTAAGTGAGGGAGGGCCCTTTACAGTTAGTTTAAGGCCTTGTTAACACGATACCTCACTATCTCTGTTATCTGACCTTTGTTTTCTATGACTGCATCAACTTGGGAGTGTAGAAGGGGAGATCAATGAATCAAAAACCAACTACTCCTCTACACGGATATTTTGTATTTAATTAAATGTGTACATGTGGTTTCCATTTCTCTATCCTAGCCCCCCACCCCCTCCCATCTCACCCAGAATGTGAATTTCTCAATGCCAGAGAATGCTCTGTTTTTGTCTCTGTGAGCCCAGCACCTAGCAGAATTTCTGGCCTGTAATAGGCACTTAAACGTTTGTCAATGAATGAATGAAGGCCATTCTGCCTAAGGGAGGCTATGTGGTATAATGCTAAAAACGTTAGATTTGAAGACAAATGACTTGGGATTGAAGCTCAGCTCTTCCAAGCTACCTGTTAACTGTGACTTCAGGCAAGTATCTTGTCTCTGGGCTTCAGCATCAACTCAATAAAAGGAAGGGAGTAGACCAAGTCTCCTCTCTGCCACTTCCAGAGTTAATTCTATAATTCTCTTTTGTTCTATTCTGCCTTTTGCTCATCTTTGTATCCTCGGCACTTAGCAAAGTACCTGGCACACAGTAGGTGCTTAATAAATGCTTATTGACTTGACTGACTTCACCCTCACTGACACTATATGTATGTTTTACCTGAATACATGGGTGTTTGATTCTAGCACACACTTTCCTCTTTCTTTTCTACCACTTCTCTTCAAACATTCCATATCTCAAGACTGCAATTTCCATTTTACTTATAAGGGAAAAGACAATGTACAAATTCATGATAATATACCAAGATAAAGTAATTAAAGTCACACAGATAAAGAAAGTGGCATAGACCTAAGCCAGATCATTGTTAAATTTTCTAAGCTAGTCTACCAAGTTACAATTCCCCAGTCTAGTTTGGTGGCATGCTCTTTAACTGCCTGAAACACCCACTCCTTTCTGGTCCCAAGACGCTTTCTGAAATCACACACACACACACACACACACACACACACACACACACACACGTCCCTTTTTCCACTACCAGGCTGAATCTCAAGGAATCAGGAACTCTTCTGACAGCATGTTGGACTTTTGTTGTTCACTTGGCTAACCAAATCAAGGACAAATCTGGAATGATAATGGGTTCCCATTACCTCAGTAACCAGAATAATTTACCTAGACACCCAGATCACTTTCAAAGTTCCCAAAACTCAGCTCCATCCAAGCCTGTCCTTCTACGTATAATTCCTCTTTCTTCAGCAAAACTCTATGTACCACTAGAGTGGGACTCTAGCGCTTAGCTAGTTGGTCACCTAAACCCAAGTTCAAATCCAGCCTCAGATACTTATTAACCATGTGACCTTGGGCAAATTATTTAACTTTTGCTTGCCTCACCTATAAAATGGGGATAATAAATAGTACCTACTTTACAAGGTCATTGTGAGATCAAATGAGATCATATTTGTGAAGTGCTTAGCACAGTGCCTGGGATTTAGTAAGCTATGAGAGAGATTTTGATCCAGAAGTAGAGATAGGAGCAGCGAAAGAGAGAACGCTACGTTGTCCATTGGACTGGTGAAACAGGAAAGGAAGACTGATTTCCATTGCTTACACAGGGGAAGACAAAGCATGGATATTCTCTTCCCTTATTTGGGAGCGTACCTAGTCAGGGAATCCCTCAACGATCTAGGAAGGCTAGGGGAGGAGGTTTAGGAGATGACTCCAAACAGGAGTTCTAATCTATTTCTTTTCATTTTATTTTATATATAATAAATTATGTGACTGCCCAATGGTATCTATGATTGTGGAGGGTTGCAAGTTAAGAAAGGGGAGCCTGGACAGACAGGGCGAGGGCTTTCATAAATGATGGATTCTATGTTTTTATGTTTTACTTCACCCCTCGCTTCATTCCAACCTTGCCAGTACCACAAAGCTTAGAGGTAGGAGAAGCAGTTTAGGCATGAAGACAGTGGGACACTGAAGCCTTTTGGGAAAGTTATTTTCTATGTAGACACCAAGAAGAAACTGAGGAGAATTGGGTGGAATACCACCTGACAGGAAACTCAGATCTTGCACTCCCTTATTGGACAATTAGTACAGTGACATGATGACATCCTGTAGGATTAAAGAAGGCAGTGCTCACCCACTAGAGATTTGGACTGCTTAAATCAATAGCCATTAGTAATTTATTAATGAATACTATGTTTGGCATATTGTGCCTCAGCTAGGCACTGAGGATCTAAATTTTTTTTTAAAATTTGTCTTCTGTATTTATTAGAGAAACATTGATACACATAAATGAAGCAAAATATATAAACACTAAATACAGTTTCAAGGAAGGAAAAATTCAAGGGGGGAACACTAGCAACTTGGGGTATCAAGAATGGCCTTGTGTAAAAGGTGGCTCTCGAACTTCAAAAGAGTTGGATATTTTGAGGCATGACGACTTGCATTCCAGGCAGCCCACATAAAGACAAAGATACAAGAGACAGAATTCCTAAGTGCCACTGGTGGCATACATTATTTCAGAGACTGGAGAAATAAAAGATACTTCAGCTGCTTGGCTCCCCTCAAATCCCATAACTTAAAGAGTTGAGAGGAAGGAGCAATCACCTTTGGGCTGGGGCAACCAAGGAAAGAATCATAGAGGAGGTAGGACTGGAGCCTAGGAAGAATTTCAACAGAAAAAGAGGAGAGAAAAGGATATTCCAAGTAAGGGGAACTGGAAGACATGGTAGATGGCATGGATAGACATGTTCAGAAGGCAGAGCAGATAAATTTAGCTGGAGGCAGGGTTCCCATAGACTAGGAATAGCAATATAAAAGGCCAGGAAAAAAATTCCATTCTTTTCCATCTATACTTTTGATTAAACTTCTTACCTTCCAGACTACTTAAAGTGACATCTGGAGGGATTAATATGTTAGAGCCATGAGACCAGCAAGGGAATTTTGTAGGTCCTGCTACTATAAAACCGTAACAGAGAGTCTTGTCTTGATCATTGAGGCATATGCCCTCTTTAATAAGTGTATGCTTATACCCCTGAGAGCATTCCTTACTTAAAAGTCACACAAAGGCCTCAAAGTCTGGCACTTGATTTAAGTCAACTTGTCAACCAGGTGAAGCCTAATTTATTTCCAGGATATTCCTGAGAAATAGTCTTTAGATGAGGGTGTAGGAGGAAAGAATGTTAGTCTTGGAATAAGAGGGCTTAAGTCTGAATTCTGGCTTACTACTTGTGTGAACATTGGACAACTTATGACCCTTCTGGGGGCCTCGGCTTCCTCATTTATAAAAGAAGAGATTTGGGACCAGCTGACCTCTCTAGTCCCTTCCAGCTCAGAATCTATGATTTTATGACCAATCTGAAGCTAATGGCTCTGAAGTCCTCTTGAAGAGAAGTAGCCTTGATCACAAGTGGACCAATGCTTTGGCTCTTTCTCTTGTCAACAAAATCGCTTCCATTTCATTCAGCTAAGGTACTAAGGAAAGGAAAAAGTTCAGGGTACACTGTATTCTTACCACTTACGGGAGGGCAATTGTGCCCCACAGGAAATCAGGTTAGTCCAGTGGCTTTTTTAGTTTGTGTTGGACTTTGGAGTCTGACGTCTCAAAAGTAAGTACTCTTTCTTGCTGAAATTTCCAGTCATCACTGATGTGTAAAGGGAGGAGGGTCAAATCAAGTTCAAATGAACCAAAATCCCCTTCTCAGAGCTAAGTCACATTATAGGATTCCCCTTTTAATTTACAGCCACCTGGCAGAAAAGAACAAATCTCCCCCAAGTTATCATCAGTAACACACCCCCCCCCAACTGACTCCTAGCGTGACTACAGGACAGGCACCATCAGAACCAGGCTTGCCAGAGGAGGAGGAGGCAGACCCTTTACATGCTGTTATTCCAGTGGCAGCAAGGTCTATTCCCATTCGCCAAATATCACCCTCATCTGCTTCTTGAAGCCTAAAATTTCACAGTCCGTTTGGCTTGCATTAATCACACACAAATCACCAAAGATCTAAGAGTTGGAAGGGACCCCAGAGGCCAGTCTGACCAAGAATCCCTGCTACATGATGACAAAATGGTCATCCAGCCTTTGCTTGAAAATGTCTAGTAATGGGAAACCTAGGAAGTGGAGGAAGGGGGGAGGGAGGGAGGAGAAGAAGAAGCCGTTATGTTTTTTCTGTAGCTTCAAAACTAAGGAAATTTTCGGACATCAAGCAGAAATCTGCCTCCCTGAACCTTCCACCCTTTGCTCTCAATCCTACCCTCTGGCATCAAAAAAGCCAAAAAAATCCCTTTTGCACAGGATCACCCTTCAGCTCTTTGAATATATCTCCTGAGTCCCCTAGACTTTTCTTCGCTAGGCTAAACTTCTGCATAGCTTGGTTTCTTTGCATCTTTGTCGCCCTCTTTTACAGAGTAGTAATCTCTTCTAATAGCTCCAGCTGGCTATAGTCTGGCACCCTAGGTCCTGCCCCTGGCTGCTGAAGAAAGGGTTGACTATGGTCTTTGGCTGTTGAGGAGGGTGTTACTACCTTCAGCAGGCATTTTATATCATTCCCAATCCATTCTTCTTTCATCTTGGAGTCTTTAAACACATTCTCCAGCTTCTAGCCAACAGCAGGGGGCTTAAGAATTAATTTCCTAGTAACCCTCTTGTACGTAAGGAAAATTTTGTTACCCTTTTAGAGTTCAGTTCCTCAGGATCCGTGGCCACGGCAATGTCTAGTCTCCAGGTGTTAGATAATAACTCCCAGAACAGCCCCAAGGATCCTAGGTAGTAATTCCCAGAATCATAGTGATAGGCAGTCCTACTGAGGCTGTGCCATGAGATGAGGGGCGACATAATTGATATTTACCATGCTTACACAAATTGATGATATTGCTAAAGTTAGCCTGTGAGCTTTATGTTGGCAAGATGCCTTCCTTGTCTGTTGCCCTGTAAAGCAGGTGGGCACTAGTCAGTGAGTGGGGAACCCATTTGGGTTTGGGTAATGCAAAGAAGAATGCATGTGCCTGCTCAACCGGCCCCCACTGAGGCTGGAAGGGATTTAGGGGAATGTACAAGCTGTGCCTGTCTGAGACATAGAGGTAGTTGCCCCCCCTTCTTGCTGGCCCCTGTCAGAAGGGTTATTAGGGAATGCTGTAGGAGTTGGTGCTCCTATCAGCAGCCCTTGTGAGAAGATTAGACTAGAATAAAGCTAATTATTAACCCCTCCGAAGCTATCTGTCTGACCAGATCAAGAGGGAACCTGTTAGATGGTGGAGTCCCAAAACTCCAGTGCCTCCTGTGTGTTACCTGTGAAACACCTCTAGGTAGTCATTTCTTTGGGCATCTGGCAGCTGGTACAGTACAGCTACCATATCGTCTTCCATACTATCAATACCCAAATCCCCTTAAATCAATATCAATCCATCAAGGCAGCTAATGGGGCAGTGAATAAAACTCTGGACCTGGAGTCTGGAAGACTTGAGTTCAAATCCAGCCAGACTTGAGTTCAAATCCAGCTTCAGATACTTACTAGCTGTGTGACCCTGGGCAAATCACTTAACCTCTGTTTGCCTTAGTTTCCTCATCTGTAAAATGAGGATAATGGAACCTACCTACCTCTGAGGATCAAATGAGATAATATCTGTAAAGTGCTTTGTAAACCTTAGAGTACTATAAAAATTCCCATTTTTATTATTAAATGATTATGATGCACCAGGTATCGGTCTAACCACTAGAGATACAAAGACTAAGCAAAAGCAGTCCTTTCCCTCAAGCAGCTTATATTTATCCAGTGAGGGAGATAATAAGTACATAAACAGCTACAGTCAATTCAATTTAATAAACTTTTTTTTGAAAATGTTCATTGTATTTATTTTTTGTTTTTAATTTATGGAATAAAACAAGCATTTCCATAACACTGTACAATAAAAACATGATTTCACATGAAACCATAAATCTATTATGTATGATTTGCTATTCCTTTTAAATATATAATAAAGTTAGCAAGTAAATTTCTTTTTTCCCTTTTTTTCTTCCCTCCCTCCCCCACCCCCCATTAAGTACCTACTATGTGCCAGGCACTCTACTAAGAGCTGAGGATACCAAAATTAAAAAAAAAAAAGACAGCCCCTGGCCTCAAGGAGCTTACAATCTAATGGAGAAGACAACACACAAAAGCAAGCTGAAAAGAGGGGTGTGTGTGTGTGTGTGTGTGTGTGTGTGTGTGTGTACCCAGGCAGTTGGGGGCCATCGAGTTAAAGCCACATGGAGTCACCTAAGAACGTTGTAAGCCCTCTATAAAGGAAGGTTTTCAGAGAAGTTTAATGTTCCACCTCCAGCCCTCCAATTAGAAAGGAGAGGCAGCTGAGAGTTAGAGGAGAAACACACTGAGTGGTTGAAATACGGCCTTAAAGGGGAAGGTAACTATTAGCAGGTAGAAAGGATGTGGAACAGCCTCCTTTGTTTTAAGTGGAGCTGTGAAGGAAAACAGGGATTCTGAGTCAGAGACGGGGGGCGGAGAACATTCCAGATATAGGAAAGAGTCAGCACAAGGGTATGGAGAAAGACAGAAAATTGTGTGGATAAATAAATGAGGCAGTATCGCTGGACAGGAGAGAACAATCAGTTCCGCTATAATGATTGCTTTGAAAACATGACTTTTTCCAATGCAACTGATATATTAAGAAACAATTTGAGCAGAACATGAATTTCACCTTGACTTATGCATGATTTTGTCCCTGAAAAACAGTAGGAACACGGAAAATGGCACCACTTCCCAATAACACTCAAGCTGTACCCTCTGAGATGATCACTTCCACAAACAAATCAAGTTCTTTTCAAGGTAAAGTGTCATCTTTATTATACAATAAATCTTATTCATTGACTATGTATGATGCAGTAGGAGCTGTGGGCAGAGGAGGGCTGGTCAGCATCCATGCACTTTACCCCCATCATCCCCCACCTTCCCCCATGACCTAGGGTGGGGGCAGGGTGTGAAGGTGGCCACCTGTGTGCCAAAGTTGTAGCCTACCAAGGCTACCCTCTTGACTGTAGCCAACTGACTTTACCACCCCAATCCTTTGGGAACCAGGGTTCATAGAGCAGCAGACCCAAAGCCTCAAAGCCTTCGACTATTTGTTGCAGTATTTTTAACATGTACAGAATTGTGCTACTATTTTAATTAGGTTCTTATCTTTTTTTAAATGTATTGCTGATGAAATTTTTGAATGTTGTGTCCCTAACCCCATTTTCCCATAAATCTTGTATTTTTTTTTTCTTTCTTTCTTTCTTTCTTCCTTCCTTCCTTTCTTTCTTTCGGGAGGGGGAAAGGCAGGGCAATTGGGGTTAAGTGACTTGCCCAAGGTCACACAGCTAGTAAGTGTGTCAAGTGTCTGAGGCTGAAGTCTCATTGTTTTTATTGCAAAATTTTGCATAGCGTGATCATTTTTCAAACACATGTCAAGTTATAGCAGAACTGAACATGGAGGGGAGGAGTAATGTGTAAGAAAACCAAAACAATAAGAAAGGGCCCGGCTATGAAGAGCTTCCGGTGGCAAACAAAGGAGTTTATATTTGACCCTAGAAACCATTAGATGGGGAGGGGGGCTGCGGAACATGGTCAGACCAGCATTTCAGGAAAGTCACTGTGACAGCTGTGTGGAGCAGAGGTTGGACTTGCGGGGGAGCTTAAGATAAAGAGATCAATTAGAAGGCTATTGCAATGAGAATGCAGGCCTGAACTGGGACTGTGGTCGCATGAGTAGAAAGAAAGGGATATATATGAGTGTGTGTGTGTGTGTGTGTGTGTGTGTGTGTATATACATATATATGTATATATGTATATATGTGTATATATATGTACATATATATGTATGTACATATATATATATATAATAAAGGGATATGTATAACACAACACAACACTACAGGGATAAGTATATGAGAAATTACAAGATTTTATGACTAATTGGATATATGGAGTGAGTGTGGGAAGTTGAGGATGACTCCAAGTCTGGGAACCTGGGTGATGGTGGTGCCCTTGACAGAAATAAGGAAGTGCAAAAGGGAGGTAGGTTTTCAGGACAAGGTAATAGGTTCTATTTTGTGCTTATTGAGTTTAAAATGCACATAAGACCTCCAGTTCAACACGTCCAACAGCCGTTGTAAGACTAAAGCTGTAAAGACCAAATGGTATAAAAGTCCTTTCAGCAGTTTCATCATCCAAGTCTTCAGTCACCTCCAAACCAAGAGTCCTTGTTACTGTTGTTGAGGTGTTTCAGTCATAGCCACCTCTTTGTCACCCCATTTTGGGGTTTTCTTGTAGAGATACTGGAATGTTTTGCCATTCCCTTCTCTAGTTCATGCTACAGATGAGAAAACTGAGGCCAACAGGGTTAAGTGACTTGCCCAGGGTCACACAGCTATTAAGTGTCTGAGGCTGGATTTGAACTCACAAAGATGAGTCTTCCTGACTTCAGGCCATGCACTCTATGCACTGTGCCACCTAGCCTGACCAAGAGTCCTTGACAGGGGCACATGATACTCACAGGCAGGGTCAAATCTTGCCTATGAATGTCAGCTAGTTCTCCAGGATTCTGGTAGCCATGGTGATGTCGTTTAAATAAGGTATACAGCCTCACTGAAACATGCTCCGTAATGCTCCAACAAAGTCAACAACCTCGCTTAGACCCAATTACACACTAGTTATTTGAATCGAGGGGTCTGTATTGCTTATACAGACTGAATGGGGAGGTCTTGGGTGGGATGGGGGGGCAGGGTGTGGAACATCGATGCTCCTAGTACCAAGCCCATGATCAATATAATTGATTGTTTGGGGGCTCCTGGTGTAAACAATTTATAACTTACACATCAATTTAGCCTAAACTCCCTTACACACACCAAAAAAATTAAAAATAAAGAAACTTAAATGGGTCCTAGCCATGCTAATGCAGGTAACTTTAGCTCGCACTGAGGCAATCCATAAATGAAATAATAAGAATATTTATATAGTGCTTTAAGGTTTGCAAAGTGTTTTGCATATAATATTTGATAAGGATCACAAGCAAGCCCCTGTAAGTGTACCTCAGCTCCCTTAAGTTCGTAGATTTAGAGCTGGAAGATTTTATAGGTCTTCTAGTCAAACTGCCTCATTTCTATGAATGAGGAACCTGAGACCTAAAGACTATACAGGACTTGCCCAAAGACATAGGGGTAGCAATCCACAGAGCCAACATTTGAACTCGGGTCCTCTGAATCTAAATCTATCACTCTTTTCACCATACTGTGCTACCACTCTCTGCACCCTTCCTACCCTGGGTTCAATGGAAGGTGTTTTGTATAGTTATAATTATGCAAACAAGTCCCCCCATCCAGTATATTCTCTGCCAATACACAAGGCCAAATAGCAAAACATTGAATTAGGATCAAATAACAAATTAAAAGAGAAGCAGCATAGAGGATAGAGGACTGGCCTCAGGGGCAGAAAGGTCCAGGTTCAAGGCCTGCCTCTGACATATGGCCATGAGAGCCTGGGCAAGCCAATTAACCTCACGTCATCCCTGGCAACTCTCGTCTTGGGTCCATGAATTTTCTAAAAAATCATTTTAACAACTGTAATTCAATATGTCAGGTTTTCTTTTTATTTTATGTATTATTGTATGTATTTGATTTTATGCATTTAAAAGCATTCTTGTGAGAATGGGTTCATAGGCTTCATCGAATGGCCAAAAGGGCCCATGACAAAAAAAAAAAAAATTAAGCCCTGCTCCAAGACTATAAGTTGAATAGCAATTGGCATACATTGAAACAGGGGTTCCTTACTTTTTTCTCTTCTAAGGAGGATTATCTTTGGATAATGAAGGGTAGGACAAAAATGGTTCACAGGGCACTGAAAGTAAAGATAAATGAGGAAAGGGTAGGTGAGTAGTTAGCTGCCCTCAATCAGTTTAATAACAAGGCCTATCAAAACAATCAGTTATTGGTGGGCAGCTAGGTGGGGCAGTGAGTAGAACACCGGCCCTGGAGTCAGAAGGACCTGAGTTCAAATGTGACCTCAGACACTTGACACACTTACTAGCTGTGTGACCTTGGGCAAGTCATTTTACCCCAATTGCCCTGCCTTCCCCCCTCAAAAAAAACAAAACAAAAACAATCAGTTATTGACTCAGAAATAGAGTGGTAGATCAGTAAAATAGATTAGACACAAATTACACTATAGTAAATGACCGTAGTAATATAGCATATGATAAACCCAAAATTCCAAACTTTTGGAACAAAAATGCATTATTTGACAAAAACTTCTGGAAAAACTGGAAAGCAGTATGGTGGAAACTAGATATTGAGACACGTTGGCCTAGAGAACTCTCACAAAAGAACGTGAAGGAAGAATAGAAAAATAAAATAAAATTTACCATCATCTGAAATCACCATTCCATCCACCCTAAACTATGATCCCACCTTTCTTTGGTCCAACCCTTATTCCCTAATTACTGTTTGAAAGGGTGCAAATACAAAGAAAAATGGGGGACTTGCCAGCTAACAGCACTAAGAAACCAGCAACACAGAAACAGTTCATTTTCCAGGGAAAAGAGTGCCCTGGTGCCCTATGTCCCAGGGGCTTGTTTGCGTAAGACCAACAGGAGAACGTTAGAATGGGGAACCCTGAACTCCAGAACTGCTGTGTGATTATTGGGCAAATGCCCATGGCCTGGTTACAGTCTAGCCTGAAAGGAGGGAGATTTGGCAAGTGTGGTCTCTGTCTTTTCTCTGTATTCCTCACTCAATCAACGATTTTAAGTAATCTCTCCATTCTACATAATCTCTGACATTGCCTAGTAGAGCTTGCCCTGTGCCCTCCCAGAACAACACCAATTACTGCACACGTCACAAACGACCATGACCCAAGGCAGGGTCCTGCCCCTGGCCCTGAGTATGCAGTCCCTCACTGATCCATACTCTGCCCTGATTACCGTTTTCCCCCATTTGCTTCAAAATCTCCTCCCTGGCTCTGTGTTCTTCCACCATCCCAGGCACCAGTTGCCCCAAGGAGTTCCAACTCTACTCCCCTCCCCATTTCAAAGTTGCATAAGCAGACGCTTGAAGCACCAAGTCCCCCCGACCATCCTCACAAGGTCTCTATCTCCCTTCATAAGCCATCTCTCTTGATTTCTAGAAGCATCCATCAGTGAAACACCCTCCTGTGACAACAATGTTGCCAGCAGCCGCTGTGGCGGCGTAAGACCAACGACACCAGCGCACAGAAGGGCTGCTAGCACAGGTTCTTTGGTTTGCTTTTCTAAGGAAGACAACTCTAAGGGCTTACCAATCTCACTTTAATTAAACATTCATATATCATTCACTTAGTTCAGGGGAAAAAGCCAGCACCCTGAACTCCAGAGCAAATACAAACAGAAATTACAAGCATACATTATATAAACAGAGCAAATAAACACAAATCAGTCTATCCACAGCAATACATAGTTACCGGAGAGAAGCACCAACCTCTAGGTTTTCAAAGCCGTGGGGCTGCTTCAACGGCTACCCAAAATCTTGTTACCAACACTCTTTCAACGAGTGTGCCCCCAAAGGCAAAACGCTAACCTCTGAGTTTATACACGCTTCTTCAGGGTCAAAGGGCGTCACGACCAAGCAACTCAAAGCCACGTGACTTAGGCCTTCCTGTGACTTAAATGCCTGCTCAGTGTCAGAGGGCAGAACTAGGCCTTCCCTTGACTTGAGCATCAGACTCCCAATTCAATCAAAGATTCCTTAGTGCTGAGAAGCACTCCAAGACAAAGACAACAAAAAGTCCACTTTGTCATTACATTTGAAAAGCAAAACTCATCAAAGGTACTTGATTACCTCAGCATTCCCAAAGAGAAAACAGTAAAAAAAAAAAAGTCCTACTCTAATTACCGTAACACCTCCCACCCCCAAAACAAGGACTTCCTCCCACTCTTACCCCTACCCTTTCCAATACTTGCCCCCCTTCTCCTCACTCTCCTTCAGGCTCTTCTCTTTCTGAGACCAGAGAGATCCCCTTCCCCTCATTGCTAGCCCTTGCTTCGATTCTAGCACATCACACATTCCTCCCTATCCACCCCACCTCGTTCCCCTCCCTACTTTCATGTGCCCTCCTATGTTTTAATGTAATTCCACAAAAAAAAAATATTGATTCACCTGAAGGCAGCATAACACCAGGTTCTGTCCATAATGTCCCATGCCCAGATCTTCACTGTTATCTCCTCCAGATTTCCCTCTTCCTCCTTGTCTCCTGTATACACTTAGAAAGAAGTCTCTGCTGTCACTCTGTAACTGTTACTGTCCTTGGCTCCTGCATTTACTTACTCTCCTGCATTTCTGTTTGTGTTTAAGAAACAAATAATCTCTTCAGTTCTTTTTGAAACACCTATTTACTATTGAATGTCCCTCTTTTTTTCCATGTATAGTTAAGCTCAGATTTCCTGGGCTGCTCTTTGCAACACATTATTCCATTCCTTCCTGTTTTCTGTTGGGTGCAGCATAGTCTTGCATTATTCAAATTTCCTTCCATTTGAAGGACTTTCTCCTGATCATTTGCAGAACTTGTAGTTTCTGAATTCAATTGTTAAATTTAATGTGTCTAGGAATTTGCAGCCTTGAGGTTTTTTTTCTTCCGGGGGTCATCTGTGACTTCTTTCAATTGGAATTTCATTTTCTTTGTTTAGAAGTTCTGGGTAGTTCTATTATTTCCTGAATTATGCTGTTAAGGTTTTTTGCCCTGCCTTGCTCTCCTGGTAGACCTATGATCCTTAGGTTGTTTGTATGTATTTTGTCTTTGGGATCGCTGTGTTTTGCTTGTACAGTGAGTCTATTTTCTTTTAACATTATTGATTTTTGCTTCTCTTCCTCTAGATTATCCTTCACTTCTGTATATTTACATTCCCAGCATATTGTTCTCTTATATTTCTTTGCTGAGACTTTCCAACGTAGATTCCAGTTTTTCTATTCTGCCCATTATTTTTGCTACGCGTATCATAAATTCTACTGTCATAATTCTTATTCCTCTTTTGAACCACTCAGAAACAATGTGTTGTGGTTTCATGTTATCCTCACATTCCACAGGGTCTTCTTTCTCATCAAGTTTTGGGTCATTTCCCTTCATTTTATGATATTTAATCATAGATGCCTGAACTAGTTTACTAGATCTGGAGGCCACAGTTCCTTCTCTGGTTAGTGATTTCCTTGTTGATTTGTCTGTTTATGTTCAAAATCTTTTCGTTTTCTTCTTCCTAAGATCTTTCGTAATTTCAGTCTCCCCTCCCCCCCACCCATTTCCCCTATTCACTTTTGACTCTGTCCTCTCTCATAATGGCTTCCTTGGGGGCTGGATCTCACAGTGTCTCAACCTCCCCCCACACTGGGCAATACACAGTTCACCAGCCAAAGCCTCTGCCCCAAGTAACTTTTAGATGGTCAGAACTGGCCCCAGATTGATTCTATACTCTCCCTCATGCTTAATGAGTGCCACACAGCCCCAGTCCCATACAATATCCCGTGCTCATGTCCTGTCCTCTTTTCCTCAGTTCTCTTGCCTGGTACCAGTTCAGAGAGCTACTAGGCTGGGGCTGTGAGGTCATCTGTACCACCAGTTCGGAGATATGCAATACTGGTATTATAGGATCACAGCTACTGGCTGGCTATTGCAGCCCAGGCAAATTTCCACAGCCTGGATCTAGGGTCTCCATAGCCCTGGAAGGAGGGAGAGAGGGAAAAAGTATGGGGATGGGTTTGGTTGTAAGCCGATCCTTGGGTCTGCTAGTACAGCAGTGCTGCCAGTGGGGGTAGGGTACCAAGTAAGCTCAGTCAGTGAGAGGTAGTTCATGAGTTTGGGGTATTTTTTTACCTTGTTTTGATTCTGGGTGTCCTAGACCATAGAGACAACTGAAGTTGTTTTATCTTTGGCACATGATTTCTGTTTTGGAGAAATTTGAGAAGTTGTAGGGATCAGATAAAATGTCTGGTTTTCACTCTTGTTGTTCAAATGACCCAGAAGATTAGTAGCCATTTCTACTTGTGACATGTGTCAATACTTATTAGGTTTGCATTTTACAAGCTAGACTTAACAGACATATGCTTTTCTTCTCTGCCTGCAGTTCTGGAAGCTGCTAGTTGGTGAATTCTGGCACCTTGGGTTGGTTGTGTAAGTCCCATAAAGCTTAGCTCATCTGAAAAAAAAAGTTGTAGAGTAAAATCTGAGGTGCATGATGAAGGGGCCATTTCTCCCCCTACTTCAGAGTAGGTGCAACTCTCCTCTGATTGCTGCTATCGTGATTCTCTTAGTTGGCTGCTGAGCCAGAATTTCATGGTAATCCTCCACCCCTGAGGCCCCTTCTTCCTATCAGCCTTGAAGTGTAAATATGACCCTCTGTGTTCCAGAGGGTCAGTTGGTTGTTTCTCTCCACCTGGCTGTAAGCTGTGAGCTCATGGCCTCCTAGGCAAGCTTGTGCCTGGGATGGGACCACCTTCCATGTGTGTCTTTAGTGCAGGGTTTTGTGAGATCTCAAAAGGCAGCTGGCATCTTCCAGGGTATAGAAGTAGTAGGGTAAGGGCTACTAGAATAGTTGCCCTGGCAACAGCAAGAGAGGAAGACTGACTGAGAGCAAAAGAATTGCTCACAGAGAGACCACCAGAAGGAAAGAGACCACTAGGCATTGATTAGGTTGTATTCAGTACAAGTGAAATAAAGAAGAGCTAACGAGCAACCTCTGACAAGAAGCTGTCTGCAAATATCTCCACAAGATCTGAATACTAG
The DNA here is from genome assembly GCF_011100635.1 of Trichosurus vulpecula. Lineage (NCBI taxonomy): Eukaryota > Metazoa > Chordata > Mammalia > Diprotodontia > Phalangeridae > Trichosurus > Trichosurus vulpecula. Next base: position 435,127,058 of record NC_050574.1, on the reverse strand, counting down.
CCTTTCAACTGATGATAATCATTCTAAAACGCTCCATTGCTTAGTATTCCCCTCTATGTATGGGAATGAAGTTCCATACCACACCCATGTGTATACTCTGGGTACCTTTTTTCTTTTCCTTTTAACATCCTCCTCCCTTGCTGGAAAGTCCCCTTACAGTAGAGCCAAAGATAGAATTGTTTCTCAGGGGACTGAAGTAGCACTGGGGAATCTGGTTCCACTGTTGAGGGGACAGGACACCCCAGAGCAATGAACTTTGGGCTATGAGGGTGTGTAGAGGACAAAGATTGTCAAAATTTAACAGTTCTTATGGCTTCACCCAAGAGGTGTATAGCTAGCCATTGTGCTAGATTCCATACTTTTCCTACAGATCTAGCAACTGTATGGGATAGATGCTTATGCTTAAAAGAACTAGTTATTCCCTCAAGCATCTATCATAGACAGACTTGTCAAGGAGTTAAGCCACAAAAGAGAAGAGAGATGTGGGGCAACAGCTAGCAGGGAAGGGTAGATCAAGCAAGGGTTTTTTGAAAGTGGGGAAGACAAGCAGGGAAAATGGAAAGAGAAGAGGAAGACAGAAGATTAGTGATAGAGTGTGGATGATAGAGGGGAAAATCTGCTGGAGAAGATGGGATGGAAATGGATCACATGTACATACAGAGGGATTTGCCTTGGCAAGGAGAAGGTATATTGTCAAGAAGCATCTGGGTGATATGAGATGAGGAGGAAGGGAGAAGAGAGAGTTCTCACCAAATGGCCTCAACTTTTTCATTGAAATATGAGGCAAGACTCTCAGCTGAGAAAGCAGGGGAAAAGAGAATCATGAAAGATTTGAGAAGGGATGAATGTTTGAAGAACTACTGTGGGAAGTGTGTAGTGAGTAAAATTAGGGATATGTAAAAGGGTTGCCGCACAGCAGTGAGGGCTCAATTGAGCTTACGTAACATAGACTTTTAGGAGATCCAATTAGCATGGTTTGGGAATTTTTTCCAATCTTTGTTTAGATATTGTATTCTCTTTTATATAAAATTCTTTTCTATTAAAAAACAAAACTAGTTATTCTCTCTTGGCTGGCCTCCATACTCCTTTTCAACTTCTCTCTCCAGATATGTCTTTCTTTCTAAGTCTCTGTCCCTGGTTCGTCTCTCAGAGAGAGGTCTCATCAAACCTTCTGAGGCAGAGCAGATGGCTTGAAAATACCTGAAGCAAATGGCCTCTGAGGGAAAAAACTCTAGCTTTCTCTTCCCTTCCTCAGTATGCGCCATTTTGATCTCAAATGGTACCTAGGTTGATTCAGCCAGATTCATGATGTCTATCCCTATCATTTGGCAGGGAAAGGGTGGAGCACAGAGGGAGGGAGGAAGAAAGGAAGGAGAGAGGGAGGGAGGGAGGAAGGAAGGAAGGAAAGAAGGAAGGAGGAAGGAAGGAAGGAAGGAAGGAAGGAAGGAAGGAAGGAAGGAAGGAAGGAAGGAAGGAAGGAAGGAAGAAAGGAAGAAAGGAAGGAAGGAAGAAAGGAAGAAAGGAAGGAAGGAAGGAAATTATAGAATATGAACCAATAATATCTCTTTTGTTCATTTCAAGCCTCCAGAAGATGGTGCTAGCTTTTAGACAGAGAATCTGTCTTCATACCTAGTGAACACACACACATACATATACATACATACACACTATATATACATACATATCACAGTATGAAATCTCCTACTCTTCTCTCTTTTATGCTTTGCCATTCATCCATCCATACTTCCCTTTTCAACTTCATTTAACTCCACCCCACATCCAAGGGCACACATACAAAATCAATACTTAAATGAAAGACCATGGAATCTTGGAGAAACTAGAGAAACCAGTTCGGTGAAGATAAATAGCTTACAGAGACAAAACAAACTGAAGAGACGTGTTTCAAGGATACAGCACAGCATTCTGAAAGTACAAGAGTGAAGGGGAGGAAAAATTTGGACTCTCCCAAATTTGCTCTTGGCAACAGAAAGGGCCCCAGCCACTCTACAGCTGCTCCTTCATTTAGCTGGTCTTTCTATTTTTTCTCTTGGTCTTGGCATTACTGCTTTTCTTCCAGTTCATGTGAGGTCATGAGCCTCACCTTCAGCAGTGGCAGCTAAAGAAGAAGTATAGATAGAACATGGAGACAGTTTCTCTCTCTTGTCTCCTTCAGGCCACTTCCTAATGTCAAAACCTCCCAAGAGACTTCTCTTTTTCCTCCTCTTTCTCCTCCTCCCTTAGAATGGGAAAGGGTTAAATCCTCCCAGGCTCAGGAGATGTGCACTAGAAAGCAGTCTTTATCATCCTGCTACATTTACCACTAAAAATACTTATGTTAATGTTTCTATCAATTTGTGATCTTATTGACATGTTTAGTTGGTACAGATCATGACCTAGCCATGCCCTTTCAACATACACAGTTCTTAAAGATGTCCTTGTAGGAATATGGGACAGTAATTATTTATGTCTTTTCAAGTGGCTTTTCAAAAGTATTAATAATATAATTTCCCCAAAGATATATTACCCTCTCCTTTTTTCAAATATCTTGAGAACTGATCTCTCAAAGTCACCAGCCAAGATTGTAGAGTACAACTGAGTTCTTACTCATAACTATGCTACAAAGATCTAGAAAATTCACCAGACCAAGTCAGGATCAGGAAATTTAAGGAAAAAAATCATAGTGAGTAATTTTTCAAGCCTAGGTGTGTGGCTAAGTAGTCAGACATAGAGGTCTGTGGAAGCTACGGATTCTTTTAGCCAGGAGCAGATGCAAAGAGCCTTCCATTACAGAATGTGAATGAGGACCTAGTTGTAGCTATTCATGAGGACTGCAAGAAGAGGTGCCAGATTCAGTAAAGAGGAGGCTGACCCTGTACAGGGAGGAGGAACAGATGTCAATTGGCAGCTCTGTTGTTCATATCACAGAGATGGATCACAGATTAAGTGAGAATAAAGAAGGAGATCTGTGTCTAGAGCTGGTGGTCTAGGACCAGGAGTGGTCCCAGGCCTTAGGTTTTGTACTGAGTGAGGAACCAGTATAGAACTATATACCACCTCTATGGCTTAGACCCCAGGAGAGGCGTATATTCTCAAAATTACCCCCACCCCAGTCTGAAGTCTATAACATAATAACAAGGGCAGGAATCCCAGATGCAAAGGAAACCTGCAGTGCTTTCCAAGTAGCTGATGGCAACGGGGTTCCAATCAAGGACAAGTCCATACTTAGATAATTCACACCCAAACCCAGGTAAAGAACTTGCACAGTTCAAATTGGGAGTGTAGCCCTCAGACTTCACCCTATATCAGGCCATTTTAGGTACACTGAAAGCTTTCAGGTGCCCTGCCTGAGCTCTCCTTGAGATTTTGGAATAACACAACTCTCAATGCACTAAGAAAGAAGCAGTCCAAGAGGACACAGAACAACACCAAGAATAGCTTACCTATTACCTCTAGAAGTACTCAGAACTTATCCATAATGGGAATCCAAAGTCAGAAAGTAAGGCTGGAAGAATATGCAACAACAACAAAAAATCCCACTATAAAGGACTATTATGATGATACAGACACTCAAGACACAAACATAAAAAGAGTATGACTCCAAAAATCTGTAAGGGCAGCTAGGTGGCACAGTGAGTGGAGCATTGGCCCTGGAGTCAGGAGGACCTGAGTTCAAATCTGACCTTAGACACTTGATACATTTACTAGCTGTGTGACCTTGGACAAGTCACTTAATCCCAATTGCTTTGCCTTCCAAAGGAAAAAAAAGAATCAACCAAAACATCTATAAACAAGGCATCAAAGAAAAATACATCTTGGACACAAATTCAACTAGAATTTCTGGAAGAGATTTTTGAAGAGTTTTTTAAAGCCAAAATTTATTTCATAAATAAATAAAATAAATAGAAGAAGAAAATGGAAAAGAAATGAGAGCTGTGGGAGAAAGAACTAGAAAGAAAATTAACAGTTTGGCACAAGAAGTACAAAACCTTACACAAGCCACAGGCTCCTTGAAAATTGTAATGGACCAAATAGAAATAAATGGCTTCATTGGACAACAAGAAATGTTAAGAGGTCAAAATACTGAAAAATAGAAGAAAATATAAAATATCTTGTAGCAAAAATGACTGAGTTGGAGAAAATTTCAAGGAAAGATAAGAATCATTGGACTATCTGAAAGTCATGACTGTCCCTGCATGTACAAAAAGAGCCAAGACATCATGTTTCAAGAAATCGTTAAAGAAAACTGCTAAGATCTCTCAGAATCAAAGAACGAGGTAAAAACAGAATCCACCAGCAACTTCCTGAAAGAAATCCCAAAATGAAAGCTCTTGGGAACACTGTAGCCAAATATATAGAACTTCCAGGTCAAAGGAAAATTCTGCAAGCAGACAGAAAGAAAGAATTCAAGTACTCAGGAGCTATAATCAGGATCACACAAAATTTCACATCCACCACTGTAAGGGAGTGGAGAGCTTGGGATATGATATTCCAGAACGCAAAAGATCAAGGCTTACAACCAAGAATATCTTACCCAGATGTGTTGGTACACAAAATGGGCTCTTAGCACTTAGTTCAACCAAGTGCCCTTGAAGAGTTTGGCTTTTGTTTCCTTTGAGTAATTCAGTGTATTTCATTGAGTCTTACTAGGTGCTAAGCCCCAGGCCCAAACCCCTATTAGGTGTAAAACCTATGTGGGTGTGGATTGGTGACTAAAGTGGGGCCCAAGGTGGGGCTAACTGAGGGGAGGTAATAACTCCAGAGCCTATCATAGGAACCTAAGTTCTAGTCATCCAGATGACGTTTGATGACATCTGAAATGCTGTAAGAAGAGAAGACAGAGCCATTTGTGCAAGGCTCTCCCTCTTGGCGGCATGGAGACTCTGGGCAGCTGTAGCTAAGAAGCCCTCCAGCTCGTAAACTGGATGCTGAGACTTTGTTAAACTCTGGTAACTTTGTATTGGGATTTGAATCAGACAAGGTCTGTCTGTTGATGTTTGTACTTTGTTTGTATTTTGTTCCAAAGTTCAGGGTGCTGGCTTTTTCCCCTGACCTAAGTGAGTGATATTTGTATGCTGAATTAAAATAAGCTTGTCAACCCCTTAACGTTGCTTTCCTTACTAAAGCAGATCAAAAGAACCTGTGCTTTTGCAGTGTGCTGGTAACATTCTTGTTGTTGGGCTTGTTGGTCTTTTACCCCCACAACAGCTGCTAGCTGGAGTGTTAAAACAAATGGCGTAGTCAGCAGGATTTACCTTATAAAAGGAAGGCATGGCGTTTTTGGGTACTGGGGTAACTGAATGTTTCCCAGTTTTTGGATTGCTCTCTGTACTTGGGGTGGCTATGGTTCTTTGGTTCTATTTGTTTTAACAATCCAACTGGTATTGCTCTTAGCACCCATACTCTCTTATTGGCAAGGAAATAAAATGCTTACTGCCTTAGCTGGATTTTAGACTCTTTTGGCCTCTTTTGCCAGCAATTGTTTTATATTAAACAAACTTTCATAAATGGTGATTTCTATATCAATGTTAGTTCCTTTATCCACTTCCCATTTGGGACTTCTTTAAATAGATCAGGTAGGAGCATCTTAATTGCCCAACATAGATTCTCATCTTTATCCTTTATTCTAAAATGGTATTTTTTTTTAATTTTTGCTCTAATCAGCAGATGATCTGATCGTACAAAGACAGGCAATTTAGAAAGCTACTGGTTCCTGTTTTTTAAGATGCAACCAGTTTCAATGCTGATGATATCATTTGGTGCTCACCATATTCAGCACCTTCTGACTCTGTTCTTAAGCAAAGAATTCATGACTAAGGGGTGTGAGGCTTCCGTGCAAGCTATAAAAGTTTGTCCTCTTTCTTTCATAAATTATACTTTTTTAAACTTAAGTTTTCTTTTTTATTATTAATTTTAAAATTATTACATGGGAATATTTCAATATATAAAGGGGGAAAGATTTTATATGATTTTATATCCCTCTGAGCCTCAACTCTCTAAAATTCTAAGTTATAGAAAGGTTTGAATCTGTATTGGTAGATGGTGTTCTAACACCAATGAACTCACGGGTCTTATGAATATCAACATATTTTCATTATTATAATTTTTCCTGAAATATAACTACAAGAACACATTCATTCATTCAACAAACAGTTATTAAGGACCTATTTAGTGTAATAGACTTGGCTAAATTCTGGAGTATACAAGCATAAATAAGTCAGGACCTCAAGGAACTTCCACATTGGTAACTATGAGCTAAATTGCTTCCTTTGTTTAACATTTCATGAGAAAAGATACAATTTAATGGGAAATTCAAAGATAAATAAACTCCAAGATATGCTGTTAACTTTCTCTAGTTAATGTTTAACTTTCTCTAGTTTACTTCTGACTATTAGAACTTATTAACTAGCATAGTTATTATATAACTATTATTAATTTGACTCTGGCTTTTATTTTCACTCACCTAAGGTATTTCTATTCATATCTTTCCTCATCATTTCTTCCTCTTTTGCATATTTTTGATTCTATCTAGTATTGAGGTCTCTCCTCATTAATTAACCAGCTAAAGTTAAGCTGGCAAAGGTTAAGGAAGAGCTACCATTTATGATTTTTGTCTCCCACAATGGCTTCCTCTTTTTTTCCCTTCCCAGTCATGACAGAAAAGTCCAGGAAAAAAACATTTTAACTTTGTTCATATGACTCCCCCCAATTAATTCATCCTTTTTAAAAAATTGCATTGATGCCTTCTATTTTTATATCACACCCATTTCTGAATATATCTCTTTCCCCTTTCCTACCCAATGTGCCTTCCCTAGAAATAAAGATTTTTTTAAAAAGGAAAAAAAACAGTCAAATAAAACCAATCAACACAGTGACCTCGTCTGACATTATATGCAATATTCCACTCCCATAGTCCCCTACCCATGCAATGAAAGAAGGGAGTTTCATTCTCCCAAAGCTATTCCAGTACAAGCTTGTCCATTATTCGGTCTGTGAAATTGTAAGGACCAATCTTTATCCTGGAAAACAGATAACGAACCATACCCCTTCCTCTCTTATTAGACAACGCAGTAGGCATTTGATAAATATTCAATTAATTGATTAAGTGTTGGGCTCTAGGTTTTGAGAAATAAGCAGCCAATGAAATAAGCATTTTCATGAGGACAGAGTTGCACTACAAACAAGATGAGGTTAGTAGACAGTGCTAGATTTTAAATCTGAGGTACTGTATTCAAATCCCAGCTTTGCCACTAGAATGACTACATAACCAATCTGAGCCTCAATTTCTGCATTTGTAATATGATGAGACTGGACTAGTTAACCTCTACTATTCCATCCTACTCATAAGATCTGATATCTGACGTTCGTTTCCTCTCCAAGCTCTTTCGTATAGAATGTCTCAAGATTACTCTTTAGTTAAGTTCTTTTCAACATGACTCAGCCAAATATGTCGGAAAGAAATTGCTTCTATTTCTTAAAGCTTCTCTGCCCGTTTCTCCTTTTGAATGTTCTAAAGGCCAAGCTGAGACTCAAGAGCAGTTTCTAAACACTGTCCCACAGCAACCTCCTCATAATTCCTTAGTTTGAATCAGTTTATCAGATCTGTTCTCTAGGGCACAGATTTTGATAGCAGTGAGAGCAGGAAGGTATTGAACACCTGGGGAAGGGTCAGGGGTGGGAGGAAGGCTGCACCACTGAGCAGGAAAGGGGACCACAGAGGAGGAAGAGGGAATGACGGATGCCCAGGAAGACAAATTTCACCTATTTTATAATTTTGCCTATGGCTGGCCCTGGTCACCAAAGCTATTTATTCTGGACCAACAAATCTTTGGGGGGCTCTGAAGTCATTTGTCTAGCTCTGCTACATAGTAATAATAATTATAATTATAATAATAGCTCACATTTATATAGCACTGGGCAATTTATAAAGCATTTTCCTCACAGGAGCACTGTAGTGACACAGGATTGGTATGGTATGGTTTTTTAAATGTTATTAAGCCCTTTGGATTCTACCACAGGGCACACTACCCCTACCCAAATTGTTGGACTGGGGTAGAGAGCTAATTCACTTGAAAACGTTTGGATGAATTAATGCCAGGATTGTTTACTTGGGTATAGATTTAGCCTGAAACATTTCTCCTGCTAGGTGATGCATTTCTACATCCTGAATGGGGAAAATGAATTAGTATTCACTTACTTGGATATGGGCAGGGAGATGGTATCTAGTTCTTTCCTAAGTCCAAAGTGGGGCCCATCTGACTAAAATGAGAGAAAGGAGCTTAGCCCTAGAAACATATATGTCTTGGTTGAATGAATGGTATCAGGCCAGAGCTAGCTCTGGACAAAAAATGCACCTCCACTTGCCCCGCCTTCTTGTGCCCTCCACGTTCAAGCATGATGCCTTCTTCTTTCCCTCCTAGGTATCCGGTGCCACCTTCTTCTTCCCTATCTCCATCAAAATTTAATTTCAGAAAAGACTTCAGCAGTAGTCATTAATCCTTAGTATGAATTAGTTTATGCTCTACTAGCATTACATCTCTCAAATATATTTTTTAAGTTCACTGCAAAATATAACTATAAAAATTATAGAACAGATTAATTCACTCAACAAACGTTTATTAAGGGCTTATTCTGAGCAATGGACTTGGCTAAGTTCTGGAGTACATGTAAGTACATGTAAATAAAATGAGAGAGGGCACCTTGTCCTTAAGCCAAATTCCTAATTATTTCTTTTGTTTAACAATTCTTAAGAAAAGGTACAACTTAAAAGAAGATTGAAAGAAAAATCAACTCGCTGTGAAGACATTTCCCCATTACCAGCAGAAAAGGTCAGAGAGATAAGGAACACTGAAGGCAAATCTTCTGATTGAGAAGGAAGACTTCCTGGTATCCTGTAAAATCAATGCAATCAGACTGCAGGTAAGGCCAATCCTAAGTGATCACCTGCTCCCTTGATCCCTAATGTACCTTCTGGTTCTAAAATTCTATGGCCAATTCAAGCAATTATCCAGAAAATTTATTCAGATGGCTTCATTATTATCGTCAGTGTCGTTGTCATCAGCATGATCAATAATACTAGTAACATTACTAATAGGCCCAGGGGGCTCTTCTTCTCCCCACTCCCACCCCACCCCCAGCTCTGCATTCATGTGGACCAGGTTCAGTCCTAGGAATGCCTGAACCCAAGCAGAGGGGATTCAGTCTTTTTGTGTGCTCTCTGCCTCATTCAACATCCGACTCGACTGAAGTTCCTGGAGAAACTTCCTAAAATAATCATACATATGGCTCATGTCAAGAGTCTGCCCAATAGGGATTATCAGGATCTCTTCTAGAAAAGTTATTCACTGTACAAAGTAGTAGTAGGTATCAGGTATAGGACAGCTACTTGTTTTCTCTATCACAAAAGAAACACTTAAAACACAAATGATTCATATGTGTGTGTCAATACATACTTAAAACATGAATTCCAACCCAGCACCTCTATTATACTTTCTTGGGAAGTACAGGAGACTTGTGGAACTGTTGAACAGATACTTCAAATTCACTTTAGAAATGTCCTGTCTGAGCCACAATTCAAGGTCCACATCTTCTAGCCAGTCAAGGAGACTGACAGAGGTCATCTCTTCAGAGAGCATTTTGTCCTAAGCAACTAGCAGTGAGCATGGACCTCTCAAGCCCATGAGGTAGCCACCAAGGCTGGACAATCCATCTCTCAGAATCTCTCTTCAGGCACCTAAGCTCCTAGAAGGAAACACCATTTGTCTTGTACATGATACGAGCTATTCATTGCCTCAGGGCAGTGTGGTGTAGTAGGAAGAAAACTGCACTTGGATTCGGGAAGACTTGATCTCAGATCAAAACCCTTTCACTTCCTAGCTCTGTGACTTTGGGCAAGAGACTTAATTAACATTATAGCACTACAGTTTCCACATCTATGAAAACAGAATAATACTTGTAGAGAGAATATCTCAGTAACTCCAAGATTATGTAAGGTGTACAGTAGGCGCCTTTCTCTATGATGGAGGAAATTTCCTCATTGGAAGTCTCCTACACTTATGATATCAAGTTACTGTTATGATTTGTCCAATATGATGATGAGGTAGAGAAAGCAGTCGGGGCGGGGTGGGGGGGGAGAATACCTACCTTATGGGGTTGTGATGATCAAATAGGAAAATGTATTTAAAAGCATATTATATCTATAAGTCACTACAGAAATGCTATGGTTATCACTTTTCTTTGTGTGCCTGAGATCTGAGCTATTAATTTCTAAACTGCATGTCATCGAAAAAGTATATGCAGTCTAGCAATTCTTAGATACATGCTGGCTTCATAGGGTAATATTTACTTTTTACAGACAAATTTATTTTTGATGCAAGTGATATAGGACCAAAGTGCCAGCCAGTAGCTAAGTGAGTTCCTCCCTCCCTCTCTCTATAGAGCTGAACAGGTAGCTACATGGACCAGTTCAAAGGCAGGCAGCCTGTCCAAAGTACGCTGTGGCCTGGTATATGACAACTTGTAGATTTCATCCTGTCAGCATATTCTAATAGGCTTATTAGCAATTCCATCATATTTAATTTGCACCTGAGGTAATTCACTGTCAGCTAGAAGAGCTATCAGTATGAAAAACTGCATCAAAATTAAAAACCAATAGTCAAAATTTCAGCTGGAACAAGCTTTCCTGGCATAATGATGAAGGGTGATTAACTATTAGCTGGTCAGGTCTGTTCTGCAGGCATTTTTTTCTGAAAGTGCCCACATGATAGTTGCCTTTCTCATAATCTGAACTGACGCTGTCTTCAGAATGCCAACAGACATGGCCAGATCAGTGCATTCAAGCCAAAAAATTCACACGGGAAAAAAGACGTGTGGTGAAGGCTGGTCAGTATATCCCAAGCTTCCCACTCTCAAGCTCAAATTTATGTAGCATTGGGAGTTTTATAGAGGCAGTCAGAAAGCACAGTGGATAAAGGTTCTGTACCTGGCGTCAAGAACACCTGGGTTCAAATCCAGCCTCAGATATTTACTAGCTCTGTGACTCTGGGCAAGTCACTCAACCTTTATCTGTCTTGGTTTCCTCATCTGTAAAATGAAGATAGTAATAGCACCTACCCTCTAGGATTGCCATGAGGAACAAAGGAGTTAATATTTGTAAAGTGTCTTGCAAACCTTAAAATGCTATATAAGCTATTATTATTTGTAAGTTCATCTCCTGTTGTATGGTTGAACCATTTTAAACCACACTAAGGATTTTATCCATAACTTTTGCTGGGTATCAGGACACCCTGAAAAAAATGAACCAGGGATTTTCTTCTCTCTTCAGCCCTAAGTGGTGGAAAGAGCATTGGATTAGGAGTAAAGAGATCTTTATTCTAGGGCCAACTCTGCCTTTAGCTAACTTTGTGACCTTGATCAAGTCAGTTCTTTGTTCTGGGCTTCATCTTCCTCCTCTGTAAGATGGGGGCTTTAGACTGAACTTTCTTCAATTCCAAAAACATTTATCAAGTACTTAATATTTGCAAGACACTATTTTCAGGTCCCTTTGAGCACCGGCATTCTATGACTATATGTGTGTGTGTGTGTGTGTGTGTGTGTGTGTGTGTGTGTGTGTGTGTGTTGTGTTATGTTCTGTTGTGTGTGTCTGTGTCTGTGTATGTGTGTATGTGCACTGATTTGGCCAGATCTGTTGGCATTCTGAAGACAGGGTCAGTTCAAATTGGACTCTTGAGGACAGACTGAAAATGATGACTTTGTGCAACTCTGCCTCACTTAAATTCAATTCACACTCGAGACATCAGCCATGTGATGGGGGATAGGATTCGAGTTGGACCCCTAAAAGGAAAAGACCATGTCTTTGGGACCTGGCCCCCAAAGCCCCTGAACCCAGATCCCTCCAGTTCACCTGGGGTACCCATCCCATCCCAGTCAATAATCCTTTTAACTGCCCTTTCATTGTGGCCCTCATTGTCTGCACCTTGCCCACCCTAGGCTACTTGCCACTCCTTAAGCCCATCCAGAGTGTTTCTGTGGGAATAGCACAAACTCACTAGGAATCTGACCCACCCCAACCAGTGTTTTAATAAAGTACTTGGACTGAAAGATGGCTTGAGTGGTTGAGTTCTTTTGAGGCAGACCCATGCCCTCGGCCCTTGCATTTTGAGGTTCCCAAGACCCCTAGACCACAACATATGGTTCCCTGACTGGGAAAACTGCCTAATCTCAAGCCCTTCTCCAGCCAAGACTGGAAGGTATGTAAGCCTCCCCTCTTTCTCTATCCCTTTCTAGCTCTGTAGTTGGGGTTGATCTCCAAGCACTTAGGAAGGCTTGAAGGTGCTTTTCAGGCCTGACGCTCTTAGGTTCCACTTGGGTCAGATAATTATGAGGCTGTCAGGCTCTCGGTCCAGTGATTCAGTTCAAGGCCATGGACCTAGGCACACCCTCTGCCACATGGGGGATGGATGCCTTATGCAGAAGTATATGTTCAATTCTTTCAATTCTCTAAGATGCTAGGGAATTGGGAAAACTACAGGTGTTTGGTTTCCTGAGGCTTACTCCCTCCTTCTACACCCTGGGATCCTCCTTCATGGAAGGACTCCTAGTCCCCACACTTGTGCCTGTAGGATCTACCTTCTCTTCTGGTCTCATGAGCACGGGATCCCTGAAGCCAGACTCAGTGGGACTTCCCTGAGATTTTCCCCTAGGTTAGAACTGGAAAAACTCATTCTCTAAGACCTTGAAAAGGAAAGCTTCGTGCCTGGCCTCAATATGATCTAGAGGACCAAGAAAATTGTAAAAGTTCAAAAAAAAATTTATTAAGATTCTTTTTCCTGTAGTCCTGGCTCTAACTGGACTAAGATTACAGTGAAAAGTTAGAACAGCTAAAAACATTTTAGCAGATTCTAGAGGTTTTGTGATTGGTCACACCCTTCCCCCACTCTCTTCCCTTAAGTCAAGAGGGTATCTTAGTGCAGGGATTGCAAACAGCCCCAGGTTTTTCTGTTCACCTTTCTCATCCCAGAGCAGATTAAGAGAAGAGAGTGCAGCAGAATGGGTAGGGAATTTTTGTCACCCTCTCCCACCTGTGAATTCACCCTCCCCCAAAAGGAAGGAGGGAGGAATGACAGCAGCTACATTGGGGGCCCCACTGGTAATGGCCCTGGGCCCCTGGGCACCCTGTAGCTCACCCAGAAATCCTGGAAGCATCACCCAGGTTCTGCACATCCTACTCGCCACCACTAACGTGCCCCACCGTGGGGAGAGAGGGAAGGCGGATGGGTCAAGGTAAAGAAGCCAGTCAGAATCTTCACTTTGTAAGCCAGCCCATCCTTCTATCAATAATTTTTATATGATCTGGAAATGCAATTGATATCACCTGAAGTTTATTGTTTGTGTTACATCTAAAACAATTCAGCTGTCACTTATGAAAATTATAAGATTGTTGGTTATTTTAATGCTAAAATCTAAAGCTGGTAATTGATCACTGCATGTGTGGAGAGGAGGAGAGGAGGTGAGGAGGTGAAAGCCTCATCCAGATTGGTTCTGCCCATTCAGAGCAGTCCTCAGGGCTAGTCAAAAGGCACAGCCCATAGTAGCTCGAAGAGCAAATGGGGTGAATAGGAAGCCACTTCTCTGGGGTCCCTATTGATCCCCCTTATTTTGTAAACTTGCCAAAAAGCTTGCTTGGGTTATGGAGCTCCTAAACAATGAACTTAGCTTGCTGAGAATCTCCAAGAATATAGAAATGATCTCTAAGGCTGAGCTTTCACACCAGGACAAATTTAGATTTGAGATGTAAATCCTGGAAAATGTTCTCTAACCTGTGATTAGTGAAACTTGCTATTTGAGGTAAAAGCTCATGGGACCATAACTGATTTCATTTTGAGTTGTCTAATGGATCATAATAATCCATCCATAATCAATAGTCAATGATCCACCATCTGAGATGAATGCCACAGGCTACCCAGAGAGAATGTGATTCAGGTGGAGGTCTGAATCAGGAAAAGCTAAGAGGACAATTTTAGTCTCAGTCAAAGATGGGATCCTCCTGGCTCAGTTTCCCTATTGTGTTCCTTTGAAAAGGAAGGTAACCCACCTGGCTATTCCTGAATCTGGCTATGGGGTGGAATTGATAATGCATGGTTGGAAAACTGCGAATTATCTGAATTCTAAGGATGTTTTATCCTGTCATACTTGGTATAAATCTTGTCCCTGCTTTATCCTTTTCATAGCAAATTTCTATAATCAGAGCAAATGGTCAGTAAAAGATATAAGCACAATGCAAGTGTATGAGATCGTGCTGTTTTGACCTGAATGTATAGTCATTCCATATCCCAAAACAACTGAAATTAAATCAGAAATATCTATAGTTTGGTTTGGGGAAGAGAATTTCAGTGCAATCATTTTCTTAGAGGGAGGTAACCTATTTGGCCTAGTCGTTACTTAAGTATGCTCCCAAGTCTTTTGTTACAATTGGAGTAAAAGTCTGGCAAATTCATGTGTGTAACTATTGAACCCAGAGGTGGAAAACTTCTACCTGCAAAACTTTTATTACGTTCCCAATAGCATCTGATCCTTCTAAAGGAACTGGAATCAGAGTGGAAACTGTTGGGAAAGTAACAAGATCAGATAACCCTGTTTGTCAAATGTAAAGGATACTGATGGGGCTTTTGCTTTCTTTCTTTGTTTTCTCCCACTCTGACATCACTTTTACTTCTCCTTGTATTTGGGCCCTATAGATTGAAATAGCTGGTCAGACTTGCTTGTCAGATTTCTGTCTGCCAGACGACAGGCCATTTACCTACAGTTGGTAGCAAACAGTGGGTACCAGCTCATGTCCACCCATTGTCCCCTGAATGCAGCCTATGCTCAAGGCAGGGACAGCTCTACACTCATTGCTAGCAGTTTCAGAAGCTGAGAACTTCACTCCTTACCCCAAAAGATTTGGGGTCCTATTTGTTTAAGGAGGGAATGATGGGAGATGGAAGTCGTACTGGACCCATAAAAGGAAAAGACCATGTCTTTGGCACCTGGACCTCAAAGCCCCTGAACCCAGGTCCTTCGAGTTTACCTGAGGCACCCAGCCCATCCCAGTCAATAATCTTTTTAACTGCCCTTTCATTGTGGCCCTCATTGTTTGCACCTGGCCCACCCCAGGCTACTTACCACTCTTTAATGCCATTCAAATCTTCCCACAGTCTTTCTGTATAAAAGTACTAATTTTATCCTCATCAAATGTTCATATTCTTAAAATCTGGCCTGCTTGTATTGGCATCCCAAATAGCACAGACTCACTAGGAATCTTGCCCACCCCAACCTGTGTTTTAATAAAGTACTTGAACTGAAAGAAGGCTTGAGTAGTCAAGTTCTTTTGAGGCAGACCCTTGCCCTTTGCCCTTGCATTTCAGGGTTCCCAAGACCCCTAGACTACAACAATGTCATTGGTCCTCTTCCAGAACAAAGGATGAACTGTGACAATTTTGGGTCACATGTTTTGTAAGACATTTTGGGGCTTGGGACCTAAATTTTTTTTTTGTATAGAATTGTGTTTATTTTTTTTCCAATTTAAATTTATTTATTTAACATATTTCGTTTTCAGCATGCACTAAAAAATAAGATACATAGGCAATGGGGCATAGAAATTTATCTTGGGACCTAAATTTTTAAAAAATCTTTTATTCCTATTTATATCTATTTTTTTTTTCTTTTTCAAAAAGCTGGGACAATTTACTTTTTGTCCTGTACCATTTTCATGTGGAATTTCTCGAAACATAGCTCTGAAAAAAAACAGGTTTTTAAAAAGCCCATTATGTTTTAAATGGAGCTACCTGACTACACTTTTAAACTGAAATCATTCTGGCTCTCATTGAACGGCCAATAAAAGCCACAGCCCAAGCCTCTGTGGCTCATTGTTTAGATTTTGATGGCTTACATGAGTGTAAATAGCATTTCTTTTCTGTTCTGGCCAGAAACTCTAAGGGTCGCCCCCTCCCAGACTGACAGCTTTGTGACAGTAAATTGGGCCATCTTCTGCTCAATGCTCACCTAGCCCTTAGTCACTGAATGGGTGTTGCCTCAGACCAAATTTAGAAAGGCCAAGGTTATTCACTCATCTTGGGCCATTTGCTTGGACTTTTGTCTTGCTACTGGACTCCAGATGACTGGAGGAGAGAGTGAGGCTGATGACTTTTCAAAACTCTACCTCGCTTAAATTCAACAATTCACAAACAAACCAAGATATCACCCTCATGATGTCACTGGTACTCTCCCAGAATATGGGATGAACAGCGATTCAAATTATATTACATATAACATATTCCTATAACAGCATGTCTATCTATAAATATGGAAATAACAGTGGTTAAGGATTAAAATTGTTTGGTTTATCAGGAAATCTAATTAGGTTCACCTTCTTAGATGAACCACAACCTTTTGTGGATAGAACTAATCTTTCCCAGCTCCTTCCTTCAAATATCCTTTTGGGTATGACTTTCTCTTTAGGCCTTCACAACACCACTTTCAGGAAGCTGGTGGCCCTTGGAACTGCCATAGGAAATGGAAGAATAGCAAAGTGGTTTTCAGATGAAAGCAACACTAGCCTTCTACTCCCCAAGCCTCCTTTCCCCTCACGGTACTGCTTGGTTCATTCCTTGCCCCAAGAGAATCCATGTTGTTCCCCATTACCATAATGCTTAATATTTTCCCTGCTTTGGGGATGCAGGAAGAGGTTCGTAGTAATAGTTTTAAAATCTCTTTGGCTAGTTTTGAGCCTCCAGTCAGGAAACTCCCTGGCAATTTGGAGAGTTCCTTTCCTCTGTAATTGTCCACAGCCTCCCTCCACAAAACTGCTCTCGAGCAGACAAAACACATACAAATCAATGACGCCTTAGGTTAACTATAGTTTTAGCTTGCTACTGGTTTATAGAAACTGGGAGAATAGCAATTCAAAATACTAACTTAGGGAGGAATTAGAGGGGAAGGTGAAGGAATGGGTCAAAGGGCAGGGTATAGAAGGGTGGTTAGATTTATGGCAATAGGAGGAGAAGAGAAGGATCCTTGGAGAGGGGGGAGGTTAAGTAAGAGGAGGGCAAGGTAGTGGGTAGAAGTAAGGTAGAGGAGTTAGGAGGCATAGGAAATAAGAGATATGCACAAACATAAAAACAAAGATCAGAAGTAGAACTTAATAGGGAAAGTATATGTCTATATATGTACGTATATATGTATATCTATGTATCTATATATACGTATAAATATATCCACACTTAATTGTAGCCTGGGGGAGGGGGGAAAAGAAGGGGGAAAAATAATAAAGTAAAAAGTGTACAGCAGAAAAAAACTAACAAGGAAGCAAAGAAAAGACGGGCAGCTCTCGACACAACACGTAGTATTTATTACATAGGCTTTCGTGAAATGGAAATTTCTTGCTATGTATGTTGAATCCTCTCTTACGTTCTGCTGTGCACATGACATGCTTTTTTTCTTTTCTTATTTTGTATCTAAATTTTCAATATTTAAGTTTATGTTTCTTTTTCTTTTCTTGTGTATTTAAGTTTCAGTAATTTAAAAAAATACAAACTTTAAAGAAACAGATACAATTTTGAACCCCAACTTTCTCTGGGAAGATACAGCAGGAAGAGCAGGGGGAAAATATCACCATTATCCTTCTCAACATACCAAGACAGCTAGTTACTTTGCATTGGCTCCATGTGGCTTTCTTATAGTTCAGGTCTTTCACTGTGGCAGTGACATCGGTGGCAACAAATCCAGCCGGAGCAGCCCTTGTCCTCTAGGACTTCCTCCTGTTTCTCTCTCATGGTCACACCACAAGGGAACATTGCCCTAAGCACACTACTCATTTCTTTCCTATCACCGAGCTGGGGGAATGACAGGTTGGGCCTGTGCAAGGCCTGTGCTATTTGTGATGCCAACACAAGCAGCCCAGATTTTAAGAATCTGAGCATTTGATGAGGATAAAATTGGTGCTTTTATACAGAAAGACGGGGAAGATCTGGATGGGATTAAGGAGCAGTGAGTAGCCTGGGGTGGGCCAGGTGCAGACGATGAGGGCCACAAGAAGATTGATTTGGCAGCTAGATCAAGAATGGAATGGAGAAGGGAGATGTGAGTCAGAGGGAGACTAATTGCAGTAGTCCAGACACAGGGGATGAGAGCCTTCTACCACCACAACCACTCTCTCTGTCATACATATAGCCCCTCTCCCCAACCACTCACTCCTTCAGCCTAAATAAATGAATAAATGAATGAATGAATAGCAAAGGGAGTTAATACCAATAACATGTCAGCCACATATCAAAAGTATCTATTGTTGAGGATTTATTATTTGGAAGACTCTGCCACAGAACATGTAAACATGGTAAATTGACTGACTGCATTCTCCACTTTTCCACATTGTTTTGTTGTCCAGTCAATGCAGCCTCTAAACCTCACCAGAGTCGAGGGATAACTCTGAGACCAGCCTGTTTATAGAAAAGCTTCTATGGAAAAAGTCCTTGGTCAGGAGGCAGCCGGAGACTCCTGCCTATTTCTGTTCTAGTCCCTGAGAGAGCAGCCCCTATGTGAGGAATGTGGGCTGGGTTCATAGATGTAGATCTGGGAGTGCTCTTAAATGCCAACTAGTCCATCCCTCCCCCACCACCCCAATTTTACAAAGGAGTAAACTGAATTCCAGGGAGGCAAAATGATGCTCAAGGTTGTACATCCAGTGGGTCACAGAGCAGGGACTGAGAACCATGTCTCTATACGCTCACTTTCCAGTACATCATGGTGTTGGGAACATAAGGTGATTTTATTCTCTCTCTGTGTGTCTCTCTCTTTGTCTCTGTCTCTCTGTTTCTCTGTGTCTGTGTCTAACTCTCTCTGTCTCTGTGTTTCTGTCTCTGTCTGCCTCTCTGCCTGTGTTTCTAACTCTGTCTTTCTGTCTGCGTCTTTGTGTCTGTGTCTCTGTCTCTGTGTTTCTGTCTGTTTGCCTGTCTCTGTTTCTCTCTGTCTTTCTGTCTCTGCATCTTTGTGTCTGTGTCTCTCTTTGTCTCTCTCTCTGTCTCTCTCTCTGTCTCTCTGTCTCTCTCTCTCTGTCTCTCTGTCTCTCTCTCTCTGTCTCTCTCTCTCTGTCTCTCTCTCTGTCTCTCTCTCTCTCTCTCTCTTTCTCTCTCTCTCTCTCGCCCTCTCTGTCGCTCTCACCTCCCAACCTTGTATCCTCCTTGACTAGCTATTTCCAGCTGTGGGACTGTGGGTGTGAATGAATGAAGAGGGGAGATAAGAAAGGAGAGAGAGAGCGAGTCCTTATTCCCATGACATCGGAAGTGTGGCAAAGGAATTGCGACTCCAAGCCGGGTGGGCTGAGAGCACTTCGGTGCCTCAGACGGATTTATTCAAAGTTCATAATTACCCTGAAATCTTTTAAAATGAAAACATGATTGAAGAATTAAACCTGGTAAACAAATTAGAAGAAGAAAAAAACCTCCGCATATCAAATGGCAAAATCCAAATATCCAATCTAGTAAATGAATGCATCTGTGCTGGCTAATTGGCAGCAGCGGAGGCAGACACATACCCCCTTAGATAAGTGAGTGCGGGAGGAAGGAGCAGTGCTGCCAGGGGAGTTAACTGATGGGCTCTAGGCTCAAGTGGTTCCAAACCGCTTTATCTCGCAGAGCTAGCTAGCTGCTCCCCGCACCGGGGTGGAGAGGAGGGGGGGAGGGGAGGCACATGGAGGGGCTGCGAACGGGCTGAACAACAGCTCAGCTGGCCTTGCTTTTAGCCAGTCTGGCTTGCTCCCGGGTCTCCGAGCTCCATAAGGGAATTGTCAATGCAGCTGGACCAGATTGTAGCTCAAGGCCAGGAGGCCCAGGTGTCATGGGGTGGAAAGGAAGTTGGTGGGAGGTGTATTTAATTCCTAGAAACCTTACTTCAGCAGCTGGCTATGCATTTCTTTTAAGGGTAGAAGTTGCAGAGAAGCAGATTTCAGCTCAATGTTAAAGAAAAACTTCCTAGCAATTAGAGCTGGGCCAAAATGGAATGGAGTGGCCTCAGAAGACAGTGATTTCTCACTGGAGGTCAAGTGGAGAAGGGATGCCCCCTTGCTGGGGATGATGCTGAGAGGATTAGTGTACCCTCGTGGTTTGGGTTAGATGAGTTCTGTAGACCCTTCTGTGAAGTAAAATAAATGTATACCTTGTGACTGAGGAGGTGTGTGTGTGTCATATTGTGAAGTATATGGTCTTTTTCTCTCACCATCACTTAGGTCCCTCTCCCTGTCTTCCCTTCTCCCTCTTTCTCCCTATGAATATGACTTAAACAAACAAATGGATATTTGTTGCCTAGTCTCCAAGCCCTGGTGGGGGCTGTCGTCTGCTCCTTGCCTTATTTTTGTTTGTTGTTGTTTGAAACTGGGCTTCCCCTCTGCCCAAAGGGCTATAAAACTGTGCATACTCTTTGATGCAGCAATACCACCACTTGGTCTGTATCCCAAAGATATCAAAGAAAAAGGAAAAGGACCTATATGTACAAAAATGTTTATAGCGGCTCTTTTTGTGGTTGCAAAGAAGTGGAAATTGAGGGGATGCCCATCAGTTGGGGAATGGCAAAACAAGTTGTGGTATATGATTGTGATGGAATACTACCATGCTATAAGAAATGAGGAGCAGGATGGTTTCAGAAAAACCTAGAAGACTTATATGAACAAAGTGAAATGAGCAGAACCAGGAGAACATTGTACCCATTAAATAGCAATATTGTACGATGATCAGCTGTGAATGACTTAGCTATTCCCAGCAATACAATGATCCAAGACAAATTCAAAGGGCTTATGATGAAAAATGCTACACACTGCCAGAGAAAGAACTGATGGAATCTGAATGCAGATCAAAGCATACTTTAAATTTTTTTTCTTTTTCTTTTTGCCTTTCTTGTCTTTTGCACATGTATAATCTATATCAAATTGGGGGGCAGGAGAGAGAGGAAGAGAATTCAGAACTCAAAAAAAAATTTTTTACAGAATATTCATTATTTTTACATGTAACTGGGGGCAAAAAATTAAAAATTCTTTTAAAGAAAAGAAACTGGGCTTTCCTATAGTGCCCAGAATAAACGTGTAGCTGTCACTCACAAGGACTGGCTCAGAAGCTTTGACCTGCTCTGCTTTTGAGCTAGGCAGATTTGGCCCTCCTGGGGTTCCCAGAAGCTCATCATAGCATTAGTCATATCACATTTCAGAACTCCCAAGCTCAGCATTCTACCAACCTCTGCCTCCCCCGGAAAGCGATCGCCACTTTCAGCATTGTGATTTTTGCTCTTTTTTTTTTTTTTAATATTGCCATCATGTCTCAATTGACTCTCTACCCTCAATGGAACCTTCCATTGTAATGAAGAAATACAATTAAACAAACCATCAACACACTGGGTACATCTGACAATGTAGACTTTATTCTGTACCTAGAGTTCAACACCACTCAGCCAAGAGAACTCAGATATATTTCACCAGTCTTCTAAAGTCACAATTCCTGCCTTTGTTTTAATGGTACTTTTATTATTACTGTATCCCCTAAATCATCCAGAGTGCAAGCATTCCTGAAACACTGCACATTTTTACTTTATATTTTTTCCTCTCTTCTCTGACTCCCTAGGACAGGGCCCACCTACCACACATGCTAACACTTCACAAAATCACAGATTCAAGAGTCAGAAAGATTTGACGTGCTAGTACAGGGATTCTTAGCCTTTTTATGTGTTGCGAACTGCTTTGGAAGTCTGATGAAGCCTCTGGACCCCTTCTCAGAATAATGTGGTTTTAAAATAATCATAATGGATGAAAAAGCTAAATTTCAGTTAAGGATTAATAAAAGTAAAGGGCTTTTTCCAATCCAAGTTCACCAGCCCCTGGAAATCTATCCACAGATTCTTGTGGGGAGGGGAGTTGGCCTATGGACTCCAGTTTAAGATACCTTGTGCTAGATCATCGGGATGAGTCTAATAAGTTGAAATTCAATCCAGATAAATATAAAGTTTTACATGCAAGTACAAAAAAGAATCCATTTCACAAGCCACTAGGTGCCACTAGACCTAGAGTCCTAGAATCAGGTAGATCTGGGTTCAAATCTTTGTGTCACTAGCAACAAATGTTTAATCAAATGGAATACTGCAACATCTCCTTGGTAAGATCCACAGCAATAAGAAAAATATTGGCCTAATCATTCACATTACAAAAACAAAGTGGATGAAAAACATATCCAAATGTGCATTTGGTTGAATAGCCTAGTAAATTAGTCCATTGACATGTATGACTTGGATAGACTCTGAAGAAAGACAACGAGTTATGGAATGAGAGAACTAGGAAGAAAGCAGGTTGAATAACATTTGGGAAATTTGTCAGTGGATGAACCCAAAATGTTCACTGCCACATTTTTTTTAAACATCAATATTCTCCAGGCAATGCTAAATGGCTGAAAATCATGGCACAGTATGATCTTGGAAGAATTAAAGTAACCCACAAAGGTGATGGTAAAGATGTTTGGTGGGCATAAGTAAGTTGCAGTGTGTTATTAATAAAATACATTTTAACTGGAATTAAAAACACTATCGAGGCAATTACAGTATCGCCAGAACAAGCAAGAGGCTAGTAATGTATCAGTGGATAAAAATGAAAGAATGAGAAGGTGTGGACTAGAAGGGGCAAAGCCAAGATGGTGGCTGGAAAGCAAGGACTAGCGTGAGCTCCCCGCTGAGTCCCTTCAAAAACATATAAAAAATGGCTCTGAACCAATTCTAGGACTGCAGAAGCCACAAAATAGCAGAGGGAAGCAGGGCTCTAGCCCAGGACAGCCTGGATGGTCTCTGGATAAGGTCTATCCCGCACGGAGCTGGGAGCAGAGCAGAGCGGAGGGGAGCAGAGCTCAGCGTGGGAGCCAGCAGGACCAACCAGACCAGGAGCTGGGCAGGACAGGCCCTAGCACCCTGAATCAGTGAGCTGTGGCAGTTACCAGACTTCTCAACCCACAAACACCAAAGACAACAGAGAAGGTTAGTGGGAAAAGCTGCTGGAGTGGAAGGAGTTCGGTGGTTTGGCTACTGCCCCGGGGGCAGCAGAGGTGGGGCAGCTACAGAAGTACAGCTGCAGTTGCTTCCAGCCCCAGGCCCACCTGGTGGGAGGAATTAAGTGGTGGATCTGAGCAGGAGTGAAGAGCCTGCTGAAGATCTAAGTACAGTCTGGATTGGGGGTTCTTGGGGAAGGAGGAGTGCTGGTGTGACAGAGCTGGCACATCCCCCCAAGCTTGGAACATAGTTCTCTTAACTCTACAAGCAGTCATACCCCGCTGAAAAACTCAAGGGTCAAGTTAGTTGGCTGGGAACATGGCCAGGCAGCAAAAACTCACCCAGATTCAGTCTCAAACTTTGGAAACTTTCTTTGGTGACAAAGAAGACCAAAACATACAGCCTAAAGAAGGCAACAAAGTCAAAGAGCCTACAACAAAAGCCTCCAAGAAAAACATGAACTGGTCTCAGGCCATGGAAGAGCTCAAAAAGGATTTGGAAAAGCAAGTTAGAGAAGTAGAGGAAAACTTGGGAAGAGAAATGAGAAGGATGTGAGAAAACCATGAAAAACAAGTCAATGACTTGCTAAAGGAGACCCAAAAAAATACTGAAAAATACACTGAAGAAAACAACACCTTAAAAAAATAGACTAACTCAAATGGCAAAAGAGCTCCAAAAAGCCAATGAGGAGAAGAATGCCTTGAAAGGCAGAATTAGCCAAATGGAAAAGGAGGTCCAAAAGACCACTGAAGAAAATACTACCTTAAAAATTAGATTGGAGCAGGTGGAAGCTAGTGACTTTATGAGAAATCAAGATATTATAAAACAGAACCAAAGGAATGAAAAAGTGGAAGACAATGTAAAATATCTCATTGGAAAAACCATTGACCTGAAAATAGATCCAGGAGAGATAATTTAAAAATTTTTGGACTACCTGAAAGCCATGATCAAAAAAAAGAGCCTAGATATCATCTTTCAAGAAATTATCAAGGAGAACTGCCCTGATATTCTAGAGCCACAGGGCAAAATAGAAATTGAAAGACTCCACCGATCGCCTCCTCAAATAGATCCCAAAAAGAAATCTCCTAGGAATATTGTCGCCAAATTCCAGAGCTCCCAGATCAAGGAGAAAATACTTCAAGCAGCCAGAAAGAAACAATTTGAGTATTGTGGAAACACAATCAGAATAATCCAAGATCTGGCAGCTTCTACATTATGAGATCGAAGGGCTTGCAATACGATATTCCGGAGGTCAATGGAGCTAGGATTAAAACCAAGAATCACTTACCCAGCAAAACTGAGTATCATGCTCCAAGGCAAAATATGGACTTTCAATAAAATAGAGGATTTTCAAGCTTTCTCAGTGAAAAGACCAGAGCTAAATAGAAAATACGACTTTCAAACACAAGAATCAAGAGAAGCATGAAAGGATAATCAAGAAAAAGAACAAGAAAAAGAAATTGCAAGGGACTCACTAAAGTTGAACTGTTTTGTTTACATTCCTACATGGAAAGATGATGTGTGTGATTCATGAGACCTCAGTATTAGGGTAGCTGAAGGGAATATGCATATATATATATACACACGTTTATATATATATATATATACACGTTTATGTATATATATATGTATATGTGAGTGTGTATGTATTATATATGTATGTGTATATATATATATATATATATATATAGAGAGAGAGAGAGAGAGAGAGAGAGAGAGAGAGTGAGCAAAGGGTGAGTTGAAAATCTTGCTCTCATCAGATTTGACCTGAGGAGGGAATACCATACATACTCAATTGGGTATCTTACCCCACAGGAAAAAAGGAGGAAGAAGATAAAAAAGGGGAGGATGATAGAAGGGAAGGCAGATGGCGGTGGAGGTAATCAAAAACAAACACTTTCGAAAGGGGACAGGGTCAAGGGAGAAAATTCAATAAAGGGGGATAGGTTAGGAAGGAGCAAAATACAGTTAGCCTTTCACAACATGAGTATTGTGGAAGGGTTATACATAATGATACACATGTGGCCTAGGTTGAATTGCTTGAATTCTTAGGGAGGGTGGGTGGGAAGGGAAGAGGGGAGAGAATTTGGAACTTAAAGTTTTAAAAGCAGGTGTTCAAAAACAAAAAAAAACATTTTTGCATGCAACTAGAAAATAAGATACACAGGCAATAGGGTGTAGAAATTTATCTTGCCCTACAAGAAAGGAAGGGAAAAGGGGATGGGAGGGGAGTGGGGTGACAGAAGGGAGAGCTGACTGGGGAACAGGGCAACTATAATATATGCCATCTTGGAGTGGGGGGGAGGGTAGAAATGGGGAGAAAATTTGTAATTCAAACTCTTGTGAAAATCAATGCTGAAAACTAAATATATTAAATTAAAAAAACACTAGAGAA
Source organism: Trichosurus vulpecula (assembly GCF_011100635.1). Lineage (NCBI taxonomy): Eukaryota > Metazoa > Chordata > Mammalia > Diprotodontia > Phalangeridae > Trichosurus > Trichosurus vulpecula. The sequence goes on along the minus strand of NC_050574.1, from coordinate 435,101,623 downwards.
AAAAAAAGAATGAGAAGGTGTGGAAGAGCTGCAATCAACATAAGTGGAGGGTGTACCCACATGACACTGAAGTCCTTTCTCAAACTAAACTGCCAAGCATTTAAACTCTGCCGCAGAGAGTGCAGCTCCAATGTGCTGGCTACCTTGTTTGAATGCCAAACATATGTTTGCCAAAAAGATTATTTTACAGCAAAACAGGCACTCATGAAGCAATACCAACACCCTCTCAAGGTCTCTCTGAGAACTTTGTAATCAGTTGTGTGACATGGGAGACGCTAGCAAAGGACCGCCTAGCATGGCGTACCCACTTCAAAGAAGAAGGCACTCCATGAAGCAGAGTCACAGTAGCTCAAAAGAAACGTGAGATGCACAAATTTAGAGACATCTCTGCTCCAAATGTTCCCATGGATATTTGTGCCAAACCTGTAGTGGAACCTTCTGAGTCATATTGGTCTGATCAGCCACAATAGGACACACTGTACCTTGACTCCAACAGAATGACATCGTTTTGGTCTTCTTTGAGAACAAAGGACACCAACCTACATGAATAAAGTCAGGAATACAGCAGAGTACCCATGTCTTTGGTCCATGTATCTCAGTTCCCCACTCAGAATGTACGCCCAAGGCCTGACACATAATAAGTGTTCAATACAGTACTTGAAGTCAGCTGGTGGCACAGTAGATACAGCACTGGGCCTGGAGTCAGGAAGACCTGAGCTCAAATCCAGCCTCAGACAGCTGACACACTTACCAGCCATGTGACCTTGGGCAAGTCACTTAACCCCAATTGCCCTGCCTTCCCCCTTCTCCCCCCCAAAAGTGCTCAGCATGATGCCTGGTACAAAGCTGTGTTTTCATCCTTCCTTTTCGAAGAGGACCGGAGACATCACAGGATGACATCTTGACCTTTGGACTTTCTTGACCTGGACGATTCCAGTGAATTGGTTTCAAGAGAGGCAAAGTTGCACCAAGTCATAAGCCTTATTCTCTCTTCCAGTCACGGAAGTCCATTGGCACATGATAGGTGTTTTATAAATATTAATGCTTGTTCCCTCCTTCCCTTCAATAAGTGTTTAATTGAATTACAGAATCTTAGGGCCAGAGGTTTAATAATAGCATTTATATAATGCTTTATAAACGTTATCTCATTTGACCCTCACAACAGCCCTGCTCCTGAAGGTAGGTGCCATTATCATCCCCACTGTGCACATAAGGAAAATGAGACAGACAGATGTTAAGTGACTTGTCCAGGACCACGCGTCTAGTAAGTGTCTGAGGCTGAATTCGAATTCAGCTCTTTCTGACTACAGGTCTAGCATTCGATTGCACCACCTAGCTGAAAGGGACCTCGGAGGTCATTTAATCCAACTCTATTTTAAAGAAGAGGAAATGAGATAGAGAGAGGTTTTGTGTTCTTGCCTTCCTTCCACTGCTTTTCTGGCTCCCACCAGAACTAGAATAGGCATATATACATATATAATAGATATATTATAGATATTATATAGACTATATATTATAATTATATAGAATATAATTATAATTATATATCACATAGATTATATATAATATATAATTATACTTAATATATTGTATATAATAGATTATATTATATTATATCCTTAGATGTATTTATACTTATAGAGATAGATATTAGTAATATATATATATATATATCTACATGTAGATATGTATCAAAGATACATCCACACAGAGATATATCTATAGATATAAAAGCAGAGAAAAGGCTCTTAATAAATACTTGCTGATTTGACTTGACTTGACATAAGGTTCCCCATAAAAGAGGAGCACTAGCCTTGGAGTTAGGAAGACCTGAGTTCAAATCCATCCTTAGCCACTTACTAGCTATAGGCCCCTGGGGAAGTCATTTCTCAGTTTCAATAAAAAAGACCTAATGATAAGATCGCCCATCTCTCCCCACAGTGGCTGTAGGGATCAAAGGAGACAGCACACGTGAAGCACTTTGCAAAATTTAACACGTCATACAGGCTATTTTATTTTCCCATCCATCCTTAGTAACAGGACTCCTACGAAGCTGGCCAGCCAAATGGTTTGAAGAATAGGTTGGAATCCCAGAAGTGCTTCATGCAGCAGCAGCCTGAGCTTCGCCACCTACTGGTTGTGTAGCTCGGAACATGTTACTCCATGCTGCTGTTTGCCACTTTCTCCATCTGTAAAGTGGGGATAATCGTTCTGCTGATCCAGAGCCTCACAGGGTAGCAATTAAAGCCCAATTAACTCATCTATAAAAAGAACTTCCCTCAAAGAAAAGCATTCTGTAGACACATGCAGCTCCTCTGTTGAATCTGGTGATTTTTATCTATACCAGTAGTCCCGAAGTCAGGGCTTTCTTAGCCGTTTCCCTTGCTATTCCTGAGTCACAGGACCAGAGAATTAATTACTTTTAGAATTGGAAACATCCTTAGAAAACATCTTGTCTAATTATCTCATCTTACAAGTGAGGAAATTTAGGCCGAAAGACTGACTTCCTCAAAAATCACATGCCAAGTAAGTCAAGTCCAGCCAGTAAGCACTTACTAAGCACCTACTGTGTGCCAGGCACTGTGCTAAGAGGGATTTGAACCCAGGCCCTCTGACTTCAAATCTACTGCTGTTTCTACTGTCCCATGCTAGACCTCAATTTTATATTAATATGAAAAAAGACTAAATAGTGACTGCATTTCTCTCATGTGGTATAATTGCAACAGAATTAACTAACCAGGCAGTTTTCTGGAAGTTTCTATCTCCAGGATTTCTGAGCACTCCTTGGGTTCAGTCCAGTAGTTGAGTAGAATATGCTCTCCACAAAGGCAGGGACCCTTTCATTGTTGACTTGGTGTGATCAGTCTAAAAAAATGCCTTGCATACAATAAGCGCTTAAAAAACACTGGGGAACTGAACTGAACTGAATTCTGTAATTCAGAATTTCATTCGACAAACACTTGAATGAAATATTTCTCTCCTGCTATAATGATTCAAAGTGTCTGAGGCTTGCATTCACAAGAGTTTCACAATGCACCAAGGTCAGCTAAGGCATTCCTGGAAAGTTTTGGACATTGGAGGATGCACCTTGAGCCAATGGGAAAATGGCGCATTTCCCTCGAGACATTTCAAGCTCGCCAAATTATATGAATTAAAAAGCCTGACACACATGGCCGCTTCAGTTAGTTCAGTAGGAAAAGCGTTACATTTAAAGCCACATCTCACCTCTGTCATTTGCTGCCTGTGTGACCTCGGACAAGTCACTGTCTTGGCCTCGATTACCTCATCTATGAAATGAGGGGGTTGGCTTGGGTGGCCTGTAAGGTTGCTTACAATTCTAACTCTATGATCCTATGAACTCTTAAGATGGAACAAACTGGAAAATAAGGTGCAATGGCAGCCAGGTGGCACCACAGTGCACAGAGCCCTGGGCCAGGAGTCTGGAAGACTTGTTTTTCTGAGTTCAAACCTAGCCTCAGACGTTTAGTAGCTGTGTGACCCTGGGCAAGTCACTTAATATCTGTTTGCCCTAATTTCCTCACGTGTAAAATGGGGATAGTAACAGCACCTACAGGGTTGTTGTGAGGAATCAAATGAAATTATATTTGTAAAGCATTTAGCAAAGTGCCTGGCACATAGTAGGTGTTTTATAAATGCTTCTTTGCTTCCCACTTTGCTTCACTAATGGAAAGTACACTAGACTAGGAATCTGAAGACCCAGGTTTGAATCTCCAACCTTCCAGTTTACTAGATATGTGGACTTAGTCAAGTGACTTCCCTCTTCAGCTGGAAAATGTTGTCTGGTCATGCATTTCAATGTCCTCTTTTTTGTTTGTTTGTTTGTTTTTGCATTGAGGATGTCTCCTACGCAGTTACCCGGAGTTTGCTCTCTCATTGATGAAGTTCTTAACTAATGCATAGTCAGCCAAATATTTATTAAGAACCTACTAGGCACCAGGCACTGTACTAGGCATGAAAGAGGAAGCAAGGGTTCCTGGCGATCCATTAGAAGAGTTCCTAGACCAAGCGGAGAAAATCTTGTCATGGTGAGTGTCCTGGACTATATCAAGGAGCCATGAGAAGCAGATCTACATAGAGGAGTAATCTAGCAGTCTTTCCCTTCCTCCTTTGGCACCGTGAGTCATGTGGACCACTCGGGGCCAAGGAAGGGGAGTAAACCTTCTAGACAATCCTGAGTTCTTTTATCTGGAGGGAGGTCTCACCTAAACACAAACAACTGTAGAGGTCAAGTTCACCACAGAAGTGAGTTGTTTGACTCCCTTACAAAGCTTAAACATGTTCCAGTGGCAGAAGGGGTCCCACCTAAAGCGGTATTGTATGTCTGTATCAGAGTCCCATCAGAGAAGGAAAGAGAATTTCTTTGACCTTTTATGGGCTCAGTTGCCAAAAACTTTGCATTTTCTATTGGGTTAAATAATTTGATGTCTTGTTACCTAGAGCTAAGGGTATATTTCTTTTCTTTTTCTTTTTTTTTTGTGAAGAACTAAACACAGGCCAAATTCTGATGTTCACAGGAGAAACTCTGGGTGGGGACTTGAATTTCAAAAAGGGACAAGGGATTTTATAACTCCCAAGATTGAACCTGTTTCGTGTGAGTCCAGAGTTGAGATTCCAGGCCTCAAGCTACATGTGAACCGTAAGCTGTGGTAGTGGTAATATTAACTAAAATCAAAGGGTTTGCAAATGAAAAGTTCAAAATGTATCTTTCTAATGATAATCCCAAAGAAATGCGTGCATATTAGTAAAATTGTAGCTCGGGAAATTTGTTAATGCAAAAACTGTGTCTATACTGGTTATTCTCACACTGAGGATATTGTATCTCTTTTTTTAATCAAATTGGGAGTTTATTTTTGGAAGGACACCCCAAACTTACTTGGAATACTCACCACATTACAGATAAGCATCATGGATCTGGCTGCCACTGTTTGGGGCCTGCCCTGTAATTCTGCCCAGTTACAAAAGATAAAGCTTCAGCTGCAGTGCTGCGGTAAAAAGCAGGCAAGTTGGGACTGCCTTGGAGGGCAAAATGGTGTCTTCTTCTTGGCCTATGGGAGCAACTGTTTTCTTTCACACCTTGAAAGGTGGGTAGAGGGAATACCAATTACCCATCTAGAGACTTGGGCTTACGAGAATTTGCACAGTTGACTCTGGAGAGGTTGCCCCACCCTAAACAGAACTCTAGGACACTAGAGTATCTGAGCTGAAAAGGAGCTTAAGGACCATCTAGTCAGGAATTCCTAAACTGGAGTCTGTGGATTCACTTTAAAAAATGTTTTGAGAACTATATTTCAATATAATTGGTTTCTTTTGTAACCCTACCTATTTATTTTATGCATTTAAAAGCATTATTCAAAGAAGAGGTCGTTAGCCTTCATCACACACACACACACACACACACACACACACACACGCACAAGGTTAACAACTCCTGCTTTTAGCCATTCATTTTTAAAGGAGGAATCTGGGGCCCCAAGGTCACAGTACTAACACTGCCTCATGGCTGATCAAAGATTTTAACGTAACCAGAATATTCCTGTTTTCTCTGAATAGCAGTCAATAAATCTATTTTTTCAACATCAGTGGGTCTGTGCGCAAATAAGATTATCAGCCATCCCTGAGTTTTAAGGATAATTCCACAGGGCCTCCGTATGCATTCCAGCCAGTATTTATGGGAATGGTTAACCTTTTAAAAGAAAGAAAAGAAAAAAAAAGAAAAAAGATCATAACTTATCCCTTACTGTATCAGGCCCAGAAATTGTGTTAAGATCACTGCAGGAAATGCAGCTAATTAGATAGCACCAAGAGAGGTAATCCTTTCCATTATTTACAGGCCCATCAGGCTTTCTGGTTTCACAGCTGATGCTCAGAATGAAACCATTTTCCTTTCACATACCTGCTGTCGGGGAGCATCCTCGTTTCTAGTTCATGATTTCATAAACAACAGAAGAGGAAAGATAAAAACGCACCTCCTCGTCTACAATAGCAGCTTACTTGGCCTGTTCCAGCAAGGAATGGAATAAAAGCAGAAGGATAAGATTCTTGGTCTGGGTGTTGGTGTGTGATAAGAAGCAGTTGAAGGGTTGGTGGGGTTGGGGCTGAGGGGAACCGAATTGTTTAGTCTGCCTCCCGAGATCAAAGACACCTCCATTCAAGCCGGATAGAAAGCTCTTAGATGGAGCAAACTGATCTATTTGCCTCTCACACCTCAACACCCAGCCCTGCTCTGGCAGCCGACCAGGGTTAACAGTACAACCCAGGAAGAAGAGCCTGAAATTCTGACCCCGGCCAGCCCCAGGTTTCTCAGCCCTGTCCGGAAGGGCTGCACCTCGCAGGCACCTGCTGCTTTGATCACGGACAAGCGAGGCAAAGTGAGCCAACAGGCCGGAATCTGTGAAACCAATGTGGTTCTTTAGTTGGGTCCAAAGTTAAAAGGAAAATGGTTATTACTATTAACCTTGGCACAGAGACAGACTCCAAGCAAAAGGTAGAGAAGAGAGAAAGAGAAAACCTACAGATCACGCGTCTGGTTGTTGTTGTTCAGTCATGTTCATACTGTCTTTGGGGTTTGTCGCTGTTGCTGTTTGGCAAGGATACTGGAGTGGTTTGCCATTTCCTTCCCCAGTGGATTAAGGCAAACAGAGGTTAAGTGACTTGCCCAGGGTCACACAGCTAGAAAGTATCCAAGGGCAGATCTGAACTCGGGTCTTCCTGACACCAGGCCCAGGGCTCTATCCCCTGTTCCACCTAGCTGCCTCCTACATGGCTGGTGAGAGTACTTCAAAACCCAGAACTCAGTGGGGTTACTGGTCGTGAAGTGGCCGGCTCCCCGAGGTGAGAACACAGAATACAAAGCATAGTACCCTGTGAGAGTGACTGGTTAGTTGGAGGTTGTCAGTGGAGGGAAGGGGAAGAGGAAACAGGAGTCATAGAATGTCAGAGGTAGAAAGGGTCCTTATAGATTTTTTAGTCCCGGGGTGGGAAACCTGGGGCCTTGAGGTCACATGTGGCCCTCAAGTGAGGCCCTTTGAATCCAAACTTCACAGAACAAATCCCCTTAATAAAGGGATTTGTTCTATAAAACTTGGACTCAGTCAAAGGGCTGCACTTAAGGACCTAGGGGCCACATGTGGCCTCAAGGCTCCAGGTTCCTCACCCTGATTTAGTCTATCATTTTACAGAGGAGGAAACTGAGGCCTCGGGGAGGTCATATGACTCACCCAAGGTCATACAGAGTGTTACAGAACTGGAATATTGACCCAGGTTTTCTGACACCAAAAAAAATTTTTTTTTAAATCTAGTGTTCTTAAAACCATGCCACACAACCTCCCCTGGTACTCTATTATGACCTAAATTTTCATCCTGAGCAGGCACACATCACTCCTTCCTTTCTTCCCCTCCTCTTTTCCAGCCTTGGAGAGAAGTGGATTAGGAGTCAGGAAGCCCGGGTTCTAGAATTGACTTTGACACTAACTCACTGAGTAACCCGGGGCAATCGACTTCTCTGTGCTTCTGTTTCTTTACACATTAAACGGGGGATTTATCTCCCTCAGAGGGTTGTTGGGTGAAAATCAGATGAGGTCATGGACGTGAGGAAGCCTGGCTAGGAGACAGAGCAGCCCACCCGGTGTGGGGAAGATTTGGAACGGATTTTGGGTAAGGAAGAAGACCTCGATGAGACAGTTTTTGTCCTGCTTTTGAGGTCTCCTACCCACTATTAAAATATCTTTTGCCTGAGACAGTTATTAGCTATGTGCCTATGGCAAACCGCTGAACTTCTTTGGGCCTCATCTTCTTTCAGGATAATGTGGGGATAATAAAGGCAGCTAGACGGTATAGTGAACAGAGAACCGGGCCTGGAATCAGGAGGACCTGAGTTCAACTCTAGCCTCAGACACTTACTAGCTGTGTGACTCTGGGCAGGTCACTTAACCCTGTTTGCCTCAGTTTTCTCATCTGTAAAATGAGCTGGAGAAGGAAATGGCAAACCCCTCCAGTATCTCTGCCAAGAAAACCCCAAACGGGGTCAGGAAGAGACTGAAATGACTCAATAGCAACAAAAGCACCTACTTCACAAGGTTGAGGGTTTGAGGTCTAGCTCTGTGATTTACTGGGTTCAAGGACCTCCTGATATGGAAAGCCTTTCCACTAATGTAGATCAGCAACTCAGCTGACAGCCATCTTACAGAGGCCCTGGAGCATGAAGACGTTAAGCCCCTTGCTCTTAAGTCATTCAGCTGATAGGTGTCAGAGGCAGGATCTGAACTTAGATCTTCCCAACTTCAAGGCCACACTGCCTCCCACAGGGTTGTCTGAAGTAATCCATTTACAGCAGGGACTCTTAACCCTTTTAGTGTCATGGACCCAGGGACATGATGGAGCCTGCTCTTCCTGGCTCAGGAGAGATAATCGTTAAATTTTAAATTTAAATTGTTAAAATGTGTGAATACATATACCTTGGACATTGGCAAACTCTACAAATCAGGGCTTAATTTATTGCTTTCCTAATTGTGTGCCAGGGGTAGGGAGCCTTTGAGCAAATCCTGGTATCTTGAGAAAGTAGAAGATGGCAGATGCATGGGGAGCTATCCCCTACCTAATAGTGGGAAGGCTAAGTAATCCGCCAGTCTAAAAAGTGCTGTCAAGGCCTGAAAAAACGAATGTATCCCAGTTACCTGTTGCCCACGGGAGAATTGGTTAGACTCCATAGTGAACAGGAGGGCAAGATTGTGGCAGAGTTGAAGATGGATAGCTGGCGCCATATGACTGACCCCTCGAGAAAGATCCAAATCAAATTCCAAAAGAAGGGAAAGCTAAAGTTTGGTATCCCCTTAAGCAGGAGTGGGGAACCTGAGGCCAGGAGGGCACATGTGGCCCTCTAGGTCCTCAAGTGCAGTCCTTTGACTGAATCCAAAATTCACAGATCAAATCTCCTTAATAAAAGAATTTCTTCTGTAAAACTTGGAGTCAGTCCAAAGGCTACACCCCAGGACCTAGAAGGCCACATGTGGCTTCTAGGCTGAAGGTTCCCCACCTCTGGCTATAGACTTAAGAAAGTGTTGGAAAAAACGTTAATAACATGATTAAATTTAAAGGCCTGTCCTGTTTTATTTTGTTTTTGAGAGCTGATCGTTAAACTACCAGCAAATGACTGCATGCTGTAATGGTAACCAGGGCAGGGTTTTTTGCTATCAAGTGCCTTTAATGAGTTTGGCCTTTGATTGAATGGGGCAGGTAAGTGGGATCTTTTGTCTCGGAATGCTTCTCGGCACTTTGATTTGTATATGATATGGTGCTTTCCCACACCCTGGATGCTGGGCCTGGAGCCCCCAGGGCCCTGAGCAGAGTATATATGTTGGGAGGTTAGTGGTTCACTTTTGCGGGGTACACTCATTGAAAGACTGTGGGTAACAAGAATCTGGGCAGGCCACTGAAACAGCCCCTCCCAGCTTTGATAACCCAGACAAATGTTGGTGCTTCTCTGGTAACTGTGTGTTGCTATGGATAGGCTGATTTGTGTTATTTGCTCTGTTTATAATATATGCTTGTAATTTCTGTTTTTATTTGCCCTGAAGTTCAGGGGGCTGATCTTTTCCCCCTGAACTAAGTGAATGATTTATGTATGTTTAATTAAGCTGAGATTGTTAACCCCTTAATATTGCTTTCCTTAGAAAAGCAGATCAAAGAATCTGTGCTCACAGCCCTTTTGTGTGTTTGTTGTTGGTCTTACACGGCCACAGTAGCTGCTAGCTACATTGTTGTTACACATGCACAGCTTTGGCAGTTTGGTAAAAACCTACAAATTCCTTTTTGGAAAAAATAATTTAATACATATAATAAAATATATAAGATTATAAAGAAAATGAATTACATTAAAATACAGTTATCAACATTAAAGCAAGTAAGTTGGAAGAAAAACCAGGTTAAGACTCCCTGATAAGGTTTTAAGACTTTGCAAACCTTAAAACGCTATCTAAATGCTAGCTATTGTTACATGAAATGACTTCAAAAAGCATATACCTCTATATATAAATAAAGTCTTTTATTATCCTTTCCTTTTCTTTCTGTTCCCTTTCTATTCTATTCTATTCTCCCAAGGTTCAGTTTGGGGAGGGCAAGCTGGGAAGGAAGGTATGAATTAGGACTGAAGGAGAGAATTGGCCTTGGAGGTTTGGAAATAGAACCATAGCATGAATCCAGGGATCCTCTTGGAGATCAGAAATCATCCTGGTTCAGTTTTCCCACTGGAAGTGTGGACCCTTGCTACACAATGAATCCTGAGCCCCAGCTGAGAGCCATGTTTCCCTTAAAGCAGTATCAGTTTGGATGAGAAAAAAACTTAGGAAAGGGTCACCTGTTACTAGTGTGGTACAGCAGGAAAGAACACAGTTTCTGACTAATGGCCTTGAGTACATGCCCCAAGCTCTCCTCCACTGCAGTCTATCCTTCACAAGATGCCAAGTAACTTTCCTTTAGTGAAAACCTGACCATTTAACTACCCTACTCAACCGACTCATGTGGCTTTTAATTGCCTCTAGAATAAAATATAAACTCCTCTGTTTAGTTTTTAAAGCCCTTCACAACTTGGCCTCAACCTTTTATTACAGATTGAAGACAGCTAGGTGGTACAATGGATAGAGGGCCAGACCTGGAGTCAGAAAGATCTTCCTGAGTTCGAATCTGGCCTCAGACACTTACTAGCTGTGTGACCCTGGGCAGGTCACTTAACCCTGTTTGCCTCATTTCCTCATCTGTAAAATGAGCTGGAGAAGGAAATGGCAAACCTCTCCAGTATCTTTGCCAAGAAAACCCCGAATGGGGTCACGAAGAGTAGGACATGACTGAACCATAACAATGGATATTGCTTCTCCTTCCCACACTTAGTCAACTGAATGAATATCTTCATTACTCTCCAAGCCACACCCCTGACTCTCTCTGCCATGGCCCAGAAACCTCTCATCCCAGAAGCTCACTAAAGCCTTGGAATTCACGCATCGGAAGTAGTTCTCCTATAATGCTTTTTTGAAAACTCAAATTTGTTCCAATTCGACTGATACATTAGGGAACAATTTGAGCATAATGAGAATTTCACATTTGTTTGTGCTTTATTTCATTGTCTGCAAGAAACCAAATGCAAAAAACTGCCTCATTTCATAGTAACTCACAAGCTGCAACCCCTCAGGTGACCCCTTCCACAAGTGAAGTCAGGTCTTTTTCAAGGGAAAGTCCCATATTTCTTGCATATTTTTGGTGCAATAGGAGCTGTGGGTAGAGGAATACTGGTATACACACACACACACACACACACATACTCCACTGCAGCCTTCCCCTTTGTCAACTCTGGACAGTGGGAATGGGGTTCGGATCATGCAGCAGCTAGAGGCCTGGACCCATTGTGGCATATTTGTTGTAACATTTATGCATCTCTTACACATTTAACATGTATAAAACTGTGCTGTTTTTTACTAGGTTCCTATCTTTTTTTTTTAGTGTATCACTATCAAAGTTTTTGAGTGTTGCGCACCTAACCCTACATCCCCCCACAAGTCCTATAGCTTTTATTGCATGATTTTGCATCACTTAGTGATTTTTAGGAATGCATATGTTTTGTTATAATAAAACTGACTATATTCCCCTACCCTATGGCCTCTCCCTCTGATTGGCTGGTTCCTCCTAAAACCTTCTTTTTCAGAAGACGGAGGCCAGCCATACCTTCATTCCTTTCCAGGCTGCTCTCCTGACTGTCTCCCCCAGAATTTATCGTGAACCTTCTCTCTGTTTTAAGCTTCCTTTTATGTATTGTCTTCCTCCGTTAGAATATAAGTTCCTTAAAGACAGGCCCTGTCTTTATTTCTGCTTGTATTTCTATTCCAAGCACTTAGCCTAGTACCTAGAATATCCTAAACACTTAGTGAATATATGTTGATGGACCTCACTCTGTGATCAAGGCCTTCTCTGTTCCTCAGTTATCCTACTCTACCTCCAGTCTTTGGATAGATTTGTATTTATTCACTTCATATTCATACTATATATATATATATTATATATATATATATTTATACTATATGTATTTTCATATGTGCATTAGAATGAAAGCTCAATAAGAATAGAGATTGTTTTATCCTTCGTACTTTATCCCTAGCGCCTAGCACAGTGCTGCAAGTCAAATCAATGAGCATTTAATTAAGCACTTACTATGTGCTAGGCACTGTACTAAGCACTGGGGATACAGAAAAAACCCCAACAGTTCCTGCCCTCAAGGAGTTCATAGTCTAATGAGGAGAACATACAAACAACTATGTCTAAGCAAGATATAGATATCTACACCTATATTGATAGATAGATAGATAGATAGATGGAGAGAGAGACTGAGAGACAGAGACAGAGAGACAGAGGAAGAGAGACAGGAAGAGGGAGAGAGAGAGGGAAAGAGAGGGAGAGAGAGAGAGAGAGAGAGAGAGAGAGGGAGGCATTAAGGGGACTGGAAAAGGCTGTTTGCAGAAGGTGGGATTTTAGCTGACTTGAAGGAAGAGAGAATTCTAGGCAGGAGGGGACTAGTCAAAGAAAAGGCAAAGAGCCCAAGGATAGAGTATCATGTGGGAGGCTCAGCCAGGAGGCCAGTGTCACTGGATCCTATTATTATCACTAATAATAGATCACATTTCTACATCAGGGACACGAACCTTAGCCACTGCAGCAGGTTGTCCCTCTTCCTGCTAAGTCACGGAAGCATGTGCTGAGAGCAGCTGCTGGGAGCCCGGGAGAGGCGAGAGGCCAGTGGTAGACCAAGCACAGGCAGTGAGACAAGAATACAAGGCAGGCTCTCGCTTCGCAGCAACGACAGGAAGAGGCCGCCAAGGCTCTACACGGCACAGAGCCCCAACATAGAGGAGAAGCCTCGAGTCCTCGGGTGGGGAGGAAGGAGGGAATGGGAAGAGGGACAAGGCCATGGGGGAGAAGAGGAGAGATGGGAAGGGAGAGAGGGGCGGGGGCGGGGACTGGGGTGGGGACAGGGATGCCAATCGAGAGCAGAACATAAAATCCCGGGCGCTCGAAGGAGCAGAGCCGGAGCCTAGGACTCCTGACTCCAAGCTCAGCACCACCACAAGCTGCCTATTCTGGTGGGGGTGGGGGACGCCTCACACACATAGACCGTCAGCCCTAAAAGTCAAACTGCTCAGGAGGGGAGTGGGCGGATCAGCCTGGTGAGCTGTAAATGACTTCTCTAGGGAAATGGGAGACAGACTGAGCCAGCTAAATCAGCCGTCTGTGAGAGATGGGCTGGCTGGCAAAGAAGCGACCCGCAGATGAGAGGCAATGCAGAGGGAAGCCCCCCGGAGCGGGGCCGGCTAGCGCTGGGAGAGAAGCGTTCACCACATCAAGCATGAGGAGCAGCGAGTGTGGGGTGAGGAAGTGAGACCTTCTAGAGAGCGGACTGAAAATGAGAAACGTATGGGTTTTAGGGATCCCTGAAGGAAAATAGGGAACGGATACAATTGCATTCATGGGAAAGCTATTATCATCTCTGCTAAAGCTAAACATTAAGGAGGATCTGCTTTCCATCCAGCCCTGCTTCAGAATCCTATTAAGGGGGAAGCAAATGGGGAAATTGTCAGAAGGACCCAAGCTGGTCACATTTTCTAATAGGTGTTAGGGACAAAGAGCGGCTGTTAGAGGCAGCAAAGGAAAAGAGGAAAAATCTGTTAAGGGGAGGAAACTGCTCTGATTTCCCCCGGCTTTCAGTACCATCAGTCAAGCCTGGAGGGTTGCATTGCTCCTCCCCTACTCAGAAATTCATTTTCATGAGCAAAATACAGTGGCTTTCCTCTTTCTCTTTTTTCCGCATCTTTCTCTGAGTCCAGAGGCCAGCGCCTCATCTGCTCCTGTGAATAGATAAAAGCAGATAGGAGAGCAAGTATGATCAGAAGACCAAGGATTTCACTGGGGAGAAGGGAAACAAAACCCCATCCGCCACAAGTATTCTCAGTATTTGTTTCATTGATGAGTAGGATGGAGTCCCTTACTAGGAAAAAAGAAAGGAAGAAAAAGCTAGCTAATGAAAAACCCAGTACAGGCCCTCGAGAAAAACATTGGTCTTATAGTTCATGGGTAGTTTCTTTTCTCCAAAAGAACAGCAATAGAGCACTAGGTGCTAGGTGGAGAAGCCCTCAGAGTCCTGGGAAAGGGATTAAGTCACAGATCAGGAAGATGATTCCCAAGGTCAATGCCTCCTAGCCCTTGGGCTCATAGTCTGCCTCATAAACTCCCTGAAGGGGTTTAGGGTTTTGAGATCACACTTGTGATTTCATCTGTATAGGCAATTCCTGGTAAGGAAACTACTCTTACCACAACACGTTGGCCCTTGCTCTACAATTCTGAACCTCAGATTGCTGCCTGCTCTGGATCTCACAACCATTACTGCTGAGAAGAAGGTCTAGACCAGTGTCCTCATGACATGGAGGCTGGCTTTCCATCCACTAGGACAGGATGCTTGAAGGGGTTACCACCAGACAATAAATCCAACCCTGGCAGGTTATCTTCTTTGATTCCATGCCTCGTTCTAGGAAGACCATGAGGATGCTGGGGCTGAGGACCTTTGGCTTTCTTTCCCAAAAGTCCTTAAAATCCCTCGAGTGATGTGCCACCATCAGTACCAATATTTCTGATGCGGTCTTTACTAAAAGTCAGCTTTTCTCTCCTTTATTCACAACCTCCTGAGTCCAGCTGTAACATCTCATCTACTTCTGTGAATAGATAAAAGGGACAAGAGAGCAAATATGACCAGCAGAACAAGAAGGTTCCACTAGGGAAGAGGGAAACAAAAGCTGATCGATGTACTTGTTTGAGCAGTGAAAAGAATTTAGGATCGCCTTCCAGAGTTCCTATTAGAGTATTTAAAAATTTCCAATTGTTAGATTTAGGTTGCGGAGAGGGGGTATAGGAAAAAAAAATCTGTCTACATTACTGATATTTTGTGCTGCATTTGGAAGCAAAGCTTTATCATGGCGTGGAGCTAACAGCATTCTTCACAATGCCAGCTTGGGTAGATGCCACCAAGGCTTCAAGTACTGGCCACTGAAAGATCCCCTTCCAAGATCCAGCCTAGCTAGGTACAGAGAAGCTTACTACTGAAGATTTAACCACCAGGCTATGCATGAATATAGTTCCTAACAGCTCATGAAACCATCCCATAAGATGTGTAAAGAGATTTTGATAAAACCTTGAAGATTTTTTAAAGGATTCAAAATATTGTACTGCCACCGACCAAGTGTATAGGTAAATTTTAAAAGTAGTAATTTCATGAGAAGGCACTGGAGAGAAGTAATGGGGAAGGCTTTAGTCTTCATCTAAGGAGGCAGGACTTCTCATTATAATGTAAAAATTTATCAGTCACAAAAGTAGGTGTCTCCTCAGTCTGGGAATTATAAATTATATCCAGTGTAGACATGTTCTCGTTCTATTTAACTTGCTTCCACTCAAGGCAGTGCTGAATTCCAGGGGGAAGGGAAAGTAGGCAGTCATTTTCTATAGCACTGACTCAGGTGTTTGGGGGAACCACATTGCTCCAGATGTCCCATATTAAAAGTCCTTAAAGAAACAAAATGAAAGGGTTGATTTGCACATCCTAAAGGAACTGTTTGCAGTCTGAAGAAGACTAGAAGCAAAGGAGTAACAGGGTCTAGGGGCCAGCTACACTCACTTGTAACCTGTATGGGGTGGTCACTCTTTAGGCTGCTATTTAACTTAGTACCAGGTTCACTCTCATAATCCTAAATTTGGGGGACATTTAAATAGTTTCTTGTTAACTACTAAAATTGTTATATAGAGGGAAGCAGGAAGCAGCAGGATCCGAGGGTGGAGGCACAAAAATAACAGTCCAAGGCTGGTGCAGGGGTCAGCAAAACCGGTAATGGGGGATCAGAGGGAGGGTCCAAACTTGTTCAAGGAGCTTGCTGTCATTGGTCATGCTCAGTGAGCCAAGAGCCCCTGAGGGCTTTTAAGCCCGGGTGCATTAGACTAGTCTGGCTCACCTAATGTCTCTAATGGGTCACAGCTGTGGGAAATTTTGGCTCACCTTGGCATCCTCCTGAATGGGAGGCAGCTGTGTTAGGGACAGTAGTGGACTCCTGTGACCCACCAAATAAAGTAGAGATCGTGGCATCACAAATTTAGGGCTAGAAAGGAACTTATAAACTTACTGGAACCATCCACCTCTTCATTTTACAGAGGAAGAACTGCGGTTCAGAGAGGTTAGGTGACTTGCCTGAGGTCATACGGGTAACAGAAGCAGGCTTACAACCCAGTTCTACTGACTCCAAATCCAGTACTTATTCGGCTATACCAGACTACCTCCACAGAGCCATCTCTCAGCCTTTAATATGGATACACTTGTCCCAGCTCACTACCTTTCTTTTCTATTCTGTTTCTCATTCCAGGCTTTTTTTTTTCCAAATTTTACATCTTCCTTCCACCATTCTTCCCAGGCCCTATTTTCCACCTGATATTGGACACTGACCAGAACTGGGGATGAATGAAGTCCATTGTGTTGATTGATTCCTCCCCTGCTTGGGGAGTGAAGGAGGTGGAGGTCAGAAACTCAGTACAAGCAGATGTCAGGAATGGAAAAGACAAGTCGATGAACTGAAAAGGACGAGAAGTGGGAGGCAGGGGCTGAAGAGGATAAAAGAAAAAAACCCCAACAAGGCGCCAGGGGAAGTGTGGTGAGAGACAAGGTCAAGGCTGGAGCTCCTAAGGATTTTACACAGGACAATAAACAAGGAGTCAAGATAGCCTGAGTGCTATGTTGGGTTCAATTTGTTGCACTCAAAGGTCTCATAGGCATCTTGAATTAAGTCCAGCCATGTGAAAACAGGTCTCACCCTCCAGCCTCACCCAAATTCCCTTCAGCTGAAAATCTTCCCCTTGTACCACAACCCTCTTTAACTATTATGGAATCTATAGCAACACTACCTACTGGTTCCACCAGCCTAGCCACTCTGCATTCTGTCCCACCTCCTCCTCCCCATTTTATACCCAAGCTGGATATGCTGGTTTAGATTGGCCAGGTGGGTAATGAGTGAGAAGCTGTACCTGGGACCATCCCAGAACCCACAGGAGATGTCCAAGTAGCAGGAAGACTTACAATCACCAAGGGTACCCTTCCTCTCTTCTCCCCTCCCATACTCTTCTGTCCCTGGCCATCTCAGAAACTATCCAAAGTAGTTGGCTGCTCACACAACTTGGATGAGAATCACCAATTCTATTCCTTTCAGCAAGGTGGAAGACAACCAGATATTACCATCTGCCCTTCCTTTCTACTCTGCAGGCCACTAAGGCAATATCCTTCGACTTATTGACAACCTCAGAACGCTTAAGCCTTGTTATCTGTGCTTCCAATGCATTCCAATGGACTTCCCAACCTTTCTATATACCTTGTAACTGAACTTTCTTTTATGTGTTGTCTCCCTTTTACTACAGTTATTCCTTCCACACCTCGACTTTACCCATAGAGGTTTCAATATATCATGTGTTGGCATAAGAAATTAAATACGAATTTTTGGAGAGTTTTGTGGAAGCCACAGATGACACTCAAAGACCAGCAGATGACACAGAAAAAGTTTAGAAACTCAGAAATGCATAAAGCACATGCATAGTATCACATAATATCAACCTATTTTATCTTTTAATACCATAATAATTCAGACTTCTTCTCCGGCATGAAGAGATGGCCAAAAAATTTTACATGGATTTTCCAGATCACAGAGAATGGGGGCACCCCTAGCCCCCACAATGTGGAAGAAATAATCGTGCTTTAAAAGTCCACCCATACACTCAATTATTGGCGATACAATATTTCAAATAGTCCAAGAGATCTGAGTTTTCTATGAATTCCAGCAGATTCTTGACTTCTACGTAATGTCTTGACTACAACCCTTGTGTGAGCTCCATATGACCAGGGACTGTCTTGATTTTTCTATTTGTATACCCATCACTTAACACTGTTCTTAGCACATCATAAGCATTTAATAATGAAATGCTTTTTTCTTTTATTCATTCTAATGCTATAAGGCTACAACCAATTCTACCTGGTATCAATTTCAGCTGGTGTTCATCCCCTACCCAGCTAGAGGTCTAGGCTATAGCTATTATTCCTACTGAGGAGGAAGTAAGAGGTCACCCCCTTTCTTTTTCCAACAAGGACCTCCAGTCCTCCACCACCAGAAATGTCAAGAGTTAGAAATGTACAGAAAAGTTTAGGCACTTGCCTAAGGAAACATGAGGCAGAGAAGGGAACTGGAACATTGTTAGGACTTCTTTAGGAGGCAACTAGGCAGTTCAGTAGATAGAGCGCTAGGCCTGGAATCAGGAAGACCTGAGTTCAAATCCTGTCTCAGACACTTACAAGCTGTGACATCCTGAGCATCCGTTTGCCTCAATCCACTGGAGAAGAAAATGGCAAACAACTCCAGTATCTTTGCCAGGAAAACCCAATGGACAGTATTGGGGTGCTACAGTCCACAGAGTCACAAGGAGCTGGATGTGACTAAACAACATCATGACCTCTTTCGCTTTCAATAAATCTGAAAGGCCATGAGCCATAAGCACT
The DNA here is from genome assembly GCF_011100635.1 of Trichosurus vulpecula. Taxonomy (NCBI): domain Eukaryota; kingdom Metazoa; phylum Chordata; class Mammalia; order Diprotodontia; family Phalangeridae; genus Trichosurus; species Trichosurus vulpecula. The sequence goes on along the minus strand of NC_050574.1, from coordinate 435,082,998 downwards.
CATTTTAAACCAAGTCACTTAGAAATGAGTCAACACCAATCTTTACTCCACTTCCCAGTTTCATAACTTCCAGAAGAACGAAGAAAGCAAAGAAATGGAGGCATCCCACTCCTGGATTATCTGTATGGGGCCTGGTTTTGTGCGTCTATGTTTGATCTGTCCTAATAGGTATAACCTCTCCAATTCCTCTATGCTTTGATTAAGAGGCCTACTAGCTATCCATAATGGTCTTTTCTTTAATTGCTAGCATTAAGCTAGCAATAGTAGGTTAAAAGTTATTCTTTCTTCCTCCTTTCCCAGAGCTCTCAGGAAAACAACCTTTTGTTCTGAACCCTATGTCACACAATATTAGAATCCCAGACTACTCCCAAACTACAAATTTTTGAGGTATGGTAGATAGATAGACATAATGCTAGCCTGGTGCCTTTCTTGGAGATAGGAAGAGAATGCCCAGCCATAGTGGTCCAGGATTCTGCCTGCTCTTCCTCCAATTAGCTGATGGTATAGGCTTGGCCTTCCTCCTGCTCCCATGAAGGTGGAAGTCACAATCTCCCTTAGAGACAGGGTGGTCCAGAGCCAAGATCAGGTTCAAGCCAGCAGTCTCCATATTAGGTAGCCACCTACAATACACCTTACATATGTAATATTGTGTGACATCGGTATGTCTGTTTGTGTCTTGTCCTCCTACTAGACTGTGAGCTATATTAAGAAGGGGTGTGTATATTATCTCAGTTTTGGACATTCCTCACATGACGTTCTACAGGCATTAAACACTTAATAAATTTTTGTCAGGTTAATGAATGAACAAATGTACGGTCCAGATTCAGAACCAATAACACTGGAGAAACATCAGTGAGCGTAGGCAACTTAAAAAGCAGAGTTAATATAAAGAGATTGGCACACACTCACTGCTATATTCTCCTGGCATACAGTCAGTCTTCCAGCAAACCCAGCCTTCCAAAGCTCTCAGTGCTAACAACCAGAGTGACATTCCAGTCTTGAGATTGCTGAGAGAATAGGTGACCGGTGAGAGGAGTCAGATCCCTTTGCAAGGGGCTGACAGACAAAAGGAAACTCATTTTCCTCCAGTGCTGAGGAGGTGAGAGATCCCTTAGCTGGCTTTGCCTTGGAAGGGGTTTAACTGAGAAGCTGCAGTTACAGGAGAGCAGGCCTCATTTGCCTCTTTGTATATATAGATTGCAACCTGAGATTTCTCACATTGAACGGTAAAAGGCTGACTGAGGGGGTAATGACCTTCCTGATGATTCACTAAAGAACTGGGGTCCTGGAGAAGAAAAGCGGGAAAGGCTTTGGCCTCAAGGTCAAAATCGAAAGAGCTGTAGGTCTCTCTGTCCCTTGGGCAAGAACAGCAGGGGAAAATTCCGGGAGCTTTCTGAGAATACTTCAAGTGGCTTATCCCAGGTGGGATGTTAGTCTAAAGGTATGTCTGTGGGGATGGGGGACTTTAAGAACCTCTGCAATAGAGGGATTTGGGGGAGAAAGAGCAAAGAGGATCACAGACGCACAGAGTATACAGGGTCTTGGCCCCAGGAAATAACATCATCTCCCCTACCTCTATTTGTTTTTTGATCATTATCATCTGGAGAAGAATGCAGTCCTCAAAGTCAGAGATACATAGGAAAGGATCCCCGCCCTCTCCCTCTCCTCCCCCTCCCTCCCCCCCCCCCCCAAGAATCCAGCAAAGAGAAACCAGGTTGCTTAATCATACTACTGGCCACTCCTACTTCACTAGGATTAATCCCCCACCATTGGCTGGTGTCCATGGAGATATTTCTCAGAAACACTAATGAATATTTTCAGTATGGAAGAAATGTGGGCTCCTCAGCCACTTGTTGGAAGTATTTAAATACTCCCAAATATCCATATATGGCTTTTTCTTCTTTTTTTCTCTCTGCTTCTGTCTCTATGTTTCTTTCTTTCTCTCCCTCCTCCCTTCCTCTTCAGTTCCCAAGACAGGCTTTTCTTCTTTCTAACTCTGCCATTTCCCCCACTTCCACCTCCAATTCATACATCTTAAGACTAACAGTGGCATCCCATGAGCATGACTGACCTCTCGTCTAAAAAGATCCCCAACTCCATTAACCAGAACCTGAACCAGGACAGGCAAGACAGAGAGCTATCTAGGGCATACGAGGCGGAGGCTGCAACCAAGTTCCCTTTTTAATATGATTCTTTATAAATGTGCCATGATGTCATTAGTGTGACACAGGTCACAACCCATCCATATCTTTTTAACTTTTTGTGCGTTGTTATCAGAGTTTTCCCATAGATTGTGAACTCTTTGAGGGCAGAGACTGTCTTTTGCCTTTCTTTGTATCACCAGCACTTCGCGCAGTGCCTAGCACTTAATGAATACTTATTGACTGACTGACTGAGGAGGCCTGGTACTAGTGCAGCTGTCTATCTATTATCCTTTGCTGTTATTGCATAGCTGGCCCACCTCCTTTTTCAATCTCACATTTTCTTTTAGATGATACACCATTTTTTTTCCCATTTCTTGCACAGAGACTAGTATTCCAAGTCTGGCAAATCTACAGCACCAGTAGGAGGATATTGATGTTAAAAATACAGAATTTTGAATTGGCAAGCAACCCAAATCTTTAAAAGCACTGTTCAATGTCCCAAATCCAATTCAACCTGCTCTCTTCCTCTTATTTAATTCTTATTAAATTAATTATTCAATCAACCATCTTCAGTGCCTGTCAAGACATAGGTTCTTATGGACCAGCTCAATAGGCTATCTATCCAAGTGCATGCGATAGTCTGGACAATAGGCCTTTTCCATCCTTTTGATTTTTCCTGAGTGGATTATTAGGCTTTTGAGAAGCTATGAATCTTACCTTATGCAACCAGCATCATGTCATCTGCAAACACGAGCATCTGTAAGACCTTATCACATACAGGGACTCTCTCTTTGATTTGTATTCACCATGCAGCATCCTCCATAACTAGGGTGAGCACCATTGGTGAACATCGCTCTCCTTGCTTTATGCCTCAGTTGACACTGACATTGTTATTGATAAGAGGGTTGTTGAACAAAGTTATCTCTATGGATGCATTGATCAAGGGATCTTGTATGATCCTAGCATGTGCACAAGACGATTATTGACAAAGAACCCTTAAGGCATTATATTGCACTATTGAGTCAAATTTTTTTTATAGTCAACAATCAAAAAATGGCAGAATCTTGAATTCTCTACGCATTTTGGTCAATTGTGTCTCTGCCCATTCCCTTCTCATACTTTCAGCAAGGGTACCTTCAATACGTATATAGATCATTCTCATAAACATTTTAGAAATATGAGAAAATTAATCTAGCAGATACTAGGAAATAATTCTATTCTTTTTTCCCTCCTTTTCTTCTTTCCTTTGTACATGGGTGGGGGAAAAAGGCAGGGGAGTATACATGGATGATTTCAAAACATGGCAGTGGTTGGGAGACTACATTTCCCATGAGGCTCTGGACCTGAGATATAGATTCTGATGGCAAAAAAGCAAGTTCTTACTTTCCTAGAAGGCTGTAGGGACCAGGGGCTGATACAAACTGGAAGAGGAAAGGGAGGGAGGAAGATGCCACAAAGGGAGGTCGTAAGTCCAGTGAATAGGAACCTAGCAGCAGCAGAAGCAAGGTCTTTTGTTGTGGAGCCAGCAGGGAGAAGAGACACAGTGGCTGAAGGTACAAATTCAAGCAGAAATCTGAACAGGGATACATACACTGTCTTCACAGAAATTCCTTTCCCCCAATCCAACTGCAGAGAGACAAGCTTTCCCCTATTGGAGTTGTGAGTCTCTTGGAGTGTTTGAGTTGCAAATAACTCTGGAGGGAAAGGGAATAAGATGGTACTGATTGGGAATGTGGGGCAGCTAGGTGGATAGTGTACTGGGCCTAAAGTTAGGAAGACTCATCTTTCTGAGTTCAAATCTGGCCTCAGACACTTACTAGTTGTGTGACCCTAAGCATTTAACCCTGTGGGCCTCAGCTACTCATCTATAAAATGAGCCGGAGAGGGAGATAGCAAACCACTCCAGTATCTTTGCCAAGAAGACTCCAAATGGGATCACGAAGAGTCAGACATGACTGAAACAACTGAACAACCCAAAAAAATGGAAATATAGGATTTTATTACTTTTCCTTGCCTTAGTGATTATGTCTAGGATGAATGTCCTATATTTCTAATTTTAACACTAGTACGGACCTCACAGAGGTCATGGAAATGAATACTCTAGATATTAACTAACCTCAAAAGTCCTAAGAGTTACTGGAGAAAATGAACCAGAGAGTTGTTAATCACTGAGAAATCCCCCCAGTGAGAATCTGGTCCATAATGTCAGAGGAAAGTGGCTGACAAATTGGGTAACATAGGCATGTGAGTCAATAATTACTAATGTCATCACAATTTCCTTTTGGGGTGATAATATCATCTATTATCCCCCTTCTTTTGATATTTTTCCCTCTATAAAGAAGATATCTTATAAAATGACTTTTATCACCTCCAACACGGATGTCTTCTGTTTGGTTCAGTTGACCGTTCATCTTTCATCAGGTCCCATTGCTATTTCCTGATATCATGCATTTGGGACTGAGGCATGAGGGTCCAAACAGAGTAGTTCCGTTGCTAATGATAATTGGAAAGGAGACACGTCCATTCTGTTCTCCATCTACTTGTTGTCCTCCTGCCACTCTCAACTCTGTATGCCTTAGTTGGGTCGCATATCCATTTTCTGCAGATTAGCCTTTGCTTCCAAAACTTTTTTTTTCTGTTTGACAAATTGATACTGCTTACAATTTTCCACCATCCTGCTCTGTGGTGTTTAAAAGATGAGTTTGTATTCTAAACCAGTGTTACACGGGGCAACGACCTCCCTTTGGCATAGTGAATAGATTGCCAGCCTTGGAGTTGGGAAGACCTCCTTTCTGTTTAGTCTCAACTACAGCAATGTAAGATGAGATGACCACGAGTCCTGGGAAATCATGTTTCATATTAACTCTAAGGACACAATGAAATCAGCTCTTTTGCTCACCTCTGTAAAGGACTTCTGTAAGTGGTGACTTGCTTTCTTCTTCTGTTTGCGTTTAACACGAGAATGTCAATATTGAAGGCATTCACTTCTTCTAACAGTTGTTGTTGTCCGTCCTTTCAGTCATGTCTGACTCTTCACGCACCACGATTTGTTTAGCCCTTCCCTAATCAAAAGGCATCTATTTTGTTTCAGTTGATAAGCATTTATTAAATACCTACTATGTGCCAGATGCAGTGCTAAGCTCAGTTTGCACTTTACTACCTCCCAAAAGGGCTGCTATAAATGTTTTGTTGTATATGTGAGCTTTCTTCCTATCATTGACTTCTCTGGGGTATAAGCCAAGTAATGGAGTGTCCGAGTCAAAGGGTATGGACATTTTAGTCTCTTTGTTTGCATAAGTCTAAATTGTTTTCCAAAATAGATGTACTAATTCATAGCTCCACCAACAATGTACAATGAGCCTATCTTCCCACAGCCCCTCCAACAATGGCTATTCCCACTTGACCTGAGTTTTAAAGACAGCTGGAGGTTCCTAGAGACAAAGGTGAGGAGGAAAAACATTTCAAAAATGGGGAACAGCACGCAAAAAGAACCGGAGGGAGGAAACAGAAGAGGGACAATAAGATGTAATCAGGCAGGAAAGATAGGCTTAAACCAAATTCTGATGGGCTTTGAATGTGACGCAGGGGAGTTTTGCACTGGATCCTACAAACAACCTGGAGACACTGAAATTTCTTGGGAGGGGAATGACATGGATAGATGTGTGCTTTGGGAACATCATTCCCACAAGGCAAGTGCTCATACGGTAGTCAGAAGAAGTAGTATAAGGACACTCTCAAGGTCTCTTTGAAGAATTTTAGTGTCAATTGTGAGACATGGGAGACGTTGGTACAGGACTGCCCAGCATGGTATGCCCACATCAAAGAAGGCCTCAGACACTTATGAGCTGTGTGACGCTGGACAAGTCACTTAACCCTGTTTGCCTCAGTTTCCTCATCTGTAAAATGAGCCGGAGAAGGAAATGACAAACTATTCCAGTTATCTTTGCCAAGAAAACCCCAAATGGGATCACAAAGAGTTAGACATGACTGAAAAATGACTGTACAACAAAGATGATGCACACACAGTTTGAGTTGTTCCCATCCAGGGCATTCTCCAGCAATGGACCAAGGAAGAACTACACTTCAAACAACAAAACACATGATCAGGGACTGAACAGAAAAAGAAAATAGAAAGTCAAACACTAGAATGACACTCCGGCCCACCAGAACATTAACGGGCATGAGCTCTCATGCCGTCACACTGGTTTGGGAAGAGAATCAGGACTGGAAAATTCATGTTCACCAGGTAAAGAGTGGCACCCTGGCTGGAACCTCTCTCATGGCTCCATCTTCTAGCAACTGAGTACGCTTTGATATTTGATACTTCTTACTTCTTACTTCTGTCTCCTTCAGCTCCCTTGCTGCAGAGGCCCTGTGTCACCTCAACAACTCTCACCTGCTGAAGTTCCTCTCTCCTTCTGAAGCTTAAAACTTAATGGCAGAGCCAGCAGGAGAAGAAAATCCACTGGACATAGAGTCAGGAGCTATGGGTTCAAATTCCACACCTGTTATTACTTAGTACCTGTAAGACCTTGAGAAGTGATTTCCTCATTTCGGGCTTCAGTTTCCTCATTCATAAAATACAGGGTTGAACTAAGACTATCCCTAAGAGATGCCTTTCAACTCTTAGCCTGTGATCTGACCTGGTCCTTCTCTTCTTCTTCTTTTTTTTTTTTTGAGGGAGGAAGGCAAGGCAATTGGGGTTAAGTAACTTGCCCACGGTCACACAGTTAGTAAGCATGCCAAGTGTCTGAGGGCCAGGTTTGAACTCAAGTCCTCCTGACTCCAGGGCCAGTGCTCTATTCACTGTGCCACCTAGCTGCCCCTGGCCCTTCTCTTCTTTTAAGATCTACCTAGGGCAGTGGTTGGTGGGGAACCAAATTCATGCCTCATAGCCAATGGAAAGCACCAAATCTTAGACTGGCCCTTTGGCCTCAATTTAAAGTTTTAGGATTTTGAGTACCATCCTGAAAACTCCCTACAGAGTGGCATCAGATCCTTTTTATTTTTCCATGTTTTGCGACTCTAGCCATCACAGCCAGGGCTGATGAGGAAACTTTTGAAAATAGAAATGAAATTTTGAGAGGTGTAATGCTTGTCTCTTCCAATTTCATCTGTCTGTCTCCTCTTCTTTTCCATTACTACCGATCGTACTGAGTTCATGGCTATTCTTCGACATAGGATTTTTTTTCTTTTAACCATAATAAAGCATGATAAACATGGATGACCCAGATGAGCATACCGGCACTTGCTATTCTCTGGTTACAGAGTAAAATTAGTTAGCAAGTGGCCAGGGCAGAGATTTATTTTGGTCTGAAGTCAACCCACAGATAAATGAGTTTGGCAAAAATTGGAATGGAGAAGGAAATCTTTTTGACAAAACTGTATGCTTGCCCATATAGCACTCTCCTCAGCTCAGTGGCCAAGGTTAAGCATAATTGGGGTGTGTAAAAACAACTTTCTATTTCCAAATAAAACACGTAAGCTCATGTCAGAAACTGGTCATATTTTCTCTATAAGAGCACATGCCATAAACATTCATAGGCAGCCAGGTAGCGCAGTGGATAGAGTACATGGCCTGGAGTCATTTAACCTTGTTTGCCTCAGTTTCCTCATCCATAAAATGACCTGGAGAAGGAAATGGCAAACTACTCCAGTTATCTTTGCCAAGAAAACCCCAAATGGGGATCATGAAGAGTTGGACACAACTGAAAAAACGACTGAGTAATAAGAAAGGTGTGCAGCAGATAGAGCACTGGGCCTGGAGAGAAGAAGCCCTGAATATATAAATGTAATGGAACATTATTGTGCCATAAGAAGTGACACAGATAGGCAGCATGGATTAGTAGCTATGGGACCCTGAGGAAGTCACTCAATATTCTGGGCAACTCTTCAAGCCTATAAATTGCAGAGAAGGCGCCAACCTACATGGGCAGGAATTTCCTTTCCCAGGGGTTTCCTATTTTAACAAAATCATAGGTCCATCCCTAGTGCTAAGAAACAACAAAGATGAATATAGAATATGTATGCCCATATAAGAAAGGTGTCTCCACGTGGGTTGTCTAGGTGCAGAGATTCAGCTCCCACACAGCATGGATAGACATCTCTAGAATCTGACCCTTCTCTGAAGAAAAGAAGCCAGGGGCTATGCCTCTCAGTAAGCTAAGTGAGTGGGAGGGATAGGCAAGCCCCAGGACTAGTACCTTGAAGTTAGGTATTCTTTTCTCTAGTCCTTAAAAGATGGGTCAGACTAGACATCTACCCCCATCCCCAACCTCCCCAAATATATTGCTGGTCTAGAAGTACAATAGGTTTAGAACAAAAACCTCTTCTCTGGTCACTCTTAAGGTGAAGAATAGTCTTTAGCTTAACTTCTTCCCACCAAATACTGGTTACACAAAAGACAATCACAAACAGTGAATAGCAAGCATTTACCTGTCTATCCTTTTTGTTTTTCAGTTGTTTCTGTTGTGTCCAATTCTGCGGGACCTCATTTGAGGTTTTCTTGGCAAAGATACTGGAGTAGTTTACTGTTTTCTTCACCAGCTCATTTTATAAATGAGGAAATTGAGAAAACAGGGTTAAATGACTTGCCCAAGGTCACACAGCTAGGAAGTGTCTGAGGTCAGATTTGAATTCAGGAAGCTGAGTCTTCTTGACTTCAGACCCAGCACTCTATACGCTTCCCTACACCTATCTATCCTAGCTAAGAGTAAATAGAGTTAAGAGAAATTAAACAGATTGGAATATATCAATGAATTAGCTCTTTGGAAAGTTAAGAGATAAAATCCCCAGGACGTGCCAACGAGAGGTCCTGAGCTATTTCACTAAAGGGTAAATTCTCTCTGAAGCTTCTAGGGAGGCAAGCTATGGCATCATCTCCACCCCTTACTCAGGTAGGGGCCATTACTTCAACATTGTCTCCACCAATCCAGATTCTCGTCTTCTCACTGTGCACCGTACCAGCAATGTTGTAATGATGATCAACTGTGAAAGAATTGGCTACTCTGATCAATACCATTCCAAAGGACCCATGATGAAAAAATGCTAACCACCTGCAAAGAGAGAACTAATTAACTCCGAGTACAAACCCAAGTATAATCTTCTCACTTTCTTTATTTTTCTTGCTTTTTTTTGGAAATATACCTAATATGGAAAGGTGTTTTGCATGATTTCATGTGTGTTTTCTTGGCAAAGATAACTGGAGTAGTTTGCCATTTCCTTCTCCAGGTCATTTTACAGATGAGGAAACTGAGACCAACAGGGTTAAGTGACTTGTCCAGGGTCACACAGCTAGTAAGGGTCTGAAGCCACTGGGCTGGGGAGGGGCAGGAGGGAAGGAGAGAATTTGGAACTGAAAATTTTAAAGGTAAAGAATGTTAAAAATAAATAAATAATAAATAAATTTAAAAAGGAGTTGCAGCTCTTTCTGCAAATGTAGTAACATGCAAAATGCCTCAGGCTTTGTCGGAAGTTCTATTGCATGAAGACTTCAGAGAAATTTGGGAGACCTCAATAAACCGATGCAGAGAAGCCGAATCAAGAAAACGATTTTACTTCTGACTACAATAACACAAAGGATAAGGACGGAAAGACAGCAAAACTCAGATCAATACAGTGACCAATTGTGTCTTCTGAAGACTGAAGTATCCTTTCTCTTGGTAGAGTTGACAGAGTACAAATGCAGAATGAGACATCTGCCACAGCACACATCCACTAATTCATTGTGCTTCACTGTACTTTGTATAGGGGGAGGTTCTTTTGGGAAATCACAGCAATTTTTTAAGCATAATAAAATGTTTATTTTTAAAAGATTCAACTTAATATGTATTTATTATGCATTTTTTGGAGGGGCAAAGGTAAGGCAATTGCGGTTAAGCAACTTGCCCAAGGTCACACAGCTAGGCAGAATTTGAGCTCAGGTCCTCCGGACTCCAAGGGGTGGTGCTCTATCCACTACACCACCTAGCTGCCCCAATTATGCATTTATTAAGTGCCTACTACATAAGAGGCAAAATTAGTGTAGTCACATGTGTGCTGGGGAATGTTTAACCAGCTCTCACACTTTTAAGTATAGACTGCATTAGTAGCATTTTCTCTGTCATTTTCTTAAGTTTAGAAATCAACAAAAACAATAAATTAAGCCTTAATTTGTAGAATTTGCTGATTCTTCAAGGTTCACCCTGAAAATTTAACAGGTGGCTCTCAAAGGAACTCTGAGACTTGCTTGAAAAGTGACTGGGCAAGCTACTTAACACCTTAGTATCCCTAGGCAACTTTCTAAAACTATAAATTGAAGATGGTTGCTGATCAGCTTTTAGGAGAGTTCCCTACATTAATGATTGGGCATTGCTCCCAGAAAGTTCCCTCCATTAAAGAAATCATATATCCAGAACAAAAAACGTATATGTACATGTATATTGTGCATATACGCATGCATATAAACATGCACAAACATTAATATGGTATGCTTCTGGCAGTGTATGGAATAAAAGGTATTTGACAAGTCTAGTTACACCCTCTTGGCCCCACCCTCTGGGCTCTGCTTTCTCTTTAGTAAAGGACCTCCTCCTAGCCCTCTAGAGATGGTCTTCCCTTTTTTAAAATGGAGACCTGGTGGAACTATGGTAGAGGCAGGGAAATTGCCTGAGACATCACCTCAGTAACCAGCTGCCACCTCCACCAACCAGCTCATTCAGTGACCAGCCCTAGATTCACTTAATCTTCTCTGCCTTGGGGAATAAAATCTCCCTTGTTTGACTCAATATTCAGCTGATAGTTCCAAAGGTTAGATGGAAATCTCCCCCTCTCCATTTACCTGGCAGACTTTTAGCTTTCTTCAAGCAAATAGAACGCAGAGACCATTAATGAAAGGGTTAACCACAGTTTAGCTTAATAGTAGCTTTAGAGGCAGGTGGACAGAAATGTGAAACAGACTTGAAAGAAACAGCTATCGCTATGTGTGAGATACAGCTGCTCCCGAACAGTAGGATTGTGGGAGGTGGAATTACCATCTTGGATCAGACCTTCTGGCAAGTTCAGCCACCAGAATCTGTCTAGATATTCCTCCAAGCCTGGCAGTCCAGAGTGGAGTCCAAAACTGGCCTCATTGATGTAGCTAGCACTGTGATTCCATGGTCACTATTCTCCCCAGTTTCTGCTGGCCTCGGTCTCTCGCTCCTCCAATTGGTCTCTGGTGAGATTGTTGCCTGGCATAAGCCACTTCTGTGCCTCCGCTTTCAGTCCTGGTGGCAGTGACAGTAACCCAGTTATGTGGAGTTACTGGGAAAGCAACAGCAGCCCAGAAAGGGACAGCCTAGGCTCCTTGGCCTCCTCCTTGGTGTCTGTCTTCTCAGACTTTCTGATATCCTCACCTCCCTTCAAGCATCTCCTGCTCTTTCTCCTCCCTTTTCAGTTACTAACTCATAGCTCTCCCAACATTTAAATAGATAGGCAATGGTGAACACTCAGTTATATTTATATAGAACAGGCTGTTGTACGTACACACACACACACACACACATACACACACACACACACACACACACACACACACACACACACACACACGATACCATAATAAGCACTGGAGATACAAAGTACAAAAAAGTCTGTGTAAGAAGAAAATTTGAATAAGAGGTTTTAGAAGAAGAAATCCACAAGAGGAAGACAGAGGGAGTTTGAGAATAAAGTTATTTTGGATAGGAAGGTTAAAGTTAAGAAAAGGATATGTATATCAGGACCAAATGGTTGAGGGAAGAGATAATGAAAACTTTGGGGCAATATTTAAATCCTGTTCTATATATTCTTATATTCTTCACTTTTAAAAAGAAAACACTCCCTGCCCTCAAGGAATTTATACTCTACTGGGGGAAAAAGAAGCATTTAAACTAATAACAGGAGAGAATTTAAGAAGGAAGAAAGTACTAATAACTAGGGAAATCAGGACAGGTTCTGGGAGGTTGTTGTGGATTGTCCTTTGTTCTCCAATAGGACCATGACTTCAGGAAGTTGATGCCATGACTTGCAAGTAAATTGGATTTAAGTGACGGAAGGCTGTGCAAAGTCACCAGCCTCACTTTCTCCTCCAGAGCCATTTGGGTCCAGTGGCCAGATATAGATCAGGACAACTGGAGATGGTCCAGGATGCAATGGGAGACTTTGGCCTTTTTAAGTTAAGGTCTTTCCAAGTTCTTACTTTGACTGAGGCAATGCCCATTCACTGATTAGGGCTGTTTAAGGAATGAGCCAAGGGATGGCCCCTTTAATAAAAAAAAAAAAAATCAAATGGGGAGGGGAGATTATACCTGAACCTTGAAGGAAGTTAAGGGATCTAAAATGACCTAGAACCACGAGCCCTAGCACTTGCAGAACAACGGTTTCAAAACTGAGCATGTTCTACCCTGGCTTCTACTCCATACTTGCCCTGGGCTTCTGTTTGCCCTCCAAGGGTCTAGGAGTTCACTCCCCCCTAGACTCTGTGGTTATGGACACACGCACAACTAGTAAGAACTCAGGTCTTCCTGATTCTGTACCCAGAACCCTCACACATAAAATTAAGCAGGGTTATGTGGCCTTGTGCCCAAATCACCATGCCCAGGCATTGTCTTACGGGCTGACAGTCTCTCACAGATGGGAATGAGGCTGTTGATCTGTTTCCAGATGGAGACAGAATGATGGCTCAAAGATGAAAGGGCACGTGTGTGGAGGAAAGAATGCTGGGCCAAGGGTCTGGGTCCAAGATTCACAGGATCACAAGACTTAGAGCTGTAAGTGACCTTGGGAACCATCCATTCCAACCTCATTCTACACATAAGGAAATTAAGACCCAAGGTAAAAAAAAGAGCTGGCCCAAGGTCACATTGACTGCAAGAGGCAGAGCTGGGATGCGGACTAGGGATCTTCTGATTCCAAATTTTGTGTTCTTTCCACTGCACATGTGACTTTGGACAAGTCACATTCCCTCACTGGTCCTCACCTTCCTTATCTTTAAAGCAAAGTTGAATTAGAATGATGTTTGATAAGACCCCTTCCAGTTCTTAGCATTCTATGGATTTAACGCCGAGCTTCATTGAGGCAGCTACTGGGCACAGTGGATAGATCACCAGGCCTGGAGTCAGGAAGACCTGAGTTCAAATCTAGCCTCAGATACTTATTAGCTGTATGACCCTGGGCAAGTCACTTAATTGTTTGCCTCAGTTTCCTCAAAAGGAAATGGCGAACCACTCCAGTATGTCTGCCAAGGAAACCCCAAATGGGATAGAGAAGAATCTGAAACAACTGAACAACAACATTACAAAGCCTCAGACATTCTCATTTGTCTTCAGACTCAGTAGGACTGAATTCTACATCCCTTTTGAGCAGTGCAAGCAAAGGCATACTTATCAGACTGTTATCCCATTATAGTAATTCTTACCAGCATTCTTTTTAATTGGTGGGGGAAGGGAGAGGTAAGAGGAAGGGGTGGAATGAGAAAAATAGGGGAAGGGGTGTGAATTGCAATTAGAACCAGTTTCACTTGACTCAATGCCCTTCCAGGGACCCAGGGATTGGGTGCTCCCTTACAAATGTAAATATCAAACCAATAAATGCTTATGTAGCATGGAAAAGTGTTGGCTTGGGAGAAAGTTCCAATCATTTAGAGAGCAGTGTCTCCTAAAGCACTTAGGTGCTCCTTCTGGGGAAGTAATGAAGAGGATAGAATTCCTAGCTACCTTCCCTGCCTTGCCCTCAACCCCCATGGAAGGACACCATGAAAAGGAGAGCGTGATTGCTCCATTTGGCTTGGAACAGAAAACATATGGTAAAAGGAAACAAGTGTCAGGTTCCCAGACTTCCCTCCTGAGTTCAGAAAAAGCCAGGAGACACACAGACAGACAGACAGCCCAAAGGCCTATTTTCAAGATCTCCTCGAACTTGAGACTTCTTGGATTTGAGCCTTCTTGAAAGGGCATTGAAATCTTGGCCAGGTTCCTAAAGATGGGCTCATCTCCAGAGAGAGCTGACCTTTGTATAACTGGATTTAGCACTTTCTAAACATGAGCTTACCCATCCTCCCCTTCACCTCATCTCCCTCTCCATGTGCATTTCCCAAGTCCCTAAATAGGGCACACAGGCCTGCCCAAAGTCAGATTAGCTTTTAAAAAGATAAGTATTATCTATAATAGTCTGAAGACGAGAAGAGTAGGGGTCCCACGGAGCTGTATACGAGAATTTTATATTAATAGGGCCCCCAAAATCATTGTAGGATATAAAAGTGTCACTGGGTGAGAGGGTAAGACTTCTGACTGAGCCCTGGTAGCTGTAAACAGGAAGATGGCCTTGTATTTGTAGTCTCAATATTCAATAAGTCTTTATTGCTTTAATTTGAGCTGACATGGGTCTTTGGGGAGCTTGGAAGGAAGCTAGAAAAGTAACCACAAACCAGACAGGTGAGTTATGCCTTTTCAACCTGCTTGTCCAATCTCATAGATTTTACACAAGTCCTGAGTTCTGGTTCTAGTTCTAGATACTTGAATTTGATAGTATGGTCTATAGGGTCTATAGGGTCTATAGGACCTGACCTCAGATGCTTACTAGCTATGTAACCATGGGCAGGCTGCTTAACTTCTCTGTGCCTCAGTTTCTTTATCTGTAAAATGAGGGGGTTGGACTCAGTGACCCCTAAGGTACTTTTTAGTTTTAAATCTATGATCCTATGACATGACAATGCTGCTGCCAAAAATGTGGATGAGAAATTCATTGATGGATTCCTGGTGGATTAATAAATCTGTCCATTCATTTATTCATAAATAACTTAGTTGTTTTTCAGTCTTTTCTCTTTCTCGTTCTCCCTATCTTCATACAACTAACAAGTCCTCTCAAGTCTACCTTTGAAATTTCTCTCCCATCCATCCTTTCTTTATCATCCCCTCTTTGCAACCACTGGGTTCATTGGCACCTCTCTCCAGAACCATTATGATGAACCATCCAGAATGATTCGTCCAGATGGATCCAGATTATGACGAACCATCTAGAACCATCGGTCACTGCCTTCAGTTTCTTCCAATTCAAAATCATCCTTCCTAATACCCTCAAATTAAGCACTACTTCCAAAGCACAGTTCTGATCATATGTATACTTGCACCAAAATCTACGATTACTCCCACTTTCTGCCAAATAAAGGCCAGACTTCTTGACTTAGTTTTTAAAGCCCTCTACAATCTACTCACAAGCTTCTCATCCTGTCAGTCAATAAACATTTATTAAGCACTTACTGTGTGCCCAGCACTGAGCTAAGCATTGGCAAAAAAAAAAAAGAGGCAAAAGACAATTCCTACCCTCAAAAAGCTCACAGTCTAATGAGGGAGACAACAAGTAAACAAAATATGGACAGACACGCTATCGTTTGTCCTTCATTTTCAAAGAGGACCAACGACATCATGGGATGACTTGCACATGGATTAGACTGTACAAAGTCACTGGCCTCACTCTCTCTTCCAGAGTCATTGAAGTCCAGTGGCAAGACTGTGCCATCCAGTGCCAGGATAACTGGCAAAGTCCAGGGATGCAGTGGATGACCTTGGCATCTTCTATGTCTGACCAAGCTCTGAGCCTCCTTTGTGGCCACTGAAACAAATTGTCCTCATCTTCCCAACCTACCTGGGTAAGTCTTAATATGCCTGGGGTAGACATCCCCCTAACTTGCCAACTCATTTCAAGCCCATCAGTTGCCTTCAATCTGGTCCTGCCCCTCTGCCAAGACAATCTGGTCTAGCCATTTCTGCCAAGACGACTTCTGCTCATCTTACAGCTTCTTGGAACCACAGGTGGGACACCAAAGGTGGATGGGAAGTCCTGAAAAGGGCTTGGCAGGCCCTCACACCACAGGTACTGGTCCTCCCTGAACATCCCACACACCCCACAAACAAGCTATATACAGGATAAATACAAGACATAATTAACAGGTAGGGAAGGTGCTAGAATTAATTTAATTAATTAAGGGGTTAGTGAAGACTTCCTGCAGAAGGTGGGATTTTAGTTGGGACTTAAAGAAAAGGTAGAAATAAGGAGGGAGAGCATTCCAGGAATGAGGGGCTGCCAGACAAAATGTCTAGAACCAAGAGATGGAGTGTCTTTCTTAGAGGAACAGCAAAGAGGCCAGTGTCACTGGACTGATGAGTATTCTTTAGGGAGTAAAGTGTAAGAAGACTGGAAAGGCAGAAAAGGGCCAGGTTATAAAGGGCTTTGAAGGCCAAACAGAGGATTTTGTATTTCATCCTGGATGTGATATGGAGTCATTGAAATTTATTAAGTAGGGGGTGACATGGTGGAATCTGTACTTAGGGAAAATCACTTTAGTGGCTGAATGAAGGATAGATTGGCTTAAGGCAGGCTGATCCACCAGCGGACTACTACAATGGTCCAAGCGTGAGTTGACAAGGACCTGCACCAGAATGGCAGCAGTATTAGAGTAGAGAAGGGGGCATATTCAAGAGATGTTTCAAAAGATGTTGTAAAGATGTTGCAAAGATGGGAAGGCCAGTGATAGACTGGATATGGGAGGTGACAGATAATGAAGAATCCAAGATGACATTTAGGTTGAGAGCCTGAGGGACTAGGAGGATAGTATTATCCTTGAAAGAAATAGGAAAGTTAGGAGAGGGGAAGGGTTTGCAGGGGTGGGGAACCTGCGGCCTGGAGGCCATGTGTGGCCCTCTGGGTCCTCAAGTGCAGCCCTTTGACTGAATCCAAACTTCACAGAACAAATCCCTTTAATAAAAGGATTTGTTCTATAAAACTTAGACTCAGTCTAAAGGCCACACCCAAGGACCTAGAAGATCACATGTGGCCTTGAGCCTGCAGATTCCCTAGCTTAAGGGAAGAGATAGTGAGTTCAGTTTTGTACATATTGGTTTAAGATGTTTACTGGATTGTCTGAAAGGTAGTTGAAAATGAGTAATTAAAGGTCAATAAAAAGGTTAGGACAGGTTATCTGAGAATCACTAGCATAGAGTTGATGGTTAAATCTATGGGAGCTGATGAGATCACCAAGTGAAGTAATGCAGAGGGAGAAGAAAAGAGGGCCTAGGACAGAAATCTGAGGGACACCTATGGTTAGAGGGCATGACTTGTATGAACATCCAGCAAAGGAGGCTGAGAATGAGCCGTCTGATGGATAGGAATAAAGAAAGGAGAGAGAGATTCCTGGTATCAAGGAGAGAGTGATCGACAGTGTCAAAGTGCAGAGAGGTCAAGGGCAATGAGGACTGAGAAAAGGCCATTGGATCTGTCAACTAAGAGACCATTAGTAACTTTGAAAATGGCAGTTTTGGTGGAAGGACAATGGTCAGAAGAGAGTGTAAGTGATTAAGAAGAGACTGAGAGGACAAAAAGTGGAAGCACCTATTGTATATGGTCTTTTCAAGCAGTTTAGGTACAAAAGGCAGAGGAGATAGAGATGATAGGGATGGAAGGATCAAGTGAGGGATTTTTCATATTGGGGGAGACATACACATGTTTATAGGGGTAGGGAAGGAGTCAGTAGACAGGAAAAGATTAAAGTTAAGTGACAGAGTGGGGATAACCAAGAGGGCAATCTGTTGAAGGAGATGAGAAGGAATGGGATCACTTGTGTAGGTCTTTGGGAAGGAGTAAGGCCACCTCTTTGTGTGACATGAGGGTGAAGAAGGAGAAAGTGGCAGAAGCCATCTGGGTGATATGAGACTAGGGGGAGGTGAGAAGAGGGAGCTTACAGCAATTGGCCTCAATTTAAAAAAAAATGAGGCATTTCTCAGCAGAGAAAGTGGGAGGAGGGGGAGCCTTGGAAGGTTTGAGGAAAGGATGATAAGGTTTGGAAGAGCCCCTATGGAGAGTAGGATAGTGAGTTGTTAAAAGAGATAGAGTAGGATTTCCTAGCAGCAGTGAAGTCCCAGCTGAGGTTATACACATTTGTATTGGACCTAGTCAGAAGAGATGTATGATTTTTCTCCATCTACATTCATATGCATGAATGTAGGAATGAAAGCAGTGGATGGTGAGGGCGATCCAAGGCTGAGGGTTGGTAAAACCAGGGACTCAAGAGAAGAGAACAACATAGAGTTCCTCAAGATGAAGAAAAGAGAAGAGAGTGGCTAGTGCAGAGGCCATAGTCTGGGAGAGAAGTGAAGGGTTGAGGGATTAGAGGTCATGGTGGGCATGGAAAGTAGAGTTTGGTAAGAGAAGGGAGAGGACCAGATGGAAAGCCAATAGATTATGGTGTGATAAGAGGATTTTGGAATTCTTGAACATGGAGGTGATACACGTGTGGGTGATGATGAGATTAAGGATATGGTCAGCTTTGAGTGTGACTGAGGTGAGGTGGAGGAATAGGTCATGGGAAGTGAGTAGGTTGAGGAACTGAGTGGTTAGTGTTTTGGAGGGAAAGTCAATATGCATGTTAAAAATGTGTATGTTATCAGTATGTATGTTAAAATTTCCTAGTATGAAGGCAAGAGTTGGGGAAGAGAGAAAAATTGTGAGTCAGGTACCAAACTCATTTAGGAAGGAAGGATCGGGAGGTCTGTAGACGATGCTAGCAGGATTTTTGATTGGGTGGTAGATATGAATAACATGAACCTTAAAGGAAGAGAGGTTAACTGAGTGATAGAGATAGGGGGAGAACTTGGAAGTGGCAATGGAGAGCAAAGAGTCTTCCAGCTCCCCCATCTCAACCAGTTAGCTCAGAGGAATGAGTGAAGGTTCAGCCCGGGAAAAGATGGCAAGGATGGCCAGGGAACACATGTCATTGTGGCGAGAGAGGCAGACATGTTTCAGTAATTCTTAGAAGATGAAAGGAATGGGAGAAATCTGGGATGAAGAGAAGTTTGTTGCCTATGGAATAGACATTCCCAGAGGGCATAGTGGATGGGACAGAAGGCATTTGATTGAGACTTTGGGGTGGGAAGATTGAGGGGGATGAGAATGAAGTTAGATTGGGGGGAGGACTGGGATTTGGATGATGACCTACAGGGGTTCCAAATCACTGGGATGTCTGGGGTATGGCCAGGGGTGAGAGTGGTCATGATTGATTGGAAGGTACCACCCCTCTTTCCAGAGGAGGCTGCAGATTGGGCAGGAGCGGGAGATTGAGGCTTTACTCCTCACTGACTTTTCTCTTCCTCTTTCCCTAAGGGACAGATGGAGCAGGAAATGGAAGGCCTGAGGTCAAAGCGAAGCCTGGTCCTCTTCTCCACATCGCCATCGGAGGGAGAACAAGCTGGCAGCAGGAGTTAGTAGTTGCTTTGTGCTGGTACAGATGGAAGCCATGCAGCAGACCCCTAACAGCTTTCCTGCAGGGGACATGTGCAGAAGATCCACGAGGCATTAGGCCAGAGGAAGGTCTCACTCCTCTTCTTGCTGGAGGCTGGAGATCAGGCCAGTGCCCAGGAGGTGCTCTTACTGCTCTTACTGCTATGCACCTTGTCCATGCTGCAGCCAAACTAGGATACTGGCCCTCCAATTTTCCTACTTCTGTATCTTTGCCTCCACTGCTCCCTCTGTCCATATTATTCTTCCTGCCCATGCCAGCATACCAGATTCTTCACAGATGGCCACAGGAAAACAACCTGTGGCTTTGGAACAAGCTCTGAGCAGGAGAAAACAAACCACTCCTGCACAGAGATGCTCGCATTAGATACAGGCAGGCCAATGTCTCTCCAACTCCACACTAATTATCTGGCAATTTTATGACCTCTCCTCATCCCCGTCGCTCTTCATTGCAGAAAGGAGGAGCATAGCAAATCCATAGAGAGTGGTTAATTACATCAAAAGAAGCTACAAACAAATCCAGGGCCAAGACCAAGGAGAGGTGATAATGGCACATTTGGAGAAATGTGAAAATAACAGACAATGGGCTTTTTGGAAGGTGGGAAGCACTGAATGGGTTTGGGCTCTAGCTCCGTGAGGGGTCAGCCTGGCAAACCAGGTCACAGCCATCATGTGAGGCTTGTTCAGTGTGGATCCCTCCTAGAATGCCAGACTGGTAAGATTCAGGCTCTCTGCTGGTGCGTGAGGGCCAGGCTGATAAAATACCGCTGCTGCTTTGCTTCCCAATACTTCTATATATGAGCTCCATCCATCTTTTGGTACTGGTCCAGGTAAAACCTTTTCCCTACAAAGTCCAACACATAATTGCTGACGATGGATCATGGCTGTCACAGCTGAAAGAACAAGAGAGAATGAGGGCAGAAGTATGCAGCAGGTGAAAACATTTATTATTGAGGGCCACAGCCTGAATTTACATCAGCTATTGCCCTACTAGAAACACTTAGTCAATGTCTATACTTGCCACTTGGGGCACCTAGATGGTGCAGTGGATAGGGCACCAGACCTGGAGTCAGGAAGACTCATCTTCTTCAGTTCAAATCCGAGCTCAGACACTTACTAGCTGTGTAACCCTGGGCAAGTCACTTAACCTTGTTTGCCTCAGTTTCCTCATCTGCAAAATGAGCTGGAGAAGGAAATGGTGAAGCACTCCAGTATCTTTGATCCGGATGGGATCACGAAGCATCACACAACTGAAAATGCTTGCCAGTCCTTGCTAAGCTTGCTATAGCTTATGGTAGAGCACTAATGCTGTGTGACTCTACAGCTACAATACTCTTATAAAATCTCATTATTCTGCCCCTACAGTGTTTGAAACTCCTTCATCATCCCATGACCTTCTATGTGAATTTGTGTGGCTCTTTCTAGGTCATATCCTTCCAGATTGGCACAAGGGAAATTTATCCTTTCTGTGTTCCTGAGGTGATGGGAAGCCCTCAGGGTTCTGGTCTGTGTCTGCTTGTTGAAGGGGAAAAGGTGAGAAGGTGAGAAGGAAGCACTGAACGGCTCAAATTGCTAATAATGATGACTGCTTATGAGAAATGATCAATAAAATATACATAAAATATTTTAATGACAAAAAATGATCACTAACTAGGCTGATAGTGCAGTTCTGAGGCTCCCCCATCTCTACTATAATAAGAAATTACAAGAAAGAGAAGGAGGAGGAGTAGGAGGAGAAGGAGGAGGAGGAGGAGAAGGTGAGGGAGAAGAAGAAGAAGAAGAAGAAGAAGAAGAAGAAGAAGAAGAAGAAGAAGAAGAAGAAGAAGAAGAAGAAGAAGGAGAAGAAGGAGAAGGAGGAGAAGAAGGAGAAGAAGGAGAGGAAGGAGAAGAGAAAGAAATGAAGGAAGAAAGGAAGAAGAAGAAGAAGAAGAAGAAGAAGAAGAAGAAGAAGAAGAAGAAGAAGAAGAAGAAGACGACGACGATGACATCCCTTGGGTCTATCTCTACTTTTCAAAGTTCTAAGCATTGAAATCCTACCCACTGTTAAAGGTCCAGCTCAAATGCTCTCTCCTACAGGAAGCCAGCAATGATCTCTCCAACCTCTGAATACTGAATGAAAAGTAACAGTAGGGCAAAAGAGTGCATGAAATTTCCAGAGTAAAAAGCAGAGAAAGAGGGAGAGAGGGAAAGAGGGAGAGAGAGAGAGAGAGAGAGAGAGAGAGAGAGAGAGAGAGAGAGAGAGAGAGAGAAGGGGAGGGGAGGGGAGGTGTTAGCTGGTTAGCTATAACACTGGTCCTCATACTTTTTTTAGTGTATTGCTAGCAGTAAAAATGTTTGGTTTGATATATACATATAGGCGTGCATGTGTATGTATATATATATATATGTATATGTATACATACATACATATACATATATACACTTTATAAGTTACATACACATATTGCTGTATGCGACATTATGTACATTACAAAATATACATGATAGAAAATAAGTAAATATATATAAAACATAGAAACGAAGATGTATACATTTTAGACGGATGATATAAATAATATTTTTAAATAATAATTTTATTTTCTCTTTTAAAAATATTTTTTTTACCTCAGTCAGGGGATTTAGAAAATGTGTGCTGTTTTTGTAATGAATTCAAGGGAAGGGAAATCAGGGGCACTCAACTGGGCACTGCACTTGGAGGACCACTAAACTATAGGATCAAGTTTAGGAAGGGACGAAGGAAGCCAGAGTAAGAGTGGTGGCCAGGGAGAGTGACATATGAACTTAGGACGAATGGTCGGATGGAAGAATTCCAGAGGTCTAGGTCAAGAAGTGGTACCTTTGTGGATAATGGAAAGATCAAGAGTACTGTTATTTGTGTGTCTGAAGTGGGGGGAAGGTGAGGGTAATGAGAGTCAAGGAGGCTGATGAGCTGGGAGGCCAGGGTGTTTGAGGGAACATATATTGAAGCTCCCTAGGATATTTCTAGGATATAGAGGAAGAGTGTGGTCCAGACACTGAGCTCCTTGAGAAAGGAGAGAGAATAATCCTACGGGCCTGCCTTGAGGATATGGATGAAGTGATGTATCTGAACAGAGAGAAAATGTTCATGAGCGATCTCAGCAGAACAAGTCTCTGTAAGCAGTAGTAGGAAAGCAAGGAGGATGCCAATTCTTTCTCCTGGCCCAGTTTATCAGAGTATAAGAGAAGATATATCTAGTTCTGGAGGGGTTAAACAGGGTTGCAGTGACTTGTTAGGGAGTAGGGGAGATGAGTTAGGTTTTCATTTAATACAGTTTTCCCTTCTACATCTCAGGGGTCAGGGGCATGGCACCCCTCCCTCTGCCCCAGTCCTTCAATCTGGAAAATCCAAGTAAAATTTTTTGGCCCTCCCTTTGTACCTGAGAAGAGGTCTGAATTATCATAGTTTTAAAAGATAAAATATGTTGACATTATGCAATATTGATATATAATACTGTACATATATTTTATGCATTTCTGAGTTTTTAAACTTTTTCTGTGCCATCTGCTGGCCTTCATGTGTCATCTGAGGCTTCCGCAATATTCCCCCCAAATTCCCATTTAGTTTCTTATATATCAATATATATCTTATATATATGATGCATATATATATATATATATATATACATAATCAATTTATCAAAACCACGATGTGTAAGGGATGACTGTACTAGAATTTGGAAGGGTCATGAGAGAAAGAGGTCTGACTTGCAGGAAAGTTTGCTAACAATATATTTGGGGTTAGAAAAGGCACAATAGAAGGGGTAGGCAGAGCCAGGAGGAGATTTGAAAGTGAAGGACATGAGGTAGATCTGGATGAGAGACTGGTGACTGGGAGCAGGGAAGGGGGTCGATTTTCACCTAGACTGGAGATTCTGCACCACTGGGAGAGTAAAAGATAGGAATTTACTAGCCCTAGAATGAGAACGTGGTACCTTTGACTAGGACTCCCACTCACGAGGGTCTTATAATTGGCAGACAGTGGCATTCATTGGGGTTTTTTTCCCCAAGCATTAGGAAGATGGAGCTAGGTGTCAGTGACCCTTCCTGAAATTAGAAGCTGGTTCTAGGCTGGGTCCTTGAGCAGAGAACCTAGTGTCGGAGGCAAATTTATACTCAATGTCAGTTAAACTTCCTGTTAGATCAAATGAGATAATAACCGTAAAGCACAGTGCATGGCACATAATAAGCTCTATATAAATATTATTTATTATTATTGTTGTTGTTGACAAAAATAGACTAGTCTGCTTTGATGAGGGATGGGTTCTCCTTCCTTACAGGTCGTCAGGCAGAGGTGAGATGATCGTTAGTCAAGTATGTTAATAGTGGGAATTCTTTGGGGGTATCAGTTGAACTGAATAGTCACTGTTTCTTTCCAACTCCAAATTCTATGACTCTGTGAGGTTCTAGTACTAAAGGTGAGGTTCCAATCCTGAAAAAACCTAGAGCCCAAAGTTCCATTTCTAGAGCTGAAGAGAATGGACTAGATTCTGCAAGTGAAAGTCAAGGTATGTGAAGCTCTGGTCCCAGGCTAGTAAGTTAAAAAAAAAAGCCCATTGCTAGCATTTATATCTCACTCTAAGGGTTGGAAAGCACTTTATAAATATTATGTCATTTTGTCCTCACAACAACCCTGGGAGGTAGGTTCGATTATTATCCTAATGAGGATTTACAGATGGAGAAACTAAGGCTGAAGGAAGTTAAATCACTTTCCTGAATCACACAGCTAGTAAGTGTCTGGGGCTGGATTTGAACTCAGGTCTTCCTGACTCCAAATCCAGCACTCTATCTACTGTGTCACCCACCTGCCTCCCAAAAGATGCTACGATGTTGATGTAGTGAGTGAGAGCAGAGTAGCAGTAGACCTCAGGAAAGTGGAGTAGAGGAGAGAGGCTAAGAAAAGCATTCACAATGCAGGAAGAAATATGGCCCCTGTGTCTACTGATCATGGCTGATTTGAGCCCACAATACACTGCAAGTTTTCCCCCCTTGAGGATTCTACTCCACCATGGGCCCCTAGAGCTTGAAGAGCAGGAAGGTATTCAATACCTTTTGTAAAAAGAATGAATCCTTTTTTTTTTTTAAGTCAGAAGACCCAAGTTTGAGTCCTGACTATAAATTTACTCACTCTGGGACCTTGGGTAAGTTATTTAACTTGTCTAAGCATTATTTTCTTCATTTGTAAAACAAAGATCATAATATATTATGTCCCTTACATCCTCACATTAGGAGAAAAGTGCTTTATCAGCAAACATGAATCAAATACCTACTAGATTCTTCAAGGCAAGGCTTTTCAGTGCCTAGCACAGCACCTGGCACATAGTCAGTGCTTAATAAACATGTGTTGCTTGATACTCGATAGTAGGCACTGGGGGTAGGAAGACAAAAATGAAATCATTCCTGTCCTCAAGGAGTTTACTTTCTACTGAAAGGATAAAACATGCACATAGATGAGTAAAAACAAAGAATTTTAGCACTTAACAATTCTTAAGATTAACAGCTATTGGACTCAGGAAAGGCTTTCTGCAGGACACGGTTCCTGAGTTGAGCCTTGAAGGAAGCTAAGGATTCCACAAAGAAGAGATGAGGAGGGAGGGAATTACAGGCAGAGGGAAGAGCCTAGATGAAGGCACAGAGATAGGGGCTGCTATGAAGTCTAGAGAACCCAGATGTGTGATGGTAAATGTTTATTTTAATTTTTTTAAACATTTTTATTTAAAGGTTTGAGTCTCAAATTCTATCCCTCCTTCCCTCCTTTCCCTCCCCTCCCTGAGATGGTAAGCAATCAGATAACAGTTACACATGTGCAATTATGTAAAACATTTCCAAATTAGTCATTTTGTACAAGAAGAATTGAATTTTAAAAATGAAAGAAAGAAAGTGAAAAATAGCATGCTTTGGTCTATATTCAGTCAATATCAGTTCTTTCTCTGGGGGCAAATAGCGTGCTTCCTCATTAGCCCTTTGAGATTGTGTTGGATCACTGTATAACTGAGAATAGCTAATTCATTCACAATTCTTCATGAAACAATGTTGCTGTTACTGTGTACAATGTTCTCCTGGTTCTGTTCACTTCACTAAGCGTCAGCTCACATAAGTCTTTCCAGGTTTTTCTGAAATCATCCTGCTTATCGTTTCTTATAGCATAATCATATTCCACTATAATCATATACCACAGCTTATTTAGCCATTCCTCAATTGATGGGCATCCCTTTGATTTCCAATTCTTAGCCACCATAAAAAGCTACTAGAAATATTTTTGTACAAATAGGTCCTTTTCTCTTTTTTTGGATGTCTTTAGGGTATAGATCTAGCAGTAGTACTGCTAGATTAAAGGTTATACACAACCCCTTGGGCATAGTTCCAGACCAGCTCACAACTCCACCAACAATGCATTAGTGTCCCAGTTTCCCACATCCCCTCCAACATCCAGCAGTTTCCTTTTTTGTCATATTAGGATGGTAAATGTTTAACAACTGGCTCTGGGTGGGGGTGGGATAGAAGAAGGGGAATGAATGTACACAGGGTACAATTTAAATTTCTTTTTTCTTTTTTTCTTTTTGGAGGGGGGAAGGCAAGGCAATTGGGGTTAAGTGACTTGTCCAAGGTCACACAGCTAGTGTGTCAAGTGTCTGAGGACACATTTGAACTCAGGTCCTCCTGACTCCAGGGCCAGTGCTCTACTCACTGCACCACCTCACTGCCCCACAATTTAAATTTAATAGGCATTATTAACATTTTCTCTGTCCCTTTCTTAAGTTTGGCCAATCAAAACCTGGAATTGTAGCATATGCTAATTTCCAACGTGTAAATGCTCACATTGAAAGTTTAACAACGGTTTAAGCTAGCCCCAGCACACTTAGTACGGGAAACTTCAAGTAAATTGCAAAGCACCATGTATATTCTTATTACAGGTGAAACAAAATTAAAATGAACATTATGTGCATCCCTGAAAGGAAAAAGAATTCACATTCTCCAGCCGGAGGAGTGGGGAAGTGGGGAATTGTCATTCCCACATACTTTGCCTTAGTGATAGGAAGCTGGGAGAAAGAGAAAAAAAATAAAGGAAGGAAATTATGTGTGGATTATACACAAATAAATGCAGATATTAGTTTGGCCCCAAGATCTTACTGATTGGGGAAACTCCCTCTGAACTTTATTGTCATAGAGAATTGCTTGGGGATACTAAGAAGTTAAATGACTTTCCCAGAGTGATAGGGCTAGTATGTGACACTCAGATCTTAACTCCATGTCAACTATATCATGCTACTTTTCACAAATATAGATAAATGATAGACAGATGAATGGTTAGACAGATGAATAGACAGATGAATAGATGATAGAGCAATACAGAGAGATAGACAGACGGATGGACAGCCAGACAGGCTTTCTTCCAGGCAGCTTCCCTGAATCACTACCCAGTCACTAGAAGAGCTCTGTACCTAAGGCACAGCTCTGGTCACTAATTTTCCAGGGTGAACTAAACTGATTACCCATGTGAGGGATTCTTTTTCTGGATTCATTCTTCCCTTCTTGCAACTGTCATGCAGATCAGCCAAAGATGTTCAAGCCTTCAAGAGAACAAGTGAGAAAGAAGGAACAATGTTCATAAACATGGTCCACATAGCTCCCACGACTGCTACCAACCATGTTCAGACTACAGAACCATCAAGTCAGAGCTGGAAGGGACCTCCGAGTTCATCTAGGTCAACTCCTTCATTTTACAGAAGAATAAACTAAAGTTTAAAGAGGCGACACCAAAGGTAAGGTGCAGGGCTAGTTTTCAAATCCAAGACTCCCACCTCCAAATCCAGCCCTGGTCCTGCTGCACCAATGCTGCTCATTAGGAGATACCGCCTAAGCAAACTAGCATGCCAAGGTGGGGCTGACTGGAAGTTTTTATCTACTGATAGATTCCCTAAGGTATTGGGAGGATTGCTTTGCCTGCCTCCCCATGCCTTTTCTTCCCCAATATCCATATTTAAGCAGACTAGCAGGTGTGTGCCTACCAGGAATACTGAACAAAGCCCACTGATTTCTGGCAGATAGATAAAACTAAAGACAGGAATTTAGAACAAAGGAACTAACCCCAGGCATGTAGCCATCCAACTTAACCTCGCTTTTCTATTTTTATCCCAAGGTATATGTGCAAGCCAACCTAGGGCATTATGGGGGGCTGAAGGGAACTTCTAAGGCCCAGCACCCCGTAGTTCCTCTGGGGTTTTGTTGGATGGGGTCCCCAGAATTGTTTGAGCACATGCAGATTGACTATTAGAGGTCTGATAGGAATCAAAAGGAATCTTCTAACTCCAAGTCAGATAGGTGGCTGAAGCCAGGGACTTAGGGGGACAATAGAAGAAAAGTGAGACAAAAGAACAGATTTCATTCTAGCCTGAGGGTTTTGACCCTCTTTTGTTGTCTACCAGGCTGGGTGCAGATTTCATAGTCCCCGTACCATACCCTGGGTTGATACAAAGTTTTAAAAAAAAGTTTACCAGAAAAGACTTACCAGCAGCTATACCCCAGCAGATGGTAGAAGAGAAGACCAGATGGCACAGAAAGACTGAAGACCAGTGGATGATAGCAGAGAATAGTTCAGCAAACAATGCAACTAAGAACCGATGGAGGTGCCCAACATAGAGAGTAGAGACACGATGCCCAGCCGAGAATGGTTCTAATGGTGTGACCAAAGGACATCAGGTCATCTTTAGTATCAGAAGTATGAGTTGCCTTAGTCTCATGTTTCGCCCCTCCATACTTGTGCTTTAGCCATGTTCCTTAACATGTATGCGCTTCTATTTATGTTCCCTAGACTTCTGTGTTCTCAGCATATGTGTACTCTGCCACTGGTGACGAGGCCACCTGTGGGAGAGTGCACCCCTGCAGGTATCAAGGGACCTTTTTTGTCACTTATTTTGCTACACTGTTTGATTTAAATGAATGTCTTTGCTTTTAAAGAAATGTGTTCTTTTTGGTGGATAGACACATCAGAAAACATGCATGAGGTTTTGAGTGGATGACCCACAAACCTGGTGTACCTTTCCAAGTACCCAAATTGACAGGGATAGGGTTCTGGGTACCCTTTGTCCATCAAGAGGGACAAGCTTAGCCAACCAAACATTGTTAATTGGTTCTGCTGAAAATGCAGGCACCAATGGGGCAACCGATTAAATGATGTTATAGCAGGGTTATCTATATGTCATTCCTCTCCAGGGCACAATGTGGACTTCTTCTACCATGCCCTACAAACTTCTTCATTCTAGAAGCTTACTCCAGCCCTGGAATTTACACATTGGAAGAACGGCTCTGCTATCACCTCTCACTCTAATTGAATGGCTCTTCCCAGACCCTCCTTTTAAGGATGGTGCCCAGGCCAGCCACATCTCATTCCTCTCCAGGTACACTCGTGGCTTTTCTCTACCACATTCCAAGCCTGGTATCTTCATTATTCTCACCACCCCCCAAGCCATTCGTATATCCCTTTTATTTGTTAACTTCCTCCATTAGAATATAAGCTTCTTGAGGGCATGGATTGTTTTTTAATCTTGTATTCCCAGAATTTAGTTTGGAGTCTGGTCCCTACTAAGCACTTAATAAATGCTTGTTGACTGACTGACCAGGGTTCCTGACTTTACAGAGAGTTTAGAAATAAGGTGTTAACGATATTATTGCGAAATGACATCTTATGCATGCTTGCCTGTTGCCACAGTAGGGCAGCTCATTGGGGAAGGGGTAGATTGAGCAAGGCTGATTGCCACCCTGGAGAACTGAAATGAATTGGTGAAGGTTAGATAGAGGGTGGAGGTGAGGAGAGCTCAGTTGTAAAATGGTCATACGGGCAGCTTTCAGGAGGAAGAAAGAGGTTGCCTTGTGGCGTCTCTCATTTTTGACAAGCAGCCACACACCAGCAGGCAAAATTCCTCCAGGCAGGTCCCTTCTCTCGCCTGCAAGGGAGTAATCAGGCTTTAAAATATACAGCACGCACAGGGCACGCACACTTTTATTGCTGTGACTAAATATGATTTTGGCAGAGCATGCCTGGCTGTTCTTTGAAGGAAGATTTTAAATCAACGTGCTGCTCCCACACCAAGGGAAAAACAGGCTTGCAGTGAATCTGTGGCTGGCCTGGAAGTGTCTCCTGTCCCCACTGCAGGGGCCCTTAGATAGAGTGGGAAATGGAAGTAAGGTGGGGGTAAGTCCCACAGTCCACATAGGAAAGAGGCAATGGAATCTCCTGACCCGTTTCTTGTGATCGTCCTCACTTCAAGAAATTTCGTCTCTGGCTCCTATGCCATTCTTTTAATCATCCTGTCCTAAGAATTATACGATGAAGAAGAGAAAAGTCACTTCCAACTCATTGTAGTTCCTTGGGTCCTCCAGTGCCCCCCACACAAATCAGAGGCTGCAGAAAATTTCAAAATACTAGCAATCTGCTTGGGGATTTCAAAGGTTACAAAGTCCAATTACAATTCATTTTTGGTGTGAATTGAGTAACTCCGGGGGAGGTGGCCCGGGTGGAACGTTCAGGGTCGATACTGTGTTAATGAATCCAGCCCTTTGTTCCCCCAGAGCTGAGATGCTGACAAGTGGGCTGTTTCCTGAAAAGCTATGACATTCTTTGTCCCCGTCCAGGTGCAGGAAGCAGGATAGAGACTGTGACTGCCTTTTTTTTTTTTAATCATTTTAGGGTGGGTTGTTTTTTATTTTCCCATTTTTAAAAAATCAAAGGAAATGCAGCCCAGGAAAACATCTGAGCCTTTTCTTGTGGCTCTGATAGCAAGACCCCTGCTCTAACACGATTTGATCGACTCTGTCTGGGAAATAGCTATTATCTATCTTTTGGTCCAGGTGCCACTTTGTTCTCTCTAGGTGGGTGGATGGGTGGGTGGATTCAAGCTCAGGGTTCTGAAGGGAAATGGGGAGAACGGGAAGGCTGAAGAAGAAATTACGGGTGGGCGGGCAGAAATAGAGAACATTTTTGAGAGATCTGGAGCGCTGGGACTTTCCACACAGGTGGTATGTTTCTAACATCACAAACTTCCTCTTTATCAGCATTAGTGGTCAATTTCATTCCAACTAAAAAACAAAATCATAAAATAAAGTTTTCAGATACCATTTAGTCAAGTTTTGTTGAGCCCAGAATTCTCTCCCTCCCCCCACCTACTCCCTAATGGTAGACTCCTTTCCAAACGTACAGGAACTAGGCCTTCCATAGAATCAGAGACCATTTATCGGCTCTTAAGCCGCTATCGCCACGTCTATAGGGCTCCCAGGAGTTACTTCCCTTTCAGTCCAGTAAAGGCTGACTTCAGCCAAAGGCCAAATAGGCAACTGCTTGTGTGTAGTGAGATTAGAATAAATCAACCCCTCCCCTTCCTGCTTCTGCCCTCCCCTACGCCCACTCCATCACACACCCAAAAGTCTCTCGAACATAACTAGCAGCAATGGATGGAAATTTTGAAGAGGCAACTATTTAGGTTTTATGTGAGCAAAAAGCTGTGTAATAGAGCTAGCCAAAAAATGAAATGAACTTCCTTTGTAGGTAGTATGTTCCCTTAACTGGGAATCTTCAAGCAACAGCTGGATGACCACTTGTCCTGGATACTATAATGGGGATTCTTCCTGAGATGCAGACGGGCAGAGGTGGCCACAGGGATCTCTTCCCAATCAGAGGTTCTGGGATTTTTATTTTAAGTTCCCCTTCTTCAGCCTTGCCTTCTAACTTGGTCTTTAACAAAACAAATAACCATCAAGTAAGTCACACCTCAGTGTGAATAAGCTTATCAGGAAGGTGAAACAGTAGAAAAGATTTGGGGCCTAGGAAGGAAGTGGGACAGGATGGGACGAGAGGGGAGGGAAGATGAGAAGAAGAAGGTGTAAAGGAACAGAAGAGGAAGAGTGAAAAAAAAGGGAAGGGAAGAGAGAACCTCTGAAAATAAATTTCCCAGAACTTTACCAATTTTGTCTCCAGTCAAGTCTGAAGCCAAATTTCCTTGGAGGAAAATCTCCAGAACCAAAGAGGAGGGTGAACTGGAGACCATATCTGCTCATATATTAAATTTTACTAATACTTATGGCCTTTTCTATTGATGAATGGGAAGTCTTTGGAACAAAATGGAGAGCTCTCCTGAGAACTGTCATCGCAGTGTTGTACTGAGGAAGGAAGACTTTATCCAGTGGATGAGATCTCAACAAGAGATAGAAGCAAAATATTAGATATCATTATTATTAGCCTAAATCCAATTAAAACATCCCTCACTGACATAATTCAAAATCAAATCTCGCTTCGCCATACCTAATTCCGCCACCCTAGCAGCCCTGAGCCCAAGTGTATCTTTAAGACTTGCCAGGCCCCAAAAGAAGGAATGGTTCCCACTAAGAAATATCAGGGAAGAACATTTCTTTTATAAAATGCTTTAGGGAATTGGAGGATCATAGGATCAAAGACTTAGAGCTTTAATAGACCTCAAACACCATCTGATTCCAACCCTCTCCTTTTCTAGATGTGCAAACTGAGCCCAAGAAAGGTTAACTAAATCGCCCAAGGTTATACAGGCAGAACCAGACAGGATTTGAATCCAGACCCTCTGGCTCCACAGCCAGGGCCCTTTCCATCATATCGGCTTAGAGCTGCCTCCCTTGGGACTTAGTGACTTCTAATTTGGCTTATTTGTGGAGGAAGCCCTTCTTTATTGCTGTTCAGTTGCTTCTGACTCTTTGTGACTCCATATAGGCTTTTCTTGGCAAAGATACTGGAGTGGTCTGCCATTTTCTTCTCCAGCTCATTTTACAGAGGAGGAAACTGAGGCAAACAGGGTTAAGTGACTTGCCCAGGGTCACACAGCTAGTACGTGTCTGAGATGAGATCTGAAGTCATTCTAGGCCCAATGCTCTATCTACTTTACCGCCTTTCACAACATCCTTGGTTCCTGTTTGCTTACTGAGTGACCTTAAGTGAGTTACTTAACCCCACCCTATCCCCCAAGGCTTCCATTTTCTCATCTGGAAAATGAGGGGTTTGTGCAATAACATAAGTGAAAATAACACTTAAAGGCAGCGAAGCTCAGATTAAATGCAGTGAGTAACCTTGAGCCTGGAAAACAGATGATAAAATGCATTTCACTTTTCTTGAAAGAGAAATGTGACCCTACAGATGCAGAATGTTGTCAGATGGAGTCACTGTGCCCCCCTTGACTTTGCTAAACTGTTTTTCTTTGTTAGGAGGAAGAGAGAGGGGGAAGGGAGAGAACATGGGGAAATGACCATGATGGGAAAAAAAAGGCATCGATACAACTTTTAAAAATCAGATCAAATGAGGGGATGCTGGATAAGATGAACTATATAAGATCACTTCCAGCTCTAAATCCTACGATTCTATGCTTCTTCCTCTTTTGCAATGCCCCCTTCTTACTCTTGGAGCTCTCTAAACCTCCATTCACCCAATGCCCTCAAATGGATCCATGACTATACAGGGCCCATCACTCCTGAGTCCACTCTCATCTCTCGGAGCCCAGACGTTACTTACCCTCTTTTCCTCCCCCCCATTAAAACATACCTGTGCTGATTTCATAAGGGTCTTGTGTTATGCCTTCCAAACCTAAGTTCAATAAATTAATCCCATGGCGGGGTGTTAATGGCTGCAACAGAAAGAATACTGGACTTGGAAAAAGAAGATTTGGGTTCAGTTCCTAGCATTGATGCTTGTATATGACCTCGGGAAGGGGCAGCTAGGTAGCACAGTGCTTACAGTACCAGACCAGGAGTCAGGAAGACCCATCTTCTGAGTTCAATTCTGGCATCAGACACTTACTAGCTGTGTGACCCTGGGCAAGTTGCTTAACTCTGTGGGCCTCAGTTTTCTCAACTGTAAAATGAGCTGGAGAAGGAAATGGCAAACCACTCCAGTATCTCTGCCAAGAAAACCCCAAATGAGGTCATGAAGAGTCAGTCATAACAACAACAGTGACCTTGGGCAAATCACTTAATCTCTTTGTTCTTCTTCCTCATCCGTAAAATGAACTGGTCACTACAGTTGGAAGAACACTAGATTTGGAGTCAGTGAATCGAGAGTTGACCATTAGCTCTGCTACTTAGCACATATACGATTTGGGGCAAAAAAAAAGTCACAACTTCTCTGGGCCTCCTCATCTATAAAAAGAGGGGGCTGGACTAACTGGTCTCTGAGACCCCTTGAGCTCTAAATCTATGATCCTAGAATTTCTAAGGTCTCTTCCAGCTCTAACTTTTGTGATCCTAAGTCTTAACCCAGAGGAATGAATTTCTCAAGGTAGAAGACTTTCGAACACTAGTATCAATATATTGGTAATGCCCTTAAAACTCCCATACTCCTGACTGAACTTAAAAGCTGGACCTGGTTGGGGGCCAGGAGAGAAGAGAGAGGCCTATTTCTGGAACATGAAGGGCACTGAACGTGTGGATCGCTAACTTGCCAAAGGAAGGGCTCATCTTTCCAGAGTCTTAATGCTGTGGGTACATGGTTCCTGAGGGATTTCTCTCCCACCCCTCCTTTCCTTTCCTCTCTTCCTCACTCCACTTTTCTTGAGTTAAGTTTAGAACTACACCAGGGCTTGCTCTCAGCTGGAGATGTTTTAACTTACACTGCCTAGTTGGTTCAGAGAAATTCAGGCAGCTATAGAGGAGAATAAAAATAGCTTTCCTCCATGACCAATTTCTTCCCACTTCCCTGTAATCTCTCTTTGCCTTTCCCCTCCTCTCACACGAGCCCCTACAGGGCTGTCTGTGGAATTGGTATTTACCTGAGGTGGGAATGCCCCTTGGGACTAAGTGGGCACTGGAGTGTCCTATTCACTTAAATCTCTGGCTCCACAGACTCGGCAAGGGTGATTCAAACAGAGCCCAAGGAGAGCGCTTTTCTCCTTCTATTATTTCTCCAGCTCCATAGGGCCTCCCGAGCTCTTCACTGCAGGCAGAACATTGTCAAATACGTCCTTACGGGAAAAGCATCTGCTGCCTCCTTCAGCAACCCTGGCTCAGACAGGCACGAACATCGCCAATGACGAAACGTGCATTCGGTGCTGGGAAACCTGCCTTGCACACCCGCAGCCCCCAGAGCTGAAGGCGCTTCCACGCTCCTGGGAGGCTCAGGCGTTAAGGAGCTAGCTGAACCAGCCTCCTTCGGGGGAAAGATGTCCCCAGGCTGGCTGGAGGGGAAAGCACCTGGCTATGCCCACAGTCTCCAGGAGGTGTCCCTAGTCTCCCGGCCTTCTCGAAAGGGGAAGAAGCCGAGCATGACAGGAGGCAGTTAGGAGCAGAAGATGGAATCCGAAAGTGGTCATTAATCTTTCTAGTTAGGAAGCAGGAACTCGTACCGCAGGGATGTCAAACCGATCGGAGAAAGAGGCGGCCTGCTACAGGCTGGGTTCCCCAACACCAGGGGCTTTCCGGGGATGGGACAGAGATGCGTCTAGGAAAAGCCGTCAAAACAAAAGCTGTCAAAGCAAAACTCGGGCAATTCCCCAGTCCTCTAGGAGAGGGAGAATAGCCCTCAGGGGCAGTCTGGGCTTTCCGTTCATTTTAGTTCAGAGCCACCCAGGAGTTTGCAAAGGGTCTCTCCACTTGAAGCTTGGGGGCCACTGTGAAAAACCCTGCAGGGCCCTAGCTCTTCAGTTTGGTTTGGCTTTTCAAACATAATCTCTCCCTAGGCTCAATAGGGGTCTTTCTTCACCAACAAAGTGTTTGATTGACATGGTCAAGAAATCCACAATAGGAAGGTCTTCAGCCACACTGGTTGATTAATGCTCATTAACGCAGCCTGAATACTTTTTCCCCCTTCGGCTCCGCTACATGTTGACTGATTGACAGGAATGCAGATAGGCTCCCAGAATTTAAAGCTGGAAAGGACTCCTCAGAGATCAATAATACCTTTCCAGCAGGAAGGGACCTCAGGGGTCATCTAGTTACAACCCGCCCCTATTTTATAAATGAAGAAACGAAATCTCAGAATGGGGAAATGACCTGCCTAATATCACACAGCTAATTAGTAACAAAACCAGACTGGAGCCCAGCTCCTCTGGACTCCAAATCCAGTGTTCTTAAGCCTGTACCATGCTGCCTTGTTTTGGCAACCAACCCTGATCCTTCCTTTGTCACTCATCTACCCTCAGAGCTTCCACTTCCTCCCTGGTGGCCTGCCTCGAGGATGAGGTAGGGGAGAGTTGTGTTGAAAGAAATGGGATGGGAAGTGGGGAGAATTATTAATAGGGATGTGCAGTTGAGCTGATGAGTGGGGAGAGAGAGAGAGAGGGAAAGAGAGAAAAAGGGAAGGAGGGAGGGAGGGAGAGAGAGAGAGAGAGAGAGAGAGAGAGAGAGAGAGAGAGAGAGAGACTACGTAAATTGGGCAGAAAGGTAATGATTGTAAAGTACCTACTTTCCCTTCCCTGCTTTAGTGGGACTAAACAATCTTCCCTCCCTCTGTGTTGTCTTGCCCCCACCTTCACTTTTTTCCATCCCCACCTACACCATTTTTAGCATCTTAGAAACTTTTCCCTCTGTATTCCAGACCTTCTATATCTATTCACTTTCTATGATGACACTTTCCTTTCCTAAATCCATCTTTTCAAAGAAAGACTCTATTAGAAAACTAAGGAGTTACCATTTTGGTCATAACAAAGGCATCCTAAAAATCAGATCTTTTTAGAAGAGATAAGTATATATAAAACTAGATATACACTGAAAAGCAAAACCACTTATAGGTAGCCATGTTTTAGTTTTGTACAAGCTAAGTTTAAAGGAGAAAGTATGGCCTATATTTGAACTAATGAATAATCCATGTCGATGTGACAGTGGAACATAACAGTTAATGACTCAGACTTTCCCAAGTAATACATCTGCCTTTGAACACAGGCCTCCGGAAGACACAATATTTGAATCCAAAATATACTTTGACTGGATTGTTCATCCACATCTATTTGCCCCACACTCCACTACTGACTTGTTGGGGATTTCCTAGTATGAACCCCCTTTTCCACTCTAGGAAGTATCTAAGTATCTATGTCTCTATATTTTTATTACCTCTGAGCCCCTAGTCAAAGAGACAGCTTCTGGCAAAACACCTCGGTGTTAGCTCTCTCTGGATCTCTTCTCTGAATATTTCCCCCTCACCTGAATCCTCCTAACTATAGTCTCCATAAATGCACCCTGACTAACAAAAGCTAGTTATTAATTATACTTAGATAGTAAATATTTAAAACAAAGAAAGACAAATAGCAGACTTTCCTATATCCAGAAGAAAAGTCTTAAGGCTTCCCATGAAGGAGCTCAAAGGAAGACTGGAGATATAAGATTATTACTTTGGGGTTTGTAGTTGGAGGAGGGGAGGAACCAACAAAAACAGCTTCTGTCCCAACCTACCTAATGACTAAGCAGCTTCACTCCTCCTCATTCTTTCTTTGTGGCATCTGCCTCTACTTGTACTCCCTTTTTCCCAACTCCTTATAGATTCTTACAGTTTCCCATTCTCCAGTTCCATGTGTCATCTAGTCATCCTATTAGCAAATGGATTTCTTTCTAAGTCTGTTTTCTAAATTCAGGAAACTAACTTTTAAAGATCATTTGGAGGTGTGGCCTATCACTCTTCATCTTATAAACTGTTACTTTCTTTCTGATTCACTCAAGGGATTAATTCCCACTTCACAAAGGGATCAATCATCAGGCATGGGTACATTTTTGCAGTTAGTTTAACACCTTATCTGGCCCATTTTCTGTGATTAGATCTGTGAAATACCAATTCCTTTACAAGTAAATTTCAGACATGGAGGCAAGGAAAACACATCTGGGTATTCACAAACCTCAAATCACACTCTGTAAGCCACCCGTTCCCCATCTTGTACATGTCTCTTGTACATGTCCTAAATAAACCTCTTTTTTTATTTAAAAAAATTGTCTCAATCAGCAAAAACCTGCCTTCTCAACGTGTTCCCTGCTGAAAAAAAGAAAATCAAAAACCATTACAAACATGTATAGTCAATCAAAATTAATTTCCACATTGGCCATGTCCAAAAAAGTGTCTCATTTTATACTCCAAGTCCTTCATCTCTCTATTAGGAGATGGGTAGCATGCATTCTAGAATTCTTCCATAAACACTCAATGGAGGGCCCACTCAACATTCTGGGACTCTTCCTCTATATCTTTTCACATTTTGTTTTGTGTTTAGGAACAAGATGGGTTGTGTAAGATAGGCTACTTTTATCTACAGTGGCATAGAAGCCTTCCTCAACACTCATTTGGCCCTGGGAGCTCAGGTGTATGCCATTGAAGCAGTTTCCTGATGCCATAAGAATAAAAGCTAGAAAAGGGGAAGGCAAGAATTTCTTGGTTGTGACTAGTGCACCAACATAACCAGTACAGAGTGGTAGGAAATTACATTCAATTAATTGAATCAATGCACTATTCTGCTAAACCTCCTTTTGTTACCTATCCAGGTGAGTATTTCATTTTATTGCAATTCCAAATCTGAAGCACCAGACTACCAGGCATCAGTCCTACTCTACAGTCGCAATAAGCATGGCGAGCATTATTTGATCAGAATGGCCTTCCTTGAAGAATGGGAAGAGTGAGGTAAAGGAAAGGGTGTCTTAGGTGATTTCCTGCTCCTGGTGATGCTGGCCACATACAGTGAAGCATCCCCAATTGTCCCAGGGGATTAGAGAGTAAAGTCTGTAGGTATTCCACAATTAGACTCAGATATGAAAGTGATTTATTAGGAACCATAGGGTACACTGAAGATGATAAATCTTCAGTAAACTCTTATTTGTTGCATTTGCATAATTTTCAAATTTGGGGGTAAGGGTGATTTCCAGGTCCACCAGCTATGATGGCCCTGAGCCCTCCCTAAAGACTGGGATTTGTAGGTTGCCTTAGCGCTCTACTAAAAGAACCACTTGGGACTTTTTTTTAATGTTATTTAGGAAGCTATTTGGAACTATGCCATATACTTTGTTGGGACTCTTTGGTGAAAGATACCAGAAAAGGCACTTGAAAGTATAATGCTTGACTTCCCCAGAAGAACAGAAATTTTTCTGCAATTGGGAATATGGAAAATTTGTATCAAATGTACCCAGTGGTTTGCTAAAGTGGTGGAGGGAAGCCTACATTGCTTTTAAAAGTTAAAAGGAAAGACAGCTTCCTCTCTTATTCCTATGATTTATAATTCTCTCTCTCTCTCTCTCTCTCTCTCGCTCTCTCTCTCTCTCTCTCTCTCTCTCTCTCTCTCTCTCTCTCTCTCTCTCTCTCCCTCTCTCTCTCTCTCTCTCCCCCTTCCTCCTCCCCTCACCCCACCTCTTTCCCCCTCCCTCTCCCTTCCCTCTCTCTCTCTCTCTCAGTAGCAGCACCTGGCCAACCTCAGGGGGCCATCACTCATCCTTAGCATGACTAGGCAGTGCCCTATCAATGGCAGCACCTGCAGGAGACAGAGCCCCAACATAGAAGTGAAGTCTTCCTGGAGAAGTGCTTGGGCCCTAGAACAGGGGGACAGAGTTTAGTCCTGCTTGTCCTCAATACAAAAAGTCAGAGTGAAGGAGCAGAGCTTTGCCCTGGCACAGTGAACAATAGTAACAGGAAGTGAGGTAGGGGGCAACCAGCAAACCTTGGGCCATGACCAACGACACTAGCCCAGCAGAATGGGCAACAGCGTAGGTCCCAGAGGAATGGTCACTGGCATGGGCAGTGACAAAGGCGAGCCCAGGTAGCCCTTTGCTTTAAGCGTTTGGTGGCCTCTTTCTCCCAGATACCTTAAAAATCAGTCCCTCAATACCTAAAAATGATGTCTCCACCAGCACAAACCACCTCTGGGGATGCTTGGTCTAGCCTAGCTGGTTTTTCCCTCTTCGTTTCCTGTGGTACCATTTCTATTATCTCATGAAACGCATGGAACGCTGTGATGTTAGAGTCTAAAAGAATTTGTTATAAAAACCTTTAAAGCAATTTTCCCAATCTCATCCAACTTCTTCTGTCGTCCCTTTGTTGTTGCTGTTCAATCATTTCAGACGTGTCTGAATCTTCGTGACCCCATTTGAGGTTTTACTTGCCGAAGATACTGGAGTGGTTTGCCATTTTCTTCTCCAGCTCATTTGACAGATGAGGAAACTGAGGCAAACAGGGTGAAGTGACTTACCCAGAGTTACACAGCTAGCAAGCGTCTGAGACTGGATTTGAACTCGGGTCTTCCTGATTCCAGGCCTGGTGCTCTATCCACCTCCCACCTACCCGCCCCTGTCGTACTTCTACTTTCATCTTTAAATGCCCTGGAATGATTTGGCATAGTCTTTACAATTTATTTTCTTCTCCAGGGATCCTTGTTGGTTTTGGAAACAATACTGATCATTGTCCTCCGTGAGATTTTACAAATATAAACCACTATGGTCTTTAGCTGTCATACTTTTTTTTTTTTGGAGGCAATCAGGGTTAAGTGACTTGCCCAGGTCACACAACTAGTAAGTGTCTGAGGCCAGATTTGAACTTAGGACCTCCCGACTCCAGAGCCAGTGATCTATCCACTTCGCCACCCAGCTGTCTCAGCTATCCTGTCTTTTTACTTGACAAAGGGATTATTTGCTGGCTGAGGTGGTTTCTAGGTTCTTTTTGTCTCATCATTTTGGTGATTGAACTATATCGGTTGGTCTTCTAGGCTCTGAACATTTTTTCTGGCTGTATCCCACGCATGAACACTCTCCTTCCTCACTTCCACCTACTGGCTTCCTTTAATCTCAACTAAAATCCTATTTTCTTTCCCAACTTTTAGTTGCTATCTATCCTG
Organism: Trichosurus vulpecula; assembly: GCF_011100635.1. Taxonomy (NCBI): domain Eukaryota; kingdom Metazoa; phylum Chordata; class Mammalia; order Diprotodontia; family Phalangeridae; genus Trichosurus; species Trichosurus vulpecula. The sequence goes on along the minus strand of NC_050574.1, from coordinate 435,042,755 downwards.
CATATAGCCTGTTTTTACATCATTTTGTGTGTTGTTGTTTCCCCCGTTAGATTTTGATCTCCTAGAGGGCAAGGACTGTCTTTTGCCTTTTTTTGTACCCCCAGTGCTTAGTATAATGCTTGGCGCACAGTCAGTCATTGTTTATTGACTGACTGACATGGTGATCATCTGTATTGATATCTGTTCTTTGATTCATTTCCCATTTTTTAGCCTCGTCAATCTGTTTAAATGTCAGGTTAGAGTGTCTTCAGTTGCGTACCATATTTTCTCATTTTAATTCATTCTTCTAATTTGGTATTAATTGAGATCTTGGATATTATAAATATTTGCAGACAACTGATTTGGAAATATCTAGCATATCTAACTAGTTATTTCCTGTTCATTAATATGTAATTGATTCCATTTTTATGATATTGATGCTTGACTCTGCCCAAAACCACCCAAATTTCTTCACCAGGAAAGTTCTTATAAAACATAGGCAAAAAGACCCAATTTGTAAGTTTTTGGCCTTTCTCATTTCTTATTCCTGGATTATATTTTCCATCAAATATTTGCTATCTTCCCCCAATGCATTTCGTAAGGAATACATTCCCTTTTGCATTGAACTCCCAAAGTATTAAATATAATTTGGAAGGGCTTACTGTTTTCTTCTTAAAATTTCTCTTCCTCTGCCACAGATGTTGATATAGAAGCTACAGTTAATTTCATTGTGATATTTTTGCAAATGCTCATCGAAAGCACTGAAAACTGAGTTGACAAAATGTCTTACGAGTGATACTTCTCGCTATCTTTGCATACGTGATTTTTTTTCTTAGTACGCTTCAGCCTTCATTCAGACAACATCAGTTTTTTTCTCTGGAGGCAGATAGCATTTTTCATCATGAGTCCTTTGGGATTGTCTTGGATCATTGTATTGCTGACAATAGCTAAGTCATTTACAATTGTTCATCATACAATACTGTTGTTACTGCATACAATGTTCTCCAGTGCTGCTGACTTCACTTTGAATCAGTTCATGTAAGTCTTTCCAGGTTTTTCTGAAACTATCCTGCTTGTCATTTCTTATAGCACAATAATATTCCATTGCAATTATATGCCGCAACTTGTTCAGTCATTCCCCAATTGATGAGCATCTCCTCAATTTCTAATTCTTAGCCACCACAAAAAGAGCTGCTATAAATATTTTTGTTCAAATAGGTCCTTTACCCTTGTAGGGGATGTCTTTGGGACATCAGTGGTACTGCTAGATCAAAGGATATGCACAGCCCTTTGGGCATAAGTTCCAAATTGCTCTCCAGAATGGTTGGATCAGTTTACAACTCCCAAAACAATGCATCAGTGTCCCAGTTTTCCCACATCCTCCAACATTTATCATTTTCCTTTTTGTTTTTTTTCATACTAGCCACTGTGATAGGTGTGAGGTGGTACCTCAGAGTTGTCTTAATTTGCATTTCTCTAATCAACAGTGATTTAGAGCATTTTTCATATGATCATAGATAGCTTTGATTTCTTTATCTTAAAACTGCCTATTCATATCCTTTGACCATTTATCATTCAGGGAATGACTTATATTCTTATAAACTTGACTCAATTATCCATATATTTGAGAAATGAGGCCCTTTATCAGAGACACTTGCTGTAAAAATTGTTTCACAGCTTTCTGTTTTCCTTCTAATCTTGGTTACATTGGTTTTGTTTGTGCAAAACCTTTTAAATTTTATACACTCAAAATGATCCACTTTATATTTCACAACATTCTGTATATCTTTTTTGGTCCTAAATTCTTCCTTTATCCATAGATCCAATGGGTAAACTATTCCACGCTCTCCTAATTTGCTTATGATATCACCCTTTATGTGTAAATCATGTACCCATTTTGACCTTATCTTTTTATAGATGTTGGTCTGTACTTAGTTTCTGCCGTATTGTTTTCCAGTTTTCCCAGCAGTTTTTGTCAAATAATGAGTTTTTGTCCTTGAAGCTTGAATCTTTAGGTTTATCAAACATTAGATTACTATGGTCATTTACTACAATGCATTGTATAGCCAATCCATTCCACTGATCCACCACTGTTTCTTAGCCAGTACCAGATTGTTTTGATCATTAACTTTGCAATACAGTTTGATATCTGGTATGACTGGGCCACCTTCCTTCACATTTTTTCCATTGATTCTCTTGATATTCTCTTCATAAGAACTTTTTGTTCTTCCAGATGAATTTGGTTATTATTTTTTCTATCTTTTTAAAATAATTTTTGGTAGTTTGATTGGTATGGCACTGAATAAGCAGGTTAATTTAGGATAGAATTATCATCTTTATTGTATTGGCTCAGCCTACCCATGAAAAATTGATATTTTTCCATTTGTTTAGATATGACTTCATTTGTGTGAAAAGTGTTTTGTAATTGTATTCATATAGTTCCTAGGTTTGTTTTCCCAAGTATTTTATATTGTCTGAAGTTATTTTAAAAGGAATTTCTTGGGACCGCTAGGTAGCGCAGTGAGTAGAGCACCAGCCCTGGAGTCAGGAGGACCTGAGTTCAAATTTGGCCTCAGACACTTGACTAGCTGTGTGACCTTGGGCAAGTCACATAACCCCAATTGCCCTGCCTTCTCCCCTCTAAAAAAAATAAATAAAAAATAAAAATTAAAAAAAGGAATTTCTCTTCCTATTTCTTGCTGCTGGATTTTGTTGGTATTACATAGAAATGCTGATGATTTAAATGGGTTTTTTTTGTATATTGCAACTTTGCTAAAGTTGGTGATTATTTCAACTAGTTTTTTTAGTTGATCCTATAGGATTCTCTAAGGATATCATTATATCATCTGCAAAGAGTGATAGTCTTGTTTCCTCATTGCCTATACTAATTACTTCAATTTCTTTTTCTTCTCTTATTGCTATAGCTAGCATTTCTAGTACAATACTAAAAAATAGTGGTGATAATGGGTATCCTTGCTTCACCCCTGATTTTACTGAGAAGGCTTCTAGCTTACCCCCATTACAGATAATGCTTGCTGATGGTTTTAGATAAGTATTACTCATCATTTTAAGGTAAACTCCATTTATTCCCATGTTGTCTAGTGTTTTTAATAGGAATGGGTGCTGTATTTTGTTAAAGGCTTTTTCAGCATCTATTGAGATAATCATATGATTTCTGTTGGTTTTGTTATTGATATGATCAATTATGCTGATAGTTTTCCTAATATTGAACCAGCCCTGCATTCCTGGTATAAATCCCACCTGGTCATAGTGTATAATCCTCGTGATCTATCGCTGTAATCTCCTTGCTAGTATTTTGCTTAAAATGTTTGCATCAAAATTCATTCTTTTTCTGTTTTCGTTCTTTTAGGTTTAGGTATCAGTCCCACATTTGTGTCATAAAAGGAATTTAGTAAGACTCCTTCTTGGCCTATTTTTCCAAATAGTTTAGATGGTATTGGGATTAATAGTTCTTTAAATGTTTGGTAGAATTCCCTCATGAATCCATCTGACTCTGGGGATTTTTTTCTTAGGAAGTTCATTGATGGCTTGTTCAATTTCTTTTTCTAAGATGGGGGTAAGTATTCTACTTTTCTCTTCTGTTAATTAGGCAATTTATATTTTTGTAAATATTCATCCATTTCATTTAGATTTTCAGATTTATTGGCATATAATTGGGCAAAATAGCTCCTAACAATTGTTTTAATTTTCTCTTCATTGGTAGTAAATTCAACCCTTTCATTCTTGATACTGGTAATTTAGTTTTCTTCTTTCCTTTTGTTAACCAAATTAACCAATGCTTTATCTATACTATTTTTTTCCATGAAACCAGCTCCTACTTTTATTTATTAATGCAATTGTTTCCTTACCTTCAATTTGATTAACCTCTCCTTTGATTTTCAGGATTTCCAATTTGGTGTTTAGTTGGGGATTTTTAATTTGTTCTTTTTCTAGTTTTCATAGTTGCATGACCAATTGATCTGCTCTTTCTTTATTTTATTGATGGGAAAATTTAGAGATACAAATTTTCCCCTGACTACTGTTTTGACTGCATACCATAAATTTTAGTGTGTTGTCTCATTGTTGTCATTCTCTTTAATGAAATTATTGCTTGTTTCTGTGATTTGTTCTTTAACCCATTTATTCTTTAGGATTAGATTATTTAGTTTCTAATTAATTTTTAATCTATCCATTGCTATTTATTGAATGCCATTTTTATTGCATTATGATCTAAAAGAGATGCATTTAAAATTTCTTTTTTTCTGCATTTGGTTGTGAGGGTTTTATGCCCTAACACATGGTCAGTTTTTGTGTAGGTGCCATGTACTGCTGGGAGAAAAGGCATATTCCTTTCTATTCCCATTCAATTTTCTCCAGAGAGTTAGCATGTCTAACTTTTCTAGATTTCTATTTGCCTCCTTAATTTCTCTCTTACTTATTTTTTGACTAGATTTATCTAGTTCTGAAAGAGGAATGCTGAGGTCCCCCACTGGTATAGTTTTATTGTCTATTTCCTCCTGTAATTCATTTAATTCCTCCTTTAAAAATTTAGATGCTATGCCATTTGGTGCATATATGTTTAATATTGATATGACTTCATTTTCTATGGTAACTTTTAGCAATATATAGTTTCCTTCCTTATCTCTTTTAGTTAGATCTATTTTTGCTTTTGCTTTATCTGAGCCCATGATTGCTAATTTATTTTTTACTTCAGCTGAAGTATAATAGATTCTGTTCCAGCCCCTTACCTTTACTCTGTGTGAGACTCTGTGCTTCAAATTTGTTTCTTGTAAGCAGCATATTATTGGATTCTGGTTTTTAATCCATTCTGCTATCTGCTTCCATTTTATGGGTGAGTTCATCCCATTCACATTTACAGTTATAACTAACTGCATATTTCTCTCCAACCTATTTTTCCCTTGTTTCTGTTTCTCTCTCTCTCTCTCTCACCTTTTATCCTTTCCCTACTCACAAGAGTTTTACTTCTGATCACAGCCTACCCCAATCCATCTTCCCTTCTATCAGTTCCCCATCACCACCTTCTTTTATTCCCATCCCTTTTTACTTCCCCTAGGGTAAGATTTATTTCCATATCATACTGAGTGTATATGTCATTCCCCTTTGAGTCAATTCTGATGACAGTAAAGTTCAAGCATTGTCTGCCATCACCCCCAACTTCCCCTCCACTGTATTAGCTCTTTCATGCCTCTTTTGTGCGAAATAATTCTCAAATCCTCATTCTCTAAGAATTCTCTAATCCTCATTCTATCTCTCCCTTCCCTCTTCTCCCAGTGCAATCTTCTTTCTCACCTCCTAATTTGTTTTTTTTTGGGGGGGGGGGTGGATATCAGCCCATCATAGTCATTTCACACCCAGACCCTCTGTCTATCTATATGCCTTCTAATTGCCCATATAGCAATAAAGTTCTTAAATATCATCTTTCCGTGTAGGAACATAAACACTGTCACCTTATTAATCTCTTATTTTTCTCTTGTTTCTTTTTTACCTTTTTATTTTTTTCTTGAGTTTTGTATTTGAAGATCAAATTTTATATTCAGCTCTAGTCTTTTAATTAGGAATGTTTGAAAGTCCTCTATTTCACTGAATATCCATTTTTCCCCAGAAGTTTTGTCATTTTTTACTCAGTTTTGCTGGGTATGTGAATCTTGGTTTGTACCCTAAATCCTTTGCCTTCTGGAATATCATATTCCAAGCCCTCAGGTTCTTTAATGTAAAAGCTGCTAAATCCTGTGTAAACTTACTGTGGCTCCACAATATTTGAATTGTTTCTTTCTGGTTCTTTGCAGTAGTTTCTCCTTGACCTGAGAGCTCTGGAATTTGTCTGTGCTATTGCTGGGAATTTTCATTTTGGGATCTCTTTCCAGTGATGATCAGTGGAATCTTTCCATTTCATTTTGTCCTCTGGTTCTTAAATTATCTCTCCTGGATCTATTTCCCAGGGCAATTGTTTTTCCAATGAGACATTTTACATTTTCTTCTATTTTTTTTTATTCTTTTGATTTTATTTTATTGTTTCTTCACACATTATAGTTATTGGCTTCCACTTGCCCAATTCCAATATTTAAGGAATTATCTTCTTCAGTGAGCTTTTGTACTTCCTTTTCCACTTGGCCAATTCTATTTTTTAAGGAGCTATTTTCTTCAGTGAATTTATGTTTATATATTTTTCCAATTTTTGTGTTTCTTTTACCAAGCTGTTGACTCTTTTTTCCATGATTCTCTTGTATTACTCTCATTTATTTTCCCAGTTTTTCTAGTACTTCTCTTACATGCTTTCTTAAATCCTTTTAAAGCCCTTCCAAGAGTTTTTTTTTTTTTTTGGACTGAGCCCAATTTACATTTTTCTTTGAGGCTTTACATGTAGCCATTTTGACATTGTTGTCCCCTTCTAAGTTTGTACCTTGATCCTCCCTGTCACCATAGTAATCTTCTATAGTCAAGGCCTTTTTTTTTCTCACTTTTTCTGCCTGTTTTGTGACTTTGTACTTTTATGTAAGGATTGGGTTCTGCTCTTGCACTATCCCAAGCTTCTTGTACCAGGGCTCAGGGCCTTGCTTCTGATTTTCACTAGGCCTCAGGGCCTACTTGCTGGCCTGCACTGGATGGGGCCAGGGGAGGAAGGAAGCTCCCTGCTAGTTTGTACTGGGGGGTGGGGCCTCTCTGTTGCCCTGCACTGAGAGTGGGGTCTCATTGCTGGCCTGCCCCAGGAGTGGGGCCTCATTGCGGTCCTCTTGGAGTGAGGCCTGCTGCTACTTGCTGACCCATTCCCCTCCTGTCCCAGTGAGACAGACCTCTTCTGTTGAGCTGGTAAGTTGCTTCTCCACTCCTAAATTGGTTCTGAGGTGTATTTCAAGGTCATTTGGAGGGGATTTGGAAAGGCCTACAGGGAATTCCTTCTTCGCTCCACCATCTTGACACCAAAAGGCTGCATACATGAATAAAAAAAACAAACAAACTTTTTTACTTGCCTCTATAAATAACTGGAAGCCATCCTTCCAATTACCTATAACCTCCTTTTGTTTTCAGGTTTCATTTCTAATTAGAAAAAAATTAATAAGATTCTTTTTTTCCATGTGAGTATCTATTCAGGGGTCACTGGGCAAAAATCTCACCTTTAGAGTACCAACTACTAAATGAATGCTTATGAATGGTCTAAAAACTATGTAATTCTTAGCAACCACTGCCCCTTTTCCACCACTCTGCCAACATCACTGCACAGAAAGAATGCAAAGAAGACAGTATATGTAAATCTTTTTGAAAGATTTAAAATATTATGTAAATGTGAGCTGTTATCACCACCATCATCATCACTGCCAATGATATAGAGGAAAATTCTCTACAAAGTTTCACTTTCCATAGAGAAAATGACTACATATTCTTATTACTATGTCTGAATATATGGCTCTCATAATTTCTGCAAGATAAAGTTGCCAACATTTTTGTTCATGTTTCCGGGGTGGGGGGGACATATTTTATAGATGTGCATAAATTGCCATAAGAAGTAATGAATATTAGGAATTCAGAGAAATGTGGGAAGACTTTTATGAACTGATTGAAAGCTAAACAGTGAGGAAAATAGAAAGAGGAGGTCAGCTGGTGGTTGACTATAATAACATAAGTGAGTTGTTCAGTCATTTTCAGTCACGTCCAACTTTTCATGACCCCATTTGGGGTTTTCTTGGCACAGATACTGGAGTGGTTTGCCATTTCCTTCTCCAAACCATTTTACAGATAAGGAAACTGAGAAAATAATCCTAAAAGATAGCTGAACTCTGCTGAATTGTAATGACCCGTTTTGATCCCAGAAAACAGATAATGAGAAACACCTCTCTGGGGGACTCTGGGTATGGAATGTTAAACTGCAGGCCATCCCTCCGTCAGTTTTTTGTAATGGGATTGATTTATTGTTATCATAGAGGATTCAATTGTGGGGGGCAAGGATGGAAATGACTTATTGAAAAATTAATCAAAATTTACTTTTAAAAAAGATAAAAGAAAAAACCTCCAAGTTTACTTAAGTTATTGACACTTCCTCATAATAACACTATGCTGTATGTAAAGTGCCTTACACTTCATAAAACACTTTTATAAAAATTATGTCATTGATCTTCACAACAGGCCTTTTAAGTTGGCAGTTTTTTCATTTTACAGATGGGGAAAACAGGTGCTATGATTTTCCTGTAGTCACACAGCAAGTAACTGACAGATCTAGAATGCAGGTCTCCTGATTTCTAGTTAATGCTGTTATTATCATGATGTTATTTGGGCTACCCACACAATTTATTTTGTTCATCCCAAACTAACTCCATGTAAAATAACTGGATAGGGTGTAGCACCCTTCCAAGGGTCTACTCCTCCCAACTTGTACTTACACTGGCAGGTTTGCAAATTAGGTCCCCAGGGGAACCCATTTTCAAAGATATCCCATAGGTCAGCATATCTAAAAACTCTATGGCTCATGAGCCCCCACCAGTACAGTTACTGTTAATAGTAAGCCAGTAAACACAATTAGTTCAGAACAAAGGCATTTGCAAAAATGTCATTGTTAGAATAGTAGCTATATAGCATTTCCCCCATTCCCCTCATAAACCTGGGCTGCACTGGTCTACAAATACACATAGCATCAGTGGGAAGAGTGTACGCTGACAATGAGGCACACACAGAGAGAAAACATGTGGCCAAGACAATTAATGTCTCCAGCATTGAAGAATCTGAATGTCTTTTCCCTTCTTATGGTGACTTTACGTTGCTCTCCCCACGCCCACCCCCACCCCCTTGCAGCATCTTTTCAAGGCAGCTTGCTGGATAGGTTTGTTCCTCTCTCTGAAATTCAAATCTCAACTGCCAGGGCGAGTCCTCTCTTGAATCCATACTTGGCTCTCTTTTTTGCTGACAGAGGTGATGCACCTTGAATCTGCTTTCCAGTCCCCTTCCCCCAATCTGTCTCTTGGTGTGTCTGTCTCTTTCTCTTTCCCTCTCTGGATATGGTGTTTCCTAATGGGCAAGTAACTCTGCTTTTGCTCACTGGCAGAGACACAAGACTGTCAGTCCACAAAGCTGCTTCCAGAGGTGTTAGGCTTAATTAATTTAAAGTCCACCAGGTTCATGGCCAAATTTTAATAGTCAGTGTCCAGCATGTTTTTGGATTCGATCAAGGAAGCTTCTTCACACTTTATCAAAGAAAACAAGGTTAGACTCATCTCTGTATCACTTAATACATTAACAGGTTGTTACTTACCCCTTGCTTTCTATGATTATGGATTGTATTTGATTATTCAATCAAATGGATTGAAGGGATGGAAACCAACACCCTCTCCCCCACATACACACTTTATAGGTAAAAGTACAAATTGTAGGATTTAAAGCTAGACAGAACCTAATGATTATATGGTTCAACTCTTTCATTTTACAGATAAGAAAAGTGAAGCCCAAAAAAGGAAAGTTATATGCCCAAAGTCACACAGGTTAAAAACAACAGAGCCTCAATTCGAATGCTAGTCATCTGAGGCCAAACGCCCTATTCTTTGTACGTACCATACTATCATACTCTTACATTCTAACATTTTCTAAACAATTTAAGAGAGTCTCTTGTGATATTCTTGTAAAAGAGAGCCTAAACATATATAACCTATATCAGATTGCTTGCTATCTTGTGGAGGAGAGAGAGGGAGAGAGAAAAATTTGAAACTCAAGATCTTTTTTTTTTTGAGAGAGGAGTGCTTTTATTTATTTTTATGTATTTTTAAAAGTTATTTTTAGTTTTCAATATTCATTTCCACAATATTTTCAGTTACAAATTTTCTCCCCATCTCTACCCTCCCCCCATCCCAATGTATTCTGTATTTGCCCCTTTCCCCAGTCTGTCCTCTCTTCCATCACCCCCCCCAAAACTGAAAATTTCCCCTGAAACTCAAAATTTTATAAAAAATGAATGCTAAAAACTATCTTTACGTGTAACTAGAAAAAATAATACTATTTACAAAATAAAAAGAGTCCAGTATTGGTTAGTTGATTGCATATTTGTAACTCATTAATGACCAGATCCAAAGAATGCTGACTAACAGGTCAATATCAATCTGGGTGTCAGGCCGTGTTCCCAGCTGGTACCATCTAGAACACATCACCCTCCTCCTCTTCCTCTCCTCATCCTCTTTATATGTGGAATAAATGTACTCTTTCCACTTTCTCCAGTGCAGAGGAGGAGCATCCTCCAAATACCACAATGCTACCAGGTCCTACACAATATGGGCTGAGACACCTCCCACTTCCTCACTAGGTTCCTGGATGCCCCAAAGGATACAACGGGACCAGTTCCTGCTCAAAGAGGTCTAAGGGTCTGCCTTCTCACTAGTCTTGCAATAGCCCTGAGAACCACAATAACAGCAGGCTCGCTCTAAACTAGGCACAGACACAGCAGCCTCCTGTCTAGAAACATACCACCTCTTGGTCATCCTTGCCACACTGACACCTTGTATGACACAGCAACATGACAGGCCATACAGATGAGGCCATGCTAACATCTAAAAGGTCGACCATAAACCTTCTAATTACCTCCCTTTAGCATACTCCCTGTTGCAGAAAAGGCCTGACTCAGGCCAATCCCTTGGTGGCTTAGGTACAAAATTGAAATGAAATGAGACACTCATAGAACATTCCGCAGTTAACAAAAGGAGAATTACCTAGCCGTGGTAAAGGAAGGATAATCAAGGAGAATATTCAGCAAGGACACGGCATTGATTCAGTTGAATACTGCTCCCCTGACTCAGAGTGGTCTGCTGGTCGAGCATCAGGGAGCAGCTGGAGCTTTCTTGTGGGTTTTTTGTACTCAGACAACCAAGAAGCCTCATCAACTGGCTGAGCCTTCTTTCCCTGAGCTAATTAAATCCTGAGGACAGTTTCAATATCTTTTAAGGAAAAAAGTAGCTTAAGCTGTCGGGGTCAGGACCTTGGGGTATTGCTCCTACGGCATATTCCCCTTAGTGCCAAGGTCCTAAATATGCTCACTTCTGCCACTTAAATGGCCTTCGAGCTGTTACTGACTAACCCTGACCTCAGGAGGGTAAGAAGCCAGGAATGGACAGCATCAAAGGAAAAAATTCTAAACCATAAAGGTTTAGAACAAAATAAATGGCAAGAAGTGAGGTAATGGCCTCCTAAAAGGGACTAAATATGAGAAAACAAAGACTCCAAATCCGAAGCTCTGCTCTCTTCTTTGAAAACGAGTGAATCCCAGAGCAACACAATCTGGTCTGGTGGTAGGGGATGCCAAATACCTGCAGTTCGTAGCGTGCCTCCTGTTATAAAGAGCTGACCAGGAGTGGGAGCAAAACCAGTAAAATAGCAAATATAGAAGAAGAACCAGGAATATAACCAGGGCTATAAGCAAAGACCGTCAAGCCTGCTGAACCATCACCAGTCCTAAAGTGTCAGTGTCTTTTATAGTAAGGTAGCTAGGAAATGATCAGCAGGTACAGTGGATGGCGCACTGGACTTGGAACCAGAAAGACTCATTTTCTTGAATTCAAATCTAGCTTCAGACACTCACTAGCTGTGTGATCCTGGGCGAGTCACTTCACCTTGTTTGCCTCAGTTTCCTCATCTATAAAATGCCCTGAAGAAGGAAATGGCAAACCACTCCAGTGTCTTTGCCAAGAAAACCCCAGATGGGGTCATGGAGAGTCGGACACAACTGAACAACAAGAAGAAGGTAGGAGGTAATTATACTTTTACATGCAACTTGTCCCAGTGCCAGGGTCAATACTGAGAATCACCCTGCACCACTAACCACACACTTAGTGTTTCTTGGCCTACCAGCCAAGGAACCCCGTGGTGGGGAAAGGGTTGTGAAAACCAAAATTGTTCCCATTTTGAAGTCTCTGAGGGACTTCCCTGTTTCTGTGAGGACTGAGTAGATGCTTTTACCTCTCCCTACCACCAGAAATCAAACCACTTCAGTGCCACCCCTTGGTTCTCCATGCTGTCCTTGGGAAGCAGTTATCCCATGACCACTGGGTACTATACTGGTAACAATGTAGAAGGACTCCCATAGTTCCACACTGCAGTAAGCAAACGGTTACACTGAGCCTGCCTTTGCCATTGTCTATGCCAGTACCTACTCTGTTGGGGCCCATGTCTATGCCTACTGTACTGCTACTGGGACCCACGCCACGGCCCATTGATACTGTCATTGGAACCAGAACTGAGGTGGTGCTGCAGGCACTGTCACTGCTAGGGTCTGAGTACTGACATTGGTGTTGCCAATGGCCTCCCACACTGTGGCAGGAATGTGGTGGGTACTGCTGCTGCCAGGCCCCGAGTTCTAGCCTCATGTGCCAGGCCCTAGCAATGCTACCCTGCATCAGGCTGAGCACTACCCCCTGGACACCGCATACTGCAAGCGCCATCATGGGCTCTAGGGTGTCACTGTTCCTGGTTGGTTGGTTGACCACAACGATGAGATCAGGATGGCTCAGACAATTTAAAGAGGGTTCTGGCCAGCCAAGTCAAAACTTGAGTTTCTTCTCCTTCTGGAGTGGTCATCTTCTCCAATACAGAAAATTCTTCCTGAAGACAGTCATCTCTCATAGAAGGAAGCAACAGCTCTTTATATCCTAACTTCATAAGGCTGCCACCAAGGCTAGTAATGGAGGATCACCCATTTATGTTAAGGTAAAAGGACTCTTCCAGGCCAATATATGTGTTCTCCTTGCCACATGCAAGTGGTTGCCATTTTCTACGAAGGACTGAGCTAAACAAGGCCTAAAGACAGAGTTATAGTTCACAGTTCACGAGTAAGAGTTTGACCTCTACCCCCCAGGACCTCTCATCTATCAATTAGTAAGACCATTCTGAACCAATACTATGTGACTCATCAAATGTTGGAAGAAAGATCTGATTCAGGCAAGCCCCCTGGTAGTTTAGTTTAAATACTGGAATGAAATAAGACACTTGTAGAGCATTTAACATTAACAAAAAGAGATTTACCTAGCCATGCATAGCAGGGAATGGCTAATCAAGAAAGATATTCAATAAGGACGCTGCATGGATTCTCCGAGTTGTCCATAGTGGTCCAATGTGGGTCAAGCATCATGGAGCAACTGGAGCATCTTTGTAAGTTTCTATATTCAGGGGACCAGGAATTCCCATCAAAAAGTCTGAGCCTTAGTCCCCTGAGCCAATTAAATCTCAAAGACAGTTTGAATACCTTTTAAGGAAAATCTAGTTGGTGCACTGGAAAGTTGGAAGTTCATACAGTTATTTTCCACCTAGGTTTGGTAATATATATTCTTTGTTGTAGCAGACATGGCAATCAGGAAACACTTGCTTTACCATAATGCCATGGAGCAAAAGCAAAAGTGCCGATTGGAAGAAAGAAGTGACACTTCTCTGCATGAGACAGAGTCTTAGAATATTGCTCCTACCACTCTCCCACCTCCTCTTACTCTCCTGCTATACTGACCCTCTAAATGTTGAAGGACAAGCCTCTCTTCCCTCCAGTTTCCCAGTACATAATTTTAGTGATTTTTTTTAACTTAAGATAATTTTTTTACAATAATTTTTATCCATCCCTGCCACTCCCCACCCCCAAATAAACAATGAAAAAAATCCTCATAACAAATATTCACCATCCAGCAAAACAAATTTCCACATTGGCTCCATTAAAAAATGTGTGTTTCCTTCTGCATTTTAAGTCCATCATTTCTGTGACAGGAGGTGGGTCCCAAACTCTCATTTCCATCTACCTCACTCAACTCAATCCCCACAATGGCCTGCTCCACATCTGCTTCCCCCTTCCACTGTGCCCTCTGGTGCCTGCTCCATAATTAAAAAGTTTCCTCTCATCTTACACCAGTTCTTCATTTGCTCCTTCCATCTTGTGGCACTCACTGAGACCTGGCTCCTTCCTGATGACACCTGATGACACATCCCTGACCACCCTCTCCACTACCGGCTGCACTTCCATTCATATCCCCAACTACTGGTCATGGCTAGAGACTGGGAATACTCTTTGCTCCCCAATACCACTTCTACACTTTCCCTTTATGACTATCATTCAGCAACCACTCCTTTGAAATCTGAATTGGTCACCTGATCTAGATTCTGATAGCTATTATCTACAAATCCCTAGGCCAATGAGTTCAGTGCCTGGCTTTCAGTCTTCCTCTCTGCCCCAACTCTAGCCATCATTCTAGGGAATTGCATATATATGCTGATGATCCTTTGCATACCTTAACTTCCTCGTTCTTCACTCAGCTCATCTCCCATGATTTATTTCTCCACTCCACATCAGCTACAAACAGGGATGATTGGATCTTGATTTTGCCATAGCCTACAACTATTCCAATTCCATGTTCAAGAACTCTGAATTTCCTTCCTCTGCTCATAATGTTACATCTTTCCCTATGCTATTCTACTCCTGAAGCTACTCTTTGTCCTCACCATGACTCTGATTCCTCCATCCCTTAGTACTGTCCCATCAATTCTGCTCTGGTAATATTTTCTTCCCTTACCAATCTCAAACCTTTGGTGAACCAATTCAATTCTACACTCTGTCCTCAAATCCCTTCTACCCTTGTCCTATCACAGGCTGTTCTCTTGCCAAACCTCAACCCTAGATTATTCCCACTGTTTATTAAAAAGAACTGGAGAAAAATCTCTAAACAATGCATAACAGGTCCTCTACAAATTTTTGCTAGCTAATCTTCACCGGGCCCTCACTACAGCAAGACAATCCTAATTCAATTCCTAATTGACTCCCTGATCTATTCACCTGTGAGTATTCTGAGCTTACTTGTCTCTCCTCGAGTCTCTGGAGCATACCCTCCCCCACACACACACCCCAGCCTCTCTCAGCTCAGGACCTGAATTCATACTTGACTGAACTAGTTGAGGCCGGCTCCCTCTCTTCCCCTCTCCTTCATCCCACATCCTTCTTGTATCATCCACCACAATCTCCTCCTTTACTTCAGCCTCTGATGCCCAATTGGGCCATCAGCTTGCCAAGGCTAACCCTTCTTCAGGTATCCCCAATCTTCCCCAGCAGATTACTCCCATTATCATCCCTCCTCTCGGTTCATCAATCTTTCCCTCTCTACTGGTTCCTTCTCTGCCGCCTACAAACACACCTGGCTCTCTTGCAAAACCAAAAACACAACAACCTCATTTGTTCCTACTGTATCTATGAGTTATAGTATCATAATCTCCTTCCCTTCATGGCTAAACTCTTTGAAAAAGCTGTCTACACACATACCTCTACTTCCTCTTCTCTCACCTTCTGCAATCTGGTTTCTAATGTCCTCATTCAACTGAAATTGCTGTCTCCTAAGTAACCATAGATCTCTTGGAGTAGTTGCCAAATCTGATGATCTTCTCACAATTCCTGATCCTTCTTGAACTCTCTGCATCATTTGACACTTAACCATCTTCTCCTCCTGGATACTGTCTTCCTCTCCTTGGTTCTCATGACTTTGCTCTCTCTTGGTTCTTCTCCTACCTGACCACTCTTTATTTTTCTAGATCTTCATCCGTGTTGTGCCCCTTAACTACGGGTGTCCCCTGAGATCCCGTCCTGAGCTCTCTTTACCTTTCTCTTTATACTCTCTCATTTGCTAATCTAATCAGCTGCCATGGGTTCAAGTTATCATCTCTATCAAGATGACAGTCACCTGGTAGATTTATCCAGCCCTGGTCTTTTCTGAGCTCCAGTCCCACATTAATAACTACTTATTAGACATCTCAAACTGGGTGTCATGTGGGCATCTCAAACTCAGCACATCCAAAATAATTCATTATTTCTTTCCCAAAGCTGACCACTTTTTCTAAGTCCCCTTTTTCTGTTTGTAAACCAAGTCCCAAGGCCCAGTGGTATGGAACTTTCTCCTTATTGATGGAAATCAATGCCCCATGACTTTGCAGGAGATAGGACAGAGTTGCAGAACAGGAGAGAAGAGAGATCCAGTCTATTCAGTCTTTTAGGGAAGTTCTTCTGGCTTCTAGTTATAACCAGAGTGACCTTTGTTTTCTTTGAGTGACTCAGCTTACCTCATAGAGCCTCACTGGGCACTGGGGGCTTCTCTTCCGGGACAGGAAGCCCAGAGACCATGCCAGGAAGCAGAGAACTTCCTGTGTGATGAGTCATGGGGCTGGCTGAGGGGAGGTGTTAACTCCAGAGCCATGCCCTGTTGGGTGTTAACCTAGTCTATGCTAGGGGGAGAGGCCAACTCAAGAACCAATTGGCCCTGGTCATTCAAGTGGTGCTTGATGATGTCAAAAACTCTATAAGAGGGGAGAGGACAGCTTGAAGAGCTCTCTTTCCTTTTCCAGTTGGTGCGGCAGCAGTGGGGAGCGTGACTCTGGGCCAGTCCTTGCTCTCGGGCCGAGCCCAGATGTTGGTAACTATGAATTGTATTGGGTCTGTCTGTTAATATTTGTAATTTGTTTGTATTTTGCTTTTGAGGTTCGGGGTGCTGGTTCTTTTCCCCTGAACTAAATGAATGTTCTGAACCTCAGGGTGCTGGTTTATTCCCCTGAAGTATGTCTCTTGATGCTTGTGTGTATGCTCCCCTGAACTAACTGAATGCTAACTGAATGCTGGCGTTTTTCCCCTGAACTAAATGAATGTTGTCTGTATGCTAACTGAGTGCTGGATTAAAGTAAGCTGGTCAACCCCTTCACTATGCTTTCCTTGTTTAAGCAGATAAAAAGAACCTGTGCTTTCCCGGCGTCCTGACAGTCTCCTGGGTGCTGGCTGTGGGGGGGATCTTACGCCCCCACAGAAGCTGCTAGCCAAGTTGTTAATACACTAGTTTCAAAAGAAAAGATGCTTGATACCACACTCTCTCTTTAGGCCACAAAGAAAGAAAAAGACTCTGGAAAAAAGCCTATACGAAAAGAGCTGGCAATCTCTATGATGTCCCTATCCCCAGCTGGTTATGCTGGAGACTTTAGGGAATTTTCTTCTTGAATGAGATCTAGATTCTCTCTCAGTAGAAGTGAGTAACCTCAGTCCCAATGGCAGAGCTCCCTCATTCTGTACTGCCTGGTTTATATTCTCTTATGTATGTTTCTCTGATTTCTGTTTTGTTAATGACTTGGATGAATGGGTTTCTTTGCTATTTGCTATGTGTTCACTGTGGAACTTGCATTTGGTGGGAAGGGAATCAAGCCTTGGATAGAAAGCTTTGGATCTTCCTTTCCCATTAATTAATAGCAACCAGAAGTTTAGCTTAAACCTGAAAACTATGCCTTCTAAGCTAATAATATTTAAGGGAGCAGATAGATATGATTCTAGCTGGTACTTCTCTTTCTGAGGAAAGCAGAGTGGCAGCCTCTGGCCCCAACTCCACGCTTCCCCTCCAGACAGGAATTAGTCTCTCTTGAAGAAGAATGGGAAGAGAAGAGGCTGAAATGTCTATTATTGCCTCCCTGAGAGTCACATATGACACCCCATGCTACATTTCTAGCCTTTGCTACACATCGAAGACACTACCATTCTTCCAGTCATGCAGGTTCTACAATTTAGTATCACTCCTGACTCCTCTCTGGTCTTCATCCCACACATACAATCATCTCCCAAATGTTACGATCTCTCTCTCTATGTCTTTTGAATATGTCCCTATCTCTTTACTCATACAGCCACTACCCTAATTCAGGTCCTATTACCTCTTGCCTTATATATTGCCATAGCTTCTTAATTGGACTCCCTGCCTCAAGTCTTCCCCCACTCCAATCTATCTTCCATGTGGTTGCCAAAATTATTTTCCTAATGTGTAGGTCTGATGGTCCTGACTCAATAAACTCTAATAGCTCTCTGTCATATCTAGGACTAAAAATAAATTCTACTGTATGTCATTTAAAGCTCTTCACAAGCTGGCCTCCTCCTACCTTTCTGTCTTTTAACACACTATTCCCCTCCAAGAACTCCACAGTCCAGCCATATTGGCTGACTTGTTGTTCATCACACATGATGCTCCCCCATACCTGGAATGTTCTTGCTCCTAACTTCTACCTCTTAGAATCCCTGGCTTCCTTTTGGACTCCTGCCTGGCCACCTCCAGTAGCAGCCCAGTGACAGAGCAACTAGCCCAGTCCAACCCAGTGAGAACCCAGCTCGCCAGCTGAGGGACCTGCTGGACTGAGCCTAGTAGCATATTGACCCATCTGACTGAGACACTGAGCCCTTCGTGTCTTTTCCAAAAAAACTTTTTTTAAAAAGCTTAAAAGCCACCCTCTCCAGAAGATCTTTCCTCACCCCTCCCCCTTCTCTCCAGGTACCAGTGCTTTCTCCTTTCTATCAATTCCTTATCTTATGTACTGGTTTCTGTATATGTTGTCTCCCGCATTAGAATGTGAGCATCTTGAGACCAGGAGTGTGCTGGCTTGGGGGTGGAATGGGAGAGTTCTACGTATGCCACATTTTTTAGGTTTAATCCCATGTTATTAATCCAGCATTATTAACATTTCCTCCATTACTTTCTTAAATTTAGACAATCAACAAAACAAATCAAGCCCTGATTGGTAGCATTGCTGATTTACAAGGTATAAATGCACACTTCTTTTTGGAAAAGACATTTACTCAAATGGCATAGTAAGAATAGTCAATTTCTCCCTAAAACCTGAGACATAGTCTTCCACAGATATACACATAGAGTTCTTAGTGGCGAAGAATAGGCCAAAGTTTATAGTATAAGGGAAATGAGGCACACACATTGCGTAAGGAATACACAATGACCAAGGTAACTCATAACTGCAGAAACCAAGATCCATTTCATGGAGTCTTGGAGGGGGAAAGCCCAAGGACACTCTGTAATGGTAATCAGGACAGGACTTTTTTACTGTTTTCTCTTTTGGAGCACTTAAGTAATCAAGTGCCTTTGATGAATCTGGCCTTTGTTTCTTTGATTAAATCAGGAGTCTTTGATGACCTGCTTACCTCAAGGGAAAGCCTAGTTCACATAGGTTTGTCAAATGGCTCTGATGCCTGAAGAAATGTCACATGGTTGTGATGGCCTTTGACCCTGAACAGGGTATATAAACTCAGAGGTTAGCATTTTGTTTGGGGCCCTCATTCACTGGAAGAGTGTTGTGTGATTTGACCAGATGAGACTTGAAAACCCAGATGTTGGTGCTTCTCTTGTAACTATGTGCTGAGATGTTGGGCAGAAAGCTAGAAGCCTATCTACTGGTTTGTGTTGTTTGATCTGTTGATATCTTCTGTTTGTAATTTCTGTTTGTATTTGCTCTGAAGTTCAGGGTGCTGGCTTTTTCCCCCTGAACTAAGTAAACAGTATATGTATGTTTAATTAAAGTAACATTGTTAACCCCTTAAAGTTGCTTTCCTTAGAAAAGCAGATCAAAGAATCTGTGCTAGCAGCCCTCCTGTGTGCTGGTGTTGTTGGTCTTTCACCCCCACAACAGCTGCTAGCCACATTGTTGTTACACACTCCCTTTACAGCAGTATCTCTCAATGGGAATCATGGACAAAGGGATCAAACAAAAACTATGGAGCAACCATAGAGAATGTGGCTGAAGAGAATGGATGAGGCGAGCCAAGGCCTTTTAGAAGGAGCCCCCATTTCTGGCTACCCAGCCAATCAAAAAGTTTCTCCTAACCATGTGGCTAGCAGGCCAGCACAAGTTATAGAATGTATCCACATGTCTAAATCTCTCTAGGCACTACCATTACATATGATCACCAGTCTCCCAGAAGCAGGATCCTCAGCTTCTCCATGGAGGAAGGTGACATCAGAGGAGGTCTACACATATGCCAATCCCCATTACAATTAATTGGAGGAATATCCCTAGTGGTATACCATAGACCTCTGTCTTTGGCTCCATCCTGTTCAACACTTTCATCAACGACTTAAATGAGAACACAGATAGCATGCTTATCAAATTTATAGAGAACATGAATATTGGAAGAAAAGCTAATGCATTGGATAACAACATTATCAGAATCCCAAAAGATTCACAGCTAGCTAGAACAATGGACTTTGTCTAATAAGATGAAATTTTTAATTTAATTTTTTTCAATGAACAAAAAAATCTATTTTTCTCTGTCTCATCTCCCCATTCCCACTAGAAAAAAAAAAGAAAATAGGGGAGGAGGACAAAATCCATGTTAACAAATATGCTTAGTCAAGCAAAACAATTTCCTGCATTGGCCATGTCTCATTCTGCACAGAGTCAAAAGGCAGCCATCATGTTTAATCTTCAGTCCTTTGGAACCATGGTTGGTTATTGCTGTGATGAGAGTTAATAAGTCTTTCAAAAAATGAAATTTTTTAGACAGTATGAGAGTAAATTCTAGGTTCAAAAAAAAATCAACTGCCCATAAATAGGAGAGGGAAAACATAAACATGGCTAGATAGCAGGCCCTGATAAAAAGACCTAGGTTTTTTTTAGCTAACTGCAAGCTCAGTAGCACTGATCACTGTGAGGCAGCTGTTTGAAAAAGTCTTATGTGACATTAATAGAACTATGGAGTCTGGAAGAGTAAGGCAACAATATTTTATAATTCACACTATTCTAGGCATAGAATGAGGGAATTAGTAACAAGCCCAGTATGAAATGATAGTGTGATATGGCTGCTAAAAATAAAGAAAATGTCACTTAAGATAGCATTAATAGAAGTATAATCTAGAGATCAAGGGTGGCAATTGTCCCTCTGTCCTGTGGGTACCACTCCTATGGATGCACACTGACAACCTGGAGGGTTCGAAGAGAGGGCATCCACAGTGATGGGTGGGCTCAAGACTATGTCACATAAGCATCAGTTGAAGTAAGTGGGTATATTTTACCTAGAAAAAAGACTTAGGGAGTAAACAGCCTCATAGACTCAGAGCTGGAAATGATCATCTGGTGGAATCCTTACAGATGAGAAACCTAAGGGCCCAGAGGTTACATGATAGTTGTCTTCGAATATTTGAAGGTCTGTCACATAGAATGATGAGACATTCCAATGTGGCACACACAGAAACAAACTTTAATCATCACACTTGGAGAGAGAAGAGGGCAAGGTCACACTAGCCAAGGGGCTTCTACACACTTTATTTTTTTTTCACTTTCAGAGCAATCTGTATTTTTCAAGGCACGGGTGAGACAGTAACGGTATCCGCTAATCACATTCTACGCCCCGCCCCATTCCATAGTCACATAATACAAAACGTCAAGAACCCCTAGAAGCACAATTAGCCATAGTCCTTCTATCAGTTTTGCCCAATCACGGGAATAGGACCTGACTAATGAACAGTCCTATGCAGATAAAGGTTGTGGGGGAGGGCTTGGTTCTGGACGAACAACATTCCACTCTTTTTTCGTTCCTCAGAGACTTTCTCCATAATGGTAAACTTTCCCTGGAAGTCTACCAGCAGGCTCTCTCCCATCATATGCCTCACCAGTGCTGACACTCCAGCATTCAGAGGGCATTTCCTCTTTTTGCAGAAAGGTTTGTCTTTTTTTCAGCTGTCTCTATACATAGGTCACACAGCCATGTCGCAGAATCTGCATGAGCAGCAGGGCCTCGGGCTGCAGATAGCAGCGGCCCTAAGAGAAATATGATTGGAGAGACCCCAGGCTGCTCCCCAGAGAAAACCGTGTTGACCTAATAAACAAGTCCCTTCAAACCCTGTTAGTTAAACTGGCTCAGGCAGGAATGAATGATCCATCTGTGAGATGGAGTAAGCCTAACTTCAAATACTTTCAAGGTGAACCAAGAATCTCCTTAATCCAATTCTTTCACTTTACAGAGGATGAAACCGAGTCCCACGTCATCGATGTCCATTCCGCCACACTGATTCCAAAACCTAGGGCATTTTCCGTGTTGCCCAAACATCGCCCCACCCCCTCTTCCTCCACTCCCCCTGACACTTATTTGGTTTCTGATACTTAGATACCAAGAATCTTTTAAATGCTTTTCAATGAGTCATCGGAGTCAGGGAGAGACCCAGAGTAAACCTTGACTTACATTTTAAAAACTTCTCTCAGCAAAGCCCTAATACCCAGTCATGACCATGCCATATTTTACATGGCTCCTTGGGATGAAACCTTGCTATATTTCTTTCCTTGCTCTGTAGCCCCTGTCAATAACTAGACCTCTCAAGGGCCAGGCAGCTCTGAGGCACAAGACCCCCATCCTGACACGGTGAGGCCTGTTGAGTTTTCAAAGTAAACCAGCACATTTCCTTCCATTTCCTCCCCTCCCCTCCCCCTCCTCACACACAAATAGTAGAATAGGGGCTTTCACATCAATGGTCAACATGCCTGTCAAAGCGACTTTCCCTAAGCCCTACAAGGTGAGAGGGCCTTTTCTTAGCCTGAGGGAGAACCAACAGAAATTCAGATGTCCAGGCTAGCAAAAAAAGCACACTAGACTCGATCATGATGTGAAAAGAAGAAGAGCCAGGCAGGATAGGCAGAATGTTGGGAGGAAATGCTATTTGGGCAGAGAGCAAGTCTACGTTCCAGAAAGATGTGTTCTTTTCCTTAATTGCTAACTAGATCAGGAACCTGCATGCTCAGCCATCCTTAGAAATATAGTAAGTTATCAAATGACACCTCATTTTTGGTGTAGTTGTTTCAGTCATTCTCAGTTGAGTCTGACTCTCCATGATTCCATTTGGGGTTTTCTTGGCAAAGATACTGGAGTGATTTGCCATTTCCTTCTCCAGTTCATTCTATAGATGAGGAAACTGAGACAAACGTTTAAGTGACTTGCCCAGGATCACACAGCTAGTGAATGTCTGAGGCCAGATTTGAACTCGGGAACATGAGGTTTCCTGGCTTGGCACTCTATCCACTGAACCACCAGCTTCCTTGACACTTCATTACCTACTAGCTATTTGGAATGGGGTGAGGGGAAGTAATGTCTCACCCTTCCCCCTCAAGGCTAAGTAGAAAATATCCCCTAATATCCCAGGTTGATCAGGTCGAAGAGGTTTATGAACAGGACAGGAACATAATCAAAAAATACGGTTCTCAACAAGCCATGTTGACTAGACGCAGACTCTGGTCCATCCAGCCACGTCTTCGTGATCCATATCAATGATCCTATGGTCCTACGCTTAAGGAAATGGCTGTCATGAATAGGGAGGACTCCCACCCCCGCCATGATTCAAAATTGACTCCTTCCTTGGAAAAGCAAGAAGGACCTGGATTTGTGCAGGGGGTTGGCAGCAGAACCATCTCTGATTACCGTTACAACAATCTCTTGGATAAGCTACTGTCAGGACAAAGACAGGGAACTCAGCCTGTCCTAGGTCTGGGTCCATTCATATCACCAGTGGTTTCTTCTTTCTCCAGATTGCACAAGTCAGGCTAGTGAAACCACAGGCACAGAATGGACTTCAAGCCTTTCACTAGTGAAACACAAGGATTTGGTTCTATTTTATTTTTTTAATAATAAATTTGTTTATTTTTAGCTTTCAACATTCACTTCCACAAGATTTTTCATTCCAAATTTTCCCCCCACCCCAAGACAGCATGCATTCTGATTACCCCTTCTCCCAATCTGCCCTCCCTTCTATCACCCCATCCCCTTTTCTTATCCCTTTCCCTTCTATTTTCCTGTAGGGCAAGATAGATTTCTGTGCCCCATTACCTATTGCCCAATTGCTTGTAAAAACAATTTTTAACATTCATTTTAAAAAATTTGAGTTCCACATTCTCTCCCTTCCTCCCTCCCCACCCACAATCATTGAGAAGGCAAGCAATCTGATATAGGTTATACATGTGTAGTCATGCAAAACACTTCCATAATCGTCATGTTGTGAAAGACTAACTGTATTTCCCTCCATCCTATCCTGCCCCCCATTTATTCTATTCTCTCCTTTGACTCTGTCCCACCTCAAAAGTGTTTCCTTCTGATTATGCCTCCCCCCATTTACCCTCTTTTCTATAATTCCCCCCCCCCGTACCTTATCCCCTTATCCCCTACTTTCCTGTAGGGTAAGATAGATTTCCATACCCAGTTGAGTGGAAACACAAGGCTTTGGCATAGTAAAGGCTCCAAGGTCAATGCCTTCAGCAGAATGAATACTATATCCTACCTCAGACCCTGGCATTTCAATATCATCTCTTTTCCTGGGACCACCTCAGGACTGGGCCAGGCAGAGAAACTTGGTTTCAAGAAGAACCTTAGGACAGAAGCCTATCTCAGATATTTGAGTGAAAATATTGCCATGCGCCACACTGTCCATGTCCTGGAACCTGAATTGTAGAGATTAGGGGAAAAGGTACAGCCAGGAGGTCTTGGCTGCAGGACAGCAACCATGATCTCTTATCTATCCCGCCTATGAGTCCCACACAAGATCTCGCCTGAGCTCTGTGGCTGGGGGCAGCAAGTAGAGGTAAGGGTGTCTCACAGGCCACGGCCATCCCTCAGAAGCCAGGAGAGGCAGAGGATGATGGACCCATAGCTAGCCCTTTCCAGAGAACCTGAAGTCAACCTTGACCTCACAGATGTTACTGAGACAAGTGGAATGAGACCCATGATTGGAATAAGCTCTTCTTCAAAAGAAATTGTGTCAATAAAAGGAGGGTGCCAGTTGTAATATCACTGTATTACTATATATAATGATGCAATGGAACCAGAAGGGACTTGAAGCTCGATGGAGAGAATCTGTGTAAAGAGGTACTGAGGCAAAGACACAAATACAGGAGCTGGAATATCACACTGAAATGGGTAGCTAGGTGGTGTAATGGATGGAGCTGGACTCACAATTGGGAAGATCAAAGTTCGAATCTTACCTCAGATGCTGACCAGCTGTGTGAATCCAAACAGGTCACTTAACCTCTCTCAGGTTTAATAGCAAATAGTCAATAAACATTTGTTAAGCACCCACTATGTGCCAGGCCCTGTGATAAGTGCTGGGTATACAAAAAGAAGCCAAAGATAGTCCCCATCCTCAAAAAGCTCACAGTCTGATGGGGGAGACAACAAGCAATCAAATATGAACAAACAAGCTATGAACAGGATAAAGAGGAAATAATTAACAGAAGGAAGGCACTAGAATTAAGAGGAGTTGGGAAAAGCTTCCTGCACGGTTTTTATTGGGACTTAAAGAAAGCCAGGGAAGTGGGTAGTTAGAGCAGAGCAGAGAGAACACTCCAGGAATGGGGGACAGCCAGAGAAAATGCTGAGAGCTGAGACATGGAGTGTCTTGTTCTGGGAACAGCCCAGAATCTGGACATGAAGAAGATTGGAGGAGGGAGGAGGGGAAGGGCTTTGAATGCCATTTTGTATTCGAACCTGTGGGAACCTTTGGAATTTGTTGAGCGTGGTTCGACCCGCACTTTGGGAAAAATCACTTTAGTGGCTGAACAGAGGATGGAGTGGAGTGGGCTGAAAGACTTAAGGCAGAAAAAGCCACCATCAGGCTATTGCAACAATGCAGAGATGAGGTGAAGAGGGTCTGCATTATGACGGTGATAGTGCCAGCGGAGCGAAGGTGGCATGTATGAGAAACCTTGCAAAGGGTAAAGCCACAAGTCTTGGCAACAGCTTGGATATGGGGTGTGAGAGACAGTCAGGAGTCTGGGATGACTCCCAAGTCAAGAGCCTGAGGGACCAGGAGGATGGCAATATCCCTTATAGTAACAGAGAAGGAAGGAGGTGAGGAGATTTTAGGAGGAAGGATAATGATTTTCTTTTGGGACATGTTGAGGCTCAGCTTCTTCACCTATATGATGGGGATAATAAAAGCATCTAACTCATGGGGGTGCTGTGAAGACCAAATGAGATAACCAAGAGAGATGAGAAAGTGCATTACAAACTTTAAAGTGCTATACAAATATTATCATTGTACAAATTATTATTATTATACAAATATTATGGCTATCTTTACTGTCACATGGGCACAGAGGGAGTAGCAAATAGGCCCAGTTGGCTGAAACGTGGATTGCATGGCAGGGAGCAATGTGAAAACCAGCTGAAGAGTTTGACTGGAGCCAGATCCTGCAAGGTTTTAGATGCCAATAAGAAGGAGTGATATTTTATCATAGAGACAATAAAAAAGGTCTAGAACCAGAGGATCACATCTACTTGCCGCCTCCTCCCCAATACTGACTTCTTTACCATTCCTAATCACAGAGACAGTCATGACCCAGAAGAAGGGTCTGGGACCAGTGCCTGGGAGGAAATCAGAACTTGTGGTTCTTGGCACCCTCTTCTAGTTCTCCTCCTCCCGTAACTCCTTGCAGAATCACCATCAGCCCAGCTCAGACGCTTCCTTTTCTCCCTCTCTAAATGACCAGGGCACAGGGCTTCCTTCGATGCATTAGGAGGCATCTGGGAAGAGGGGCTTAGCCTCCTGTGTCATGACCCATGTCCAGACACGACTTTATCACAGGCTCTCCCACCTATATCTCTTCCCAAACAAACATGTTTGAGGTCCAAGGTGAATAGCTAATCATGAAGGACAGAGAGAGATTTGAGATTTGAGAACCTTCTGATCTATTTGAGAAATCTTTCTTCAGCCTCTCTGTCTACCTTTCCCTAACAGCCCACAACTCTTCACCCAAGGGTCTTCTGTGGACACTGGGGATGGGTCAGGGCAGGAGCATGCCATTTGCAGAACACTGTAGTGCCCAGGGAGAGTGTGTGAACTAGGGCAAGAAGAAGTCTTAGACTCATACCAGGGCACCCCTAGATCCACACCATGGCACTGTTACAGAAACAAGTGCCAGCTGGCTGCTTTGTTACCCACTCCTGGATCACATATTCAGAGCAGAGGGTGAAGATGACTTACGTAAGGGGGTCCCCACAGCCCTGAGTGGTCTATAGAGGAGAAAACTCAGAAATCAGCAGTTGCTGGGGCAAGAATGATGTGCCTCAGACCTCAGGCACAAAGCAGCATCTCTCTTACAACATCTAGCCCAGCCTGCAGAGGAATAACCAGGGAGTAAATCACAAACCAAAGGAGAGCCTGCAATTCTGTCACTCTGAGCCCACAAAGCTTTCCAGCTGGCTGATAGAGGCAGAGTCTAGCAGCAGTGTACTCTTAGTCAGACCCAATCCAGGTCAGGAACTTGCTGAGCTCAGACCAGGGGGTAGGAATCAGACTTCGCCCTGGAGCACAGCACTTATGGAACACTGAAAGCTTTCAGGTCCTCAACCTATTCCTGAGATTCTAAAATAACACAAGCCTTAGTACCCCCAAAAAAGCAGCAACAGGACTAGCCTAGACCTTCCCCTCCTAAAGTAGAGTCCAGCCCTAATACCTGACCTGAAGTCAAGAAATAGTCTGGAAGAATGAACAAATCAAAATAATTGTCATCATCTCATCATAGATAGCTATTATGGTGACAAGGAAGCTCAAGACACAAACAGAAGAGAATGACTCTAAAACATCTATATGGAAAGTCATAGAGAAAAACACTACATGGGCAAAAATCCAACTAGCATTCCTGGAAGAGAAGAAGCAAGCGTTAACAAAAAAAAAAAGAGTTTAAAAATTTTTTTTAAATAAATGGAATGAGAATATTTGAGGGGGAAAAATGGAAAAGAAATGAGAGCTATGGAAGAAAGAATTGGAAAGGGACTTAACAGCTTGGCACAAAAGGCACAAAAACTTACCCAAGCAACAAATTCCCTGAAAATTAAAATGGACCAAATAGAAGTCAATGACTTCGTGAGACAACAACAAATGTTTAAACATCAAAAGACTGAAAATCTAGAACAAAATGTAAAGCATCTTACAACAAAAATAGCTGATCTGGAAAAGAAGAAAAGATTTAAGAATCATTGAACAACATAACAAATACACACGCACACATCTGAAAGATCTTGGACATCATATTTCAAGAAATCTTAAAAGAAAACTGTCTAGATCTCTTAAAACCAGAGGGCAAAGTGGAAATATAAAGCATTTTCCAGTTACCTCCTGAAAGAAATCTCCAAATGAAAACTCCCAGGAAAATCATAGTCAAAATCCTGAGTTTCAAGGCCAAAGAAAAAAAAAATTACTGCAAGCAAGCAGAGAGAAAGAATTCAAATACCGAGAAGCCGCAGTCAGGATCACATGTGATTTAGCAGCCACCACTATAAAGCAGAAGAGAACTTGGAATATGACATTCCAAAAGACAAAGGATATGAGCTTATAGTTAAAAAAAAATATAACTTATCTAGCAGAACTAAGTATAATGCTATGGGGGCGGGGAGTGGGGGTGGGGAAATAGGAAGGTGGAGAATGGATGTTTAATTAAAATAGAGGATTCCCAAACATTCCTGATTTAAAAAAAAAAGACAACTGCGTAGAAACTTTGAAGTTCAAACATAGGAGTGAAGAGAAACATAACAAGGTAAATATGAATGAACAAATGATAAAAGACTAAACAATAACAAACTGTTTATGTTTGAATATGGGGAAATGATACTTATGTCTCCCCTGAACCCTGTCATCATCAGGGTCATAAACGAATTCTAATTACACAAGACCTGGGAGTGGTTCCCTTACGTCCTGAGTGTCTTAAGATAAGAATGGAGAGAGGGGAAGAGGAATGTGCTGGAGGGGGAAGAGAAACAAAGTTTAGGGTGATTTATCTCCCATAATCAGGGTGTGCAAGGCAATATCCACACAAACTTGGAGGGGGTAGGAACTTTACTCTCTTCTGAACTTGGCAAAACAAAGAAGAACACACACTCATACTCATACACTCACACACACAAACACAGGCGGGTATGGAAATACACTTCATTCAACAGAGAAATGGAAGGGAAAAGAGAGAAGAGAGAAGGAAGAATAAGAGGGAGGGTAGATTAAGGGAGGGATTAGTCCTAAGCAAAACAAACTTAAGTGGTGCAGTGAGTAGAACACAGGCCCTGCAGTCAGGAGGACCTGAGTTCAAATCCGTCAGACACTTGACGCACTACTAGCTGTGTGACCTTGGGCAAGTCACTTAACCCCAATTGCCCTGCCTTCCCCCCTGCAAAACAAAACAAAACAAAAACTCTAAGGATGTACAAAAGATATTTATAACTCTTTCTGAAGTGACAAAGAATGGGAAGCTGGAGGAATGCCCATACATTGAGCAATGGTATATAAATGTGATAGAATCTTATTGTGCTTTAAGAAATGATGACGTATACCCAAAGGGCTATAAAAATGTGCATACCCTTTGACCCAGCAATACCACTTCTAGGGTTGTATCCCAAAGAGATCACACAAGTGGGAAAGGGACCTGTCTGTATAAAAATATTCATAGTAGCTCTTTTCGTGGTGGCAAAGAATTGGAAATCAAGGGGATGCCCATCAATTGGGGAATGGCTGAACAAGCTGTGGTATATGAATGTAATGGAATACTACTGTGCTATAAGAAATGAGGAGCAGACAGACTTCATAATAACCTGGAAAAACTTACATGATCTGATGCTGAGTGAGGGGAGCAGAACCAGGAGAACATTATATTCCAGACACATGTTATCTGTGATGACTAATTTTGATGGACTTGGCTTTTCTCAACAATACAAGGTTCTAAGACAGCTCCAAAAGACTCATGATGGAAAAAGCTATGCACATCCAGAGAAAGAACTATGGAGTCTGAATGCAGATTGATGCAAATTATTTGCTCTCCCTTTTTTTCTTTTTTGGTTTCATTTTTTCTTTCTCACAACTCATTCTATTGGTTATAGTTCTTCTTTACAACTTGACTATTGTGAAAATAAGTTTAACGTGAAGATACATGTAGAACCTATATTGGATTACGTGCCATCTTGAGGAAGGTGAAGGGAGAGGAGAGGAAGGGGGAGAAAATTTGGAACTCAAAAACTTGTGGAACTGAGTGTTGTAAACTAAAAATAAAAAAGAAATAAAAAAAAAGAAATGATGAAGAAGATAGTTTCAGAGAAACCTGGCAAGACTTGTATGAACTGATGCAGAGTGAAGTGAACAGAATCAGGAGAACAATTGCTACAAGGATGATATGATAAAGGCAAATGACTTTGAAAGAATTAAGAATTCTCAGCAGTATAATGACCAACCATGATTTCAAAGGACTAATGATAAAACATGCTACCCCTCTCCTAACAGAGAAGTGAAGAATGAGACATATATACATAGACATTATATAATATAAATATATCTATACAAATATATAAATTTACATATTCGTTTCATTCTTCACTTCTCTATCAGGAAATGGTAGCATGTTTTATCATGCTCTATACACACACACACACACACACACATATGGCATGGCCAATGTAGAAATCTTTTTTGATTGATTATACATGTTGTAATGGGTTTTATTTTTCCTTGGAGATGGGGTTGGTGTGGGAGGATGAGAAAGAGGAGTTTTGCAAAATGAAAAAGAAAAACATTTCTGAAAGGAATATAGTCTGTTTGGGAAGAGGGGACATTTTATTTTTATTTTTGTCTTTGTATCCCCATCATGTGTCAGTGTCTGGCATACATAAATCCTTATTGAATTAAATTAAACACATGGAGGGGGCACACCCAGAGGAAAAACATGTGGAGGGGTAACTCAGGCCTCTGATGCTTCAGAACCACAAATGTTTTCTGGTGATGTCATTAAACCGCTCCCAACACACCTGCTTCCCACTGGGAGTAGCATATAATCTCTGCCAAGTGTGACTCCCATTCCCCTGCTGGGGACTGCTCTCCTAGGCACGTTGTTTTGCAGCCACCAGCTTTTATTTTCATCTGGAGTCCTCTACTGAGATGCCACCTTTTTCCCATTAGAGAAGAAATAGGCTCTGTCATCTCTCTTTTAGCTTATAGTCTTGAGGTTTAAACTCCAGCTTTTTTAGTGAGACAGAACTTTTAATGAGGGTGACTTGTATGTGCTTTGTATTTTTACTTTGCCCTCTGGTTCTAAGAGATCTGGGCAATTTTCCTTTAAGATTTCTTGAAATATGATGTCTAAGGTCTTTTGTCATGTTGTTCAAATACATTTTTTTCTTCTCTGTTCTCCAGGTAAGTTATTTTTGCTGTGAGATACCTTACATTTTCTTCTATATTTTTAGTCTTTTGATTTTGTTTTTATATTTCTTGTTGCCTTGTGGATTTATTGACTTCTACTTGGTCTATTTTAATTTTTAGGGAATTTGTTGCTTAGGCAACACCTTTGTAACATGCAGTCATCATACAAGGAAAAACTCTCAGCTGATTTCTCTCCCTAAAAAGATGCCTCTGTGACTTTTGAGAGTCTTAGCTGTGTGTGACTTTTCTCTCCACAAGGGGAGTCTGACCCTCCAGGGACTAAACTCTTTCGGAATCAGAATTATCAGCCACCTAAGTGGAACTCAAAGGTGTTTAGTAGGTCCTTGAGCCTACTTCCTGCATTACTTCTCTGGTTTTTTTTTTCATTTAAATTTTATTTTTATTGTTAGTTTCACATTCTCTCCCTCCTCCACCCTTCCCCCACCCATAAAGTCAGAAATATGATACCCATTATATATAAACCGTCATGGCATTAATTCTCGATGGCCAATTTACATCTCATAAGAATCAAGTTTAGGTCCCTTCAACAGCCCAGCAAGTCTTGTTCAGATACGAGGACCTTCAGTTTTCCTCACTTACCCCCTCCTCCACAAGATCTCCCATGAAAATGAAAGAAGAGAAAGCTCAAATGTTCCAATGGATTTAAGATGTTATTGATTTGTACATTCTCTCAAATGATGCCAATGGCAGTCCATCCATGCCTGCCTGTCCTTTGCAACTCTTCACATCATAAGCTCACCACATTTTGTCTACCCAACGTGCCAGAGGCCTTCCTTGCTTTCTCTTGTTATCTCAAAGATGCCAGTGGGACACTCAGCCTATCTTCTAGTCATCCCTCTCTTTTGCCATGGAGCCCATCTAGCTTCCCTTCCTATCTTACATTTCCTTAGCAACATTTTTTACTTCTATCCTTCAAACTTCCTCATCGTTCTAAGTTCTACTTTGCTCAAACCTACTATCCACCTCTCCATTGCTGTCTCTGTGATATTCAGTTTCAGTCCTTCATTGACTACTGCTTTCCCCATGAATAAATCAGGACTTGGCCAAGAACAGCAACAGAACCTTCTGAGGGATTTCTTGTGAGGGATTTCTCTCAACCTCAAGTCTTTGTTGCAAAACCTTGCCTCCCTGGCTTTGAGTAGCCTGGCACAAACATCACGCCATGGGGAGAAAAATGCTAATCCTCTTCCCAAAATGAGGAAGATGGGACAAATAACTAAAGTAAAGACAATAAAATGCCAAGCAGGGCCATATCCCCAAACCAACACAACACTCCAACCGGGTCCTCAAGGAAATACCATTGTTGGAGAAACTATGGCTCTTTAAATGAGCTATCTTCTACAGGGCGTTCCTAAAACCTGGACACGTAGACAATCTCTTCTTTACCAGCCACCCATTAGGAACAGGAGTATACAATCTCTAAGCTGATTTCTACAACAGAAGTTCTTAATCTTTTTGTGTGTCCTAGGCAGTCTGGTAAAGCCTTTTGGACACCTCAGTTAATGTTTTTAAATGCACAAAGTGAAATGCACAGAATTACAAATGAAACCAATTATACTGAAATACAAATATCAAAATATATTTTAAAATGAAAAGAGAGGTCCTAAGTTAAGAACCCTTGTTTTAGAAGAATCCCTGCTTAGAAAAAGTAATCACTCCCTGTACTAGTGAAGCTCATAGTTAAATAACTCCTTTCCCTCAACAATCCAAGAGAAAATTTCTATGGCCTGATGTCATTGTGAAGTAAGCAGAGGGAAGGAAACACGATTTATTAAGCACTGACTCTGTGCCAGGCACTGTGCTAAGTGTTTTACAAATATTATCTCATTTGGTCCCCACAACCACCGTGGGAGGTAGGTGCTTCTATGATCTCCACTGAACAGTTGAAGAAAGTGAGGCAGACAAGAGGTTAAGTGATTTGCCCAAGGGCAAATGTCTCAGCCCAGAGATGAACTCAGATCTTCCTGACTCCAAGCCCAGGGCTCTATCCACTGAACTACCGAACTGAATCTGGAAAACAAATAGCATGATTACTGCAATTATATAAAGGAAAACAATATTGAAAGACTTCAGAACTCCGATCAATGCCTTGACCAATGGTGAACAAGGCCTCCCTGGTGAACCATACATATGGGATAAGGCATAGCATGTTTGTTTTGCTTCCCCTTACTTATTTGTTTAAAGGGAGAGTTTGGGTTGGGGTGAGTCAGTGGGAAATGACAGTGATGTTTTTTTGAAAGAGATCATCAGCAAACTTATTTTTTTCAAATAGAACCAGGAGGTCATAGTTTCATAGGTCAGCTGGAGGCGTGCAAATGGAAAGCTATTATAATCGGAGCTATCATACAACACAACTTGTTCAGCCATTCCTATACTATAAAAAAAGATTAGCTCAATGATCTTAGAAACACATCGATAAACTTACACAAAATAACAAAGAGCAAAACGAGCAGAACCAACAGAACATTGTATACAGTAACAATATTGTATTGAGAATAACTTGAGTGACGAAATCATTTTGACTACTATAAATACCCAAATTAACTACAAGGGACATATGAAATAAGATGTTATCTGCATCCAGAGAAATAAATGATAAATAGAAGTATGTATAGAATGGTTTTACATACAGACATATTTGTGTCTAATGGTAGCCATCTCTAGGGCAGGGGTGAGGGAGAAAACAAGGGGAAGAAAAGAAAGTTCCATGATAACTTTATTATATATTTAAAAGGAATAGCAAGTTGTATGTAACAGATTTTCAGTTTCATGTGCAATCATCTTTTTTTCTATTCTACTATGGAAATGCCTGTTTTACTTAAGTTGAGAATAAAATAAAATTAATTTTAAAAATAAATAAAATAGGCATTGTAAAGATCTTAAAAATGATAATAATTCTAGCTATCTGGGATGCTAAAGCTGTAGGGCCTGTTGAGCTCTAGAGGTTTGAGCTGCAGTAGCCTAAGCCAATGGGGTGCCCACTCTCCATTCTGCTTTAATGAGCTGAACCCCCAAGAGGGGCTGCCTAAGGACGGGCTAACCAGCCCAGGTCAGAAATAAAGTTAAAGCCCATAAGTGGGACAAGCAGTAGGAGTATCCTTCGAGTAGTCTGCTCTTCCAAGATCAGGAAACCAATCTTTCATTTTTTTTCTAAGTAAAGAATTATAGATCTAGAGCTGAAAGGTATCCCAAAGGACAACATGGCCGCCTCCTGGATGAGGGAAGTGAGATCTGGAGAAGTTCTCCATGTAAACTTGTTTAAGGTCACACAGCTAAAAACATCTAGAACCAAGATTCAAACCCAGCTCTCTATTACGTTGCTTACAGATGAGATAGTAAGTGAATCTCAGAGAGATTAATTAACTTGTCCTAGCATCACCCATGGAATGAAGTAGAGAAGCTCTAACTCAGACCCAGGTCTTCTGGCCCTAAGACCAGTGCTCCTTCAGCTACACCATGCCTCTCAAGAACAATGGGTGTGTAGTTACCTACCTTTCTTGTCTTTCTCTCTTCTCTTGTTTGCAAAACAGGATTTGAACCCTTGGAATTTAGGAGTCTTCCTTCTCCTCCATTAGATTGTGAGCTCTTGGAGGGCAAGGGCTGTTTGTTTTTGTTGTGTTTTACTTTGCTTTTTGCCTTTCCTCGTATCTCCAGAGCTTGCATAGTGCCTGGAATATTTTGTCGTCGTTCAGTCCTGTCTGACTCTTTGTGACTCCTGTTTGGGATTCTCTTGGCAAGGATACTGGAGTGGTTTGTTATTCCCTTCTCCGGTTCATTTTACCTTCTCCATCTCATTTTACAGATGAGGAAACTGAGGCAAACAGGCTTAAGTGACTTGCCCAGGGTTCCATAGCTAGTAAGTATCTGAGATTTGAACGCATGAAGAAGTCTTCCTGACTTCAGGCCAAGCTCTATCCACTGTGCCACCTAGCTGCCTTATGGCAGTAGGTACTCTGTAAGTGTGTTGATTGAGTGAGTGAAAAGCGAGCTGCTACTGAGTCAAGTCCCCAGCTAGAGGGCAGATGAATTACTGAATGGAAAGCGCCCCTAAGGGCTGAATGGTACTGGCCACTGGAAAGGCAAATAAATATTAGCCTGGGACTTTTAAAGAAGTAGGGTCAGGGAAGTACTTAATAGTATCTCAATGTCTGTACATCTGATACACAATCTCTAAATTGTGTATCACTTTTTAGTAATTAGAGATTAGTTAAATTCTCTGACCTGGAATTTTTAATGTTTTCTGAAATAGAAAGAGCATTAATGATTCTGTCTTCTTCTGCTTCTCTGTCTCTGTGTTTCTGTCTCTCTCTGTCTTTCTTGTATCTGTCTCTCTGTGTCTCTCTCTGTCTCTGTATGTTTCTCTGTATCTCTCTGTATCTCTGTCTCTGTCTGTCTCTCCTCTCTGTCTCTGTCTCTCTCTGTCTCTCTGTCTTTCTGTCTGTCTCTCTCTCTCTCTCTCTCTCTCTCTCTCTCTCTCTCTCTCTCTCCTTCCTCTTCACCCCCCAGCAGAGTCAATCTAGTCACCATGATCTGGTGGCAGCTGCCTGAATTTCATGCATGGGCTCAGGAAGAAAAACAGAATCTTTAGGGCTCAACTGAAAAACCAAACTTTTAAAGTGTCAGGAAATCTTTTCTACTTTTTCTACTTTTCTACTTTCTCCCTTCCCTTCTCACTCCATTACCTGTGTGAGGTGGGGTAGGGTGCTGCATAAAGAAAAGAATAAACATACTTTTGCAACTGTAGCACACAGCCATAATAGGGTAGCTGGAGATCCGGATGGGCCATTTCTTGTCTATCTCTCTGATTTCAGATGAGAAAACCAAGTCCCAGAGTCATGAAGTGACTAGTTCACAAGCAGTGACAAGAGAAAAGAGAAAGCCTCCAATGTATGGGGAGGCCGAGGACAAGAGTCTGACGAGAGGGGCAGGCATGGACGGGGTGCTCTCTCCAAGCTGCTCTCCCCTGTCTTCAGCCTTTCTCAGCAATCTGTCCCAAAAGCCTCTGATTTTTCTCCTCCCTTAACGACTCAGGTGATTAACAGCTGAATTTCGTTCATATGTTCACAATTGACGTATGCACTAAAATTGGAAGGAGATAAAGATTAGCCATTAGCATGGCCCTTGCACAGGAATGAAACAGAAATTCCTGAAGTGAGGCATCTAGGTGGCGCCATAGTGCACAGATCCCTCAGCCCAGAGTCAGAAAGACCTAGGTTCAAATCTACCCTCAGACACTTAGTAGCTCAGTGACCCTGGTCAAGTCACTTAACCTGTCTGACTCAGTTTCCTCAACTGTAAAATGAAGCTAATTATTACTTCTTCCTTCCAAGGCTTTAGTGGGGATCAAATGAAATAATGTTTGTAAAGCCTACTATTAGGTGCTTAAGAAATGCTTGTTTTTTCCCTTCCATATTTTGTGTTACTTGGATTCTTCCCTCATTCTAGTAACTTGAAGGGGTTCTTGAAGACCTCAGTTCACATCCTGTCTCTAGTAGTCACTACTCATATAGCAATTAAGTCTTGGGCAAATCATTTAAACTATCTGTGTCTCAGTTTTGAGATCTATAAAATGAAGGAGTTGAACTAGATGACCCAGAGTTTCCTTCCAAATCTGAACCATGAACCTCCTATATCTCATGCCTCAACACATACCATAGATTTGGCCCTGGGCAAATCACTTACCCTCTCAGCGTTGTAGTCCACTCTCTGAAATGATATACTGTCCAACTGTTTTAGATCCACATTGGTAGAGGAAGTTTCCCTAGCAGTAACTCCCCCATGACAATTAAATCACCAGTCAGATAAAAAAAAAATGAACCTATTTAACCTATATGCATTTGTTCAATAAGCATTTATTAAGTGCCTACTGTATCCAAAGTTTGTTGTTGTTGCTCAGACCTGTCTGACTCTCCTTTACCCCATATGGGGTTTTCTTGGCAAAGATACCAGAGCAGTTCGCCATTTCCTCCTCCAGTTCATTTTACAGATGAGGAACTGAGGCAGACAGAGTTAAGTAACTTTCCCAGGGTTCCACAGCTAGTAAGTGTCTGAGGCCAGATTGGAACTCAAGAAGATGAATCTTCCTGACTCCAAGCCATCTAGCTGCCCTATGTCCAATGTCTATGACAGAATAGAACACGAAAGTCCCTGCCCTCAAGGAGCAACTGAAATCAAATGCTACCCCTCCACAAATCATTTCTTGATCCTCCGGTCAGAAATGGTCTTTTGTTTTGTGGAGTTGACAAAGCACTTTCCATCACCCTTATTATGGTCTGGTTTTTTTCATTCTTAATTATCTGTCCATGTGCCTTATTTTCCTACTAGATTTTAAATGCTATATCTGTCCTCCTCAAGTTTTCCTAGCCTACTTTGGATCTCTCTTTTGCCCCCATTGCTCCCTTACTTATATAATACAAATAAGGATACACTTGTCTCTCTCCCTACCACTACCAACGTAGTCAAGCATCTTTTAGGCATATACTATGTCATTTTTCTTTCCAGGGATATGCCTTTAGTGGAGCTTAATAAGTGTTTGTTGCATTCATTAAGCTAGATTTCAGGTTCTTACTTCTCTACATCTATGGAGCTGGTCTCCCAACCAACCAAAATTAATATTCCCTCCTAACCTAAAATTCCTGTAACAGAGTCACATGTTATGTAGGTGGAATGGTTCCCTCTCTCTTTAACTACTACTGGCTCATTTCCTTGTTATTAGAAACATATAACTTCTATTATTAACTAATTGGTTAGCTTTAAGCCCCCACCTCAGTTTATGAACTGGAGACACCTCTTTTACCTTAAGTTCTGCAATCTCTCTGTCTCTCTTCGTCTCTCTCTCTCTCTCTCTCTCTGTTTTTCTCTCTTCCTTCCACACTTAAATAACATCATTGTTACTGGATATAAAATTTATTAACAGTATAAAAATCATACAAAATTTTTAAATATTTCAAACATGTTTCAAAATTGTGAGAAAGATCATAGCCTAAGTTACCCTGCAGATATTGGAGCCAGTCTCACCGTGGCAAAGTCTTTCAATAATCAAGATACATTTTCTCCAACATAACTTCTCCACAAGGTAAGAGTTAAACTCAATTCTCTCAAAATATCTCTTCAAACACTTTCTGCTTGACCGTTAACTCACACAGTCTCTCAGTCATGACAGCACTTTCTCCAGGTGACAATTAAACTGTTCCTCCCCCAAAGGAGAAAAAATATCTTCTTAAAGATATAATAACAGTACCCATAGTCTCTGTGGAAGATAATATTGAAACTGGTGGTTAGTTTACATCCATATACCATCGACAAATGCACACATGGAGATTAGGATGGCCGGGCCAATATAATGGCTGGCAGCCATTTTCCTAGGAGGAATAGAATAGGCAGGACCTTTCTATGTCATTGCAGCCAGAGCAAACATTCAGTAACTGTGGGTCGTTTTCTATTCCTTCCAGAACTCTAATAACATTCCACAAACTGGTTTAAAAATCTGCTCTGTGTCTCCTGAGGTGTCAGCTTTGGAAACAACTAAAGGCGCTAATTGGTAAATTTGACTCAATTGGTATTAGCATCTCCCAACTTGTAGTGAAAAGTCAGTTCAGAAATTCAACAAGTATTTATTACACGCATGAAGGAGGTAGGGGGTCAGAAGACATTACTACTTTAAAAGAGAAGTCCTAATCCTTTTGAAAAAGGCTTATCATTATCTCTGATTCCTGGGGGGATTGGTTCTCCAAGGGGGTATTGCATTGCTTCTCTTTTTTGCATTTATCATACTTTAACTCTGACACCAGGTCCCGATTAAAGGGTTAGAAAACGGGCCCTTTGAGGAGAATTATTTCAGTGGGGAAAAGATGGGCCAAGGAATGCGAGTGATGGTCCATGAATTTTAAATGTTATTACTGCAGACAAAGGCAGTCAGTTGTTCTTAGCTTTCACTGAGGACCAAACAAAGCTAAAACTGTGAGAAGGAAAAAAAAATAATAATTTGGAGGACATCAAATTTACAGATAGCTACTGGCCACTTTCCTGAGTTCAAATCTGGCTTCAGACACTAGCTATGTGATCCTGGGCAAGTCACTTAACCCCACTTGCCTCCAGAGAAAGAAAGAAAGGAAATGTTAATTCCCTTCCCTTGGGGGAGATGTTGGGTAGTGGCAGTATGGAAGCTGATGTAGTAGCTATATTATACCAGCTGCCTGAAACTGTGGGAGCACTCCCAGATCTCCAAAGAATTCTCTATTTCTGTCCAGGGCATGGCCATCCTTCCAGTCACCCAGGCTCATAAACCCAGTGTCATCATCAGCTTCTCATTGTCACTCACCCTACGCACCCAGTCATTGTCAAATCCAGCCACTTCTATCCCAATAGAATGTCTTGCATCCATCCTCTTCTCTTCTTTCACATAGTCACCCCTCTCAGCCAGATCCCCATAACCCCTGGCCTCCACAATTGCAAAAGCTTCCTAATTGGTCTCCCTGAGTCAAGTATCTCCCCAATTTAATCCATCCTCCACACAGTTGCCAACCCTGCCACTCTCCTTCTCAATAAACTCCTGTGAGTCCTTATCACTTTTAGGATCAAATATAACCTTCCCTATTCAGCATTTAAGATCTTTACAACCTCCCTTGCTTCACTAGTCTTTCCTCCCCACCCTGTGTACTTTACGCTCCAGGCCTACTGGCCTTCATGCCTCAGCCCAAGGTAGTACCTTTCAATCTCCCATCTCATGACTTTGCACAGGTTTTCCTCCCTGGTTGGAATGTTTTCATTTCTCGCCTCTGCTTCTTAGAATCTCTTGTTTCTTTCAGAAATTCAACTCAAATACCACACTCTGGAGGAGGCCTTTCCTGGTCCTTCCACCTGCTAATGTCTCCTTTCCTCTCTCCTATTCCCCATCCCTAAACATTTAGCTTTTTCGTTGCATGTGTCCCGTACATGTGCATGTGTCCCACCTCCCTCCCCATTAGACCATAAGCTCCAGGAGAAAAGGCATTCTTTTGCTTCGATGTTTGTATCTCCAGAACCTAGCTTGTTGAATGATTGATAAGATGATTTCTCCATGTCTTCTGATCCTGTATGATTTTCTTCCTTCTGTAAATTCTCCTTCAAGATTATGCCTCTTGAGGGTATCAATCTAAAACTCAGGCTATTTATTTTCTGTCATCCCTACTTAATGATTTGCCAATGGTCTTACTCAGAATTTAAACTTTCATCCCTGTTGTCAAGCAATGGAATGAGGCATTGTAGGGTTCCCACCGGAGCTGAAGAGTCATCTTCCCTGATAAGCTTTCAGAAGAGGTTAGCTTAACTGCCTATCTCTCAGTTCTTCTGAGGGTTTTGAAAGTCCCTTTATTGTCATCACCACTAACAAGCATTTATCAAGCCCCTATTAAATGCTAAAGCACTGTTCTGCTACCCTTTATGCATTTTTTTTTGCAGGTCAGGCTTCCAGGGGCAACTACTACCTCAGGTTCAAGGTACTCACTCAGTGGCTCCATATTCCTAAAACCATAGTTCATACGCCTCCACTAATGGCTTTACTTTTAATAATCAACCAAATAATTTAATAATCAACCAGTAGGAAGAAAAGAAAGATACAAGCATTTACTGAGTATCTAATATGTGCCAGGCGCTGTGCTAAATGTTTTACAAATATCATCTTATTTGACCCTCGAAAGAGCCCTGGGAGATAAGTGCTTTTGTTGTCTCCACTTTAGAGTTGGGAAAATTGAGGCCAACAGTGGTTAAGGCACTTGCCCAGGATCACATAGCAAGTAAGTGCCTGAGGCCTCATTTGAACTCAGGTCTTCAAGGGTGGCACACACCTATAATCCCTTGTACTGGGGAGACTAAGACTGGTGGATCCTTGGGCTCAGGGGCTGAGGAGGGCCCAAGCCAATCCAAAGTCTACACTAAACCAGAACTGTTATGATGAGTCACTGGAAGAGGAGGACCACCAGGCTACTTAGGGAGGAAAAAACTGGACCAGAAACAGAGAAAGGTTAAGTGCTGATTAGCTGATCAATACTGGGACTGGGCCCATGAGTAGCAACTGCACTTTCAACCTAAACAAGATAAGGAAACCTAGTTTTTTTGTTGTTGTATTTTTGAATCAGCCAATAAATACAATTAGTTCAAAGCAAAGGCATTTACTGAGATAGCAGAATAGCTATCCAACATCTCCCCTTTCCCCCATTAATAATCCTGGAGCATACTCTCCCACAAATGCATGCCCAGCACCAGTGGGAAGAGTGGGCAGTTGGGTACACAAACAGGGAGCTACACGTAGCCAAGGCAGCTCATGCTTCTGACATAGCAGGACACAGATTTCCTT
Source organism: Trichosurus vulpecula (assembly GCF_011100635.1). Lineage (NCBI taxonomy): Eukaryota > Metazoa > Chordata > Mammalia > Diprotodontia > Phalangeridae > Trichosurus > Trichosurus vulpecula. The sequence continues at coordinate 435,001,466 of NC_050574.1, read as the reverse complement.
TCTGTTCTCATAGTAACACCATGCTGCTCCCCAATGGGCACATCTCTGTTGGTCAGGTCACTCAGCTGGGCTCCCTTGGCTTGACCCCAGGGCTAATTCTCTCTTGAATCTATAGTGGACTTTCTTAATTGTTGCCAGAATCACACTATTTAGGACTGTCTCCGGGATTACATCTTTCTGACCATCTCCCTATTAGGTGCAAAGAGCTCCATGGATACGTGCCATGGTACGGGAAATCAATTAGTACCTTGATCAATTTCCCCTTGTGACACGTATGATAAGCACCAAATAAGGGCTGTAGACAGTAAGATCTATGGAGTTCACAGAGAGGAGGAGATCACTGTGGCCTGGTACAGCCAGAGAAACCTTTGCTGGGGGTGATAGGACTTAAGCTGAGCCTTAAAAACTAAGAAGGATTTCAACAGGCAATGATGGCCAGGCAAGGCCAGGAGATGGGTGGAGGGAAGAATAGTACAGCGTTTATGCCTAGGTGAGGAGATAGCAATGTGCTGGTCTATGAGTTGGTGAGGTTGTTTGAAATAGTCTGAGTGGTCTCTAGCAGCAAGCCTCTCCTCCCCCAGCTAAAACAACATGACTTCAGAGCCTCCCCAGTGGCTGACTCGGACAATTGAAAATTTGCTTTCTTTGTACAGTTTTTGACTCTTGTTGACAGTGCTTGGAATGGGAAGCCCAGTCTAAGGAGTAGCCTGAGTCCTTGGTGTATATGTTGCAGATTTTTTAAAGTCAGATCAGGAACATGACATGTGAATGCCCCAGGCAGAGTATGAACATTGCAGAGGGGAGGGTGGAAGAGCATATGTTATTGTTCATTGGAGACTTAGAGGCTTCGACGTAGCACATGTGGCTTTCCAACACAAAATAAATGCTTATATACCTTGGATGGTGGAATTTTCTAACATTAAAAATGTGTGCCTTTATAGAAAGTATTATTAAAACATGTCATCATCCTGTACCTCTGCTCTGCTCCTGGTATTTAGGGCCAACCCCTAGTCCCAGCTCTGATGAAAGTCCAATATCTATTCCCCAGCTTAGCCAAGAGGTCCAGAGGCATTACCTAGGCCTGACCTTTAATATTTGAGGAAGGAAACAGAAGGGGGTCAACTAGGATACCCCTCTGCCAAGTAGCCCATCTGTCCATGGTAGTTAATAAATTATACTGATATAGGGTTCCTAAGTAAGGCACTGTGTCAATGTAAGTATGAGGAAACCTCTGTATTTTTCTATTATATGATTAACTCAAATGGCTTCAGTGGACTTTCCTAATGCAGGAATTCAATTGAAGGGGAGAGGAATAAGAAGCTAGTAAACACCTTTTAAATTCTTGACAGCTTTTGAGTTTTTTCAGACATCAAAAGATAACATACTATAGATATATATTAAATAGAATAAAAATGCAGAAATCTTTCCTTATGCAGGATTTGAAAGCATTATATATGTCTATATATACACATATATGTATATGCATGTGTGTATATATATATACACACAGAGCACAGAGAGAAAGACAGAGATAAACACTTTTTTGAAAAAAATGTAGCTTGATTAGCTGGAACACCACAAGAAATTTAGTTTAAGAAAAAATTGGATAATTGGAAGAGACTAGAATACGGAGAATGTTAAATACACAAGTCAGCTGAGCATGCAGAGTTTATGGGGAACTCTGATTAAAGTGAAGTTTCAAATAATCAAAGTTTTAATGGCCCAGGCTTATTTGAATTTCTTCTGTGGAAAAGGGAGGTTAGATAACTCAAGCGACAAATTCATTGGGATATTTCTCATGCTTCCCAATTTGCACTGAGTCAGAGAAATGGCCGGGGTTTGGGATTGTTGTTGCTGTCCAAGAGACAGAGAAGATGGGCTTTCCACAAATGTGTTTATCCAAGAAAGTCTTCTGAATATGCTGAAAATACTCCAGAGAAGGAGGACCCTGCCCATCATACGGGTAAGACTCAAAAACCTGAAAAAGGTCAAGCAATGTGAATTTATAAATTTCCACAATGTTTATTGTAGGGATAGCAATTATCCCTATATCTCAGCCCTCCCAGATTCTCAGACCAGAATATTTCTACAGAGAAATGCATTTGACACTACTTAACAAATGATAATTCCAGATGTGCAAGAGGAAAAAAAAAGGCAGCAACCAAACCACTCATGATTTTTATGAAATCCTCATTGTGTACTGTCAGCCACATGGCTCTTCTTCTCTTTTTCCTTTTTCCTGGCAAAAGGTCTAGTTATATAGTACCTGGTCACTGTATTCAGGGGAAACAGCCACCCAGTGACAGGGAGGATTTTCTATTCACCTCGAGAAACATGGTGCGTCACATTGGAAACATGATTTCCTAATGAAATGGTTGGAGCGTACATAATTTATACGGTGGTAGAGAATGCTGACATGACACAAAGGACATTTGTTCCTGCCATTCCAGTAAGTACACATGGGTCAAATCGCTCAGGAATGAATCAGACTAGCATTCCCCGGGAAACAGCTCAGAGAATTGCCTCCTTCAGCGCTGGTTCTATAAAGTGTTAAAGATATTTACTACCTGTGTAAAAACTTGGCGATTCAGGCTTCTCTTTGGTACACAGAGTTGGGGAGAGTTGAACCCCCGCTGGACCCAACTCCTTTGAGCTAGAGTAAGAAAAGGGGGATTTGCTACATAATCATCCTTTGGCTTTCGATCACACTTTTCCTCTGGGACTCATTTTGCAAACATTAAACATCACAATGCCCCATTAGAAGGAGGCAAAGTGCTCATTTCACAGGTGGTGAGACCAAGACAGGGCTTGGTCTCCATGACACCAAACGACCTGCATGACAGACTTGTTCCACTGTACTCACTGAAATAATCTAGTAGAATTAATTCCAGCCGAAGTGGTCTGGAGTCCCTTACTTAAGGTCATACTTACGGAGTCATCCTCAAACAAAGGGGCAGAATACTAACTCCGGAGTCTCTGTGTCTTGTTTGGTCTTGGGTAGAATTGATGGCAAACGCCTATAAAAGCAGGAAACATTCCTAGCACGGAAGAGGACACTGCCAACTTCAGCTGAAAGGGAGTAGCTTGAGAGAGAGCTCTGTTTGATGTGTCTGAGACAGCTGTGTGATCCTGGGCAGGTCACTTGACCCTGTTTGCCTCAGTTTCCTCATCTGTAAAATGAGCTGGAGAGGGAAATTGCAAACCACTCCAGTATCTTTGCCAAGAAAACCTCCTAAATGGGATCACAAAGCGTCAGACAAGACTGAACAACAACAATGAATTTCTGAGCCTTATGATGTAATGGATTTGGGAGGAAGAAGGTTTAAGTTAAAATCTATCTTCACCCTCCAATTGTGTGATCTTGGTAAATCACTGGCTCTCTTTGAGTTCCATTTCATCAACAGTTAAATTAGGTTAATAATACCTAACCTACCTGCTTCACAAGGATGAAGGTAAGGATTAAATGAGACCAAGCACACTGATGACTCAGTTCTACCATTATGAAACCAAAGAACTGGTTTGTTGTTGCTGCGAGGGCTTTAAAGAATAGTGGAGGGGATAGCATGACCATATTTTGATCATGGTGAGGGGTGGGGGGAAAAAGGAGACCGTGACTGTGGTTTTAACAGTGTAAGAAGCTCCAAGTGTGGAGACACTGAGAGGTAGGACTGTAAGAGCAGAGCTTCAGAGACAGAGGTGACCCAACAGGCCAACTATTTCAACTCCTCATAAGGAACCTATTAGACCTACAGAGATTAAGGGACTTGTCCCAAAATCACAGAATTAGGATTCAAACCCAGGATCTCTGACTCCAGATCATAGCATTCGTTCCGCTCCACCATTCTAGTCTCTAAGGTAGGATCACAGGTCATTAATATAGAGCTGGAGGCGACCTAAGGGACCCTTCATTTTATGAGTAAGGACACTGAAACTCAGAGAAACTGAAGTCTCTTGCCCCAAATTGTACAAGTAAGTGTAGGGAGTTGACTGGAGGTTCCAACACAGTTTCTTTCCCTCCAGAGTGACTTCCCCAGTGAAGGTCATAGAAAAGAGGTAATGAAACAAATCTCCTCTTTCATGGCGCAGAGGTAGGGAACTATTAAGACAGAATATCATAGACATTGACAGACAAGACATCAGTATGTCTGTATCAGATGTTTTCTGCTTAATTGTTTTTCTTTGTCTTAAGAGAAGGTTCAGTCTAGGGTCAGGGGATGAGATGTGACCACACGTAAAGATAAAAGGCATCAGTAAAACATTTTTTAATGTAGCAGAGGACAGGGTTGGAGCACTGCCCATGTGTTCTGGCCCATTGCAAAGGAGTGTGCACCACCAGAGGCTCATCTGTCCCTTCCTGTGGAGCCAAAGTACATGTGCTTAGTGGGAAGCGTTCCAAAGCAACCCTCACTATCCTCTCTGCCCCCAATCCCATTTAAACATCAGTTGACTTGCCCATGGTCACACAGCTCATAAGAATCAGAGGCAGATCTGATTCTAGGTTCCCTACCCTCTGGTCTTCCTGGCTCCACTACCACTAGTCTATCGACTACACAATGCTGATTAACATCCTATTCTTGAAAGTGGTGAGACTTATCCTGCTGACGTGATCATTCAGGTACTGAGAACACTGATAATGTGGTGCCATCAGCTAAGTGACTCAGTGGGTCTGGAGTCAGGAAGACCTGAATTCAAATCTGGCCTCAGACGCTTACTAACTGTGTGACCCTGGGCGGGTTGCTTAACCCTGTTTGCCTTGGTTTCCTCATCTGTAAAATGAGCTGGAGAAGGAAACAGACAAGCGCTCCAGCCCCCTTGCCAAGAAAACACCTTAAATGGGATCACAAAGAGTCAGACAAGACTGCCCAACAACAACAGTCAATCCATTTTGGAGCTTCGTGGTGTAGTGGATTTGGGAAGAAAAAGGTTTAGGTTCAAATTCCTCCCTGCCTCCACAAATCGTGTGATCTTAGTAAATCACTGGCTCTCTTTGAGTTCCATTTCATCAATGGTTAAGTTAAGTTAATGATACCTAACCAACCTGCTTCACAAGGATGAGGTAAGGATTAAATGAGATCAGATATACAAAAGAGTATAGAGTGCTATGCAAATTAAAATGGCAAGTATTCCATTGACACCATTTTGGATGCTTAGGGGTGAATGGCAGTATCACAGTTAGGGTAGAAATCCCCCCATGACATCAACCAATCAACAAATGTTTATTAGGTGCTCCCTAAGTGGCAGGCATTCCGTTACTCTAATAACTGGGCATAGGAGGAAAAAGAGATAAGAATTCCTGCCCAGAGGCAGCTTGCACCCTAGTGGGGGCAGACAACCAATACAAAGACAGGCACACATAAGACACATACAAAGGGGAGATACTTGGTAAGCACACAGGAGGAAGCCTTAGGAAGGGGGAAAGGGGGGAAGTCAGGAGAAAGAGCTGGAGATGCCTCCTGCAGAAGGAGGGTTCTCCACTTGAGTCCTGAAGGAAGCACTGGGTTCCAAGAGTCAGAAGGGAGGGGTGAGTCCATTCTATGTGGAAGGAGGCCAGTTTGAAGGCCTGGAGAGGGCAGATGAGCAATAAGGAAATCATTATGGCAGGATTGCGATTTAGGACATGGAGGGGAGTAATGTATTTAAAAAAGCTATAACTGGAAAGACAGGAAGGAGCCCATTCGTGAAGAATTTTAAAGGGAGAGCATCTATGAATGGTGCCAGTGCTTTAAAAACTTCAACCTACCCACCTCAAATAATAACATCTTTCAACCTTTTTATACTATACCTGTGTAACAACAATGTTGCTAGTAGCTGCTGTGGGGGGTGTTAGGCCAACAACACCAGCACACAGGAGGGCAGCTAGCACAGGTTCTTTGATATGCTTTTCTAAGGAAAGCAACTTTAAGGGGTTTACAATCTCACTTTAATTAAACATACATACATCATTCACTTAGTTCAGGGGGAAAAGTCAGCACCTTGAACTTCAGAGAAAGCACAAACAGAAATGACAAGCAGAAATTATATAAACAGAACAAATAACCAAATCAGCAGACAGGGCTTCTGTCTGTCCATAGCAATACATACATAGTTACCAGAGAGAGAAGCACCAACATCTGAGTTTTCAAAGCTGGGGGGCTCCTTAATGGCTACCCAGAGTCTTGTTTGGCAAAATCACAGGAATGCTATTCCAATAAGTGAGCCCCCAAAGCAAAATTCTAAACTCAGAGTATATATATACTTCTTCAGGGTCAGAGAATGTCACAACCATGTGACTCAAACTCACGTGACTTAGGCTTTCTTGTGACTTAAGCAGGTCATCAAAGACTCTTGATTCAATCAAAGACTCTTGATTGAAACAAAGGCAAGGCTCAATCAAAGGTACTTGATTGCATAAGTGCTGAGAATCACTCCAAAAGGAAAAAACAGCAAAAAGTCCCACCCTGCTTGCCACTACAACATGGTGTCTCAAAAGTCTTCGTGGAGCTTGAAGATTACTTCAAACAAGTGTAACTTGTCTTACCCATTAAGGTCCTTCAGGGCAGGGTCTCTTTTCTCTATTTCCTCGTATGCCTAATATTTAGCTTAGGCCAAGTTCTTACTAAGACTTTTAGAACACCATATATAGGTTCTTTTCAATCTTCAGTCTTCACTAAAAGACAAATCTGTTTCTTCTGTGCTATCTCCCAGGGTTTAATCCTGTTACTCCTGAGTATAAGTGAAAATTTCCATTCTGGACAACCTGAGACACTAACTTCCTTCTGCGGACAAAATATGCACATGCAGTATTCGTTTCCAATCCATTCATTAAGTTGTCGGAAATGTATTTAATTGAGTTAAATTCAAAATGCCTACTATATGCAAGGTACTGTAAGATTGTATATATAAAGTCAAAATTCCAGTGAACGATTAGAGGATTCCCTTAGACCCATCATAATGGTAGAGGGACATGGCCCAGACTGAGCCAGAAGACCTGATATATGCATTATAAGTCATCAGTGGTTACTACTCTCAAGGTATGTCAGAGGCTGGTAGGTGGCACAGTGGACAGAGGGCTGGACCTAGGGTAAGAAAGACTTGAACAAATCTGCCTTCAGAAACTTCCTAGCCGTGTGATCTTGGGCAAGTCCCTTTACCTCTGCCTCAGTTTCCTAAGCTGCAAAATGAGGATAATTAGAGCACCCATCTCCAGGGCTGTGGTGAGGATTAAATGAAATATTATTTGTAAAATATTTTGCAAACCTCGAAATGCTTTAAAAATGCTGGTTGTTATAATTTATTTACTTGTGAAAGAGGTACGGAATAAAAAAGGAAGAGGAGAGTCTGAATTGAAACTGTGATACTAACCACATGAATACCATAGAACAGTTCTGTGCTGTAAGAAACAATGACTGTTATTAATACAGAGAAGCAGGAAAACAACATACACAGTGACCACAACAATGCAAATGAAAAATACAACAGCAAAAAACCTGAAGGCCGTGAAATGTTAACGATCAAGCTTGGCCCTAAAGAGGAGATAGGTAAAGGCACCACCCTCACTTCTTTGCAGAGATGGGACGCTCTGAGGATGGAATATTACATATAACTCTGCACTTTTTCAAAGTGCTGGCTCGTTTTGCAGCACTCTTTCTCTCCTTTTTTATTCTTTTTACAGGATGTGCATGTTACCCATGTAGTTTGTGTGTATGTCCACATAAGCTTATCTAAATGCTTTCAGGGTCATATACATACATGTGTACATATACACATATATGTATGTATAGATAGTGTGTGTACATGTGTGTATACATGTGTGGGGGTGGATGTGGAAGGGTATCTTTGGAAGCCTACAGGGAAACTTTGATTCCCACCTGGGAAAGAGCAGGAGAGTGGGGCCATGAGCCTGGCCTATACTGTTCTCCTTAGAAAAGGATTACCAGACTAGAGTTACATCTACTTGCCCTTTAAACATTTCTAGTTTAGGGAAATGATTTTTAGGCTCAAGCCATTTTCCCAGTAGCTATTCCTTAATGAGAAAGGTAAGCTCCAAGCTACATACTTCCCAGAAAATATTATTTACACAAAGATCATCACAACTAGTGAATAGCAAATAAACTTATTTATCCAAGCCAACAGCAAACAAAAATCAGAAAAGTTATAATAGAATAGAACGTACCAGACAAGACATAGCTTGAACAAACCCTCTCATTGAAAGCAAGATATCTCAGTTTAACTGAGAGAGAGGGAAAGTTTCCGATTTCAGCCAAGGGGAAATTCCCCAGTCTCAAGTGCAACAAAGATGGAAATTGGGTGCTTGTCAACTCAATGGCTCCTCTCTGTATCTTCTTCTTCCCAAAATCATTTTTCCCCCTCCAGGAGACTCTCTATGAAGTCAGCCTTGACCCAAGTTTGTCTTCTCTCACACCTAGAAACCAAAAGAAATTCTCTCTTCTTTCAAACTCTCACCAGTTTGATCCTTCAAATAGGCATACATAATTGAGTAATTCTTTCTACCAATGAAGTGAGTTTTATCCAAATGCACCAGACATGATCCCTGGATTACATATGTCTCTGGGAGAGGAAAGGGAAGACTATATTGGGAAATTCAAGTAATGCAAAAATAAATGATACCAATAAAATTTTATAAAAACAAATAATCCAAAAAAAATTCTATTAATGCTTTAAAAAGCTTACATTCTACTGGAATCCATTCCTATTCCCACACCTCAACATCTTGCTCTTGGCAATTCCTAGAAACAACTTTCCCATGGTGCTAATGAGGCAGCAGTTCTGGTCTGACCTACCTGAGAGACTTAGGAGACATCAACTCTTATTTGTCCAAACAGCGGGGATTTTTTTGGATCAAATGAAAATCCCAGTTATCCGTTTAGAAAATAATCTGGCCAAATCTTGTAACCTTCCTAAAGGGGGAAAGGAAACAAGCCAAGCCAAATGACATCACAAAAACTAAAAAGGAAGCGAGAGGTCTTGAAGACAAATCTAAACATCTTTAGAAGAAGATTTTATGTTAATGTCACTCAAACTTTGAAGAGCACAGGTATGCAGCAAGAAAATATGGGGGACAGTTAAACCCAACTCTTCTGAGATCTCCTTTTGGAGAGCCTACAATGTTAGTAGGACTTGATTACATCAGCATGATATTGTCTACAAATAGGAGCATCTGGAAGATGTCACCATTGGTACAGTGGATAGAGCACAGGGTCTGGAATCAAAGAAGACATGAGTTCAAATCCGGTGTCAGACATTTATTAGCTCTTTGATTCCATTTCCTCAACTGTGAAATTGGGATAATGATAGCCCCTACCTCACAGGGTTGTTGTGAGGACCATAATGAGGTAATATTTGGTTTTTTTAAAAACCCACAAATATAAAGCACTTAGCACAGTGCCTGGCACATAGCAGGTGCAATATAAATATTTATTCCCTTCCTATCTATATAGGGAGTCCCTCTCTAACTTGGCCTCCATGCTGAATCTATTTACATGACAGTGGTGGACGTTTTTACTGAGCACCTGCTGTTTTACATCTTGCTTGATATTAACAACCACAGGATCAAACCAAGCCATAGTATGCCTGAATATCAGTATCTTGTAATCTGATTAGTATATCCATTGATGGACCCAACGGGCTCAGGCACTGTACCCTCTCCCTCTCTACTAAGAGGCACATCTGCTCTGGATCCAGGTATGTGGTCTGGACTGACCACCTGAATAAGAATCAGACTCCTTTTCTAATACTTTTTGACTTATTTTACCCTCAGCCCAAAACATTGGGAAGAATTTACTTAAAGCTTAGGTTTGTTTCATGTGTAGGATCTCCACAAATTGTTAGTACAAAGGTATTCAATATACAGTGTAAATCAGATATGGGACAGGTATTTATTTCCTCCACACAAAAAGAATGCTTAACATAAAAGGCTGTCAAACATATCAACAAGAATTTTAAATACTAGTAACTTCTGACATAATTAGTTTTATACTAGTGGGTTGAGATAAACATAAAAATGGATAGCAGTTTGCAAGAACCCTGAATATACATTCCTACATTTTGCCTCAGTTTCGCACTGCCCAGCAATTTCCTCCAGGTCCGTGTCTTCTGGAAAGCCAGGCCATGGTTTATGCTCCTTCCCTTACTAGCAGTATCCTCCAAATGCTGCAAGTCAGTTCCAGGATCTCTAAACCTCTCAAACTCATAGGATTACTTCCAATATTGGATATATCCATCTTAGGATTACTGTTCTCAAGAAAAGAAACAGTAGCTCTCCCCGCTCAGTGGTCAATTAAGGGAAATTTCCTCATTATCCCCAAAGCACGCAAGTTCTTCAGCATTAATTCACACATGGCCAGTTCTAAGTAAGCAAGGCAGCTCTGCATATGTCTTATTACATGTGATTTTGACACAGACATGGGAAATTCCTTGTTAAAGGAGAGCCTTGAAGGCATCCTGTTGCTCTACTAAATCAAGTGTTCTTTTATAGAAAGCTAATAACATGCACAGTAGGATTTGTACACTCTCTACATCTTTCAATCAATTGTGTGATCATCGATAAGCGTTTAATTGACTGATACAAGCTAAGCATTGTGCTAGCCATTGGGAATGCAAAGACAAACTGTAACCAATCCCTGCCCCCATCAAGCTCATATTCTCTTTGTGGTGGTGAAGATATGACCTACAGTGGAATAAGGTGGCTAGAGGATAGAGCACAGGGCCTGGAGTTGGAAAGAACTACCGCAAATTTAAATCCAGCCTCAGGCATTTACTGGCCTTGTGACCTTGGGCAAGTCACTTAAATCTTTTTGCCTCTGTTTCCTCATCTATAAATTGACCTTCAGAAGGAAATGGCAAACCACTCTAGTATCTCTGCCAAGAAATTCCCAAATGGGGTCATGAAGAATGGGACACAACTTAAATGACTCAACAGGTATGGAATATCACTTGTGAGTACTTGCCTTTTGCCTGTTAAATATTCTCATCAAAGAAGTCCTCAATATGTGTGCATCCCATAAATTTTTGTATAAATGGTAAAGTAGGCATATGGATCAGCAGTAATTGATATGCTTACCTTTTTTTGAGTGATAATGATGTCTGATATTTTTTCCTACACCTTTGGTACCCTCCCCTCTTTCAAATTCCCTGAGAATAGTCCCTTGAAACTGATTTGTCTCCATCCGGCATGAATCTCCTCTGTGGACATTTGGTCTGGTCCAGCTGCTTTTTCCGTCTCTGCTTTCTTCAGTGTCATTTCACTTCCTCAGGGAGCACATCTGGGAATGCGATGTTATAGGCCAAATGTGGTGGACAAAGGTGTCTTTGGTGAAAAAAGTTTATTACAATAATCTTTGTAGATCAGTTTCATTTTGTGTCCTCTCTCCACTTTCATCTTTAAATGCCTCAGGATGATTTTGCTTAATGAGGTCTATCAGAAAATTTTCTTCAAACTTGTTTTCACTGCTTCTTCCATTCTGTAAGGCAATATTACCCATAATCTTTCACTATCTTTCATCATAAGATTGTTTTTAATATGTTATACTGCTGTTACCATTAGCTGCTTCCTGTCTAAATGACAGATATGTAAAGAATTTCATTTTTATGATGTTGTTTGATGTTCAACATATTCAACATATCCCAATTTATGTTCATGTTTATGTTATATAGATATGAGATTTCTATGTAGTTTACAAACTCTTGACCTCTTTCATACTTTACTCCAGAGCTACATTTTCCATTTTTTCCCTTTATACTCACCTTTACAATGAAATCATTGAGTATCAAAATATATGCTGATGTAATTTGGAGGGTCTCATGTTCTCTGTAGAACTGCATTGGTTTTCGATCCTCTTCATCTGGTAGTAACACGTAAGCCACAATTATTTTCATAGTGGTCTTTTGGCAAATACTCATGTGAGCTCTGAACTATGAAGCGACCAAATATCCCACGAAATCATGTTTCTTAGTGCCTTAGGATAGCCCACAAAATCACGTTTCTCATTGCCTTGGGATAGCCCACAAAATCATGTTTCTCGTTGCCTTGGGATAGCCCACAAAATCATGTTTCTCATTGCCTTGGGATAGCCCACAAAATCATGTTTCTCATTGCCTTGGGATAGCCCACAAAATCATGTTTCTTATTGCCTTGGGATAGCCCACAAAATCATGTTTCTTATTGCCTTTAGATAACAGACTTAAAACTCTTTCGTAGTCTTCAATGACATACCCAATAACTTATAAATATGGCTTGGAGAGCAGGTTCCCCAAATTAAATCCCTTTCTCTCTCCCTCTCTCCCTCCCCTCCATCCAAGGCATCTCGAGCTTGTAGCAGAATGATTGCTCAGTCCCACAAAGCTTTTCTGCACTCTCAGGTGATTCTCCAGTAATCTGAAGAAGCATGTGTATCGCTTATGCTATTTGGCACCCCTCAGAGCAAAAAAATCAAAGCCCCATACTCAGAGCCCATCCTGCAAGCATTACAGGAAGCAGCATACCAGGGAGCCTGGCCAGAGCAGAGATAGTGAGAGCAGGGACAACATCAGGGAACAGTACATATCACTGTCTGTTAAATTTGGCTAACTGCACAAGCATCTATTTACTCAGGTCCTGGAGTTTTAAAGCAGGAAGAAACCTTAGAGATCATCTAGTCCACTCCCTCATTTTAGAGGTCACAGGACCATAAATCTAGAGCCAGAAGAGACCTCAGAGGCTGCCTCCCAAAAGGACACATTTTCTCAGCTTTATTCCGGCTTCAACCAGGATAGTGAGAAGTCCTGGCATAGGAAGATCAGTCCAAAAAGATCGATATGGATAGCTTAGAGAAAAGAAGCCTTAGGAGGGGGGATAGGGGTAGGGCATGCTGAAGGGCTGCCAGGGGAAGAGGGATTCAATTTCTACTACTTGGCCCAAGAGACCACAACTAGAAGTGACCAAGCAAACTGTGGTACACACATATATGGAATATTACTGTGACATAAGAAATTGAGTATTTGAGAAATGGTAAATGAATCAATGCCGAGTGGAGTAAGCAGAACCAAGAAAACAATATACACTGCGACAACAAAGTAATTGGACAGAACAAAAAAATCTTAATGTTGCATGATTAAAATAACCAGGTGTGACCCCTAAGAAAAGATAAGAAAAAGCACCTCTGTCCCTTCTTTGCAGAGGCAGGGGGCTATGGATGCACAACATCACATATACTATCTGACTCAATTGATATGTGGACTAGTTTTACTGAACTGTTTTCTTTCCTTCTTTCCTTTTCTTTTTTCTTCCTTTCTCCTTTCTTCCCTCCTTTATTTCTTCATTCCTTCATTTCTTCCTTCCTTTTTCTTCCTTCATTTCTTCCTTCTTCCTTCCTTCCTTTCTGACTGGGTCTCTATCTCACCTGTGCTTTCTTTCACTTCTTCCTTTCCTCTCCTTTTCTTGTCTTTTCTTTTTCTTCAGGCTGCTTTCCTGATATACATGGCGTAGGTCCAGCAGACCCCACTGTTGCCCTGTTTTTCTGATCTGTGCTGATGCGCCTTGGGGCCCTCTGCTCCCAAGAACTTACTATCTTACCCCAAATCAACTTAAGCCCCGCTGCAGCTCACAACTACTGAACTCAAGTGATTCACTGGGCTGACCCTCCCCCAAAAGCGGGGATTACAGTCACGTGCCACCACACCTGGCGTTTTTATTCTTTGCCACAAGGAATGACTCCTTGGGTAGAGGAGGGCAAGACAAAATATATAGTCAAAAGCAAAGGAGATATAAAAGGAAAAAATATGAACAAGAAACAGTTTTTAAAGAACCAAGAGCAATAGGTGAAAAGTGAAGAAAGGCTTATTTCAGTTCAGCATAAGGGAAAATGCACTAACATATCTGTCTAACATAAATAGAATATGCTGCCTAGGGAGGCAGTGAGCTCCCCATCCCTGAGGGTTTTCCAGCAGAGCTTTAAAATTTCTTATCACAGATGCTACAGAGGGAGTACACATTGCACTGGATGACCTCTGACACCCCTTCTGCATTGAGATTCTGTGATTCTAAAAATACGCCTTTTTTTCATAGGCAATTCAGGACAAATTAGAATAGATAACTTTAGGAAATGGATGTTGGTGACCTGAATTCCTAAACTTGTACTTCTTAGCCCCTGGGTGAGACTGGACGGTTAACCTGAAACTTTCTCTTAGAACAAATCTCCTTCTTCCCCTCCCCCTCCCAGAAACAAGCCAGGGAAACATTTCCCCATTTGATAGATTTATTAATGGAAAAACTGAGACAGAATGGGATCTGAGTGATTTGCAAAATACTGCCTGGAAGTCAGTGCTGGCTGGTAAGGGATTGGGAAAGCAGTCAGTAGTCAGTTCAGGGCACAAAGGATGACCTAACAGGGCTGCTGCAGAGAATACGGCCCAGGCTCCCAGAGGAATTCCATGTGCTTTGTCCCAGGACCAAATAGCACCTTCAGCCTTAAGCCTTTCAAAGCCCTCTGTAATGCACCTGGCTAACCTTGACTGGCTTATGCGCTGGCCAGGCTATATCTGGGGTGCAGCTTACAGCTCTAATCACAGAAACCAGGGAACAGCTGTGAAGTCCCAATGAAATTTGGCATCTACCAGGCTGGTCTGGATTGAGACTTTGGCTAGAAAGGTGAAAACCCTGTTTCCCATTTGTGACCTCTCTGCTTCCTGCCCATTACTTCTTTCTGATACAAATTGCAGAAAGAAAAAAATATATTTAAATGGTCTTGATGAGGAGTGGGGAGAAAAATGGGAAAAGTCTGCTGTCTGCTATGGTGGGTCAAGATCTCATTGAAACTATCTGGAGATTCAGAGCCTTGGATTATTATTATTAATATTAATATTAATATTAATTAATTATTAATAATAACAATACAAAGCCTCCTATGAAGAGATGGGAGGGGGAGGAAGATGTTAGAGATCTTCATTCTTGGCTTCTCTTTGAGCCGCACGACCCTCCTCGCTTCAGTAATAATAATGATAATTTAAACAGTGATTTTAGAGCTTAAGGCTTAGAAAACCCTCCCTTACTACAGATCTCTGAGGCAGGCAGTGGAGATACTGTTCCAGGTTTACAAATGAGGGAACCGAGGCTCAGATAGGTCACGTGACTTGCCCACATAGTTACCTACCCATCTCTTTGCTTCAAGTCTCTCCCCTCTGTAATCCATCCCCCACAGGGCTGCCAAAGTGATTTTCCTAAAATTCAGGTCTGATCGTGTTACTCCTTTACTAAATAAATTCCAATAGCTCCCCTACTAGGGCAGCTAGGTGATGCAGTGGACAGAGCACCAGGCCTGGAGTCCCAGAGTTCCAATCTGGCCTCAGACATTTACTAGCTGTGTGACCCTGGGTGAGTCCCTCAGTTTCCTCATCAGTAGAGTGAGCTGAAGAAGGAAATGGCCTCAGACATTTACTAGCTGTGTGACCCTGGGTGAGTCCCTCAGTTTCCTCATCAGTAGAGTGAGCTGAAGAAGGAAATGGCAAACCACGCCAGTATCTCTGCCAAGAAAACCCCAAATGGGATCACGAAGAGTCGGACACGGCTGAACAACAGACTATGTACCACTCAAGCAGCTCTTGTGCTATTAGTGGATGAGACGTTGGACTCTAAGTTATCAGAACCCGATTTCAAATCCCATCTCTGACACTTACGAACCACGTGATCCCAGCAAACTGCTTCATTTCTCTCAGCCTGTTTCCTGAGATGCACAATGGGTAAATGATAGCGCTTACTTGCTTGTCGTGAGCATAAAATGAAATGATGTATTATTATTATTTATTATTATCAATAAGGAGGGCTTACAAAAAAGTTCTTGTTTATCTTGTTATTAAATGATAAGGAAGTCCTTTATGACATTTATTTTTGCTTCAGGACTCAACATTTAAACTTTCGTCACTAGAAATGATCACTAGCAGAGTATGCCAGCTCTCATCCCATAAGGAAGATAGCATAGGGTCCTGTGTTTAAGTCCCGAAGAGCACCAAGTGCTGCTGACGGAAATGGTGTGCTCTGAATTTTATTTGCTATGGGGAATTTGGTTCAATCTTCAAAATTTTCATCTTGGACAATCAGCTGAAGGGGAGCAAGGTTCCTGGCAATGTGCTATGTATGCTTTAGCAATAGGACTAGTTGCCTATGAAAATGAAAGAGAATCTATGAAATTTAATCAGAAAGGAATGAGGTCAAAACCAAAAAGAAAGCCAAATCAGAAATCATTGGTTTTCATTCTAATTTGGAGGAGGAGGCAATGTAGTAGAAAATGTGCTGCATTTGAAGTCAGGAGAACTGAGTGAGAATTTATATGGAAAAAATCATGGGTGTCCAGATAGAAGACCTAGGTTCGAATTCCGATCCTGCAACTTAACTTGTGTGACCTTGGCCTCCTTCCCTCCCGCAACAGAGATTAATTTTCCTAAGAGACAAAGCAATTTCAGGAACTGATTGTCTCCTGTTCCTCTGATGCAGCATCCTGGTCACCTAAGGGCATAAAAAGTCCCACCCATGAGAGGTCCAGGACCCTGAGACTTGCTGAAACCATATGAGTCACCATGTCCTTCATCAATCATCATTATAGCCACATGCATTTCCACATGGAGACAAAGGCGGGGGCCATTTCTAGATAAACTAAGTGCCACTGTATCCTTTTTTAAAATAGATCCTTGCCGTGTTAGTATAAAATAAAAATAAAATTCCTTTAAAGTTCAATGATTTTTGCCTACCTTATTTTGTCCCAACCTTTTATTCATTAAGAGAGTGCTGCTGTCAAAGCCACCTCCAACAGATACTATCAATCAGTCAGTCAACAAACATTTATTAAGTGCCTAAAATACGCCAGACGCTTGCAATGGGGGGGGCTGGTTCGTGGGCAGCCCCATCAGTTTGCTAAGATAGTGTCATCCACATGGACCACATTAAGGAGTTGTGTCTGGGAGAATCTTGGGGACTGTAGTATGTGTGGGCATTCTGTTACTGCCCTAGTTGGCATATCATGTGGTTGGGAGGAGCCTTTTTCTATCAACTGTGTAATTGGAACTGTCAGAGTCTTCAAAAGAGCTTGAGTCAGCACTGGCTAAAGCTTTGCTGTATTCTCATCTGAGGGGATGAGGTGATTCATTCATTTGCTTCTGGTGAAAGAACCATGCTAAGGGGGAAGGGCAGTGGAGCTTTCTTCTGCTTCTTATTGCCCTGAGAAATGGGCTTGAGTTCTTGGCCTTTTCATTCTCCCATCTGGGTCTGGAACAGGAGTAATATGAGAGATCAGGAATACCAGCTGGATGTTACCACCAGCCCAGCATCAATATCCTGAGAAGTACAGGTCCAGGACTTCAGCCCAGTGGAAGCTTTCATTCAAGCCACATGTGGATATGAACAATGTGGGAACTACACTAAGTTTCAAGTCTATTGCCCTAGAAACCAAGGTGACATAGGGGAGATTATGCCCCCTGAGGTACTGGGGAAAATATTTGTACGTTTGTTCTTGCTATGTCTGTGAAGCAAATATCCCTTCATATCAATCAATGTTTAGGGGTTAAATGCACCTATAGTACTAGGTACCGGCCCCCTAAAAACTGAGGGAACACAGTCAAAGGAGGCTCACGTTGATGGCACAAACTAGAGATTCTTCCAACCCCTCAAGGCACCTGAGAAGTCCAAGAGGGGGAGATGTAACAGGCCTGGCCCTGAGAAAGTGGAGCCAGAGTCAACCATGTTATACACTGTACTAGGTACTGGGAACACATAGATAAAAATGAAACAGTCTCTGCCTTCAAATATGTTACATTCCATCGGAGGAGATAAGATATAAGACATAAGCAAATATATCCAAAATAAATACAAGTTAGATTTTCCTGGAGGGCATTAGGGACTGGAAGGAAGCAGGAAGAGCTTCATGTAGGCGGTGCTTGAGTAAGGTTTTGAAGGAAATGAGGAATTTGAAAAGGGAGAGGTGAGGTGGGAATGGATCATTCCAGGAATCTCAGTGCAAAAGAATGGAGTCAAGAGATGGAATATCCTGTGTGTGACAACCAGCAAGAAAACCAATTTGGGAGTACAGTGTGGAAAGGGGCATAAGACTCAATGAGGTGGAAAATAAATATAACGAATGAATGAATATAAACAACAAATATAATGAATGAATGAACAAATATAACAAAATGAATGAATGAATGACTGAAACCTCATAAAAGAGATTTTGGCCAAGATGTGAAGGACATTAAACCCAAACAAAGGAGCTAACATTTAATCTTAGAAGTAACGGAGAGCTTTTTGTGGTTGTTCAGTCATGTCCAACTCTTCGTGACCCCATTTGGGGTTTTCTTGGCAGAGATACTGGGAGTGATTTGCCATTTCCTTCTCCAGCTCATTTTACAGATGGGGAAACTGAGGCAAATAGAGTTAAGTGACCTGCCCAGGTCAGCTAGTAAGTGTCTGAGGCTAGATTTGTACTCCAGAAGATGTGTCGTCTTGGCTTTAGGCCTGGCACTGTATCCATTGTGCCACCCAGCTGCCCCAAATCCAGAGATACACACTGCTAGGATAAGAATCACAATTTGACAAAAAACGGCTAGGAAAATTAGAAATCAGTCCGGGAGAAATTAGGCTTAGATCAATGCTTTCATGATGTACCACAATGAACTTTAAATGGCTTCAATATAAAGGGTCCTGTCATAACCAAAATAGAGGAAAATAGAAAATACTTTTTATAACTATGGTTAGGGAAAGAGTTCTTGCTTAAACAAAGGAGAAAGAAGATCAAAGGAAATAAAATATATGATTTTGATTAAATAAAATTGAAATGTTTTTGCATAAATCATCGATGCAGATAGAATTAGAAGGAAAACAATTAACTGGGGAAAAAATCTCTATAGTAAATTTTTCTGATAAAGGTCTGATATACAGGAAAACCTGGAAAGACTTATATGAACTGATGCTGAGAGAAGTGAGCAGAACCAGGAGAACACTGCACACAGTAACAGTCACAGTGTGTGAGGACTGATTTTTATAGACTTAGCCCTACTCAGCAATAAAAGGACCTAAAACTTTTCCAAAGGACTTATGATGGAAAATGCCATCCACATCCAGACATCCAGAGAAAGAACTGTGGAGTTGGAATGCAGAGTGAAGCAGACTATTTTCTCTTTTGTTTTGTTTTCTTTCTCATGGTTTCTCTCATTCGTTATAATTCTTCTATGCAACATGACTAATGTGAAAATGCGTTTAACAGAAATGTATGTGTAGAGCCCATATCAAATTGCATGCCATTTTGGGGAGGGAGGGAGAGAAAATTTAAAACTTATGGAAGTGAATATTGAAAACTGAAAATAAATTAATTAATTACTTTTTTAAAAAAGTATCATCCAAAAAAAAATAAAGCTCTGATATCCAAGATATGCAGGGAATTGACACAAATATGAAAAGAATAAGAAACGTAACCTAATAGATAAGTGGTCCAAAGATATGAACAGGCAGTTCTCAAGGGAAGAAATACAAGTTGGCAACCAGCATATGAAAAAAAAAATTCATATCACTAAAAATAAAAGAAAGGAAAGGAAAGGAAAATTAAAACAATTCAGAGGTTCTACTTCACATCTGTCAAATTGGAAGAGATGACAAATTTGGAAAGTAACAATTGTTGGAGAAGCTGAGAGAGGAGAGGCTCCATGGTGAGTGGAGTTGTGAATAGGTGAGACCATTCTAGAAAGCAATTTGAAACTATGCCCCCCAAAGCTATATTGTGCATACCCTTTGAGACAATGATACCATTTCTAATTACATACATCAAAAAGAACAAAGAAAGAGACCCATATGCACAAATAGTAGTGATAGCAGTTTTTGTTTTAAAAAAGAACTAAAAACAAAGTTGGTTCTCTTCAGGAATGATTGAACAAATTAAGGTATATGAATATAATGGAATACTTTTGTAACTTAGATTATCAGATTTATTGGCATATAATTGGGTGAAATAGCTCCTAATAATTGTCTTAATTCCCTCTTCATTAGCAGTGAATTCACCCCTTTCATTTTTGATACTGATAATTTGGTTTTCTTCTTTCCTTTTTTAGATCAAATTAACCAATGCTTTATCTATTTTATTGGTTTTTTCATAAAACCAGCTCCTAGTTTTATTAGTTCAATGATTTTCTTACTTTCAATTTGATTAATCTCTCTTTTAATTTTTCAGGATTTCCAATTTGGTGTTTAATTGGGGATTTTTAATTTGTTCTTTTTCTAGGTTTTATAATTGCATGACTAATTCATTGATCTGCTCTTTCTCTGTCTTATCAACGTAAGCATTTGGAGACATAAATTTTCCCCTAAGTACTACTTTGTCTGCATCCCATAAATTTTGGTATGTTGTCTCATTGTTGTCATTCTCTTTAATGAAATTATTGATTGTTTCTATGATTTGTTCTTTGACCCACTTATTCTTTAGAATTATATTATTTAGTTTCCAATTACTTTTTAATCTATCTCTCCATTGTCATTTATTGAATGTCATTTTTATTGTATCATGATCTGAAAAGGATATATTTAATATTTCTGCTTTTTTGCATTTGATTGTGAGAGCTTTATGCCCTAATTCATGATCAATTTTTGTGTAGGTGCCTTGTACTGATGACAAAAAGGTATATTCTTTTCTATTCCCATTCAATTTTCTCCAGAGATCTAACATATCTAAATTTCTAGAATTCTATTTGCCTCCTTAATTTCTTTCTTACTTGTTTTTTGTTTAGATTTATCTAGTTCTGAGAGGGGAAATTTGAGGTTGCCCACTAGTGTAGTTTTATTGTTTTTTTCCCTCTTATAACTCATTTAACTTCTCTAAATTTAGATGCTATCCAGGGGTGGGGACCCTGTGCCCTCAAGGCCACATGTGGCCCTCTAGGTTCTCAAGTGAGGCCCTTTGACTGAATCCAAACTTCACAGAATAAATACAATAAATACAGAAAAATACCATTTTTGTTCTGTGAAGTTTGGATTCAATCAAAGGGCCATACTTGAGGACCCTGAAGGTCACATGTAGCCTCAAGGACACAGGTTTCCCACCCCTGTACCATTTGGTGTATATATGTTTAATATTGATATTACTTCATTATCTATGGTATCTTTCAGCAAGATATAGTTTCCATCTTTATCTTTTTTTTTTTAATTTAAATTTATTTATTTGACATATTTAGTTTCCAGCATTGATTTTCACAATAGTTTGAATTACAAATTTTCTCCCCTTTTCTACCCTCCCCCCCCACTCCAAGATGGCGCATATTCTGGTTGCCCTGTTCCCCAGTCAGCCCTCCCCTCTATCACCCCCCTCCCCTCTCATCTCCTTTTCCCTTCCTTTCTTGTAGGGCAAGATAAATTTCTACGCCCCATTGCCTGTGTATCTTATTTTTTAGTTGCATGCAAAAACTTTTTTTTTTGTTTGTTTTTGAACATCTGATTTTAAAACTTTGAGTTCCAAATTCTCTCCCCTCTTCCCTTCCCACCCACCCTCCCTAAGAAGTCGAGCAATTCAACCTAGGCCACATGTGTATCGTTATGTATAACCCTTCCATAATACTCATGTTGTGAAAGACTAACTACATTTTGCTCCTTCCCAACCCATCCCGCTTTATTGAATTTTCTCCCTTGACCCTGTCCCCTTTCCAAAGTGTTTGTTTTTGATTACCTTCACCCCCATCTGCCCTCCCCTCCATCATCCCCCCCCTTTTATTTTTTTTTCTTCCTCCCTCTTCTTTCCTGTGGGGTAAGATACACAACTGAGTATGTATAGTATTCCCTCCTCAGGCCAAATCTGATGAGCACAAGGTTCACTCATTCCCCCCTCACCTGCCCTCTCCCCTCCTCCCCCAGAACTGCTTCCTCTTGCCACCTTTATGTGAGATAATCCACCCCATTCTATCTCTCCCTATCTCCCTCTCTCAGTATGATGCTCTCTCATCCCTTAATTTCATTTTATTTCTTTTAGATATCTTCCCTTCATCTTCAACTCACCGTGTCACACATATATATATACACATAGATATATACATACATACACATTTACTTATATATATATATACATAAACATATATATATATGCATATTCCCTTCAGCTACCCTAATACTGAGGTCTCATGAATCATCCATGTCCTCTTTCCATGTAGGAATGTAAACAAAACAGTTCAACTTTAGTAAGTCCCTTGCAATTTCTGTTTCTTGATTACCTTTTCATGCTTCTCTTGATTCTTATGTTTGAAAGTCAAATTTTCTATTCAGTTCTGGTCTTTTCACTGAGAAAGCTTGAAAGTCCTCTATTTTATTGAAAATCCATATTTTGCCTTGGAGCATGATACTCAGTTTTGCTGGGTAGGTGATTCGAGGTTTTAATCCTAGCTCCATTGACCTCCAGAATATCTCATTCCAAGCCCTTCGATCTCTTAATGTAGAAGCTGCCAGATCTTGGGTTATTCTGATTGGGTTTCCACAATACTCAAATTGTTTCTTTCTGGCTGCTTGCAGTATTTTCTCCTTGATCTGGGAGCTCTGGAATTTGGCGACAATATTTCTAGGAGATTTCTTTTTGGGATCTATTTGAGGAGGCGATCGATGGAGTCTTTCAATTTCTATTTTGCCCTGTGGCTCTAGAATATCAGGGCAGTTCTCCTTGATAATTTCTTGAAAGATGATATCTAGACTCTTTTTTTGATCATGGCTTTCAGGTAGTCCAATTATTTTTAAATTATCTCTCCTGGATCTATTTTCCAGGTCAGTGGTTTTTCCAAGGAGATATTTCACATTGTCTTCCATTTTTTCATTCCTTTGGTTCTGTTTTATAAGATCCTGGTTTCTCATAAAGTCACTAGCTTCCACTTGCTCCAATCTAATTTTTAAAGTAGTATTTTCTTCAGTGGTCTTTTGGACCTCCTTTTCCATTTGGCTAATTCTGCCTTTCAAGGCATTCTTCTCCTCATTGGCTTTTTGGAGCTCTTTTGCCATTTGAGTTAATCTGTTTTTTAAGGTGTTGTTTTCTTCAGTGTATTTTTCAGTATTTTTTGGGTCTCCTTTAGCAAGTCATTGATTTGTTTTTCATGGTTTTCTCGCATCCTTCTCATTTCTCTTCCCAATTTTTCCTCTACTTCTCTAACTTGCTTTTCCAAATCCTTTTTGAGCTGTTCCATGGCCTGGGACCAGTTCATGTTTTTCTTGGAGGTTTCTGTTGTAGGCTCTTTGACTTTATTAATTTCTTCTGTCTGTATGTTTTGGTCTTCTTTGTCAGCAAAGAAAGAATGCAGAGTCTGAGACTGAATCTCGGTGCGTTTTCGCTGCCTGGCCATAATCCCAGCCAACTAACTTGACCTTTGAGTTTTTCAGTGGGGTATGACTGCTTGTAGACTACAGAGTTCTATGTTCCACGTTTGGGGGGGAGGTGCCAGCTCTGCCGCACCAGCACTGCTCCTTCCCCAAGGACCCCCAGCCCGAACTGGGCTCAGATCTTCGGCAGGCTGTGCACCCCTGCTCTGATCCACCACTTAATTCCTCCCATCAGGTGGGCCTGGAGCCCGAAGCAGCAGCAGCCATAGCCGCCCCACCTCCGCTGCCCCCGGGGCTGGAAGCCGAACCACGAACTCCTTCCACTCCCGCAGCTTTTCCCACTAACCTTCTCAGCAGTCTTTGGTGTTTGTGGGTTGAGAAGTCTTGTAACTGCTGCAGCTCACTGAATCAGGGCGCTAGGGCCCCCTCCGCCCGGCTTCTGGTCTGGATGGTCCAAGTCGCTCAGGCTGGGCTCTGCTCCACTCCGTTCCCAGCTCCCAGCTCCGTGCAGGATAGACCTCACCCAGAGACCATCCAGGCTGTCCTGGGCTGGAGCCCTGCTTCCCTCTGCTGTTCTGTGGGTTCTGCCGTTCTAGAATTGGTTCAGAGCCATTTTTTATAGGTTTTTGGAGGGGCTCGGCAGGGAGCTCAGGCTGGTCCCTGCTTTCCAGCCGCCATCTTCCATCTTTATCTTTTT
The DNA here is from genome assembly GCF_011100635.1 of Trichosurus vulpecula. Classification (NCBI taxonomy): domain Eukaryota; kingdom Metazoa; phylum Chordata; class Mammalia; order Diprotodontia; family Phalangeridae; genus Trichosurus; species Trichosurus vulpecula. Next base: position 434,977,482 of record NC_050574.1, on the reverse strand, counting down.
TAATTAGGTCTATTTTTGCTTTTGCTTTATCTGAGATCATGATTGCTACCGCTACTTTTTTTTTTTAACTTTAGCTGGAGCGTAATAGATTCTGCTCCAGTCCACAACCTTTACTCTGTGTCTCTCTGCTTCAAATGTGTTTCTTGTAAAGAGCATGTTGTTGGATTCTGGTTTTTAATCCATTCTGCTATCTGCTTCCATTATATGAGTGAGTTCACCCCATTCATATTTATAGCTATGATAACTAACTGTATTTCCCGCCATCCTATTTTTCCCTTTTTTATCTTTCTCTCTCTTACCTTTCACCCTGTCCCTCCTCACAAATGTTTTACTTCTGACCTCCTCCACTGCCTCCCCCAATCCACCTTCTTTTTTATAAACTGCCCTCCCTTATTCCCATCTTTTTTTTTTAAATTTCCCTATAGGGTAAGATAGATTTCTATACCCAAGTGAGTGTGTATGTTATTCCCTCTTTGAGCCAATTCTGATGAGAGCAAGGTTCAAGTGTTGCCCAGCAACAATACCACCTTCCCCTCCACAGTAACAGCTCCCTCACATCTTTTTTATGTGAGATAATTTACCCCATTCTATCCCCCCTTCCCTCTTCAACCAGTGCAATCTTCTTTCTTACCTCTTAATTTTGATTTTTTGGATATCATCCCATCATTATCTCATACCCACACCCTCTGTCTATGTATATTCCTTCTAATTGCCCTTATAGTGATAAAATTCTTAAGAGTTACAAATATCATCTTGCCATGTAAGAATATAAACACTGTCCCCTTATTGTATCTCTTGTGTTTTATCTTTCTTGTTTCTTTTTTACCTTTCTGTGTTTCTCTTGAATCTTGTATTTGAAAATCAAATTTTGTATTCAGCTCCAGTCTTTTAATTGGAAATGCTTGAAAGTCTTCTATTTCATTAAGTATTCAAGTTTTCCCCTGAAGGATTATACTCAGTTTTGGTGGGTCAGTGATTCTTTGTTGTAATCCTAACTCCTTTGCCTTCCAGAATAACATATTCCAAACTCTCCAGTTCTTTAACGCAGAAACTGCTAAATCCTGTATAAACTGATTGTGGCTCTATAATATTTGAATTTTTTCTTTCTTAGCTGCTTGCTATATTTTCTCCTTGACCTTGGAGCTCTGAAATTTGGCTATGATATTCCTGGGAGCTTTCATTTGGGGATCCCTTTCTGTTGGTGATTGGATTCTTTCAATTTCTATTTTGCCTTCTGATTTTAGGATATCAGAGCAGTTTTCCTTGACTATATCTTGAAATATGATGTCCAGGCTCTTTTTTTTATCATAGCTTTCAGCCAGTCTAATAATTCTTAAATTACCTTTCCTGGATCTATTTTCCAGGTCAGTTCTTTTTCCAATGAGACACTTCACATTTTCTGCTATTTTTTTTAATTCTTTTGATTTTGTTTTATCATTTCTTGATGTCTCATGGAGTCATTAGCTTCTACTTGCCTAATTCTAATTTTTAAGGAATTGTCTTCTCTGGTGAGCTTTTGTGTGTCCTTTTCCATTTGGCCAATTCTATTTTTTAAGGAATTATTTTCTTTGGTGAATTCTTACCTATCTTTTTCCATTTTTTGGTGTTCTCTACCAAGGCATTGACTCTTTTTTTTCATGATTCTCTTGCATTACACTCATTTCTATTTCCAATTTTTCTTCTACTCCTCTTATTTGCTTTTTAAAATCCCTTTTAACCCCTTCAGTTTTTTTTTAATTTACATTTTCCTTTGAGGCTTCACATGTAGCCATTCTGACACTGTAATCCTCTTCTAAATCCATGCCTTGATCTTCCCTGTCACCACAGTAACTTTCTATACTCAAGTCGCTTTTTGCTCATTTTCCTGCCTATTTTATGGCTTTGTATTTTTATATAAGAGTTGGGCTCTGCTCCTGCACTGTATCAAGCTTCTTGTGCCAGGGCTTAGGGCCTTGCTGCTGGCTTGTGCTGGAGGGTGGGGCCTCCTTATTGGCCTGCCCCAGGGGCAGGGCCTCACTGCTAACTTCCTATGGAGGTTCATCCTCAGTGCTGCTCAGCAATGGTGGTGGGGCCTTGCTTATGGCCTACACTGGGTGTGAGGCCTTGCTATGCTGCTGCTCTGGGACTGCTGACTTACCTCTGAAGCTGCTGGCTAATACTGGGATGCCTTCCTCTCTCTGCTGGTGGTTTGCCCCAGGGCTCAGAGTCTCACTGCGGACCCCCTGGGGTGCAACCTCCTGCCGCTGCTTACTTACCCATTCTCCTCCTATCCCAATGAAACAGACCTTTCTTGCTGTGCTAGTAAGTTGTTTCCCCAGTCCTAAATTGGTTGAGGCAGTTTTCAAAGTTGTTTGGAGGGGAATTTGGGAGGGCTCCAAGGCATTCCTTTCTCACTCCGCCATCTTGACACCAGAAGTCTGATGCTGTCTTTTGAAGGTTGCCCCAGGTCTGGTTTTACACCTGCAGGCAAGGCTGCTGTCTACCATCTCTTCATCAAATCAGAATCACCTATGCAATGTCCACCCATGCTCCACAGTTCCTCCAAGGCATTTCCACCGAAAGCTATCACAGCTCTTCCAGAAGCAGGGTTTCTCCTCTGTGACTTCTCCACAAATAAATAGAGCGTACTAATATGCTTGTATGAACTGACACAGAGAAAAGTGAGAACACATAGAATGTTATACATTGACTACAATACAATAAAGGAAAACCACCTTGAAGGCATAAGAACTCTGACGAGTGCAATGACCAATCAGGACTCCAAAAGACATCAGTCTTTTGGAAGCATGCCTCCCACCCACTCATTTTCCACTAAGAAGTAATAGACTTTAGGTGCCAAATGAGACCTACATTTTTCAAATTAAATATTTTTAATCAATAGAAATCTCTTTTCTTTCCCAGGGGCCGTTGGTGGTACAGTGGATAGAGTGCCAAGCCTGAAGCAGGAAAATGAATCTTCCTGAATTCAAGTCTAGTCTCAGACACTTACTAGATGTGGGACCCTGGGCAAGTCACTGAAACCTTGCTTGCCTCAGTTTCCTCATTTGTACAATGAGCTGGAGAAGGAAATGGTAAGCCACTCCAGTATCTTTGCCAAGAAAACCCCAAATGGGGTCATGAAAGGTCAATCATGACTGAAAAAATGACTAAACGACAAAATTTTCTCTCCTTCCTACAATTTCACGGGAAAAAAGAAAAACACAACAACAATTATTTTAACAAATACACTCATCGAGTGAAACAAATTCTCTCATTGTGTTCAAAAAATATATCTCATTCTGCAGCCTGAGTCCATCACCTCTCTGTCAGGTGGTAGACAGCATCAGTCCTCTGGAATCATGGGTGGCAGGAATTCATCATTCATATAGATTTCAAAGTTGTACATTTTGTCATTATTGTATAAATTGATCTGGCTTTATTCATTTCATTCTTCATCAGTTTATGCAAGTCTTCAAAATTATTTTTATAATATTGATGTTACAGTATAGAGACATACTATTTGGGGTGTGGTTTTTTTTAAAGTAAATTTTACTTTATTTTCAGGTCTGCATTCTTTTCCACCCACCTCTTCCTCTCCTCAAGAAAACAAGAAAATCAAAATGCATTATAAACATGTATAGTCAAGTAAAGTATTCTTGCATTGGCCACGCTCTCTCAAAAAATGACTCAATATACATCTGATAGAGAATGCGTCACCTTGCTATCTGGAGGTAGACAGCATGTTTCATCATGAGTCCTTTGGAATTATGGTGGGTCAGTGTGTTGATCAGAGTTCTTAAGTATTTCAAAGTTATTTGTAGACATAGGTCTTTAAATATGACTATTACAGCACACGTTTGTTTTTTCTTAATGATATTTATTTGTTACAAGATCCAGCTTTTATGGGAGATGGGTAGGGGCAGTAGGGAGTCAGGGATAGCAATAGTGATGCAAAAATAGGAGAGAGGGGGAAGATCAACGAAACACTTCATACCCTCCCTCATAAGAAACTGACACAGTTACAAACCAACGCATCATCCATGACTAATGATATAGGCTTCATTCTAGACTTATAGTCAAGCTCAACTTTTTCCTAAGAGGCAGAAAGTATGCTTTATCACCTCCAATTCTCTGATATCACAGTTAGCTACTGAACTGATCTGTTCTGATGTCTTTTACTCTTATTTTCCTTCACATTATTGTGAACATTTTCCTCCAGATTCTGCTCACTTTGCTTTACATTTGTTCATTAAAGTCTTCCTAAGTTTCTCCAAATTCTTTGTATTTGGTGAAAAATAAGGGAGTTGAACTAGATGGCTAATAAGGTCCTTCTCAGCTCTGAATTTACAAGCCTAAGATATCTCTTACACATAACAATATTCCATTATAGTCATATACAACAAGATGTTTGGCCATTCACCAATCCGTGGGCACCCACTTTGCTTCCAAATCTTTACTCTCACTAAGGGGTCGCTATCAATCAATCAACATTTATTAAGCCCCTACTTTGTTCCAGGCACTGTACTAAACACTATGGATATAAAAAGAGGCAAAAAAAAAAGACAGCACCTGCCCGCAAGGAGCTTACAATCTAATGAGGGAAACAACATGCCAACAAATATATACAAAACAAGCTACATAAAGGATGAATAAGAAATAATTAAAAGAAGGAAGACACTAAAATTAAGAGGGATTGGGGAACATTTCCTATAGAAGGGGACATTTTATTTGGAAATTAGAAGAAGCCAGGGTGGTCAGTAGTCAGAGCAGAGGAAGGGAGAGCATTCCAGGTATGGAGGACAGCCAGAGAAAATTCTCAGACTGGAGAGATGGAGTGTCTTGTTCGTGGAAAAGCCATAAGGCCAGGGTCACTGGATCAAAAAATACATGTTGAGGAGTAAGGCGTAAGAAAACTGAGGGGCTGGGAGAATTTCTTGCCCTCTACAGTAATTGGGAAGTTAGGAAGGATATAGGGTTTAGGAGGAAAAATAATGAGTTTTGCTTTGGACATTTTGAGTTTATACCATCTACCCTACATCCAGTTTAAGATATCTGAATGGGAAGTTGGAGAATGCAGGTCAGCAGAGAGTTTGGGGCAAAGTAGGCAGCTTTGAGAGTCATCAGCATAGAGATGACAATTAAATGTATGAGGGTCATAAGATCACCAAGTCACGTAGTATAAAAGGAGAAGAGAAGAGAGCCTGGAGGGCACTTGTGGCCAGAGAATGCCATCTGGAAGAGGATCCAGAAAAGGAGACCAAGATGGAGTGATCAGGTAGGCAGGAGGAGAACAGAGAGGGATGTCCTGAAAACCTAGAGAACAGAGTATCAAGGAGACAGCCATCACCAGCATTAAAGGCTACAGAGACGTCAAGGAGAATGAGGATTAAGGAAAGGCCACTGGATTTGGCAGCTAAGAGATCATTAGTAACTTTGGAGAGAGTAATTTCAGTGGAATAATACCATCGGAAGCCAGGTTGTGGGGCAGTTAGGTGGCACAGTGAGTAGAGCACCGGCCCTGGAGTCAGGAGGACCTGAGTTCAAATATGACCTCAGACACTTGACATATGTACTCGCTGTGTGACCTTGGGCAAGTTACTTAACCCCAACTGCCCTGCCAAAAAAAAAAAAGGATACTAGAAGCCAGGTTGTAAGGGATTAAAAAGAGATAGAGAATAGAGAACAGACGTACCTATTGTAGACAAGAATTTTAGGACGTTTTACCATGTTTTGCAGAAAGCTTAGCCACAAAGGTCAGGAGAAATATAGCATGATGATTGGCAGGGACAGAAGGATCAAGTGAGGGTTTTTTCAGAATAGATGAGACCTGGGCATGTTTGTAGCAGTAAGGAATGAGCCAGTAGACAGGAGGGATTGAAAATACTGTAAGTGAGAGGGGCAGCTAGGTGGCACAGTGAATAGAGCACCTGCCCTGGAGTCAGAAGGACCTGAGTTCAAATCTGGCCTCAGACACTTGAGACTTATAGCTGTGCAACCTTGGGCAAGTCACTTAACCCTGACTGCCTTGCCTCCCCCTCTCCAGAAAAAGAAAATGAGTGGGATGAGAGAGGGAACAGTCTGCTGGAGGGGACTCTATCTGAATGAGTGGAGGAGTTAACCTTGGTCCTCAGTGAGGCAAAGGTGTGAGACATGTGAGAAAGGAAAGGTCATGGCAGAAGGCATCTGAGTGACAGGAAATCAGTTCAGGGGGAGAAGAGGAAGCTCCTGGAGAATGGCCTCAATTTTTTCAGTAAAATATGAGACAAGGTTCTCAGCTGAGAGAGTGGGGGTGGGGGGGTGGGGGAAGAGAAGCCTAAAAATATTTGCATAAATAAATCTTTCTCTGTCTTTGACCTCCTTGGTCTAGGAAATGTATCTTTACAAGACTTTGAGAGAGAGAAATCTCCTACCTCTTTTTGTTGTCATTTAAGTGTATTACACTTGATGAGGGCACAGTCTCTGGGAACCCCTTGAATCCTTGAACTCTCCTTGAATCTTCCCACTCGACCTGGCCTTGGCCTGAGGCTATAACATTAAGCCCAAATGCCTACCTTGCCCAGTCCTCTATTGTCCAGCTGTTTCCCACCCTTAATCCTGTTTCCCATCCTTAATCCTGATCAAAATATCTATACCCTAGCTCCGCTACCCCAGCCCTTGATGGGTTGTCATTTCCATATAGCCTTCAGCTATTTCCCCCACCCTGGAGTCTGACCTCGTCCTTAAGTCCCTCCCTAGACCCCTCCTCTGGTCACCCCAGACCACCCCTCAATCCCTCCCACAAACTTTGTGTATATAATCTCCATCTTGCCTCCATGAAGGTGGTCAGAACCAATCTAGCTCAGATGGGTCTGGCCCTTTGCGTCGCAAGGGGTGGGATCTCTCGGGGCAGGCTTATTTGGCTAACTCTTAATAAACTTTATCCTTTCCCTTGGCTGAGAAGGCTTGAGTCGAATTCTTTCGGCAGGACCCGGCGTGTCGGTACTTTGGGGTGTCGAGCACCTCTCACCCCAAACCCTCATCATTTATGGTTCCCTGACCGGGAAGCACTGCTAATCTCAAGTTCTTCTCCAGCCAAGACTGAAGGTATGTGAGCCTCCCCCTCTCCCAATCCCCCTCCTCGCTCTCCAAACATTTTGGATGTGCTTCTCGGGCCTGACCTCAGCAGGTCCCAGTGGGTTGGACAGCTTGGTCCAGTGGTCTCAGTGAGTCGGACAGTCACTCTGTCCTGGTCAACCTGATGCTATCAGGTGGTTCTCGGTGGGTCGGACAGCTTGGTCCAGTGGTCTCAGTGAGTCGGACAGTCACACTGTCCTGGTCAACCTGACGCTCTCTGGTGGTTCTCGGTGGGTCGGACAGCTTGGTCCAGTGGTCTCAGTGAGTCGGACAGTCACACTGTCCTGGTCAACTCAACCTGATGCTATCAGGTGGTTCTCGGTCCAGTGGTCATGTCGAAGGACATGGACGGATGCCCCATCCGGAAGCATGTGCCAGATCCTTTCAATTGTTTCGGCGCTGGGAATTTGGGAAAGTTTCAGGTACCTTCTGTATATTTTGTTTTCTTGTTTTATTTTGTTTGTCTCCCAACAATTACTCCTAACTTCTCCTTTACTAAGGAGGAAGGAATTTCCAGCCGAAGGGACCCCACGCCCTGCCTCTACTGCAGGCCCTGCAACATCTATCACCATGGGCCCTATCCCCAAGGCAATCCCTACTCAGGTTCCAGCCTCGGGCCCTGCCCCCACGGCAATATCTCCTCCCCTAGCCTCTCTCTCTGAGGTAGCACCCACTTGGGTCTCTGGGGTATCTTCCTCTCTGACCTCTACCCCTCCTCAGGTACTAGCTGATCTCCCTTGCCAGGCAGATGCCCTGGCCTTGCAGTCTAATCTACCTCAGCCCCAAGCTCCAGGTCCCACAGCGCCTTCAAGGCTTTTTCCCCTGAGGGAAATGCCTGCCTCCCCTGCTGGGACAAGGAGATTGCATGTTCCATTCTCCATTTCAGATCTCAACCAAATTAAAGAAAAACTGGGGAGATACTCAGAAGATCCCACTAAGTTTACTGAGGGTTTTAGGGATCTGTCCCTGCAATTTGAACTTTCTTGGTGTGATTTGCATATCCTCTTCTCTACCTGTTGTACCACTGAGGAGAAGAGGAGAATATGGGAACACGCTCAAAAATTGGGGGACAGTTTGGCTAGCAATAACCCCGTAAAATATCCCCCAGGAACAGCTGCTGTTCCAACTAGTGACCCAGGATGGCATTATCAAAGGAGTGAGGATAGAGCAAAGAGAGACCATATGGAAATTTGCCTGTTAGAAGGCCTAAGAACTGCATTTCAAAAGCAAATAAATTTTCAAAAAATTAGGGAGATTACTCAGGGAGAAAAAGAAAACCTTGTCCTTTTCCAAGCCCGGCTAGTAGAAGCTATTAAGAAGTATTCAAATTTGGATCCTGATTCTATTGAAGGGGCGGCAATACTTAACATGTATTTCATTAATCAGTCTGCCCCAGATATTAGGAGGAAACTGCAGAAATTGGCAATGGGACCCCAAACACCTCAGGCCCAATTACTGGAGACAGCATTCGGAGTGTTCAATGATAGAGACTTAGTCCAGGCAGAGGAAAAAGCCAGAGACAGAGAACATGCCCAATTCTTGGCGGCTGCCATGGCCAGGAGATTGCCGGAGGGTGCTTCTGGCAACTTTAGCAAAGGGGAAACCTGCTTTCGATGTCACAAGGAGGGTCACTGGTCTAAGGAGTGCCCCTCTAGGGAGCCCCCCTGGAAGAAGCCTCTAGGATCCACACCTCCAGGACCATGCCCAGCATGTCCCCGAGGCTGGAAAAGTGGTAGAGCCTCCTCCCAGCACCCTGTCTTCCAGTACTCGGGAGGAGGGGAAAGCCTGGGGCTTGGCTGTGCTCCCACTTTCTCCACCTCTCCCGCGGAGCCTTGGGCAAAATCGAGGCAGAAGGTAAGGTTACCCACTTTATCACGGCTATGTTCTCTTGCTTTAACTAGTGGCTTTGGCCCCACATGCCCCTCGACCTATCAGGTCATGGGCATCAAGGATCTGTTGTCTGAACACTCCTTCTCTGGCCCTGCCCCCTTTTGGGGAAGGGACCTGATGGTGAAGTTGGGAAGCCAATTTTCTATAGTTAAACCTCATAACTCCCTTTTCCCCCTGTTTCCCAGACCTCCCCATGTTCCCCCAGAGGCATGGGAGAGGGTTGAGCCAACTGTTTGGGATCAGGGAATTCCTGGGCAAGCTACTTCTGCCACCCCAGCCATAGTTCCCCTCCATAGCCTTCAATATCCAATTAAGCCCAAGGCTTGGGAGGGACGGCAACCATTAATTGGCACTCAAGGCCCTGACTCACTCCCTCTAGAGTGGGGCCCCTACCCAGCACAAGCTTTTGGGACTTTAAAAACTAAACTGACCACCACTCCAGCATTAGCTCTACCTAATCTAGAAAAACCTTTCACTCACTCTGCTGAAGGAAGGAGAGGACAGGCTTTGGAAATTCTAATCCAGTCCTTAGGATCTGACCCCTGTTTTCCAAAACAATTAGATTCTCTGGCTGCTACAGCCATTCCAATTGAGGAAGCTTCTAAGCCTCTAGCAGACCAGCCCCTAGAAGCTCTGCCTTGCCAGAGCACCCTGGAAGCAGAGGGCCACCAGTGCCTGGCTAACCACAGGCTCACCAAACATCAAACCTTGCTCTTAGATATCCCCGACCTAATTTGGATGTGCTACACACTCCTGAACCCCGAAGCAGAACAAGTGGTTAGGAGAGCTAGGTATGAAATAGTCATCTTTAATTCCCACCAGGGATATTGTCCTTTCTCTGTACTCCTGTACTGTCTGTTTTGTTGTTTGCTTAACTTCCTTGCCAGGTTTGTCTCCTCCAGTCTCCAAGCCATCAATTTCCAGATGACTGTGCACCCCTTGAACTGGACCCATCAAGCCAGCTCTACGCCCCTTGTCAGCAGGAAGCAATTCCAGAAGCTGAGACCTTCGTCCCTGACCCCAAAAGAATTTGGGTCCCATTTGTTTGAGGGGGGAATGATGAGGGCACAGTCTCTGGGAACCCCTTGAATCCTTGAACTCTCCTTGAATCTTCCCACTCGACCTGGCCTTGGCCTGAGGCTATAACATTAAGCCCAAATGCCTACCTTGCCCAGTCCTCTATTGTCCAGCTGTTTCCCACCCTTAATCCTGTTTCCCATCCTTAATCCTGATCAAAATATCTATACCCTAGCTCCGCTACCCCAGCCCTTGATGGGTTGTCATTTCCATATAGCCTTCAGCTATTTCCCCCACCCTGGAGTCTGACCTCGTCCTTAAGTCCCTCCCTAGACCCCTCCTCTGGTCACCCCAGACCACCCCTCAATCCCTCCCACAAACTTTGTGTATATAATCTCCATCTTGCCTCCATGAAGGTGGTCAGAACCAATCTAGCTCAGATGGGTCTGGCCCTTTGCGTCGCAAGGGGTGGGATCTCTCGGGGCAGGCTTATTTGGCTAACTCTTAATAAACTTTATCCTTTCCCTTGGCTGAGAAGGCTTGAGTCGAATTCTTTCGGCAGGACCCGGCGTGTCGGTACTTTGGGGTGTCGAGCACCTCTCACCCCAAACCCTCATCACACTGACCCAAATTTTCTCTCCCTGGCGCTAAAGTCACAGTCTTCATAGCATGGTAATTTAGGTTTAAAACCACCTTCTCTACTGGTAATTAAGCAGATTATTGTCATTTCCCTTTCATAATTCACATACTCTGTCTACTAAGGCGAAGCTTGGAAGATAGAGGTGAACCACTAAAGAGAAGGCCTGGACATCTTCACTTTCCCTTTCACTGGTTTGTTTAATTGGGTATTTCCATTTACTGGTGAAGGTTTGTATCATTTGGCTCCTGAAATCTCATAAAGTGCCCTACATCAGCAAATTTGGGGAAGTGTTCTCCTGAGGCAAGACCTGGAAACTCTTGTAACGCCCGTGGATTTCATTCTTACAGTTTCAGTGCTCATACAGAATAAGTAAGCATTTAACTATTCCCTTAACCATGCCAGACGACTCCTGGTTTTCTAGCCCACCGAGTCCTAGGTTTGAAGGTGGAATATGCTGCCTCGAAGGCTTATTTTGTAAAAGAAAAGGGTGCACATTAGCCCGAGTGGAAACAAAGCTCCAACGGAATTCTAAGCCTGGACAGACATTACCTAGGAATGCTTGAATGAAGGAGATTGCATTTGCATACTGGCTGTGATGGAAGGAGGGCACAGAGGCAAAAAGTATGCAGTTTTTTGATTAACCCTTCTAGCCACTGGGAGCCACTCTCAATTTGTTCGGCTAATGGAGTAGCAGAATAACAACAAAAATGCTGCCCCTGCAGAAAAACAGGCTCTCGGCAAACTCCGTTTGTGAAGCAGGAAGTGAAAGGCCCCTACCCTCCCTCCAGCCCCACCCCCACCCCATGACACATATTCACTTTGATGCATTTTGGCTGCATTTTTTTTTATAACTTCCTTAGTCTCACCACTCTCAACTCTTACATGCGGGATATTCCCTTCCCCACCCCCGCCCCCCCCCACTGTACCATAACAATTCGATTCAACAAGTACCTATTAAGTGCCTAATGGATGCACGGCTGTGTTTTGGGTAAGCTGGGACTACAAAGATAAAGTGAAAAATGTGACCTTTCTTTGCTCAAAAATCTGAGGGTAACACTGTAAGCATTGCCTCTCAATAGTGATGATCTGCACACATCAGAAACACCCACGACCATAAAGATTGCCTGAGCCCTGCCGTGGGTGGGGCACTGTCTTGGCTGTTTTTCAGCCTTGTCAGAGGTACTGGAATGGCTTGCCGTTTCCTTCTCCAGATCATTTTACAGAGGAGGAAACGGAAGCAAACAGGGTTAAGTGACTTGCCCAGGGTCACACAGCCAATAAGTGTCTAAGGCTAGATTTGAACTCCGGAATATGAGTCTTCCTGACTCCAGGTCTAGCACTCTATGCACTTCACCCACCTAGCTGCATTGCATGCTAGAGGCTAAAGATACCAAGGCTCTCAGCCCTGGAGGGATGTAAACACCACGTTGAATACATAGCAATACTAGACTGTGTGTGTCTAGAACCGGAGAAGTGACAGAAAGAGAGTCATCCATCCAGAGGAGAGTGGGCTGGAAGGATTTGGACAGGTGTGGTGGAAGTCTGACTTGAAGGAAGGAAGGATTTAGATTAGTTGGGAAGGACAGGAAGGGTTTTCTGATAAGGTAAAAAAAAAAAAATACTTTGTATGCTGTGTGCAGAAAACTATGAGTAGGGGCAGCTAGGTGGTGCAGTGAGTAGGGCACCGGCCCGGGAGTCAGGAGGACCTGAGTCAAATCCGTCCTCATGCACTTGACACATTACTAGCTGTGTGACCTTGGGCAAGTCACTTAACCCCAATGGCTCTGCCCAAAAAAAAAAGAAAAGAAAAGAAAACTGAGTAGATTAGTATAGCTGGGACAAAATGCTTACATAGGAGAACACAGTAAGAGGTAGGGTTAGAGACAAACTGGTAGGCTTGGAATCAATCAATAAGCATTTATTAAGAGCCTACTAAGTGCCAGACACTGTGCTAGGCTGGACAAACAAACAAAAAGAAACAATCGTTTCTCAAAAAGAGTTTACATTCTACGGGAAAAAGGCATGACCATAAGAAAATACAAAAAATAGGAATCAGGATTAGAGCTGTGACTTCATTGGCATAGGGGATTCCCAGATGAGGAAATTCCTTCTACCAACATAGACCAGAACCTGGTCTGGTACAAGTCTGTCATACCCATGAACTCCTGGGAGTGGGATCATGTCCAAGTTCTGACATGAAAAGAACCTGTTCTTCCTCTTTTCCCTTTGCCCCTGCCTCCTAATGATGAGGGCCCAGTCTCTGGGAACCCCCTTGAATCTGGAATACAGTCTCTGGGAGCCCCCTTGAACTGTCCTTGAATCTTCCAACTGGATCTGGCCTTCCCCTAAGGCCCCAAGCCTCACATTATCATTAGGCCCAAATCTCTACCTAGCCTCACCCTTTGTTGTTCAGCTACTTCCCACCCTTAATCCCATTACCTCACCTTGCTCTCCTTGGACTTCCCCTCAAGACCCTCCCTAAACCCCTCCTCTAGTCACCCCAGACCACCCCTCAATCCCTCCTACAGTCTTTGTGTATATAATCTCCATCTTGCCTCCATGAAGGGGCTCAGATTCAATCTAATTTAGTAGGTTGAATCTGGCCCGCTTGTGGAAACAGGCGTCACAAGGTGGGTGGATTTCTTAAGACAGCCCATTGTGGTGAGTCCCTAATAAACTTTCTCTTTTCCCTTGGCTGAGAAGGCTTGAGTCGAATTCTTTCGGCAGGACCCGGTGCATCAATATTTTGGGGTGTCCACCACCCCTCAACCTTTTACCTCTTCACTAATGCCTCCTTCCCCTTTCTTGGGTAGTCCCAGCCAGCAGCGGCTCCACTACTAAGTGACCTGGCCTTGTCCTTTAAAAGAGAACAGGAACTTTGTCGTCACCTGAAACATAAGCAGCCTGACTGAGGAGAATCACACGAGACATTTATATCCTTCCAATGAGAAGTTATATAATTGTAACTGTTTGTCATTAGGAAAGCTGTTTGCATCTTATGTACCTTTCTTATTGCATTTTAATACTTGAACCTGAATCATTGGACTGGTCTAGTTTAGGCGTGGCCCAGAATATTTGGCAAAAGTCAGCAAAGAGTTGTTTTGTGATAGTCTCGTGGTTAAATTAATTTTTTAAGTGAGGGAAGGGTATTGTGGAGGAAAAGGAGTCATAGTTAATAGGATGACCACATACAGGATTTTGTGAATTTCTTACGACAAAAGATATATGAGGAACCCTGTTTAAAAGGATAAAGAGAAATTTACTATTTACCCTGTGGGATTTGCACAAGGGTGTTGAAAAAGATTCATAGGGACAGTGCAAAATTAGCTGGCTCTTACAGGCGGCTTTGGAAAAGCTGCATTGCCAGCACCAGAAAAGTGAAGGTGAACTGTCCTTGAGTATTCGACAATTAGAGGCAAAGGTGAATGAGCTATTGATCTTTAAAGACCATGCCTTTGAGGCAGAAGAAAGATGAATGGATTTGGTCATTATACAAGTGAAAAGGGCAGTGCTAATAGAAGCGAAGACTAATAGGCTACAGATGGAATCTCTAACCCAAAGGTTTTTCTGGAGAATATATTTAAATGCTGTTGAGACTGGAGGTGTAAGGGAGAAAAATAGGCGTAGAGGTGATCATAGATGGAAACCAAAGTAGGTTGTGAGCCAGTCTTTGGCTCACGTTATTGCTCTTCCCTGAAACACTGCTTCCTAGGGAGGGCCTAGGGCAGCTAGGTGGCACCATAGTGCATGGAGTACCAGGCTTGAAGTCAGGAAGACTCATCTTCCTGAGTTCAAATCTGGCGTCAGACACTTACTAGCTGTGCAACCACGGGAAAGGCACTCTGCCTCAGTTTCCTCATCTGTAACATGAGCTGGAGAAGGAAATGACAAGCCATTCCAGTATCTTTGCCAAGAAAACCCTAAATAGAGTCATGAAGAGTGGGACAACAAGGGAGTGACTTCCTCCATGGGACAAAGAGAAGGCAGGCTTTTGACAATGAGGAATTCAATACAACAGTATATTTGCCTTTCGCAAATGCTTTCCTGAGTTCCTGACCTAATGACCATGCAGGTGGAAGGGAATACTCTTTTATTTTTTTTTGTTCAGTCATTTTTCATATATGTTTATATAAAAATAATATTTTATGAAACCTTTTAACTAGAAAGTCTATTGTCTTAATTGCTTGTGATTAGTAAAATTGCTTTTATTACATTTAAGATCCACAAGTATCTCATTGCATTTTAACCCTCAAACCTGAATTACTGGACTGACCTACCTTAGGCCTGGCACATACAAGGTACCTGCCAGGCATATTTCATACCTGGTAGATATAAAATATATATAAAATAAATACAGGGTAAATTGGAGGAGGGACAGTGATAGCAGCCAGGAATAATTAGAAAAGGCTCCATGTAGGTATACCTTGAGCAGAGTTTTGAAAGAAACAGACTTCAAAGAAAGACAAAGAGGCAAGGAGGGAGCCTGTTCCAAGTATACCAGTGAGAAGCTATGGATGGAGTAGTCATGCTTTCTGTATACATGCCCAGTTACAGATCAGCAGCCACTTAACAAGCTTTTCATCACCACACAGTAAACCAACAGGAAATAATTAGAGGATACCTGTACATGCTCCGAAGTGGGAAAATGAAGGGTTAATCCTCCATTTGGCACTTTTGGAAGCTCACTCACCAAGCTTCCAAGAAGCATATTGTACTTGACCCCAAATGGCTGATTCTCCTATAACATAAAAATCTTTTATCTTTTATCCATAAGTGGGCAAACAAGCCTTCCCCATTCCAACTTAAGATCACTCCCACTGCTCAGCAAAAAATCAGTATTCTTCTCCTCTGCCACTCAATCCTCATCTACCAAAACCCAATGCCACTTAATTACTTTTTGCCTTAGCTTTCATCATTTACCTACTTCCTGATTCACAGTGACGTTGTGACAAAGAGGAGGTACAAGATACTTTATATTATAACGGGAGAAAGAATTGTGCTTCCTGTGCCATTTAAATGAAATTTCAATATAACATTAATTTGATTTATTAGTTAATTAATCGATTAATTTAATATTAATCTGTTCCATTTAAATGAAATATTATTTTAACATTAATACAGGAATTATTATTCCTCAACATCACCATTTTTCTGACATTTCTGAAGAGATTTTGCTGTAGCAATGATCTAGAACATTTATTCTTAAGCCTGAAAAGAATGGATCAGAAGATTATTCAATTGAAAGGGACCTCATGGCATAACTCAGTCATCGCCATCTTCTTCAGGGGCAGTCAGTAGTGTGTTCTATTTCCCTGACCCTCTTCTACCACAGATTTATTCCTTGGATTAGGGTCCTGACCTCCAAGACCCTCTCCAAGGGCCTGCTGTTGAAATGGAACCATGACTTTGGAAGAAAAATGATGGAGCTGGAACGTGCTACTCGCTTCCCAACAGGTGATGGACCCAAGGTACACAATGGGACATACGTTTTCAGACATGGCCGATGTAAGGATTTGTGTTGCTTATTTGTTATGACTCATTATTGTTGTTTGATTTGGGGGAATAAAGGAGGGAGAGAGTGATTGGTGATAGGAATGCCCTCCCCAAAAAAGAAATTTTAAGGAGGGTCATTGTAGTATTTTCTTTTTTTTTATTTTATTGAACTTAAGAAATAAAACAAGCATTTCCAAAACATAGTATAATAAAATATGATTACACACGAAACTGCAAATCTATTATATACAACTTGCTATTCCTTTAAAATATATGATAAAGTTATCACGTAAATTTTTTCCTTTTTTTTCTTTCCTCCTCCCCACCCTAGAGATAGCTACCATTAGACACAAATGGGTATATATATGTAAAATTATTCTACACATACTTCTATTTATCAGTTTTTTTCTCTGGATGCAGATAGCATCTTTCTTCATATATCCTTTATAGTTAATTTAGGTATTTATGATAGTCAAAATTACTTATTTGCTCAAAGTCTTTTTTTTCAAAGTCCACAAAGGTTCAGAAGGAGATAGACAAGCAAGATGGCTTTGAAACCAACATATTAAAATTACTACATTAAAAAATGCAATCTGTATGCAATAGAATTTCTTGGTTTCATGTACAATTCTCTTTTCTATTCTTCTGTATATAAGGAATGCTCATGTTTGATGATATTTATCAAGCACAGAACAACAAAAAAATTATATTTAATTTTTTAAAACTCCCTTGAGTCTTCCTTGTTTATTTTGTTCAATAATTTAGATTTATTAAGACCTTTTATAAATCATTTTGTCATGGTTGTTGCTGTTATTTTGGGGTAGGAGGGGTGATTTATGAGGAGGTGAGGAAATTCTTCCTATCAATGAAGTTCAGCAACTGCCCTATAAACTATGATCTTAGGGAGGTAGCTGCTGGAGGCACCAAGAAATTACGTGACTTACAGCAAGCATGTGTCAGAGATGATTGGAAACCAGGTTTTCCTGATGCCAAGACCAGCTCTCTATCCACTGAACCACACTGCCTCTCCCTAAGTTTACTATGAAAATCATTTACTTTTAAAAATCCAGAACAGGATCATGTAAAGCAAGAAAGTTCTTCCTAAGCTGACCTTCTCCTCTTGTTAGGTCATGATGTCTTCCTCTTGATATAAGACAGCGTGTCCGCTCTTACTCCTCTGCCACTGGTCCAGAAGGTAGACTCCATATCCCTGACCTTCCTCTAGGATTCAAAGGATCCCCACTTCCCTCTGTGTCAATACTTGTCCCCGCCGCAGATCAAAGCCCCTCACACAGTGCTAGATAAACGGTCCTCATGAGATGCTCTGCTTAGTAAGAAATGCATCCCCCGGCGGTCCCAAGTCTGGCGGTGAGCATCTCTTCACAGTGTGACGCTGGCCTTGTGCTTGGAGGGTTTCCAGACTGGTAGGAGAATTAAGTATCATTTCCGTGCCCTGATGGGGCCTTATTGGAATGTCCAGCTCTGTGTAAATAGGGAAGGGGGTTCTGGAATCTAATTTAGGCAAAAAGACTCCCTGACTTTATAGGTGGGTTTCGCATGTGAAGGGAATTCTCACTGAGGAAAATCTACCCATACAGATTTGTAACTGTTAGGTGGTCTTAGAGTTGCTTGGGGCCACTGAAAGGTCAAGTGACTTGCCCAGAGACACACAGCAAGGCTGTGTCAGAGGTAAGACTTACATTCAGATCTTCCCGACACTGAGGCCAGGTCCCTAACTTTTTATTCTATTTTATTTTGTTATGAACTTAGCAAACACTAAATAAAATAGGTATTTCCATATACATAGCAGAAGAGGGAAAAGGGTCATACGTTAAACTGCGAATCTCTATTATATAGAGTTTGCTTGTCTTTTTAAAGTAATCTATAAATGGGTCCCAATTGTTGCAAATAATCCTTTGAGTTGTTCAAAATAGCACAATTCACATTTATAATTGTACATAACAGTGGTGTCAAACTCAAAAAGAAACTAGGGGGCCACTAAACCATACATAAGGATCACTTCTGGCCACATATTGACTTTAGAAAACCACATATAAACATCTATATTCTATTTCTTTAACTATTTCCTAATAATATTTTAATCTGGTTTAGCAGGAAACATGGGCTGCTGTATGTTTGACAGCTCTGGTGTGCAATATGGTCATTGGTTCCATCCCAATAGAACTATGCAGTACAATTTGAAAAATCTGACCCCTTCAGGGATTGATTCATCATTTGCACCAATACGGACCTAGCTGTAATAAATTCAACCTGTAGCTTTCAAAGCTATTTTATAGGTGCTTTTTTCTGCTGTGTTCTATCTCTTTTCTTCTCTTCTCTGGGTGGGTCCCTTATTTTTTTTAAGAAAATTATCACAAGTAACCAAACACATGGAGATAAATTTCAGGTGTCTTTTATGCACTATAGTCAAATTTATGTGTATATGCATGTATATATACACATACATATGAATATCTACACAGGTATAGCATACATATTTATTTTACACACACACATGCACACACATACACACACACACACACACACACACACACATACACACATTATACTTGCATTTGCCCTTCTCCACAATTACCATTTTAGTGGGTATACTTATCTGTGGCTGGAAACCCAGCTCAGAACCTGGAACTTGATTGTTGTCCTTCAACCAACACAAAACTGAAGCAGATAGCAGTGAATGTCTGGAGTACAGCATTCCAGGCAAGGAAAATTGCTCCCAAGATTGCTTAACAGCCCTGGGGAAATGTCAGAAAGAAATTAATCTCCCATTGCTAATCTGTCCTCTGTTGCTGGATCGGAACCATCATCCAGAGGAGTTTCTGTAGCTGAAGAAGCAAACTTTTAGCAAGGACTCTGGTCTTCTTTTCCTTTTTCCCGTCTGCCTTCATTCTGGAGGGACTAAGAACATGCTGGGGAGGAGAGAGGAGCATATTGGATTCTTCCCCTCCCCCACCTACAGAGCCTTTAATGGCTGCCTTGGAGTAAAAGCACATGGGAGTTGCATGCACTAACCTTAAAAGTCTTTTAAGAAAGTTGTTGGTCACTTCTGTCTTTCTTTTTTTCTTTTCTGGTGCAAATCAGAGACCAGAGACATGAGAGTGTATTTTCTCCAACCAAGAGATGACAGCATCAGGAAAAACTCCTTACAGGCAGCTAGGTGGTGCAGTGAGTAGAGTTCCAGCCCTGGAGTCAGGAGGACCTGAGTTCTAATGTAGCCTCAGACACTTGACACATGTACTAGCTGTGTGACCTTGGGCAAGTCACTTAACCCCAATTGCCCTGCCAAAACAAACTCCTTGAGGGATGGGATTTGTCTTTTGCCCCTTTTCGTATCCCCAGTGCTTGGCACATAATAGGCGCTTAATAAATGTTTATTGAATGAATAAATGACAGTGATGAAATATCCTAGAAAAGCACAGAGGAGCTATGTATGCTCATCTACCAGGCTCAAGAGCAAAGTTCATGAACAAAGTCATTCTTGGATCCATACTTCCTAATTAGAGGACAGGGTATTTCTTGAATAGTGTGCCTCTTAGAGAGAAGAGGTCCACATGTATGGCCCCTGACATTAGGAGAAAAGGAAGCAAAGGACTAAAACCAACATAGTGGAGCAAGGTACTGGGGACCTTACTGCTACCACCCCTCCCCCATCCCCCACCTATTCCAGTGACACTACAATTTCCACTCTTGACTCTCTGGATTTCACTTCTTTCTCCACAATGCCATAGCAACTTTGTTACCTGGAAGATCACTCTGCCCCTGTAACTCCTCCTTCTGCTTTTTTAGTTGCCCTCAAGACCACCCATTTTAAGGAAAATGCCCAAGCCAGATATCCTCACTCCTTCATTCCTCCCTGGAATGCAGTCAATCTTGACTCTACCAACTCGTTTCTCCCTCATGTGCCCTCACAGATATCTTCTCCCTCCTCTCCCTCCCTCCACTCTTCTGCTTCCCTTTATGTATTGCCTTCTGCCATTAGAGAATGTAAGCTCCTTAATGGAAGGAACTATTCTTATTTTTGCTTGTATTTCTATTACTAGCACTTTGAGCAGTTCCTGGCACATAATAATCCCTTAATAAAGGCTTGTTGACCTGACTTGTTCAGACATTACAGGTCTATTGTGAAGAAGGGTTACCTGTTTAAGAGCCCAAGTGAGTTTCCTTTCTGAGGGGTCTAAATCACAAGATGGCACCATGAGTGGGAGAGGGATTCACAGGATTTTGGGGTATGGTCCCTTTGTTCAATTCCCTTCCAAGGGAAGTCCAAGCCATGGGGTGGTGATGAGTCAGGATTTTAGGACTCTGGTGGAAAAAATAGGATTCACTGAGAGAGTGAGAAAGAAAGAGTTGGGGGGGGGGGGAGAGAGAGAAAAGAAGAGAGAGAGAGAGAGAGAGAGAGAGAGAGAGAGAGAGAGAGAAACAGAGACAGAGAGAGAGACAGAGAGAGAGAGAACTATATTGACTGCTCATAGGCTACTGTAAATCCTTTTATTTTACATTTATTTATAGGCTCCAGTTAGTTCTTTGTGTTTCGTACATTTTCTGTGGAATGAAATAAAGCTTGTCCTATACCAAATATGTGTATTTGTTACCTTGAGTGCTTGTTAAGAGCTGGGGATTCTGTTTCCCACATCTGTAGAATTTTAGACATGAGTTTGTAATGGCAAGCAAAGTGGGACTTTTCCACTATTTTTTCTTTTGGAATGCTTCTAAGCACTTAGGCAATCAAGTGCCTTTGATAGAATCTTGCCTTTGTTTCAGTTAAGAGTCTTTGATTGAATCAAGAGTCTTTGCTGTCCTGCTTAGGTCACAAGAAAGCCTAAGTCACATGAGTTTGAGTCACATGGTTGTGATACCCTCTGACCCTGAAGAAGTGTGTGTGAATATATATATATATATATATATATATATATATATATACATACTCTGAGGTTAGCATTTTGCTTGGGGGTTCACTCATTGGAAGAGTGTTCCTGTGATTTTGCCAGATGAGACTCTGGGTAGCCATTAAGGAGCCCCCCAGCTTTGAAAACCCAGATGTTGGTGTTTCTCTTTCCGGTAACTATGTATGTATTGCAATGGACAGACAATTAGAAGCCCTGTCTACTGATTTGTGTTATTTGCTCTGTTTATATAATGTCTGCTTGTAATTTCTGTTTGTGTTTTCTCTGAAGTTTCAGGGTGCTGACTTTTTCCCCTGAACTAAGTGAATGATATATGTATGTTTAATTAAAGTGAGATTGTAAACCCCTTAAAGTTGCTTTCCTTAGAAAAGCATATCAAAGGACCTGCGCTAGCAGCCCTCCTGTGTGCTGGTGTTTTTGGTTTTACACCTCCACAGCAGCTGCAAGCAACATCATTGTTACAGAGTTATGTATAAGTTCTATGCCGAGATTTCTCACAGAAAATTTTGCATGGGACAATAAAAAAATCAAAAGAAATATGAACTTTTGGGGAGACTCCACATGTGTTTGTGTGCGCACACAATCAATATATCAATAAACATTTACTAAGTTTCTACCTTGTGCCAGGCACTGTGCTAAGTGCTGCAGATAAAAAAAAAAGCAAAAGACAACCCCTGCCTTCTAGGAGCTTACTGTCTAATGGGGGAGAAAACATGCAAACAAATACACACAAAGCAAGCTATATACAGAAGAGATATAGAGGAACACACACACACACACACACACACACCACTCCTAAAAGGAGCTAAGAAGTAGAAACAATAAAAGCACAGAAGGGGTTATAAAACCTGCCCACTCTCCAATCTACTGAAATTATTTGTTGAGTTGTTTCTCTGGGAGAGAAAGCAATAGGGAGTTTGGACTTGGATCAGTTCTATTACTGAACTCCAACCTCACAGCATCTGGTGACCCCCGTTTTGAGATCCGTGGGCTGCCATGGGGACTGCTGTCCTTGGCACTAGTCCAGGGAAATTGGTCTTTGTCTTTCACACCATGGAAGACTGGAGC
The DNA here is from genome assembly GCF_011100635.1 of Trichosurus vulpecula. Lineage (NCBI taxonomy): Eukaryota > Metazoa > Chordata > Mammalia > Diprotodontia > Phalangeridae > Trichosurus > Trichosurus vulpecula. The sequence goes on along the minus strand of NC_050574.1, from coordinate 434,955,357 downwards.
TCCCTGGCAAGCCTCTGCTTGTCTATTTGTATCTGGGTTGGTCTGAAGGGATTTGAAGGCAAGCTCTCATCTGGTTAAGTTCCTGAGGCCAGTAGCTATTGATGAGAGTTATCTCGAAGCCCTAAAATGACAGTCACCAAATGTAAAAGCTGAAAAAAAAATCATAGAGATCCCATCTAGCCCAATTCCTTCATTTTACAGATGAGGAAACTGAGGCCAGATAGGCGAAATGAATTTTCCAAGGTCACATGGCTAATCGATGGCTAAGCTAGAATCCGAAATTGTGATGTAGCAAAAGTTATTGCTGATACCTCTGTTCTTCCCTCTCTTAACTCCCTCTTTACTCCTATCCTGTGTGCCTACTGCTCTATTCTTCCCTCTCTTAACTCTCTCTTTACTCCTATTCTATGTGCCTACTGCTCTCAAGATATAACTTGGGAGGTCTCTCATTCAAATTTATTTCTCCCTTTTACACCCAATGGATGTGTCTTTATTCCTCTCCCCTACCCGAATCCGTCTTCCTCTGTCACATTGAAAAGGATCTCACCAACTCTCTTACACTAAAGTAAGAATGACTGATGTGTCCCTTTCCTCAGAGATATTTGCATTCTAGCACAGAACACTAAAAATACTCCTTTACATCGGTACTGCTCTTCCTACTTTATAAAAGTCCTTTCACATGCTTTGTCTCTGTGGATCCTCACATCTACCTCCACTCATCGAGTGACTTGACATTTGCGAAAGAGAGAAGAGGAATTACCAGGTGCCTTCCCAGGATTCACAGGTCAATCCTCTTACAGTGAAGACTGACTCTGCTTCTTGTATCTCACTGGCTACCCAATCCTGATGAGCCAAAGCACAAAACTCTGAAGGCAAGTAAGATTTAGAATCAGAATTTTAAAGTTGGAAGACACATTATTTAGTCCAATCACTTTAGTCTTTAAAATGTTTTATTGAATCAAAAAGCCCTATTTTATTAATGCTTTTTGTTTTTATATCACAACTATCTACAGAAATATCTCCACTCAAATAACAAAAGCTTTCTCTCGTAGCAAATCTAAACAGTGAAGCAAAAGTAGCCAACACTGCCCATGTCTGGCATATCATATACAAGTCCTCTGTCTCCTTTTGTGCATCCCAATGCCCCTGTGAGTGAACAACTGGACTCTGTCTCCCTGTGTAGTAACCTATGGGGTTGGTTGCTTCCCCCAGTTCTATTCTGACAGATTAGGACCAGGATTTGGCTTAGGGTCCTACTAGGGGTTTGAGGTGAGAATCAACGTCCCCTCACCTCTCTACTGAAGGGAGGGAAACACTTCTTTGCCTCTCCCCCGGTGCCAGATATCCTTTGTTTTTTTTTTTAATTTTGCCCCCCTTCTTCTATTACCCTCTGGAAATGAACTTGTCCCTTACCTTTGTAACAAAGAAAAGCAGTTAAACAAAAGCAACTTATGCAGAAATCAAGTGTAAGCACCATTCTGCCCCACTATGCATAGGGGAAGGAGGTTTTTTATTATCTGTTCTCCAGACCCATCACTGCCAACACTTTCAATGAGTTCAGGGTGACAGGTCCTGATAAACTACATTCAAGGATATTGGAAAAATTGGTCAATGAGTTTAATCGAGCAGCTGTCAATAATTTTTAAAAGTGCACGGAGAAGAAAAACACAGTGCCGTACTGGAAAAGAGCAAATGCCCTCATTTAGAAAAAAAAAAAGTGAAGAAGGCAGAATCTGCAAATTCTAGACTGGAATTTTCTCACCCTGCTATCACCCTGAACTCAAAACAATGCCTCGATAGCAATGATGAAAACTATGACAGCTCATTTGGGACTTGGTCATTGTTCTGGGATTCCTAGACAACCTAGAAAAGCTGGATCTAAGTTTTTAAAAAGCTTTGACAGACACACTCCCTGCCATCCTCACTTGGATGAGATGCCTTTCATCTCTCCCTGAATCTGAAGCCGTGGCTCAGGCTCTGAAGCTGATTACCAGGCTCAGGTTCCTACTCTTTTTCCAATGCTCTGATGTGGAATGAAACTAGACCTCCTGGTGAAAGAGATCCTTCCGGTCTTCTGGAGTAGAGACATAAGGACCCACAGGAAAAGGCGTGATACTGATAATGTTTTGGGTTTGTTTGGTTTTTTTTACAATTGATAGTCTGGTTTTGGTGTTGGTTTGTTTTGTCTTTTTTTTCCTTCAGTTTTGAACTGAAGTACCAAGCCACAGGAAGGTGGTCAAGCATCTAAACACAATTCAGATAATAACAATCTTTTATAGTTGTATTAGAATTTGCAGCTTACAAAGCACCCTGACATACTTTACATCATATGACCTTCACAAGAGCTCTGTGAAGGAGGTAATAAAAATGCTGGTAGTTACCATTTTATAGATAAGTAAACTGAGGCTGAGGGAGGTCAAGAGACTGGTCTGACCACAGAGAAAATTAGTGGAAGAGTCAGGAACAGAAGTCACTTTTTCTGACACTTGTTATAGCTCCTCTTTCTACAGTCCGCTGCATCTCACCCTTAACATCATCATCATCCTTTTCTCTTACCATTTCTTTCTTGTTTGCCTTTGATTCTCAGACCTAACCCCTAGTGGGACCTTAAGCCAAATCCTGGTCCTAGTCTGTCAGAATAGAACTGGGGGAAGCAACCATAGGTTACTACACAGGGAGACAGAGTCCAGTTGTTCACTCATAGGGGCATTGGGATCCACAAAAGGAGACAGAGCCAACTGAGTACCTGGATAAAAATTAGAGTCCAGCAGCATCCAGGACCCACAGAGAACAACCAAGAGGCTGAGATAGAAAGGTCAAGGATCAAGACAGACTTCGAGACTTAATACCAAAGCACCCCATCCTACTCTGCAGTGATATGAGCATACAGATGACAGTGGACAGAACCAGACAAGGACTACCCAAGCTGCACAAGAGTACTAGAGGGAAAAGGCCTGACCACAAAATCCCAAGCCAAGAACTTATGATTAAAACATGTGAGTAAATAGAAGAAAACACCCGACACAGTGAAGAAATATTATGGGATAAAATGAGGTCAAGAGATAAATACTGAAGATTGTAACCTTACAGCAACTACAAGCCGAGTTTCAGGGTGGGGAATGACTTGGCTGCAGGGATCATAAGAGCAACTGGAAGAAATAAAGCAACAGAAAAAAAAAAGAAGTCATAAATGAAATGAGATTAGGAAAGAAAATAAATAGCTTAGAACAGAAGACAGAAGATATTACTCAAGCAACAGACTCCTTGAAAATTAGAATGGATCAAATTAACTCAAGGACTCTATGAGACAACAAGAAATATTGGTTGCTAAGTTGTGCTTTCTCGAAGAGGACCAAAATGATATCACTATGTTGTAGTCAAGGTACAGTGTGTTCTAATGTGGCCGATCAGACCAATATGAACTCCAAAGGCTCTACCGGAGGTCAAGCACAAATAGTCCAGATGAACATTTGGAACGAGGATGGCTCTAAATTTGCCAATCTCACTTTTCTTTTGAGCTACTGCAATTCTGCTTCACTCATAGGGCGCAGCACCTTCTTTGATGTGGGGATACCGCGCTAGGCGGTCATGTGCCGGTGTTTCTCTTATCTAACAACTAATTCTAAAGTTCTTCAGAGAGACCCTCGAGAGTGTCCTCATATCACTTCTTCTGACCACCGTGCAGAATGCTTGCCTCATGAGAGTTCTCCATAAAATAATATTTTGGCACTGAAACAACGTGGCCAGCCTATCACAGCTGGGCTCACTGCAGTGGAATTTGAACGCTTGGAAGTTCTGCTCAAGAACAGACCTTAGGGTTGATACCTTATCTTGCCAGGCGATCTTCAGAATCTTCCTAAGACAATACAAATGGAAGCCATTCAGTTTTGTGGCACGGTGCTGGTAGACTGTCCAGGTTTCACAGGCATACAACAACGTCAGCACAATAGCTCTGTAGATCTTCACTTTGGTGGGCAGTCTAATACCTCTTCTCTCCCACATTTTCCTTCAGAGCCTCCCAAACACTGAGCTAGCTCTGACAGTGTGTGTATCCACCTCATCATCTGTGTGCACATCCCTGGAAAGCATACTGCCAAGGTAAGTGAACTTATCCACAGCATTGAAAATTCCTCCATTTGCTGTAACCAATGGTTCCACATATGGATGGTACAACCCTAGCTGGAGAACCTCTGTTTTCTTGGTGTTAATTGTCAGGCCAAAATTAGCACAAGTGGCAGAGAATCGATCCATTCCCTGTTGCATCTCAGTTTCAGAAGTTGCACTGAGTGCACAATCATCTGCGAACAAAAAATCACGCACTAACGCTCCACTTTAGTCTTGGCTTATAGCCTTTTCAAGTTAAATAATTTACCATCAGCATGATAACTGACCTTGATGACGTTTTCATCCTCATTGAAGGTATCTGACAACATTGCTGAAAAAATCATGTTAAAAAGTGTGGGAGTAAGCGCACAGCCACTGACTCCATCAGTGACTGGGATGGCACAAGAGAATAGTCCATTATCCAAAACCCATGCAAGCATGCTGTCGTGAAACTGGTATACAATACTGATGAACTTCTCTGGGCAACCAAATTCTTCCATAATTTTCCACAAGCCCTCACAACTAACAGTATCAAAGACCTTGGTCAGTTTGATGAACATTGTGTACAGGTCTCTGTTATCCTCCTGGCATTTGCTTCACCCAGCCCTGGGCTTCTTACTGAGGCAGGCTAAAATCCCACCCTGCAATCAAAACATGAAAAAATGTGCAAAAACTTTTGTGAAGATGATTCTACTCACCATAAGTATGTGGAGTGTATGCACACTTAGGGACAATATGAAATCCAGTGGATCTGAAAGACAAACAGCTCTTGTTGCAAGAGAACTTAGCAGATGTCACATCCAAATAGCAGCCCTGAGTGAAATAAGGCTGCCAAATGAAGCTTACCAAAGTCAGGGCGGGACAGACATTTTTCTGGAGTGGTCACAGTGATGGGGAGTGCTGTGAAGCTGGTATAGGTTTTGCGATCAAAACTAATCTAGCCAACAAGCTTGTATGCCTCCCCAGAAGAGTGAACAACAGGCTCATGACAATGTGATGGCACCTTGTGGGAAAGCACCATGCCACCATCAGCAATGCATATGCATGACAAAGCCTGATGAGGTCAAAGAAAAATTTTGTGAAGACCTGGAGCCCATTATCACCAGTGTACCAAAAGGGGACAAGCTGGTAATTCTGGGTCACTTTAATGCCAGAATAAACATAGACTATGGTAGCGAGACCTGGGAGTAAGGGAGTCAGAAACAGCAACAGCAACGGTCACTTGCTACTAAAGACATGTGCCTCTCATGACCTTCTTTCTCATCACCAACTCTGTCTTCCGTTTACCTAAATGCAATAAAACTTCATGGATGCACCCTCACAGCAAACATTGGCATTTAATAGGCTATGTCATTGTAAGGAGAAGAGACATACAGGATGTGAGAGTAACGAAGGCGATGTGTGGTGCAGAGTGTTGGATCAATCATAGACTTATTCTCTCTAAGCTAAACATTGGCATTCAACAAAAGTGGCAGCCTGAAGGCAAGACAACTACCAGGAGACTTAATGTCAGCTGATTAGAATGCTTCTCCCAGTGGGAACAGTTTGTTGCTAACTTGGAGGGAAACACATGGTTGGCAACAGTGGAGCAGAAAAGGAATGGGCAGCTTTCAGAGATTTCGGTACAGCACCACATTAGCTCATCTGGGCCAGAACACTGACAAACACCAAGATTGGTTTGACAAAAATGATGGGGAAATTCAGAAGCTGCTAAATGAAAAAACAAACAAACAAACAAACAAAAAACGAGAGCTCCATAGGGTTTACCAGCAGTTCATGCATCTCTAAGAAGGCAGCATTTGACTCCATCAAAAGCAAAATGCAAGTAAAACTTAGAGAGATGAAGGATTCTTGGCTCAGTGAGAAGGCAAATGAAATTCAGTTTTATGCTGATGATAACAATCCAAAGCACTTTTATGATGCCCTGAAGACTATCTATGGGCTGAAGATCTATGGTGCATCTCAGCAACTCAGTGCTGATGGAACCACACTGATTAGTGATAAGGACATGATCCTGGAGAGATGGGCTGAATGTTTCCATAATGTCCTCCACAGATAGTCGTCAGCCAATGTAGAAGCCATTGACTCGATACCTCATATTGAAGTCAATCCCTCTTTAGCCAAATTTCCAACTGAAGAACAGGTTTTGAATGCCATTAGGCATTAGGGTCCTCTCGTGGGACCAAACGCCTGCTGATGATTCTATTCCAGCTGAGATTTATAAGGCAGGGGGTCCACCATTCATACAAAAGCTGACTGAAATCTCCTAGGTTATATGGCAAGAGGAGATTATCCCCCAGAAGTTCAAGGATACCTTGACTGCCCATATCTATAAAGGTAAAGGAAATAGGTTGTTCTGTGATAATCATGGGGGGTGGGGCAGGGGGTTGTCTCCCAATGATTGCCGGCAAGATTCTTGCCAGTGTCCTCCTTAATAGACTAGTCCTTCACCTAGAAGATCGTCATCTACCCAAGAGCAAACGTGGCTTTAAAAAGGGCCACAGAACTATTGATATGATGTTTGCTGCCTAACAACTCCAGGAGAAACGAGAAATATTAGAATATAGTCAAAAGACTGAAAAAATAGAAGAAAATGTAAAGTATCTACTGCCAAAAACAACTGACCTGGAAAACAGACAGAAGAGAGATGAAAACCATGACAAAAAAAAAGGCCTGTATGTCATATTTATAGAAATAACAAAAGAAAATTTTCTAGACCTATTAAAATCAGAGGGCAACATGGAAATAGAATGACTCTATCAATGGCCTTCTTAAAATTTTTTTTAAATTTTATTCATGTTAAACTTAAAAATGATAAAAGAAAAAAACCTTTCCATGTACACAGCAGAACATCAGAGAGGATTCAGTATAATACAATAAATTTCCATTTCAAGAAAACCTGTGTAATAAATACTGCACATTGTTTTCAAAACTACCCAGTTTTTCTGTGCTTTATTCCAGGTTTTCTTTTGTGCTTTGCTGTGCACTCTTTATTTTATTCCGCGCCCCCCACCCCATGGAGAAGGCTACGGTTAAATGCAAATATATGCATATACATATGCATACACATATATATAAGACTATACTATGCATACTTCTATCAATGACCTTTTGAAATAAACTCCAAACTGAAAACACCTAGGAATATCAGAACCCAAATCCAGAGCTTCCAAGTCAAAGAGAAAAATTCTTCAGTCGGCCAGAGATATGCTAAGTCCTCAGAAAGAGTGGGCTCAAATGGAACATTGCTGCTACAAAGATTCAAATATTCATCCCTCTAAATTTAGTTCTGAATGCGGCATAGCAGATGAATGAATCACTGTCACTCCCTCTTGGCTTAGTTTGCTGGGTCAAGTAGGTCACTTGGGACTTTACTCCTCACAGATGGCTTCAAAATCTCACGTGGACTTTAGCCCAGAGACCTCCGGTGGCTCACCACTACGATCTTTCAAAATTTACAAGGTCACAGCCGCCTCCGATACTCCTTTACCTACAGCTGGAAAGAACAAACACAAAGGGGCAAAGAACAGAAGCCTGTGTTTGCAGGCTACATGTTGGCTCCAGGCGGGGAGGGCTTGAGTCCTCAGGTTTCTCTCCTCAAACACAGCCAGGGAGGAAAAGTGGAAAAATCAGAGCAAGAGGCTTGCGTTGGCTTTTTGAATACACGCCAGTTCCAGCTCAGCAGTCAATCCACAGTCCATCTCTTCCCTGTGTAATTAGCATGCTAGAACTGGTTATAGAATGTCGGTGCATGCTCCATACTGAGGACCAGGGTCCTTTCATTATATATACATCACTACATCATCTTAGAAGAGGCTCCCCAGCTTCTACGATTTATGCTGGCATCAGGTAGAGCATACATGTATGCTCTGAGGATGGATCTCCATTGGTCAGGCCCCCATTACATGTGGGAGTGCAATAGAAAAATCAGAGGAAATCTGTGCATAGTCTGATATAAACTCTACACTTTGGGAAAGGGGACTTTTAAGGGTTCAAAGGAAAAATAGGACCCCATGGACTAAAATTATGCAAGGAAAATCACCTCGAGAGAGATAGGGGACAGAGTGCCAGCCCTGGAGTCAGGAGGACCTGATTTCAAATCTGGCCTCGGACACTTACTAGGTATGTGAACCTGGGCAAGTCATTTAACCCCAATGAAAGGAGAGAGGACAGAGGACAGAGGACAGAGGAGATCGGAGAGCAGAGGGAAGGGGAAGGGAGAAGAGGGGAGGGGAGAACAGGGGAGGGGAGGGGAGGGGAAGGGAGAGAGAGAGGAGAGGGGAGGAGAGGAGGAGGGAGGGAGGGAGAGAGAGAGAGGAGAGGAGAGGAGAGGGGGAGGGAGGGAGGGGAAGAGAGAGAGAAGAGAGGGAGGGAGGGAGAGAGGGAGGGAGGGAGAGAGGGAGAGGGAGGGAGGGAGAGAGAGAGAGAGAGAGAGAGAGAGAGAGAGAGAGAGAGAGAGAGAGAGAGAGAGAATGAAATTATAAAAAATTCCAGTGAGGAAGGCACATCCTAAACTCAATACGTCCAAAACTGAACTCATTATCTTTCACCCAAACCCTCTCTTCCTCCTAATTTCCCTATTACTGCTGAGGGTATGTAGCACCATCCTCCCAATCACTCAGGCTTGACACATAAATTTCATCCTCTACTCCAATCTCTCTCTTACTCCCCATATCCAATGTGCGTCCAAGTGCTGTCAATTCCACCTTCATAGCATCTATCACTTGCCACCCCGCCCCCCCATTCTCTCCTCTGACATTGCTACCACCCCAGTACAGGTCCTCATCACCTCATTCCTGGGCTATTGCAATAGCCTGCACCCTGCCTCGGGTCTATCCCCATTGCAATCCATCCTCCAATCAGCTACCAAATGAACTTCCTAAAGCACTAGTATGATCATGTCATCTATTCAATAAACTCCAGTGGCTCCCAAGTGTTGATATAAGAGGAGAAAGTTTGATTAAGCCATAGAGGGTGAAGGAGAAAGGTGAAAAGCAATTTTCCTTCAAATGATACAGAAAAAGTGCTCAGAGAATGAACAAAGGTGATTTCTGATGAACTCATCTATTCCTAACGTACTTTGCAAAATCCAAGTTGTCTTCCCTAAATAATAGCAAACTAAATTGTATATTAAGCTTTTGGGGTTTTTTTTAATGTGGCAACCAAAAAAGCTAATGAGATCTTGAGCAGCATTGAGAGGCATAGCTTCCAGGTACAGGGAGGAAATAGTACTTCTGTACCCTCCTGGTCATATCAAATCTGGATTGTGTTGAGAATTTCATGCCTGTTTAGGCACAAAACCGGGGGGGGGGGAGGGCAAGGAATAAGCAATTATTAAACACTTACTATGTGCTGGACACTGTGCTGAGCACTTTACAAATATTAACTCATTTGGTAAAGTATTGATAAGTTGAGGAGTGTCCAGAGGAGGGCAATCAGCATGTTTTGGGTCCATGTTATACGAGGCTCATATGAAGGAACTAGGAATGCTTAGCTTGGTTAAGTGAAGACTGCAGGGGAATATGATAAAAGTTTTCAAGTATTTGAAAGACTGTCATGTGAAAGAGGTATTCAGTTGGTTATTCAACCCCAGAGGGTAGAATCAGGAGGAACAGGTAGAAATTGCAAAGAGGGAAATCTGGGCTTGATAGCAGGGAAAGCTTCCTAACAAATAGAACTATGCAAAAATGGAAATGGGCACCTTAGCAGGTAGTGGTGTCTTCCCCCTTATAGGTCTTCAAGCAGGGGCTAGATGACCATTTGTAGGGTATGTTGTGGTAGGCATGAAGTTCTAAGCATGGGTTGGATTATGGGGGCTAAGGTCCCTTCCAACTCTAAAAATCCTATAATTCTATGATATGCACCTTCAAGGCATTTTGTTAGGCCCTATGAGAGATGCCAAAGAGAATATGGCATGGTCCCTGCCCTCGTGGAGCAGGAAAGACAAGGCCTCCACAAGCTTCAAAATATAAAACAAAACATGGTCAATGCACGGGAAAGATACGATGAAAGTGTCCAGAAAATATTGAGTATGGCTTTCCTCTTTTCTCCTTTCTCACATTCCACTAGAGAGGTTAGTAATGGCTACATGATTCAGTGAAAAGAAAACCAGCTAATGTGGAGTCAGAAGATCTTGGTGTTCAGATCTCAGCTTGACCATTTGCTACTTGGAGCCAGCCAAATCCTCTCTCAAGGCTTTAGTTTCTGTATATGTAAAATCAGGGGATTGCAGTACAGGACCTCTGAGGTTCCTTTCCAACTTGAAAGCCCATGATCCTCTGAAGCATTGACATGTTCAAAAGGTTTAGTGTGATAACCACTCTGAGAGAAATGTCTGAGTAAAAGAGAGTGAGTTTTTAATGAGTGATTTATCTTAATTTTCCAGGCAGCTAGAACTAGGTGGCACAATGGATAGAGGGCGAGGCCTGAAATCAAGAAAACTCATCTTCCAGAGTTCAAATCTGGCCTCAAACACTTAGCTGTGTGACCCTTGGGCGAGTTACTTCACCCTGTTGGCCTCAGTTTCCTCATCTGTAAAACGAGCTGGAGAAGAAAACGGTAATCCACTCTAGTATCTTTGCCAAGAAAACCCCAAAGAGGTTTTCATGACTGAAATGACTGAGCAACAACAATAAACAGATTTCGCTTCATTGTCCGATCCATTGGCCATCAGTTTACCCCCTGGACATTCAAGCAGCTACAGCATAGCAAGTGAGGCATCATTCCTGCTGAACACCAAGAGCAAAGTCTACAAGGCTTTGTTTGTGTCCTGACTACATGCACCCACCAGAATCCACTCTAATTCAACTTCACACAAAAAAGTCCTTGGGGCCAACCATTGCCAAAGTCACGTAAAGGACACTGCTCACTGAAAATCAAATCATGAGTCCTGGCAAAAGTTGGCACACCCATAAATAAAAGCAGCAGAACGAAGCTTCTTGTTTCCAGGGTCAGCAGATGTCATGCATGGACAGTCATTCTAAATCAACCTGAGGCCTTCCCCAATTTAGAAAGCCTCCAAACTGTCCTGCCTCTGAAGAACGTTGGCTGTAGGATCCCAGGCAGATAAATCACTTCACCTCTCCATGCCCTAGGCAAACTCTCTAAGACTGGAAGTTGTAGATAAGATGTCCCCCAACATGTATGGAGTGAGTTTGCACTCCCAGGAGTTCAATGAAATCATGGGTCCAGTCCCTGTTCCTTCTCCAAACCATTATGTTTTATAAAAGGAAAGAACTCACTGCACTCCACTTGGTGAGAATTCATGTTATTCAATGGCATCTGCAGATCCATGAGTTTGGGCTGGAAGTTCTGTGGCATACATCAAAGATCTTAACAGTATAGTGGATGGCTGAATCAGGACACTTGACGTCAAATCCTTGCTCAGCTGCTACCCAGCTGGGGGCAAGTCCCACCATTTTTCTGACACTCTTCTATAAAATGAGGATTATCTTGAAGATCCTTTCTTAAGGACTACATTTATGATCCTTTTAAACTTGTGATCTGATGATCCCTCCAGCTCTGACCCTGGAGTGATCCTTGTAATGATTGTTTGTTACCTTGTCAGAATAGTTAAATAAGCTTTCCTATGTGTGTGTGTGTATAACTACCTCTGTGAATTGAACTATGCCATTTATAAATATTTTTATTAAAATGTGAGTTTAAATGTTTTTTCTACATAATTATTTTCCATTTCCTAATACGTCCAGTTTAAGTCAATCTCACAAATGTCTATATGATCAAGATCTTAGAAATATGATCAGTGACTATTGACCAGTGACCACTGACCACTTTTAAGCCTGTGTTCCTGTGTGAGGAACAAAAGATATGGATGGGCACAAATACCAATGATAGGTTAGTAAAATCTTCCCATGAGAAATTTTATTTTGCCAAAAATATCACAAAAAAATATACATATGTATATGCATATACACACAGGCACAAACAAAAGGGGAAGGAGATTTGGTTTCCGGTTCCCCTCCCCCTTCCAGCTCAGTTGACGTAGTCATGGGATATGCTCAGAGATGAAGAAGGGCTGATGCGGTCGTAATTTAAGACTATGAATTAAGACCACTATCTTATTGAATCAAAAGGATGAGACTGGGCACATCTCTGGCACTATTAATAGCTATACCCTAGAGACTGGGAGGGCTTACAGACCAGGAGGCAATAATAAAGAAAGGACCTAGCTCCAGAGAGAGAATAGCTCTTGGGGGAGGGGACAACAGGTGGATAAGGAAGTGACAGTGGAAATGCTCACCTTGAAGAAGTCAATCCATCCAGTAGTTGATTCAGTTCAAGAGAATTTAAAATATAGTTGAGGAAGCAGACACTCTCCAGGCTAATGATCACAGGAGGTTGGAAGCTCTGGCAAGTGAGAAAACAACTATGTATGGATGGATTCAATAGAAAATTAGACCTATCAACTGGCAGTCAAGCTGAGCAAAGGATCAGACCTTCAGAGCCCAGCCGAGTGATCCTCCCAGCAGATGCTGAACTCAATTTTCACCTCAGACAGTTTGGTTTCTCGACTCAATTTGAGGGAGTGACTTCTAGTTGACCTCAGGTCCCTAATCTCTATGTAGAGAGCACCATCTATTCTGGAAACCGTAGGGATCAGATTTTTCTTCTGAAAAGAGAAATTTGGTTTTCTTTTTTCTTTTTCTTCCTTTTGTTGTCTTTGGATCATGGCAAGCATTTGCAAGCATCATGGTAAGAGAATTTTGTAAAATGATGTTTCTTTGTTACATTGTATCACCATGGTTTTGTGGGTCAGCATAATCCCTAATCTCAGAGTATATATGGTAGACCTGTTTCTTGGCAGAAGAATGTTCATTTCCAGACTATTCAAGGATTGTGCCACAGGATATTTTCTGAGGTCCAAGAGCAGGGACTCAAAAGGAACTGTTTGAGCCTCCCAAAGTCACTAGGGAGGTATCCAGAGTTTGGGACTATGGACAATTATATATCCCCAGTGCACTCTGGCATACTGAGAACAGTAAGTGTTTAACTGAAGGAAGAGTACAAAGGATGGAATCACAAATGATGCGGTATTACCATCTTGTCTATTATGAACACTTGTTGCTGATGAAACTAGAGGAACAGTTTAGGATTGGCCAAGAAGAAAATCAGCTAGTTGCTAGTTTATGTTGTCAGTTCATAAGCTGGACCCAGGAGTAGAGGAAGAAAACAGCTCCTGAGAGGAAATTACCCTTTGCCCCTTGCCCCTGCCACTGGCCAGGTCACATTGAGAGAGCTACTCAACCAGTCGGAGGCACCCCATCTAACAGCACAAACGAGACCCTGATCTTACCCAAGGGGAAAGTATCAGAAGTTTCTAGAGAAGCAATCTGGAAATGAGGAAATATTAAGGAGTTTGCTTCCCTTTCAAGTCTGCCGATTCCAAAGTTTTTTGTTTTTTTTTTTTTAATGTATTTTGCTCTTGGAGAATATCTAGAGCCATGCACATCTCTCCCCTAAGAAGCTCTTACACCAACTTCATTCATCACGAAGATACTCAACATTATGACCTGGGAATTATATCTCTCTTCGCAAACACAGTAGCATGCAAAATGCCCCCAGGCTTGGTTGGCAGCTCAGTTATATACAATAACAAGAGGATAAAGAAAAACAACCTAGAAAGACTTAGACACTCTGATCAAAGGAATGACCAGCCATAATTCCAAAGTATCAATTTATAAAGAATGTTACCCATCTCCTGAGAGAGAGAAGACATGTGTTTTAGGACATGGCAAATGTAGGAATTTATTTTACTTGACTGAACATATTTGTTAAGGTGGTTTTGATTTTCTCTATCACCCCCCAAAAGGGAGGGAAAGAGAGGCTAATGAGCCCTCCCCCCAAAAAAGAAAAGAAAGCACCATGAGGAGCTTTTATGTGGAATGTAGTTAGTTTTACCTTTGGCCATTACTACTATTGTCAGGGATAACCTAGGTATGAGCGTAATAGAGATCATAGATCTAGATGGCACAATAAGGTTTTATGGAATCTAGACGGTACTAGAAATTTCTTAGAGTCTTGGCTGCATAGGATGGATTAATGGAGTACTGAACTTTAGGTGACAAGATAGAGTGTTGTACTTGGGGTCAAGAAGTTCTGAGTTCTAAACCTACCTCAGACGGTAGGAGTGTTGCCCTTTGCACAGCATGTAACCTTTCTTAGCATCAGTTTCCTTATATGTAAAATCAGGTTGTTGTGAAGATCAAATGAGATTATATATGTAAAGTACTTTGTAAATCTTAAAGTGCTATAAAAATGCTAGCTATATTATTATTTTAATAATGTTATAATTATTAATAGAATCATTAATTTTATATTATATATAAATATATCTATTACATAATAATATATTTACATTATATTTATAATATATTAAAATTTTAATTACTAATAATTAATAACTATTTTAAAATATTTCAATGCCACTCAGATTTTCTTTCCTTTCTTTTTTTTAGGGGAGGTAGCCTTGGTTGCTGGTTTCACTTTATAATGGATTATATGAGATTTCAGACACCCAAAGCCCATTTATTCACTTTATTTTTGCACAGTCCTTCTTGCCAAAATCCTTTTAAGTAATACTCTTCCTGTAAGAGACACCTGCCCTATATCTCTCTTCTCAATATTTTAATGAAGAAATGTCAGCTCTGTTTTTCTTTATGAATAGGAAAAAGGAAAGCTCTGGTGAGCTCTGTTGAGCTAAATATCTGTTTAACGCCAACAAATAACTCTACAGATTCATGAAGAAAGACATAGGAGAAACGCTTTATCTAAATATACTATTTTTTCATGCCCTCCCAAAAAATAGAGGTAGTAACTCAGAGGGGATGCTACATTCTTTTTTTTTCTTATAAAAAATCAGTTTTTATTATGTCTAATGTAAATTATTTGTATTTTATTTTTTCCAATCATATGTAATAACAATTTTTAATATTCTTTTTTTCTTAACATTTTAAGTTCCAAATTTTCTTCCTCCCTCCTCTCCTCCTCATTCCTTGAGAAGACAAGGAATTTTATATAGTACACATTTGCAGTCATGCAAAACATTATTTCCACATTAGCTGTGTTGCAAAAGAAAACACAGACCAAACAAGAACAAATTCCCAAAAAAACAAACATGAAGAAAGTTTTTTTTAAATGCTTTGATCTGCATTCAGATCCTATCAGTTCTTTCCCTGGAGGTAGATAGCATTTTTCATCATAAGTCCTTTGGAATTTGTCTTGGATCATCTTATTGCTCAGAATAGCTAGCTGGTCACCATTACAGTATTGCTGTTACTGTATACAATGTTCTCCTGGAAGCTCCTTCACTTTGCATCAGTTTATATGTATTTCCACATTTTTCTGAGAGCATTCTGCTCACCATTTCTTATAGCACAATAGTATTCCACTACAATCATGTACCACAACTTATCCAGCCATTCCCCAGTTGATAAGCAAGGGATGCTACATTCTGAAGCCCAGGGCCACGAAGGCCTGATCTTCTCCTCAAGTTGACTCTAATTTGCCAATGCTAACTCTCTCTTGAGTCCATGGCAGTTTTCTTCTCTACTGATAGAGGTGTTTCTCCTTGAAGTTGCTTTCAGTCTCCAGTGACTGCCTCTTTGTACCTGTGTGTGTCTGAAGTGTCTGTCTCTACTCTACACTTGACACTCCTACTACTTAATGTGCTATCTACAACTCCAGGTGACTAACTGCACTGTCATGGCCAAAAAGAGGGAAGGTAAGAAAGAGATATTGCCACCCCCCTCAAAATTATTCCTTCTGAGGTTGGATGTCTTCCTTGACTGCTAGCTCCCAGCATAGACTGCCTCACAGTCTCCAGGGCTTAGCATGTAAAACACCCGAGATGTGGCCAATTTATTTGCTAATTCTGACGATGGGTGGCTAGGTGGCAGCTGAAGTGGATAAAGTGCCAGGCCTGCAGCTAAGAAATCTCATTTTCCTAGTTGAAATCTAGCCTCATATACTTATAAGCTGTGGGACCCTGGGCAAGTCATTTAACCTTGTTTGCCTCAGTTCCCTCTTCTGTAAAATGAGTTGGAAAAGGAAATGACAAACTACTCCAGTATATTTGCCAAGAAAACCTCAAAAGGGATTACTGAGAGTCAGACACAATTGAAAACAACTACACAACTTCTGATTCAGTCAGAGTAAAATAAATGTTCATACTGCATAAACTGGTCACTGGATGCTAACACCTTGTTACCAGATCAGTGTTACATCATCTATGTCTACATCCTGTGACTACATCAAGTGAACTGGGTATAGAAAGGGAGCAAATATCTCCCCACTTTATATATGTGAACCCCTAAACATAAGTTAAATATAGATTTCTCCCACATGTAAGGCAATTTAGGGTCATTCTACACCGGAGAGTGTTAAAACCCCTAGCTAGGTAGGATCTGCAGATAACATAAGGGAGCATATATAAGAAGATGATGCGTTATAGAGGTGTAAATAAGATGGTGGTGAATGAAGGCAGGAAATATATTTCCTTTATAAATATCCTCATTCACCAGTAAGCTGCTGAAAAGAAGATAGGTATAGGGGGCTGGCAATATGTTGTTGTTTATCCTTCATTTCGAAGAGGACCAATGACATCACAGCTGACATCTGCACTTAGGTGTGAATTAGATTTAAGTGAGGCAGAGTTGCACAAAGTCATCAGCCTCACTCTAGCTTATCAAGTCATCAAAGTCCAATGGCAGGACAAAAGTCAGGATGACTGGACATGGCCGAGGATGCCGTGGATGACCTTGGAATCTTCCATGTCTGACCAAGCTCTAAGCGGGCCTTTCATCTGCCTATTCTGCTCATGGGAGTCTTCATGTGCTTGGGGTAGAATCCCCCTAACTTTCCTTTGAGGCCTCTGGGTTAACCTTAACCCAGTTTAGCCCATCTGCCAAAACAGTTTTACCCAGGTGCGGCTGCTGCATATGCTAGAGCTTCTTGGAGCCACAGGTGGCAGTGGGGTGACAGGTATATTCCAAAGGTCGACAAGCAAGCCCTCACACCAGAGATGCTAGTCCCCTCTGAACACCATCTATTCCTCTTACAAAGGGAATCCAAAAGGAAATTCACATGGTACAGCATATGGCAACGAGCTCCCTTTGTCCAGGGCTAGCTCACATATGCGCTCGCCTAGGGGATTTGTCTTTTCTTCAGGTGCTGAATGACATGTGGTGGCTGTGTGGCCCCAGACAACTCAACCCCTCAAGGCAACTCTCTAAGACTGTGTTGCCTGTCAGAAGGTGTCAACCTGTACTGGAAGATGGACTTATGGAGGGATCCCTTACCCATGAAGTCACATGTCCGATGCCTATCCCTTCGGGTTGTTAATATCGCTCTGCTTACACTCTCTTCTGCAAATCACCTTTGAGCTAGATAATCAATATGGTCATAGAGTGATCAGAAAGGTTTGCAGTCTCCCAGGGGAGATTGTTATTTTTTTTACTACTTCCCCTGATGCCTCTAGGTACAGGCTGGTTGTATCTTTTGCTTTTCCCTGACTAACCAGGTTCCCCAGCCTCTTCCCACAATGCCAGCACTGATTAGTGAGTGGCCATTAATTTCTTTTATATAATAGAGAATAGACAACGCAGTAATAGGGAAGAGAACAAAAAGGTGAAAGGAAACAGTTTGTCAGCTACAACAGTGACCAATGCTTCTGACTGTAAGAGCAAAAAACTTTTGTTTAGATTCATTCCTTCTTGGGGGGGATGGGAAATGCTGGACCTCAGAGCAGTTCCTCAGAGAAGCAGCTTCTTCTCCCAATTCCAAGGGAAGAAGGGTAACGTCTCTTGAGGGGCACGCAGGTAATATCACCTATCATCGTCCTTAGCCCTGTAGCCACCTTCAGGGGCCTCCGACTTCAGTTCAGAAGCTTGTCATAGTATCTCAGAGGGGAAACTGCAAAGGGGGTAGGGAAAATGCCTGAGTACCCAGAATTTCCCCCACATGATGCTACGATGGAGGATGCCACACGAACTCCAAACCTGCTTCCTTGCTCTTCTCTTTCTAGAATCTTTCTGCATAAAATGGTCCCACAATCTACCAGTTGCACATTTTCAATGCCGGTAGATTCTGGGGAGGATTCGCCTGTGTGCACGTACATAAATGCATACTTAAGTATAGCTGCATGTCTGTACCTACATACATATATGTGCAATAAATACATATATGTATATGCACATGTGTGTAACATAGGCTCTGGGCTCGCTTTCTCAATATAAACTAGGACTAGTACCTAGCAGGTAGGGTCTGAAAAGCATGCCTGCTATCTCTCCCCTGAGGGAGAAGGGTTCTAGGGGTAAACCATGAGAGGATGGAAAGTGCGGTTCAAGCACTATAGCTTGTGAGCCCCACTGGAGCATTTCCCTCAAAGATTATAGGTTATATCAATTAATCAGCTAACCTTACAATTGGTACATGCCTCCAAAAGTCTGTGACACACTCTCCTACAAGGGCATTTAGAGTCTAAAGGAAAGTGGGCTCAAGTTTATTGATTTCATGTGGCAATGGAGGAAAATTCACAATTCCTAAAAGTCTTTTAATACAAGTCCTTTTCTTATAAGTCCCTTCCTGGGGCCTTCATGAGGTTTTCCCTAGGAGTGGTGGGGCTCTCTGATGGCTAACTGATTGCAAAGTGCTCCAAGCTCCCTTTCCTCGGGCATAATTTATCCTCAGCTCCCAATGTAGAAACTGCCATTGATTCTGTGAACTCTGCTAGGATTCCTGTGGGAAATCCAAAATCTTCTGATCTTTAGAAGTTCACACGGGCATCTTCTGATCAAAGAGAGGAGAAGGGAGACAGGATCTCTTCTCTTCCCCTAAGCGACTCCCTCTCAGAGCCTTGGACAGAAGCGCTCTCTCCTCTCTGCTGGCCAGACGATGAAATGCTTGGTTCCAAACTAGCTTGCTGTTTTATAGAAGACCCCCACAAGCTATGACTGCATCTTCTCAGCCAATCCCAATATGGTTCTTGGGTAGTATCACTTCATTTCTTCCAGTGGCTTAAAGCCTTCTAGTCCTTCCCTGCTGTGATTAACTAGATCACTCACAGCAAATTTAATGGCTTTGATTGATAAGCTGACTCAGAAGAAATCTCTAGGCCTTGTTCACACGTAGTTCATCCCTCTGATTAATTAACTCATTTGGGAAGTCCCAGCCCTCAATAATTATGAGGTAGGGTATGGACCACCCCCCACACACACACACATATGATAAGTGCATGTATACACACATACACACGTACACAGGCATGCAGATATATTTTTCTAATGGTTAAGAAGAAACACTACAACTTATCAGACCTTAGGCATTTGGTGGGGAGGGAAGGCTTTTTCCCCCAACAGGATACATATGTTTTCACTTTTAAAAGGATTATTGCTATATATTGAGCATTAACAATGGAATAAATGCTGATTTTAGATTTCAGGAAGTGCAGTTCATGCCCTGAAACCTCAGTGCCAGAGATACCTAAGGCCCATCTGACAGATGAGGTCACAAGCTAAGAATTTTCTAACTATGCAGGGACTGTGAGTGATGTCTAATTACTGTGGTGGTTAGATGCTTCAATCTATGCACTGTTCTGCAGTACAGGGACCCCACATATTTCCAAAATGAAATTTCACCGAGCTTCTGTTTTTCTTAAAGTTCTAGTTTTCCATTTCCAGAATGAAGCAGAAAATATATGTTAGAAGGAGCTGTCTCCACATGCATACACCTTCTCATTCTTCTGATAACTAGCCAAAATCCAAAATAGTAGGTTTTTGTAATCAGGTGTGTTTTGAAACTTGTTTCTAAAATTACGGTTTATGTAGTCGTCAAATGATCTGCTTTGTTTAATTTGGGCTCACACTTTGGCATTGCCTCTAAGCAAACGTATGACCCCTCCTGACAAGGCTTGAATTTAGGAAAAAACAGCAAGTATCCCTGTTAAAGCTGAAGAATTTGGTTCATACTATAGTAGAAAGCAAAGGGAATTTCCACTGTGTTTTTTTTTCAGGGCTTTCTCAGCACAGGCTCAAAAAAAATGTTGATGATTTATGCAAATGAGAAAGGAAATGTGCCCCCAGGGATCTCAGCACAGAAACTCAAGTTGAATTCTGAATTCTCACCCTGGCTCTGTCACTGACTCACTGTATGACTGTGGGTGAGCCATTTAACCTTCTTTCTTTCTAAATTCCTTTACATTCCTAAATAGGGGCTAACAGTTCTGCACTTCAAGTATCTCAAGGGGATGTTGTAAAAATGAATTAAATGTTGGTAAACTACTTAGGAGATCCATAGATTAGAAATACAACATATGGTTTTAATGAGAATTTTTCTTTGTCCGAATTTTTTCACACTCCCTAAAACACTCCACAAAAAGGAACTTTTCTACTCTTTATAAATTTATATGTATATATACATACATGATATATATATATGTGTGTGTGTGTGTATATGTATATGTATATAGTTGTTGCTGAGTAATTTTGGTCATGTCTGATGCTATGACTCCATTTAGGGTTTTCTTGGTAAAGATACTGAAGTGGTTTGTCATTTCCTTCTCCCGCTTATTTTATAGATGAGGAAACTGAGGCAAACAGGGTTAAGCAACTTCCCCAAGGTCACACAGTTAGTTAAGTGTCTAAAGCCAGATTTGAACTCAGGTCTTCCTGACTTTAGGCCTGGTGCTCTATCAACTATGCAACTGAAAAATAGAACTGTCTGTTTCCAACCTGTGTCAACAAGGTCACAGGCCCTTTGGAAAGAAGTGAGTGTGGGTACTCCACTGCTTTTTCAGCTAATTTTTTCTTAACTTACCCTGCCCTGCATCTCTCTATTCTATCGCCCAGTCCCTCAACTCCTTCCAACTTCCCCAATCTCTCCTAAAAATGATAAGGATATCCAAGTTCTTGGTTACAATGTGCAAAAGTCACTAATGATTACAGAAATGCAAATTAAAGTTACTCTGATATTCTACCTCACACCCATCAAATTGGCAAAAAAAAAAAAAGTGAAATGGCAAATGGGGGGGGGGTTGCAGGAAAATGGTCAACACTAATGCACTGTTTGTGGAATTATAAATTTGTTTTTAAAAAAATTCTAGAAAACAATTTAGGGAACTATACTCCAAAAGCTACTAAATTGTGCATATCTTTCGATCCAATGGTATCATTGCCAGGCCTATAACCAATAGTATGCTGGTAAACATTTAACAACCAGCTTGCTGGAAAAAATGACACTTTTAAGTTTATTACATTTTCTCCATCACTTTCTTAAGTCAAGAAAATCAACAACAACAACAAAAAAAAAAATGAGGTCCCAATTTGGTTTTTTTGTTCAGTCATGTTTGACTCTTCATGACCCCATTTGAGGTTTTCTTGGCAGAGATCCTGGGCTGCTTTGCCATTTCCTCCTCCACCTCATTTTACAGATAAGGAAACTGAGGCAAACAGGGTGAAGTGACTTGCCCAGGGTCACACAGCTAGTAAGTGTCTGAGGCCAGATTTGAACTAAGGAAGATAAGATTTCCTGACTCCAGGCCCTGTACTCTATCCCCTTTGCCAGCTAGCTGCCATCCTAATTTGTAGCATTTGCCAATTTCTAGGCTTTAAATGCTTACACTGAAAACTCTCATTATTCCTATGAGCTGGCTCTAGCATACCATATTCTATAGCCTAAAGAAATCAAAGAAAAAGGTAAAGTTCCCATATTTACAGGAGTACTTATAGCAGTTTTGCCAGTAGTAGCACAGAACTGCAGATTCAGGGAGTGCCAACCAATTGGAGAATGGAAGAACAAATCATGAGATATTAACATAATGAAATACTATTGTGTTGTAAGAAATTGTGACAGGGACAATTTCAGAGAAACTTTGATGAACGGATGCAGAGTGAAGTGAGCAGCACCAGGAAAGCAACTTATACAGTAACAACAGTGTTGTAAAAATAAATTTTGGAAGATTTTAAAACTCTGATCTACACATTGACTAACCACAGCTCCAGAGTACTAAAGATGAAGAACGCTACCTATGCCCTGACAGAAAGGTTAAGAATTCTAGGTGCAGAATAAAATATATATTTTTCTTGACATGGACAAAGTAGAGATTTGTTTTGTTTGATTATGCACACGTTATAAGGATTTAATTTTTTTTCCTAAAGGGGGAGTGGGCAAAGGGAGAGAAAATAAATGCTTGTCAAAACAAACCATAAGGATATACAAAAATATTTATAGATTTTTTTTGAGGTGACAAAGAATAGGAATCTAAGGGGGCGTTCATAAATTGAGAAGCATTTGAATGAGTTATGGTATATAAATATGAAAGAGTACTACTGTACTATAAGAAATGTTAAAGGGGATGATTTCAGAGAAACCTGGATAGTTATATAAACTGATACACTGAAGTGAAGTAAACAGAATCAGGAGAACAATGAATACAAAGACAACAATGTGGTAAATACAAACAACTTTGAAAGAATTCAGAATTCTGACCAGTGTAATGACCAATCATAACTCTAGAGAACTAATGATGAAACATGCTACCTACCTCATGATAGAAGTGAAGAACTCAGTCTCAGAATGAGACAAAAATTTTTTAATATGGCTGGTGCAGAAATTTGTTTTACTTTACTGTACACATTTGTAACAGAAGCTTGTTTTTTCTTTCATTTTCAATGGAGAAAAAAGGAAGATTTTTGCTGGTTTAAAAAATACAATTTTGTAAAAGAAAAATGCTTATTTTTTTAAAATGAAATTTGAAGAAAAAAAACTAAGAAAAAGAGAGGGATATTCAGTGGTTCCCTAGGGCTTGGTTGACTGTCAGGTTATAAAGAAGACTTTCAAATGACACAAGCTATGTGTTGCTTACCATTGATAATGTGCTATTCTAGTCAACATTCCCCATTTGTATTTTTACCAATCAAATGGCCCTGAAAAAAATGTATATTCCATGCTAATGTCTGATTCCCTAATCCCAGTACACTGTTCCCTTTAAGAATGCAAAGGTATAATAATATATAATAAAATAATTAATTAAATAATTGAAATAATAAAATAATTAATAAATAAAATAATTGATAATAAAATTTATTAAGTGCCTGTTATACACCAGGAACTGTGTTACAGGTGGGAAGAGTGCCATCACCAATTCCCCCTCAAAAAGAAGCCAAAAAGAGAAGTACCATTTCTTGGCATCCTGCATTCTACCCTTCCATTCATGGTAGATTTGGGAGCACCTAAGCAATGCATTCATTCCTTAAAATTGGTTCCTATTGAGTGTTCACAAGCAAAGGGCTGCCCTAGGATGGACTCCTAGAGTTCTCAGCAACCACCCACACTACCTGGGCCTTTGCCATGGATCTGCACCTTTTGCCCCCCGGTCAAGTGCTGCCATCATGGTGAAGCTGCTAACAATCAAGGTGAACCAAAGAAAGTGGCTCCTCCCCCAAAGAAGACAGAAGATAGTGAAGATAAGGACATGTCAGAAGATGAAGAAGACAGTAGAGAAGAAGTTGTGGTCCCTCAGAAGAAGGGCAAGACTTGCTGTGACTACACAAGCAAAGAGAGTAACACCAACCAAAAAAGTTATTGTTGACATCACACCTGCCAATAAAGCAGTTATGACTCCTGGTAAGAAGGTAGGCCCCCATAGACCCTTCTAAGAAAGTGGTTATCTCAGCCAAAGCTGTCATCATATCAGGCAAGAAGGGAGACATTCCAGCTAAAGTAACACCCAAGGAGGAGACAGATGAAGAGGAGGATGTAGAGCCCATCAAAGAAGCAATAAGAAAGAGGAAAAAGGAAATGGGTGAACAGAAAGCCCCAAAAGCCAAGAAAGAGAAATTAGAAGTGGGAGCATCTGCAAATTTCAATCTCTTCCCTGGTAAGCTGAATTTCAACAAAACCGCTTCTGAGCTTAAAACTGACATCATGAAAGTTCTTTGCAAAAAAAGGACCTTGCCATTGTGGTAAGCGTTGGCACCATCAGGAAGTTTGCTATGTGGAATTCAAATCCACTGGAGATGTGGAAAAGGCTCTGAAACTCAGTGGCTCCAAAGTGCTTGGCTCTGAAATGAAGCTGGAAAAAAAAAAAAAAACAAAAGAAAACAAAAAAGATCCAGATGCAGAACATTCTTCATCAAGGATCTACTATATGAAGTAACTCAGGAAGAGCTCAAGGAAGTGTTAGAAGATGCTATTGAGATCAGACTGCATGAAGGATGAGACACCCAAAGGAATTGCCTATGGTGAATTTAAGATAGAATCAGATGTGGATAAGGCTTTGGAAGAGAAACAGGGAACTAAGATTGATGGTCAGGATCGCATTCTGGACTACACAGGGGAGAAAAGTCAGGGATGAGAGAATTCAAGAGCTGGGAAGGATTATCCCTGGAGCAGGAACAGCAGCAAGTCAGCAAAGACACTGGTGCTGAATGACCTCACCCACAGCACCACTGAAGAAAGTCTGCAGGAAATGTCTGAGAAGGCTAAATCCACCAGCTTGCATCAGAACAACCAAGGCTGACCTAAAATGTACTCGTTCATTGATTTTGCCTCTGTGGAAAATGTGAAAGGAGCTTTGAATTCCTGTAACATAGAAACTGGAGGCAGAGCCATACAGCTGCAGCTGAAGGGACAGGCTACAGCGAATGCAGCACTGAGGAGCCAGTCCTACAAAACTTCATTCATCAAAAGGTCTGTGTAAGGACACAAGAGAAGAAACAAAGAAAAATTCATTTCACAGCTCTGTGGGTGCCAGGACAGTCACAGACAGGGAGACAGGGTCGTCCAAAGGGTACAGTTTTGTGGACTTCAACTCAGAAGAAGAGGCTAAAGCTGCAAAAGACTCCACGGAAGCCAGGGAGATTGATGGAAACAAAGTCACTGTGGATAGGGCCAAGCCCTGACGAGGTGGTAGAGGAGGCCAAGGAGGCTTTGGAGGCAGAGGCTGATGAAACTGTAGAGGTCAGAGTGGTTGATGAGGAGGCTGAGAAGGAGGAAGAGACAAGCCACAAGAAGAACAGGTTTGAATAGCTTCTCCTCATTCTCTCTCCCCTTGCCATTTTGGACGAACTCTGGGGGTTTATGTCCTTCTGAGGACATTCCAAGACAAACATGCTGTCTGGAGGCTGTCTTGGAAAAACCTGGATGACATTTCAAGGGAGAGAGTGTGTTAGTTTTGACTTTCTGCAGAGATAGGTGATGGACGTGGGAGTTAACCTTTTTGTCTATGATTTGTCTTGAGTTTATAAGGGTATGTTCAATGCACAAAACTATTTTTTTCTACAAAAAAAAAAACCAACAACAAAACACCAAACATTGGTTCCCATCCTGGTTCTCTGAAGTGAAGGGGTGCTGTGGGGGGAAAAATACCAGCGGAACCAGATTCCACTCCTGGCTTTGCAGCTTTGGACAAATCACTTAATCTCTTGGGTCTTAGTTTCCTCGCTTAAAAATTGAGGAGTTGGACTACTTGGAAAATATCAAAGATCCCTTTTACCTCTAGATCTCATGATCCTATCACTTATCTCCCTTCAGTCTGATCTTCAGATTCTGTATCTGCTCCTGTCTAACCCTGCCCTACCCCCACAAGCTGTAATATCATTAACAAATACATGGAACAGCACAACACCAAGAACAGAACCTTAAGACCACAAAAGACTCCCCAAGAGATCAATGGGTTAGATTTCAAGGGGTCTGTCAACTGGATGGAAAAAAAAATTTACATCTTTATTTTTACTAGCCTCAAGCTAAAATGTAACATTTCCTTCTATTATTTAAAAACATCAATGAGAAGGGGTCCACAGGTTTTACAAACACTCATCTAGTCCTGATTTCTCCATTCTATCCACGAGCATAAAAACCTTTGGTCTCCCTCAGCTATTTCTGTCTCTCTAACAGCTGAGGCAGTACCTGGCCCATCCCAGGTCTCAGGTCATTCCGCCTATTTTTTAAAATTGTAATGACTGACCATTGACTCTTTACCCCCCACACTTTCAGGGAGGCCATAATCCACCCCCAACCCCAGAAGAGACATACAGAGTAGTCACTCTTCATTTGGGTCATTCTGTACCTAAAGTACTGTTTTACATAGGAAAGATGCTCACGACCAGGAGAGCTAATATGGTTTTCCAAACCCAGGTGGCATAATTAGCAACAAAGTCTTGGGTGTTCCATGACTAGGCCTTGTAAGATACTCTACTATCTATCTTAAGCCCCACGACATACTGATCCACCAGCTCCCTGGACAAGCCAGATGAATAGGCCAAAGAGCTCCAAGGCACTGGTAACTTTAGCTGGTCATGAGCCTGTAGCCCAGGAAGTTCACTATTGATCCAAAAAAGGTAAGATTTCTCCTCATCTGGGTCTCTGTAGAGTTTGAGGGGCTTCCTCCTGTTTTATCAAAGACAGTCTCCTGTGGAAAGAGTGTGAGAATTTCTTGGAGTTGACAGATCTCTTCCAAAGGAAATTGCCATTCACCATTTAAGCAGCTCAGGAAAATAAAAATGTCAACTTTGGCTAGCTAATTTAATCCAATTTCAATAAACATTTATTAAGTTGCTATTATGTGCAAAAATAAATAAATGAAGCAGGCATGCTCCCAAGGAGCTTGTACTCTATGGAGGAGGACACAACTTGTACACGAGTACATACGAAATAATTTCAAGGAGAAATTGAATCAAGAAAACAATTTGCTCGATGAATACAACAACGTAAATGAAAAGAACTATATTAGCAACAACCATAAAAAGTAATGAAACTGACCAAGTTTGTCCCTGAAAAAAAAAGATGAAAACACAAGCTGCCGTCCTTTCTTTGCAAACGTAGGAGGCGACCTGGAACATTGCACATTCTTGGTGAGTGGCTTCGTCAACCTGATAGTTAGGTTTGCTACTGATTTTCTTCTTTTAAATTCTTTGTTACCAAAGATGGTTCCCTGGGGAGGAAAGAAGAAAGGACTATATTCAGGAACAAATTTGATGTAGAGACAAAAAAAGATTATACAGCCAAAGAATTAGAAAAAAAGAGGAAAAGGACCCATATGTACAGTGTTTATGTAAAAAATATGTAAATATATATATACATATAAAGAGATATAGACAGATATGGATACAGATATAGATATATACATGCCCTTTCGCTGCATTAAAAGAACTAGAAATTCAAAGGTTGCTCCAACTTTGACGCTCAATGTCTTTTCACCAACTTCAGCTGGGGCAATAAACTCCTCCCAAAGTCTTCCTTTAGAAAAGGCTCAGAAAATGATAAACTCTTAATTTTTTTTATCCGCTACTTAGCTTTGGTTTCAACTCTGGGACCATCATGCCCCTGCGAGGGGTGCCACCTGGTGTTCTCCCCCCACCATTTTTTAGCTTTCTTTGTGTACGGTCTTCCCCCTTTAGATTATAAGCTCTTTGAGGACAGGGACTATTATTCTTTTTAAGTTTGTATTCCTGGAATTTAATATATTACCTAGCACTTACTAAGCCATCAATAAATGCTTATGGACTATTGACTATTGATAGACTAGATGAGCTAGAGACCATCTCAAAGCTCTATTTCTTCTGTTTTGTGTTTCTTTCTTGAGCATAGGTGACCAAGTATCAACCTTAAGATGGATGTGCCAAGATTTAGAAAGGTCTTTATGCATTTAAGAGGTCTGGAGGTCCTGTTCCCTTGGTCATGGCTAATTGGGAACGTTCTAAATTGGAGAAAATGACCGTCGGCAAGAGGAGAAGCCCAAGCCCTGACCTCGCTGGTCAGAAGCCATGGAGTTTGAGGGGATAATGTAGAGCCAAGGTGAGATGGAATAATTCCTATTCGTAAGTTCTGAAAACTGCCTCCCGGCAGAGTATAACAAAAGTTAGTACTGTTGCAAATTTGGTTTGTTTCTGCCAATGTGTTCTGAGAATAATAGTAAAGTTACTCCATCTTGTATGCTCTGATACAGACTGGTGTGAACAACAACAGCATAAAAGCAAACTCTGAAAGATTTAAGAAGGGGGCAGCTAGGTGGAGCAGTGAGTAGAGCACCGGCCCCAGAATCAGGAGGACCTGAGTTCAAATCTAGCCTCAGACACTTGACATACTTACTAGCTGTGTGACCTTGGGCAAGTCACTTAAGCCCAATAGCCCTGCCTTCCTCCCTGCAAAAAAAGAAAATAGAAAGATTTAAGAATTCTGATCAATGCAAGGATACTACTCCACCCTGACAGAGAAGTGATAGTCTCAGGATGCAAGAATGAAACATACCTTTTGAGACATGGCCAATGTGAAGATTTATTTTCCTTGACTGTGCACATCTGTTACATGGATTTTGTTTTTCCAGTGGGGGGGGGGGGGTGGAGGTGGGAAGCAAGGCAGCAGAGAAAAAAAATCCATTCTTGATATAATTGAAAAAATAAATTTTAATTTTAAAAAAAAGTTAGCCTAGAGGCTGAGTGAACCTCTTGTGGATGAATTAAATCAAGTTGTGACTTCAACCACCTTAACTTAAATGTTCCGATGCAATTAAGTTTCATACCTATGAAACACAAACTGTCTTTGCTAATGACTAAAGCTAGTTCAGTCTTTTTGCCCCATTTTACTGCTTTCCACACTAGTTCCACCTCGCATGACTCAGAATAACCCGTGAAGCTACGATGAATTTGACCCCATCTGCTATCTCTCCACTGTCTTCCACATGGAACTTGAAGAGAACACTCAGGATGGACTGAATAGCTGTCTTCCAGCAGCTTTGTCAAATTAAAAAGGATTAGATTTATTCTACTGCTCCCCAGAGCACAGAATTAGGAGAAATGAGTAGAAGCTGAAGAAAGGCATATGTGGGTTCTATACAAAAGTAAATTGCCTAACAAATAGAATTATCTAAAAGCAAAATGTGCTATTTGGGAGATACTGAGTCACCTCTCAACAGAAACTTTCAAGTGAAAACTAGATGGTCTTTAAAGATCTTTTCAACTCTAAGTAATTTTGATTCAGTGAAACCGAGGTCCCAAGAGCAGACATGATTTGCCCAAGGTCACATAGCTAGTAAATGGCATTAGTAGAATTTGAACCCAGGTCTTCTAACTCAAAGTTCCATCTTCTTTCTACTTCATGACACTGCTGGAACATCTAGAAACTTTGTGAATCTGTTGCATGTAAGGCTTATTCTAGAGCACCACCCCACATTACACCATCCAAGACATGCCTATGATGGTAGAAATCAGTGAGTGGTAGCCAATTGAATCTGAGCCCATGAAATGTGCCTTAATAAAAAGCTATCAAGGGGGGTGGAGCCAAGATGGCGGCTGGTAAGCAGGGACTAGAGTGAGCTCCGTACAGAATCCCTCCAAAAACCTATAAAAAAATGGCTCTGAACCAATTCTACAACGGCAGAACCCACAGAACAGCAGAGGGAAGCAGGGCTCCAGCCCAGGACAGCCTGGATGGTCTCTGGGTGAGGTCTATTCCACACGAAGCTGGGAGCTGGGAGCTGGGTACGGAGTGGAGCAGAGCCCAGCCTGAGCGGCGTGGAACAACCAAACTTGGAGTCAGGTGGATGGGGCCCCTAGCGCCCTGAATATGTGAGCTGTGGCAGTTACCAGACCCCTCGACCCACAAACACCAAAGACTGCGGAGAAGGTTAGTGGGAAAAGCTGCGGGAGTGGAAGGAGTTCGAGGTTCGGCTTCCAGCCCCTGGGGCAGCAGAGGTGGGGCAGCTACAGTTGCTGCTGCTTCTGGCCCCAGGCCCACCTGGTGGGAGGAATTAAGTGGCGGATCAGAGCAGGAGTGCAACAGCCTGCTGAAGATCTAAGCCCAGCCCAGGCTGGGGGTTCTTGGGGAAGGAGTAGTGTGGGTCTGACAGAGCTGGCACCTCCCCCCCAAACGTGGAACATAGAACTTGTTAGTCTACAAGCAGTCATACCCCACTGAAAAACTCAAGGGTCAAGTTAGTTGGTTGGGAATATGGCCAGGCAGCAAAAACGCGCCCAGATTCAGTCTCAGACTTTGGATTCTTTCTTTGGTGACAAAGAAGACCAAAACATACAGTCTAAAGAAGACAACAAAGTCATAGAGCCTACAACAAAAGCCTCCAAGAAAAACATGAACTGGCCCCAGGCCATAGAAGAACTCAAAAAGGATTTGGAAAAGCAAGTTAGAGAAGTAGAGGAAAAATTGGGAAGAGAAATGAGAAGGATGCGAGAAAACCATGAAAAACAAGTCAATGACTTGCTAAAGGAGACCCAAAAAAATACTGAAAAATACACTGAAGAAAACAACACCTTAAAAAACAGACTAACTCAAATGGTAAAAGAGCTCCAAAAAGCCAATGAGGAGAAGAATGCCTTGAAAGGCAGAATTAGCTAAATGGAAAATGAGGTCCAAAAGACCACTGAAGAAAATACTACTTTAAAAATTAGATTGGAGCAAGTGGAAGCTAGTGACTTTATGAGAAATCAGGATATTATAAAACAGAACCAAAGGAATGAAAAAATGGAAGACAATGTGAAATATCTCCTTGGAAAAACCACTGACCTGGAAAATAGATCCAGGAGAGATAATTTAAAAATTATTGGACTACCTGAAAGCCATGATCAAAGAAAGAGCCTAGATACCATCTTTCAAGAAATTATCAAGGAGAACTGCCCTGATATTCTAGAGCCACAGGGCAAAATAGAAATTGAAAGAATCCATCGATCGCCTCCTCAAATAGATCCCAAAAAGAAATCTCCTAGGAATATTGTCGCCAAATTCCAGAGCTCCCAGATCAAGGAGAAAATACTGCAAGCAGCCAGAAAGAAACAATTTGAGTATTGTGGAAACCCAATCAGAATAACCCAGGATCTGGCAGCTTCTACATTAAGAGATCGAAGGGCATGGAATGGGATATTCCGGAGGTCAATGGAGCTAGGATTAAAACCTAGAATCACCTACCCAGCAAAACTGAGTATCATGTTCCAAGGCAAAATATGGATTTTCAATAAAATAGAGGACTTCAAGCTTTCTCAGTGAAAAGACCAGAACTGAATAGAAAATTTGACTTTCAAACACAAGAATCAAGAGAAGCATGAAAAGGTAATCAAGAAACGGAAATTGCAAGGGACTTACTAAAGTTGAACTGTTTTGTTTACATTCCTACGTGGAAAGAGGATGTGTATGATTCATGAGACCTCAGTATTAGGGTAGTTGAAGGGAATATGCATATGTATATGTATATACATATATATATATATATATATATATATATATGTTTATGTATATATAGATAAGTGAATGTGTATGTATGTATATATCTATGTGTATATGTATGTATGTGTATGTATGTGTATATACATATATATGTGTGTGTTTATATATGTATATGTATATATATGTAAAAAAGAGAGAGCAGACACAGGGTGAGTTGAAGATGAAGGGAAGATATCTAAAAGAAATAAAATGAAATTAAGGGATGAGAGAGCAACATACTGAGAGAGGGAGATAGGGAGAGATAGAATGGGGTGGATTATCTCGCATAAAGGTGGCAAGAGGAAGCAGTTCTGTGGGAGGAGGGGAGAAGGCAGGTGAGGGGGGAATGAGTGAATCTTGCTCTCATCAGATTTGGCCTGAGGGGGAATACCATACATACTCAGTTGGGTATCTTACCCCACAGGAAAGAAGAGGGAGGAAGATAGGAAAAAATAAAATAAAAGGGGGGGATGATGGAGGGGAGGGCAGATGGGGGTAGAGGTAATGAAAACAAACACTTTGGAAAGGGGACAGGGTCAAGGGAGAAAATTCAATAAAGCGGGATGGGTTGGGAAGGAGCAAAATGTAGTTAGCCTTTCACAACATGAGTATTGTGGAAGGGTTATACACAATGATACATGTGTGGCCTAGGTTGAATTACTCAACTTCTTAGGGAGGGTGGGTGGGAAGGGAAGAGGGGAGAGAATTTGGAACTCAAAGTTTTAAAATCAGATGTTCAAAAAAAAAAAAGTTTTTGCATGCAACTAAAAAATAAGATACACAGGCAATGGGGCGTAGAAATTTATCTTGCCCTACAAGAAAGGAAGGGAAAATGGGATGAGAGGGGAGGGGAGTGATAGAGGGGAGGGCTGACTGGGGAACAGGGCAACCAGAATATATGCCATCTTGGAGTGGGGGGGAGGGTAGAAATGGGGAGAAAATTTGTAATTCAAACTGTTGTGAAAATCAATGCTGAAAACCAAATATGTTAAATAAATAAATTTAAATTTAAAAAATAAATAAATAAATAAATAGAATTTAAAAAAAAATAAAAAGCTATCAAGAACTGTTCAGTGTTCCAGGGGAGTTGTTCATTGGACCTCTACAACCTCCTGAATACATGGATGTGGAGTTTTGTTCATATTCCTTAATGGCTATCAGTACTTCTTCCTGTTCTGTCATAGCCAATCCTTTATCCCCAATCAATAATTTCCTAGAACTTCACTAGAAAATACAGGAATTTAGGGCTTTTGGCTGGCACCAATGAGGCCAAGAACTTGCCCTTCAACTGGCTACATGACCAACTGAGATTAAGGGGTCATAGTTTCAACCAGACACCAATATTCTCTCACCATATCTGAGAACTTCTCCCACTCTAGCTCTATCTCAATACCAAACTGTGATCTGTGATCTGGAGATCCCAGTGCTGTTCATACGAAAGAACAATAAGCTATGCTTTATACCCTGATTACAGGGATCTGGAAGCAATCACCATCTCAGACTAGTACTCCCTCCTGTTTAAACCTTACTTGCAGGACCAGTTGAGCCAGGTCAACATATTTACAAAATTAGACCTTCAAGGTGTCCAACCTGAGCTGGGGGTAGGGTGAGGTGAGGTGAGGTGGGGGGGCCAGTTGTACTGGAGGCAGGGGTGGAGATGAATGGAAGACTGAATTCAGCACCTGTATGGGAAGTCCAAGTCTATTATGATACTCTTTGGCTTCTTTAACAACATTCCAGGTAACTTTTAGCACTTTATGAACCCCATTTTCAGCCACATTCCTACATTCGCAAGCACCTTACCATCTCTTGAAGTTCATGCCAACCTTCTTAGCCTACCTACATTTCTTCATAAGGCTGAAGTGATATTTCAATAAGGAGAAGGAATTCTTGAACAGATGAGGTGAATGATGGGTGGAAGATAAGGGCTAAGTTCTAACAGAAGACTCTGGAACTTGAATTCTAGAACTGGAACTTGAAGAGCCTGAGGTGGTTCCTAAGCTTAGAATGCAATCATAACCACTTCCTCCTCCTGTTTTCCTCCTTAATGGCACTCCTCAAGCTGAGCAAGTCTTTTCAAATGTTGGATGTATATGTGTGCCCATTGTTTTAACAATCCGGGTAGCAGCTTCTGTAGGGGTATAAGATTCACCCACAGCCAGCACCCAGAAAGCTGCCAACAGCACAGGTTCTTTCGATCTGCTTAAGCAAGGGAAGCAAGGTGAAGGGGTTGACAAGCTTACTTTTAATTCAGCATTCAAATATTATTCAGTTAGTTCAGGGGAAAAAAACCAGCACCCTGAACTTCAAAACAAAATGCAAACAAATTACAAACATCAACAGACTTTGTCTGATTCAAGTCCCAACAGATAGTTACCAGAGTTCAACAAAGTGTCAACATCCAGGTTTACAAGCTGGAGGGCTCCTTAGCTACAGCTGCCCAGAGTCTCCTCATCAACACCATCTCCAGAGCCCCGCACAAATGGCTCTGTCCTCCCTTCTTGTAGGGCTTCAGACATCATCAAACATCATCTGAATCACCAGAGCTCAGGCTCTGGTGATTGGTTCTTGAGTTGGCCCCTCCCCTTAGGACCCTAGGAGGTTCACATCCACATGGATTACGTTAACACCTAAAGGGGTTTGGGCCTGGGGCTTAGCACCTAGTACAGCTCACTGAGATAAATTGAGTCACTCAAAGAAAACAAAGGCCATTCTGATTACACCCATGCAAGATATGTATATCTATAGGAATTATATAAATATATAGACATGTGGCTCAGGAATGGCACTATCTTTGGAACTTGGTCCACCCTTCTACAAGGGAGATTACAATTTCCACCTTGAAGGGAGCAGGAGAAGGGTATTGTGTGGGTTCTTGCTCTCTTCTTCACCTATCTCCAAGAGGGGTATTGGTCTAGATTTAGATCTATATGTCTAAAAAAAATGCTGGTATAGGGGTACAAGTCAGGTTCCTAAGAAAATCAGCTTCTCTGGTTATTTATACACTTCCTTATTTTATACTCTTTCTTACCAAAGCTAGTTACACATTTAAAAAAAATGACAGCAAGTCAATCAATCAGTCGATACACATTTATTAAATACCTATTGAGTGCCAGGCAGTGTGCTAAGGACTGAAAATACTAAGAAAGGCAAAAGACATTCCTAGGAGGTCACAGTCTAATGAAGGACAGCCAGAAAATACTCAGAGTGGGAAGATGGGATGTATTGTTCAAAGAACTGCAAGAAGACCAGTGTCACCGGATCAAAGAGTACATAGTGGTGAATAAGGTTTAAGAAGACTGGAAAGGTAGGAGCGAGCCAGGTTGTAAAGGGCTTTGAATGCCAATAGAGTTTTATATTTGATCCTGGGGGTAACAGAGAGCCACTGAAGTTTACTGAGTGGGGAGTTTGGGGCACAATGTGGTCAGATCTTCACTTTAGGAAGATTAATTTGACAGCTAAGTGAAGGATGAACTAGATGGA
This sequence comes from Trichosurus vulpecula, assembly GCF_011100635.1. Taxonomy (NCBI): domain Eukaryota; kingdom Metazoa; phylum Chordata; class Mammalia; order Diprotodontia; family Phalangeridae; genus Trichosurus; species Trichosurus vulpecula. The sequence goes on along the minus strand of NC_050574.1, from coordinate 434,920,548 downwards.
GGAAGACCTGAAGCAGGGGGATCTGGTGCCTCAGACTATTGTACCAGTCCAGGTATAACATGATAAACATCTGATGAAGAGTGGAAGTGGTGTCACAGGAGAGAAGGGGTATATGTGAGAGATGCCATGAAGGTGGAATCGACAAGCTTGGCAACAGATTGGAATATGGTAGATGAGAGTGAAGAGTTGAAGATGAAACGTGGGTTATAAGCCTGGGTTACTGGGAGGATGGTGGTACCTTTAACAGTAACAAGGAAGTTCAGAAGGGGACAGCATTTGAGAGGAAGTTAACAAATTACATTTCGGATATGTTCGCTTAAGATATCTGTGGGACATCTAGTTTGAGATGTCTAAAAGGCAGTTGGAGATTCAAGTCTGGAATTTGGGAAAGAGGTTAAGGTTGGATAAGTAGATCTGAGAATCATCAGCAGAGAGATAATAATTAAAACTATAGGATCTAGTGAGATCACCAAGTGAAATAGCAGAGATGGAGAAGAGAAGGCCCATAAATAGTATAGAGAGAGAAGAGGTCAGAACCATGGTTAGTAGGGGACACTCATCATTAGTGGGCATGACCTGAAGGTCCAACTAAGGAGAATGAGGGGTTGTCAGACAGGTAGAAGGAGAACCAGGATAGAACAGTGGTTTGGAAACCTAGAAAGAAGGTATCGAGGAGGAGAGGGTGATCAAATGTCGAAGACTGCAGAGAGATCAAGGATGAGGACTGAAAAATGGCCACTGAATTTGGTAACTTTGGAGAGAGCATTTGCAATTGAATGCTGAAATCGCAAGCCAGGTGGTAGAGAGTTAAAAAGAGAGTGAAATGAAAGGAAGTAGAGGCATGAATTACAGACAACCTTCTTAAGGAGTTTAGCCACAAGAGACAAAAGAGATGTGTGACAAGAGGTAGTGGGGATGGGCAAAACAAGGGAGGGATTTTTTGAGGATGGGGGAGACTTGGATATGTTCTAGGCAGCAGGGGAGCAATCAGGAGAAAAGGAGAGACTGAAGATGAGCAAGAGAGTGGGGATGATGGAGAGAACAAGATGTTGGAGAAGACAGGAAGGAATGGGATCACTTGTGTACATGGAAGGATTTTCGTTGGCAAGGAGAAGGGTCACCTTTTCATGTGAGATAGGGATGAAAGGATAGTGCCAGAATGCGTCTCAGTGATGCAAGATGGAACAGAGAACAGGGAGTTCTCAGCAATAAGAGGCAAGGTTCACATGAGAGGGTAGGGGGAGAGGAAGCCCATGAGGGGTCTAAGCATCAGTGAAAGATTTGGAAGAACTCCTGCGGTAAATGACTAAGAGAGGTGGAAAAGGATCGCTTCACAGCACTGAGGGCCTAGGTGAGGTGGTGTTATTGTTTGTCCTTCATTTTCGAAGAGGACCCATGACATGCCTTGACTTGCGTGTGAATTGGATTTAAGAGGGGCAGAGTTACACCAAGTCCGCAGTCTCACTCTCTCTTTCTGAGTCATCAAAGTCTAGCGGGACAAGTCAAGCCAACTGGCGACGGCCTGGGATGCAGTGGATGACCTTGGGGTCTTCCATGTCTGACCAAGTTTTAAGCATTTCACAGCGCCTGCTTCTGCTGCCTTCATGGCCATTGGAACAAATTGTTCTCATCCACCCATTCTAGTAGGGAGAAGTCTTCACATGCTTGGGGTACACATGCCCTAACTCACCCTCTGGTTTGAGGCCTGTTGGTTACCCTCAACACAGTTTATCCTGTCGGCACATGCTACAGCTCCTTGGAGCCACAGGTGAGAGCTGGGTGACAGATGGACACCAAAGGCAGATGAGGCCTGAAAAGGGTTCAGTGAGACCTCACACAAGAGGTGCTAGTACTTCCTGAACACCTCGTACACCCCAGTACACCACATATAATACAGTGTTACATAGTCTGAAGGACTGCATTGGACCTTGAAGGGGCAGGGTTCTTCAGAGGGGAGGGTTGCTTGATCCTTTAGCACATAAACCAAGTGCTTTCCTTTGGGGGGTGGGGGTGGGGAGGGTGTGGCATCTAGGTGTCTGGGAAGTAGGATTCACCAGAGCAGTTTTGTCTTGATCATTTAAGAGTTTGGGTGTACATCTTTTGCATACTTTCTTTTACCAGGTTAAATAAATGTATTCTATATTCTGTAGTTAACCTGAGTATTTGCATTTGGGGTTTAGGTTCATTACCTTTCCTTGACACGAGTCAAATTCTGGGTTCGGCAAGAACAAAAGAGAGATACTTAGTGAGAATACCCCAAGACTGAACTCAACCCAACCTTTTTAAAAGAAATCTGCTTCTGGGCCAGATTACAATTAATCTGACATTTGCTGGACCATAGGAGGAATAGGACATTTAGACAAGAGATGGCCCCCTGCCTTCATCTGAATTATTTATTCCAGGATAGGAGTTTTATCTCAACTTAGCACAAGTGCTTTGCATACAGTAAACATTTAATGTTCCACGTATTATTATATTTTATTTCAGCCTACCTAGCTGAACCAAAAACATAAGATGACTGCAATGCATAGTTTAACATGACTGCATTAAATGCCAATTATCCAGATAAAAAGTCTCTCCACTTCTTCTGACCACTAAAGGTTTGTGTGTGGCAGGTTACTTTTTCAACTACAGTGACTGACCTTCCATTGAAAAGAAACAGATCTTCCTAAGAGAAAGATCCAAATACATCTAAAACATTACAAGATATTTGAGCTGGAATGTATAGATTATCTAGTTGGACTGCTGAATTTTACATATGAGGGAACAAGTTGAAAGAGGAAATTGTACTGGGTTACACAAGATATAATTGGGACTAGGTTACAAGTTTCTTGATTCCCATTCCAGTGTATTTATCCTATATATCATGTCCTTTGAGACTGAACTTTACCCATACGAGGGGGCACAAACATTGAATTTGGAGCCTGAAGACCCGAGTTTGAATCCTGATTTTAGTGCTTACTGTGGAGCCTCTGAATCTATTTTCACATTATGTAAAATGAGAAGGTTGGCTTATCAGAGGTTCCCAAAGGTATCTGACCTACAGCCCCCTTTAAAAAAGATTTTTTTAAATCACTCAGCACCCCCTGGAAATCTACTTTCTTTAACCCTTTAAATTTTTTTTTAATTTGGGTCATTAAAAAAATACTGCCCCCCCAGAATGTTCCAGTGCCCCCCCAGGGGGTGGTATTGCCCACTTTGGGAACCTATGGTAGATGATCTAACCTTTCCATCCTAATCTTAAATCTATGTCACTGGTTGGGAGTGAAGTATAGTCTGCTCCCTGCTGTATTATTGATGTTTGGCCTTTTGGCATTTCATTTTTTTTTTTATAAATTTCTTTATTTATTTTTAGTTTACCACACAGGGTTCTACATAGTTTTGAGTTCCAGTTTTTCTCCCCTCCCTCCCCCCTCCCTCCCCAAGACGGCATGGAGTCTCATATAACTGTCATGTATTTTGGCATTTCATTTAACCTCCATGTGCAACACAGGGGTACCCTGCCTACCTCCAAAGATTATTTGAAGAAATGAAGTAATAGTTTGGAGTCAGGAGACACACTGTGTGACAATGGACTTCAACTCTGCCCCTATTTTCCTCAACTATGAAATGGGGAGAATTGTTACGAGGAACATACTAAGACACTACAAAAATATAAGCTATTGCACCATAACATTACATCAGAAGAGCAGTCATGCCATTAACTTTAATCACCACAGAAGCATCTGTAGTATTATGATAAGAGGAATTTGATTGATTTTCTAACTCTTCTGCTTCTGTGGTCTGTTCCAAAGAAAGCTACTAAAGTTTAAGTGCATGGTTGCTTTGATCCTTCAATACTTCAATGCTTTTAGGAGCTGTGATTCTGCCAGTGTGGTTCCTCCCTTCACTGACAGATTGAAGCCCTCATGGAAGTCATTTTTGTACTGTTGTTGGAAAAAGTTGAAGAGGTCATCCTACTCAACCTCCTATCCATGTAGTTCTTATTTCTTTGAAGATTCCAAACAATTGTGATAGTATAGTTTGTAACTATCATCTGTGTCAAAAAAAAATGTTTTCCCATCTTCAACCAAGGTGATGTCAGCATGGTTTCATGAGTCTCTCTAGCTTCTTTCAGTGGCATGTGTGTAGGACTAAAGGCAGGGGTGGTAGTTATGGTCCAAGGCTGAGACTTAGATGGATAAAATCAGCCATAGCTAAGGAAGTAAAGGACCAAAGAAAAGAGGACAGTGTAGCATTGAACTGGTTTACCTCTTGGTCCAGATAAGGAAAGGAGAGAGTGTAGCTAGTGCAAGAGTGGTGGCCTGGGAAAGAACTGAGGGGTAGAGGGTTCAGAGGTCACAGTTTAAATGAAGAACAGTGTTTGGGGTTTTGAGGCAGAAGGAGAGGTAGAATGATAATAAATTTTGATCAAATAAGGGAAATAAACCCATTTATTCAAGCTAGTGGGAAAGAGAATTTGGAGATTTTATACAGATTAGAATATGACAAAAAATACGTAAGAGTGAATTTTTTCCTCTTGGAAGTGAGAGCTCTTCTCTCAAACCAAATGAAAGGCCTTGATCTCACCCAAAGAAAAGATCTCTGAAGTCTTAAGAAAGACAAGCTGGAGATAGGGACATTTTGAGCAGTCAATTTCATGTGTCTCCAACTTCCAAAATCATCTTACTCCCTTAAAGAATGCTGAACCACATGTGTCTCTCCCCAAAGAAGTTCTGCTAACAACTCCACACCATATGGAAGTATTCAACATCATATCTTTCCTCTCAAAAGATCAGGAGTCACGTTGCCTTCTTCATCCAAACAGGACGTCAGAGCAGGGGTACATTGGCAAATATTTAACAACCAGCTCAGAAAAAGATAAATATACATGATATACTTTTAAGTAAAGTTGACGTTATCAGCAATTTTCCCATCACTATCTTAAGTCTAGACAATCTATAAAATAATCAGTCAAGCCAAGATTTGTAGCTTTTGCTACAAGGTATAAATGGTCACACTGAAAACTCAACAATCTACTCTCCTGAGCTTGTTCTGGCTGGCCCCAGTGTACTCCTGGGTCAAAAGTAGGCTACTTAACTACCTGGACAACTTTTGGCAAGTCCCTTCCCTTCGCCTCAGTTTCCTCACCTGTAATGTGATGACATTGGACTTGGGATAGCTAATGTCCTTTCCAACCCTTATGTCTATGATCCTAGGAGTTCTAGTAGCTCTAGTAGCCACTTTTATTTACCTTGAGCTGGATATTTGTTGTAGGAAAAGATACCTCCAACATGGCAACAGATCGATCCCTACACAACTTTCTATCTGCCACCTCTATCCTTTTGAACAGACTGTCCCCCATCCTGAAATGCTTTTCTTCCCCACCTCCACCACCTCTTGGAAGCTCCCTTCCAGGCTCAGAATAAATGCTACCCCCTTTAAAAAGGACATTTCTTGCAAATTAAAACAATTCTGAGGTACTACCTAATACCTATTAGATTGGCTAATAGGACAGAAAAGATCAATGACAACTGTTGGAGGGGATTTGGGAAAAATGAGACATTAATGCACTGTTGGTGGAGTTGTGAACAGATTTAACCATTCTGTTAGAACAATTTGGAACTATGCCCAAAGGGCCATAAAACCATGCATGTCTTTTGACCTAGCAATACCACTACTAGGTCTGTATCCCAAAAGAGATTAAAAACCAAAAGAAAAGGACCCATATGTCTGAAAATATTTATAGCAGCTCTTTTCTGGGGGCAAAGAATTAGAAACTGAGGAGATGCCCATCAATTGGGGAATGGCTGAACAAGTCGTGGTATGTGATTTTGATGGAATGCTATTGTACCATAAGAAGTGACGAGCAGGATGCTCTCGAAAAACCTGGAAAGACTTGCATGGGCTGATGCAAAATCAAATCCAATGTGTACAAAGGAACAGCAAGGAGTAAGGCCATCAGCTATGAAAGACTTAACTATTCTCAGCAACACAATGATCCAAGACAATTCTGAAGGAGTTAGGATAAGAAATGCTATCCATCCCCAGAGAAAGAACTGATGGTATCTGAATACAGACTGAAGCAGACTTTTCTTTTACTTTATTTTTCTTGAGGTTTTTTCTGTGTTTTCTCTCACAAGATGACTATTATGAATATGTTTTGCATGACTACACATGTATAACCTATATCAAATTGCTTGCCTTCTCAATGAGGGAGGATGGGAAGGGAGGATGGAAGAGCATTTGGAAATCAAAGTTTTAAAAATGAACATTAAAAATAGCTTTCACATGTAACTGGGGAAAAATAAAATACTAAATAGAAAAAAATAAAAAATAAAAAGGACTTATCTGCTTAGCCTAGTTGTTAGGGTTCCCAACCCAATTACTTTGTATTCATTTGCATAGGGATACACACATATATTATATATGTATTATATGTGTGTATCCCCTGCATTTCTTTATATCCTGTATTTCCTTGTCTGTGAACAAGCTGGACTCCTCCCCTGACCACTGCCCCAGCAGAATCTATGTATCTTGAGGGCAAGGGCTTTCTTGATTTTCTATCTGCCTCCCTAAAGCTTAGCACAGGTCCCAACACAGAGCAGACATTCAATAAATGCTTGTTGACTGATTGAGCTCTTACTGCCTAGCCCCCTTGGTCTACCCTGTCCCTCTAATATGTCTTCTACCCGGCTAATGCCAAATAAATAGAAGTACAAGTTCTGGGAAACGTCATTCCTCATTACCAGAGGTAGAATGTGAGACCTGGAGACACCACAGGTAGAGGGATACAGAACCTGATCATAGGCAAGCCTGTCCACTCAAATCTGACATACCTCGGAAATAGCTTTGACAAGGTTGAACCAATACTAGATTCATTAGGAGTATTTGGTTTTATTTATATTTATCTTCATTCTTGGGCACCGGGAGGTATGTAATAATATAGCAGAATATAAGCTCCCTGAGGTCATTCTGCTTTTCGTTTCATCTGCATCCCCAGCACCTAGGACACGGTTTTCCCCCCAAAGAAGATGCTTAATAAATGCTTGTTAGTTTAAATTGGATAGGTTGATGATCTCTCCATAGTTCATCCATTGGGGAACTAGTCCCAACAGGCTGAGAACTTACTGCCAAATATGGCCATCCTCTCTCGACTTTCCCCTATGCTTAATTGAACCCAGCTAAGTATTCTGGCTCTAAAAGGGGGATCCACATTCTGCAGACTGGTCTATCTACATTCTCTGCTCTCTGTTCCCACTCTCCTTAAGAAGCCCTGATGAAAATGCTGCTCATGTGTCACAATAAACTAACGCACTACCAGCCAACACAGGACTCTTTAAGATATAACAAATAAAATGTTTTACATAAAAACGTTTTAATCGTGCATTTTGTTTTTACAGCACAAGCATTTCTGGAAATACACCCCTTCTGCCTCACCCTCACTCATTTAACTCCTGATTGTAATAAAAACAAAAAAACAAAAACAAAAAAAATTGTAATAAAGTTGAGCAAAAGCATCCTATGCAATGACCACAAATGGCAATGTATACAACATTCTGCCCTAGCAGTGCCTCACCTCAGCCAAAAGGAAGAAGATTCATTATCTGTTCTCCAGGACTACTACTGGTTTTTCTTTGCCTAAAGTTTGGCTTCCTTTTAGTGATCTTTTCACTTCCACTGTTGTAGTAACTATGCATGTTTTTCTTTAGTTTTTACTTATTTTACCCTGCATTGGCTCATACAAACCTTTCTCTGTTTTTCTGAATTAACTCTGTCACTTCTTACTGCACAATAATATTTTACAACACTTCAAGCAGTTATGACATGCTTCTAGTAATGTTTCCCAACCATTTGCTCCCAGCTACACTCCTGGGATGCCATCGTGATACCTTCTCCCTTTAATTTTATGCATTGTCCTCCTCCCCCATGAGATTATAAATGCCTTGTGGACAGGGACAATTTTTCTTTTTTTTCTTCTTTGTATCCCCAGCACTTAGCATAGTGCCTGGCACATAGTAGGTGTTTAATAAATGTTGGGCAGCCAGGTGGCAAAGTGGGTAGAGTGTTGGGCTTGAAGTCAGGAAGATTCATCTTCCTGAGTTCAAATCTGGCTTCAGACACTTACTAGCTGTGTGACCCCAGGCAAGTCATTTAACCCTGTTTGCCTCAATTCCTCAGCCATAAAATAAGCAGAGAAGGAAATAGCCAACCACTCCAGTTACTTTGCTAAGAAAACCTCAAATGGGGTCGCAAAGACTTGGATATGACTGAACAACAAATAAATGTTGATTGAATTTAACTGTTTGAATAATGGAAGATGAAAGATGGGTGAGTGAAGCTAGTTATGCCCTCTTTTTGGCCCCCACCTTCACTGGGCATCCTCTAGATCTTCCTTTCTGGGCATGAGTTTCCCCTAAGCCAAGGCTTTTGACCCCAAACCTTAGGAAAGAGATTCACTTTTCAAACTAGCTAAGGGGAGAACAAACCAAAGAGAATGTACTTTAAAGCAACTGACTCAGAAAGCTAAAATCATTTACACATTCTTCTTCAATTAAAGAATTTGTTATTCTCTCAGCTTTGGGGAGCCATAAAAATGTGAACGAATACAATCTCTTTTCTTGCAGTAAGTCCTCAATCTGTTCCAGGGGAATACCTCCCGGCAGTACAATAACAGAATCTAGAGACTGCCCCTGTGTGCACCTCTCTGACCATGGCCTCCCTCTAGGCTATATTTGATACCCACCCATTCCCCAAAGGATTAAATCAAGTACACGAATCAGTACTTAAAAGAGGGGCTACATGGACTTAGAGAAACGAGTTTCTTTTCAAACAATTGTCAAAACAAAAAGTGAAACAAACACATAAGAGACACATAATAATACAGGGATACAGACTTGAAATTCTCCCAGAAGACGTTAAGAGTCTGAGTAGAGCAAGGGACAGGAAAGGAGGATGTGACAAATTTGGTTCTCAGCACCAGACACACTGCATCTGTTCCAGGGCTTTCACATTGTTCGGTTACAGACCTTTTCTTACCATCCTGGCATTTTCCCTCCTTCCAATATGCTCATGGTGGCTGCAGTATCTGAAGAAGAGGCAACATGGGGCAACACCGTCCCCACCTTCTTGAGGCCTCTCTCTCATCCTCTCACATACCATCTCAAAGTCAGCTTCTCATCTACCTCACTTAGGGAGTGGAAGAGTCTGAGTTCTCCAGGGGCTCAAGCACATAGATATTGGGCAACTGCTGTGTACCCCTATCCAAGCTGTTCAATCATGTTTGACTCTTCATGACCTTATGGACCCTTCTATCATCCACTATCTCCCAAAATCTGTCCAAGCTCATGTCTGTTGCTTCCATGATATCATCTATCCATACGATCCTCTGTTGTCCTCTTCTCCTTTTGCCCTCAATCTTTTCCAGCATCGGAGTCTTTTTCCAGTGAGTCCTGTCTTCTCATTATTTGAGCAAAGTATTTCAGCTTCAGTATTATGAATAGTCTTGAATTAATTCTGAATTAACTTTTATTAATTACCTTTTTCATATTCAGCTATCTCCCAATTTATAGGCATCCACTTGGTTTCCAGTTCTTTGCTACCAAAAATGTCCTGCTATGAATATATTAGCATATATTGTATCTTCATTCCTGCCATTGAACCAATATGAGATTGCTGGGTCAAAAGGTATGAAGAGTTTAGTTAAGTTTTCTTGAATAATTCTGAATTGATATCCGGAACATATGAATCAAGTTCCATCAACATTATATTAGTGGGCATATCTTCCCATATCCCTCCTGACACTGGCAATTCTGATTTTTGTAATCTGTAGTGGAAATGAGCATGTTAATGTAGGATGAACTAACTACTCTATTTTAAGCCTCTATTTTGAGACTAAGAAGTAGTTACATAACTTGTTTTCCTGTAAATAAGAAAAGGACTTGAGTAGTATAGTTTGGCAATGATGTGTGAGTCCTCACAATCTGGTAAACAGCTACTAATGACATATGTGTCCTCCAAATTTGGTAAATAACTATGAACATTCACTAATGATGTTAGGAAATTAAAGCTTTGATTGACAGTTTCCTTTCATTATAAGCTTAGATAATTGATCACCCATCAAAACTTAGATGTAACTTATAAATGTCCTTAGTCGGAACCATTACAAAAAAAATCAGAGGCCTCAGCCCAACTACGAAGCCACCAGAACTTACTCCTACACACACACTCTGAACTCAGAGACTGAAGTGTCCCATGTTCACTCAAGAGCAGTGCTGGTTGATCGAGACTTGCCAGAGCACCACCTTAGATGGAGATACATGGCCTACCGCCGGGCAGAAAGGGAACCTTGTCATGAGCTCTGGTATGAGTCAGGCCTACCAGGCGGGACTCATAGAAATCAGGTTGGTAGTTTGTTCCTGGGGGGCGGTTGATGTTTGTATTGTTTGCATGTGTCGATTAATAAATTTTTATTGCATTCATTTGTCTAATTGGTGTTTGTCACACTAGTTAGTATAGTAATGACGAATCAATTTTAAGCATGCTTCATGTATTATGTAATCTTTGCCAATTTGCAAATAGCGAGGAGAAACACCAAAGTTGTTTTACTTTGCATTTCTCCAACTGGACAAACAACATTTGGTGACTTTTATCTGTCATGACACTAGGCAATATACCTGTACATGTACACGTATACAAACCTGCAAATAAGAGGAGATATGTTTTGAGACAAAGAATCCCTTTGGGAAGCTTGCTGCTTCAGCCATTGCTAACAACCTAACAGCTGTGGGCAGCAATCTTTCTATAGTTTTCTTCTATCTAAGGTCAGAATATCAACTCGGTCATTCTGAAAACCCTCACAGAAACTTCCTCTCCAATTACAGAACTTCTCCTTCCCTTAATGTCATTAAGACCACCCATCATTTCTTCTGAAGCATTTTTCAATATTATAGTGTACTTTCTCCTATATCTCCATGAGATTATTTGGATTTTGATGCCTCAAAGTGAGTATAAATAGCAATTGTTTCTGTTTTGGCCAGAGACCCTGAGGATCTTCCCCTCCCAGTTTGATTTTTTTTTTTTATTGAGTAGGCAAACTAGACTATCTTTTGCCTCATTTCTTGTCTATCACTGAATGGGTGTTGCCTCAGACAAACCGAGACCTGGGAAAGACCTCAGCTTAAAAAGGCCAAGGTCTTCCACTGCATCTGGGGTCATCTCCAGTCCCTCGAACCTGTCTAGTCACCGGACTCAGATAACTCTGGGAAAGAGTGAGGCTGATGACTTTGCACACCCCTGCCTCACTTAAATCCAATTCACTTGCAAGTAATGCATCACCCTCCTGATGCCATGGGTCCTCTTGGAGAACAAAAGACAAACAACAATGATCCATGAACCCTAATTAATTTTCCATTTTAAGACTGTGCTGTTCATAGCACAAGTGAAGCTTCACCTTTCCACTGCTTGCTGCCTCCAGTTAGGTGGGCAAACAAAACACACCCACCATTATCTTCAAATAATATTTGTGCTATCTTTTCACTGGGATGATTATATTAAGCCACAGCAGAATTCTGCTAAATTAACTAAACATTCCTCCACTAGGAAGCTGACCTTTTTACACAAACTATGTGAAACCCAGTTCTAACCAGCTCCCATTCACAGCCTCTTCTCCCATTCAAATGGACAACGCCAGTGGGGAGCTGGGAAGAGTGCCAGGCCACCATTCAAGAAACTAAAGGTACACGAAAATGATGTAATGAATGGCATTGGAAACCTGGGAAATACCTATAGGTAGAAACCCAGGAGGAGAAGGAAATGGCAAACCACTCCAGTATCTTTGCCAAGAAAACCCCAAAACTGTATTGGCATGCTGTGGTCCATAGGGTCATGAAGAGTTATACACAAATGAACAACAACAAAAGAAATCATAGGCAATTCCACCCAGAATCTTTACTCTGATCATTCCTGGTGGAAACCAAAAGATAGAACAATAGGGGGATCTTCCCTTTAACTTAAACCATGAACCCACTGATGCGGAAAAGCAAAGTTAGAGATAAAGTACTGACAGAGGAGTCAGGAAACTTCAGTTTGAATCTCTGCTCTGACACTATCTCTGGACAAGTTGCTTTATTTCTCTGGGTCTTAATATCATCTATAAAATAAAGGGACTCCAATCAGATAAATAGTATCCAGTCCAGGGGTGGGGAACCTGTGGCCTACCAGGTCTTTGGATGCAGCCTTTTGACTGAGTCCAAGTTTTACAGAAGAAATCCTTTTATTAAGGAGATTTGTTCTGTGAAGTTTGGATTCTGTCAAAGGGCTGTGTACTTCAGGAGGGCCACATGTGGCCTCCAGGCCACAGGTTCCCCACCCCCGGACTAGATACTATTTATTTCTAACATTCTATGCCTGATTTTCAATCATTATAAAGTCCCTTTCAGTGTAAAAATTCTTGGATTCTGTCTAGCACTAACATTCTGTAATGCTATCTGTAACTTCCATCATTTTGCATTCTACATAACTTTCACCAATCCCTGTTTCAATCAGGGACAAATTAATTCCAAATGCAAGACCTAGATCCTTGACTTCCCTGAGTTGTGACTGACAGGAAGAAAGCATTCATGTTTCAGGTACTCTTAGTCTCCAGACACTTTTGAGTGTCTAGTCAACTCCACGGGTTGTGTTCTTGAAAACCAACCTTCACAATACTTGTGATACCTCATAGGCATCCCCACTTAAACCAAAGTCTTAGATCCATGGGAAGGAAATTCTAAATTCCTAATTATTGGCTACAGTTCTGGTTTCTCTCTCTGTCTCTCTCCTTTCTCTCTCTCTCTCTCTCTCTCCTTTCTCTTTCTCTTCTCTGTCTCTCCCCTCTCTCTGTCTCTCCTGCCCCTCCTCTCCCTCCCCCTCTTTCCTTTCTCTTTCTTTCTCTCTCTCTGTCTCTCTCCCTCTCTCTCTCTTTCATATCTATGCTGGAAGTCCAGCAGCCACTCACAGGTAACCCCACTACTGATTAGCACACAAGCTTTGACCTGTTCTTTTTCTGACTTGGTTTGGTTCCTCCTTCGCCAGCCTGGTGAGTCTTATGGGGGGAGGGGTGGCGCTCACCATACTGATGCCAAATTCACTGTGGCCAACAGATTGAGCCCAAGCAGTCCATCAGCTTTAGCTTCCCCATTAGCAAAGATTACATACCCAAAATTACATCTTTTTCAGCTTATCTTTTAACCTTATTCCTTGGTAACAATTCTTGGTCATTTCAATCTATTCAACAAATTAATTTTACAAGCTTTAATTAAATGAATAGTTCATACAATCTCAGTAAGTGTAGCTGTGATTATGGTATGCCATTATGAAGCTTACAATCTACTGAGAGAACATAATGTATACACAAGTGGAAGGATATGGGCCAGGGGTAGAGAACCTGTGGCCTCGAGGCTTTCTAGGTCCTTAGGCAGGGCCTTTTGATTCAATCCAAACTTCACAGAACAAATCCTTTTATTAAGGGGATTTGTTCTGTGAAGTTGTGATTCAGTCAAAGGGTCACACTATTGGCTCTAGGTCCTTTCTACCTTTGAAAGCCCTACACTGTAACTTAAGAATGTTTGAAGACCTTTTTGTATATTGTAAGAACTGGAGGTTTTGGCCAGTTTCACTTTGTGTCATTAGACTTTGAAATGGAATATGATGAAAGAATCCAGGGGCAAAAACAGACCTTTACCCTGCCCCTCAAGTAAGTGACAGACACTAGCTGTGTGACCCTGGGTAAGTCACTTCACACTGTTTGCCTCAATTTCCTTATCTGTAAAATGAGGTGGAGAATGAAAAGGCAAACCACTTCAAATGGGGTCAGGAAGAGTTGGACACGATAGAAACTACTGAACAACAACAAAAAAAAGGAGGTGAATTTAAAAGAAATCTTTTAATGAAAAAGAATTAGGCTAAAGCAAAGACTGGTTCCCGGGGCCAGGATATGGCAGCTCGGAAGATGGCAGGCTCCAGAATCTAGAATCCTGCTGATACCACGATATGGGATTCAGTTCTTTTCAAAAGTCCTCAGCAGTACCCTAGGCCAGGAAGTCGGCTGATCTATAGGCTAGTAGCAGTGGGGACTATAGCCAAGCAGTAAAGCACGATCTAATGCAAAACCAACATCCTCAAGAACGGGACCAGAAAAAAAAAGAAAGAACAGTACCAGAATTACTGAGCTGCTCCTTCTATGACATCCTGTGGCCACATGTGTTCCCTAAGTATGTGCTACTTTATCAGGGTAATTTATATGTAGGTTCACACTTCCCACTGATAATATGTATATTTCTAGGGAAATGTGCCCCAAGTTTAGGGAGGAGATATTTTGTCATCACCCTCCTTACCTTGCTATTTCAATAAATGTCCTTGCTTTGACTTCATTTTGCTAATTCAACGTCTGTTAAAGGTAAACTGAGTGATGGGGGCTCGTGAACTACCATTTTTGGAGTGTAGAACCAAAGGGTGCCTTGAACCTGGAACAGCTGAAGCTCTGAGTCTGAATTGTAAGGGGAGTTCAGAGAAGATGCTATGCAAGTGAGCAGATAAAAAGTATATGCGAATTATATCAAGGAGAAATATACTAATAACTGGAGGCAGTGGGGATCAGGAAAGGCCTTATGTAGAAGATGGCACTTGTGTTTTGAAAGAATGTTGTAAAGAAACTTGTAAAGAACAAGCTTGGCCCTGGAGACCAGATGTGAAGAAGACACTTTTTTCTCACTCATTTTTCTTGGTGGCGGTGGGGGCGGGGGGGGGGGGGGGGGGGGTAGGGAGAAGTCCACAGGTGTGGAACATTGCATATAATGTCAATTTTTTTTTTTACTATTTGGCTTTACTGTTATTCTGTATTTTTTCCTCTTTTTTTATTTTAAAAATCTTTATTATAAAAGATATTTCTGTGGAAAGGGGACTAAAGGGACAGTTACAGAGAAACCTGGAAAGACTTGTATTAACTGATGCAGAGTGAAGCAAGTGGAATGAGGAGAACATTTGATACAATAACAATATGGTAAAAACAAGCAGCAGGAGAACCAAAGATGTCAGAGTGGTAGGAAGCATTGCAGTGAGCTCCACTCCACAGTCTTCTCCAAATAGATCTAGAAAATGCACTGGACAGGAATTCTGATGTGGAAATCAAGAAAAATTCACAGTGAATCATTTGTCCAGATGAATTTGGCATGTGGAGACAGGCAGGGAAGTCTGGAGACAGGGGGTTGGCTTGAGGTAAGCATGCACCATTTGAGAAGCATTGCAGCCCTCAGGGAGAGGCAAAATATGAGGTCAACAGGAGGTGGAAGATTGGTAGAGGGCACCCATACTCATACCAGGGCACTCTGACAAAGATAGCTGGCAGTTTTGTCACCTACCACCCGCTTCTGGGTCATAGATCCAGGGCAGACTGAAAAGGAAACTTGCCCAGAGGAGCATCATTCCTGGATGGGAAGCCCTTGGATTTGTGCCAAGAAAGGAAGATGCTCAGAACCTGTAGCAGAAGTAGCCCTCTGACTCAGAACCCAAGCCAGAGCAGGGTCTGGTCTACAGAGGAATAACCAAGGCAGAAGTCAATGGCCAAAGAAGCCTGGAATTCTGCCACTCTGAGCCAATAGAGCTTTCCAGCTGGCTATTAGGGGCAGGCTCTACACTCCTACAGGCTCAAACCCAGCTCAGGAACTTACAGAGATAGGATCCAGGTGGGTTACTTGTATCAGACCATTTTGGGAGGGCTGAAAGCTTGCAGATTTCCTAGACTAAGTTGTTGAATGTAAATAGTAACTGTTTCCCTTTTGGCCAGCAACCTTGAGGGTCTTCCCCTCCAAGTTTGATTTTTTTTTTTAATAAAGGGGCCATCCTTTGATTCACTTTGTATAGAGGTCTATTCACTGAATGGATGTTGCCTCACTCAAAGTGAGCACCTGAAAAGACCTTAGCCTAAAAGGGCCAGGGTCTCCCACTGCATCGTGGGCCATCTCCAGTCATCCTGGTGAATATCAAGCCACTGGACCCAGATGGCACTGGAGGAGAAAGTGAGGCTGGTGACTTTGCACAGCCCTCCCTCACTCAAATCAAAGTCAATTGGAAGTCATGTCAACACCTCCGTGATGTCATGGTCCCCTTCAAGAACAAAGGACAAACCACACAAGAACAACACAACACTCAATAACCCAAGAAAGCATCAATAGAACTGCTTTCCAGTCCAGTTTTCTGGGCCTCAGTTTTCTTAGCTGTAAAAATGAAAGCATTGGACTAGATGTCTTCCAAGGTTTTCTAGCTCTAAATCTCCATCTCTGTAATCTATAATGGAATGGTACAGTGGAGAAAACAAATGACTAAAACAAGAGACAAGATATTTCAGTTTTGACTATGGCCCTAATTAACTTTGTGACCCTGGAACAAATCACTTAACCTTTCTGGGCTTTACTTGGCTCAACTATAAATGCAAAGGCTACTTTAGATGATCTCCTAGGTCTCTTCCAACTCCAACATCATTAGATCCTTTTTAACTTATGTCTAAGGTACCGTACAGTTTAAATTGTCTGTTTCAATCTTTCAGGACCCAACCTAAGTCTCACCTTCACAATAAAGTCTTCCAAAACTACTCTGATCCATGTGGCTCCCTAGAATATTTTCTTGACTGTATTTGAAATTTGGCACTTCACTATATACTTATGACGATAGGACCTGGGTCCGGAAGGGACCTTATGGATCACTTAATACGATTCATAGGGCAGCTAGGTGGTGTGGATAGAGTACTGGCCCTGGAGTCAGGAAGAGTGCAAATGTGGCCTCAGACACTTACTAGTTGTGTGACCCTGGGCAAGTCGCTTAACCCTGTTTGCCTCAATTTCCTTGTCTGTAAAATGAGCTGGAGAAAGAAATGACAAACTGCTCCAGCATCTTTGCCAAGAAAACTCCAAATGGGGTCACAAAAAAGTTAGACATGACTGAAAACCACTGAACAACAACAACCAAAAAATACGATTTATATACTTCCTTCATTTCATTGTAAACTCCTTGAGGGATGAGACCGTATCATATATTTCTATTGTGTCCCCCTCAATGTGACCAGCCCTCAAATAATACCTGTTGAATTAAATTCCTAATTTGAAGCGGGCCCAGAGGATCCAAAACTTTACCTGATACCTGTGTTAAAGGTCTCAGAAGTATTAGGACTATTTTGCGTCACTCTATCTACTCCCCAGCTTCTGTCATTTACGTGCCAATGGGGATTTTCTCAGGAGGGCTGGGAACCAAGAGCACTGGGAATTCTCTCTGCTTCAAAGCCAATCAGATCTCCATTCTCACACTTATGCTGGTCTAGTCATGCCACTACCTGAACACCACCACCTCCTCTGCCAGCAAGAGTAAAGAGGAATAAAACTCACTGTCTTATTCTCCTCTCCCTCCAGGGACAGCGCAAAGCAGCTGAAATCAGTAAGAGCAGCCCAGTGTAAAAGGGCAGACTTCTGTCTTTGTAGTCCTTGGTTTCTGTGCCGAGACTTCCTGCAGAGACATTCGTCAGCCTTGCAGATAAATGCAAAGAGAGAGAGAGACAGAGAGAGAGAGAGAGAGAGAGAGAGCAGCTTAAAACATTTTTATAAGCTTCTCCCAAAGCTGCATACATTAAATAAATCAAATTAGCATCCTGAACCTCTACCTCTGGTCTAACATCTTTTGTTACTAGCCTCCCACCTCCACGTATGAGGAGACAAGTGGCTTTCTGCAGGGCTGTTTTCCACTACCATCCTGATTTATAAACATGATAAAGAAAAGGTAAGGGATCCAACTTTGGAGCTCACATCTAACTGAATCACATCAGCTTCCTAGGAAATTCCATTCCAGTCCCATCTCAGACCCGACTTGGAAGACCATACCTTTGGGTCCATGGCTTTCTCCTTTCTACCTCTCTAAACTTTCTAAGTTCAATGAACTCCCCAAGTGAGGCGCTGGGTCCTCCTGAACTCATCAGAAATGTAATGGAGGTCATGGGGATTGAATGGGTTCTCTCTCTCTCTCTCTCTCTCTCTCTCTCTCTCTCTCTCTCTCTGTGTTTCTGTCTCTCTCTGTCTCTGTCTCTCTGTTTCTGTCTATCTCTCTGTCTGTCACACACACACACACACACACACACACACACACCTTACAAACAAAATCAAGGATTGGAAGGGACCTTAAGAATCACTGAGTCCAACCCTTGAATTTTACAGATGAGGAAACAATCCCAGAGAGGTGAACAGTTAGCACAAGAAAAAAAAAAAAAAGGCAGAGCCAGGATTTTAATTCAGTCTAAATCTAGCATTCTTTCCACTGAACTATATTTCCTACGTTGGTTCAGGAGCCTGATTGGAACCTTGGATCCAGAGATACCTTCCTCCCCTCCCCTCCAAGGGTGCCATTTGTCAGTCTGATTCTGCAATCTGCTCACTCTTTACTTTTCTACTCTTGCCAACACACACTTCAGATTACAGAAGCACATTTCTAGGTTAATTTTATGAGACTAAAACTGATAAGAAAATTCGAAAATAATTAACACTAAAGTAAGATAATCAGAAGCATAAATAAAAGTACCTCATCCCAGAATAAAAAGGAGTAAACTTATTAAATTGTTTTATCTAACTGCAGTTCCACAAGTCCAACTTGGTCTATGATCTCTGAGCTAGGAGGTCCATTACAAGCACATCTGCCTCCTTCATGTCTCCTAAAGAGAACAGCTTAGATCAAAGTAAGAACCAGTAGAACAATTTTCTCAATGACCCAAATAATATAAAGGAAAACGACAATGATAGACTTCAGAGCTGTCATTGATGAAGTGACCAATCATGGACCAAAGGGGACTATGTAGTAGCTAGCATACCTTCCCTAAGGCTTTCAAAACAAGTGCCGATCTGTTCCAAGGTGTTCCATTTGTGGAGGGGGCAGGGGAAGGGTAGTCTATGGAAAGTAGCAATGATTTTTTTAAAAACCCATCAATAAAGCATTTTAAAAAGAGAGGATGGCACTTGAGAACAATGCCAAACCAAACCCACTCTGGGCTGGCTAGATGTCACTCATTCATACCTTTGTTTTTAGGCAGTCGTGAGACTTCCTTTCCAAACCAAAGTTAAATTAATCAATCATTCACCAAGCATTTATTAAGTAGCTAGTATGTTGCAGATATTATGCTAGCCACTGCCCTCAAGGAGCTTACAGTCCACTGAGATTCTGTCAAGGACCCATAAAATAGACAGTGTCCTCATTATTTAGTACAGTGTCTGGCACACAGTACGACTAGCGCTTAATAAAGTCTTGTTGAACTGAATTACTTTTTAAAAATCACAATAATTCAACTCAACATAAAGGTCGCCTTTAAAGTTCACAAAAAACAATCCTTTTCCTTTACAAAGACAATCATCCCCTACCGAGGTAACCTGCAATTTTCATCTCAAGCTATAATAAGCTTGACAAAGGTCACACGGTCCTTGTTGGTCATTCCACACCTGGACTGGAAGTGGGAAGGAAGAAAAACATTAGTTACTGTTCATACACAGTTGTAGTTTAAGGGGAAAGGAAACATTTTCAATACCAGATTAATAAATTTATAGGATCATTTGACAACAACTGGTGGGGGGTGGGGGGTGGAGGGTGGGGTGACAACCTCCTAAAGCTAACCAACAACAGAATAAGCAGAAGGGGAAAAAAGTTGTTCAGATTTAGCCCTGAAATGCACCACTAATTCAAGCAGCAATCTGCGCTGAATAAGTGGTGACACACCAGAAATAACTGCTTAAGTTATTCAAAAAACAATAGAAATAAGGTAACAATCCTTTTGTTGGATGGAATAAAAGTTGAAAAAAGTTGCAAAAAAAAAATCACATCTTCTGTAAGAGATAGAGACCGGCAAAGAGAGAGATGGAGAGAGAGAGAGAGAGAGAGAGAGAGAGACAGACAGATTGTGCTGTTGCAGTGGAAAGAATGTTGGGACTTAGAAACAGAGAAACTAATTTTTTTTTTGGAGGAGGGAAGGCAGGGCAATTGGGGTTAAGTGACTTGCCCAAGGTCACACAGCTAGTAAATGTGTCAAGTGTCTGAGGCTACATTTGAACTCAGGTCCTCCTGACTCCAGGGCCGGTGCTCTACTCACTGTGCCACCTAGCTGCCCCTAGAGAAACTAATTTTGAATGCTAACTTTGCACTGACCATGTGTGTGCCTTTAGCGCAGGTCATTTCAGTCAAGTCAACAAGAATGTATTAAACGCCTACTATGTGCCTGGTACTGTGCTAAGTGCTGGGGGTACGAGGAGAGGCAAAGAACAGTCCCGGCTCTCAAGAAGCCCACAGTCACTAGAGACAACTCAAACAGCTATGTACAAACTATGTATATACGTATGTGTGTATGAATATATATATATATGTAATTATACACATGGATAAATTGGAGATAATCCACAGAGTGAGTGAAGACACTAAGAGGAATCAGACTGGATAAACAGATCTGAGACTGTTCAGTTACTTCTTCTAAATATGATATCGAGACTACATGATCATGGGGAGCTACATGGTGAAGTGAATAGAGCTCTGGAGTCAGGAGGACCGAGTTCAAACCCGGCCTCAGACACTTACTAGCTTCATTACCCTGGGCAAGTAATTTAACCAGGATTTCCAAAAAGAAAAAAAAAAGTATTTCTCAATGCCCCCCTACATACATACACACACACATGTATGTATGTAGACAAATATACATATATGCGATTTAGTGACAACTCAGCTCAGTCAGTAAACATATATTAAGCACTTCCTTATGCACCAGACACTATGCCAAAGGGGATACAAATAAAAAAGAGCTGTCCCTCACCTCAAGGAGCTTACAATCTATTGAAAAAAGCAACAAATAAGAACGTGAAAAGCTGGGGGGAGGGGAGTGGTACTGACTCAGGGGGACATGATGAAGAAGTCTAATGTAGTGCAGCTGGGTGAGAAATGAAGCAACCACCGCCCTGGGTACCCTCCTGCCCTTCAATCAAAGGAGCTGGTGCTGATAAATTGAGAGTGCTGCCAGATTCAAAATCACTTAAAGGGCTTCCTACAGGTAGCATAGAATAGTAGAAAGAAAACTGAAATTAAAGTTAGAGGGCCTGGGTTCAGATCCTGCCTTTGCTTCTTACTCTCTAGGACACCTTGCAAAAGTCACTCGGTCTTCTTTGGACCTGTTTCTTCATCGGTACAATGAGGGAGTTGAACTATGTGATCTTAAGATCTCTGCCAGATCTTCATTTCAGTCTGCATTAAAAAAAAAAAAAAATTCAGCCTTTACTCCCACACAACCAGCTGACCTGTTTACACAGAGATGGTTGTGTTAGGCAGGGAGAGACGAAAACCCTTTTACCCAATCCCTGATAACAATTTCAAAAGCACAGATATTTCGCCCAACTCTTAAGAGAGATCTCTAGCACAATCTTAATCACCAGTAAAGAATGTAGAGATGAAATGTGGCTAAGGCCACATGGAATCCACTATATATGCTCCAGGAAGTTCAAACTGTACTGGCTTACGTTGTTCATAGGAGAAGGGGTGGAAAGAAAGGCATTTCTAAAATAACAGCTTTCTGGTCCCACAGAGACCTTTAACAATTAACTGAGAGGTTTGCTAAGGGGGAATCCTCATTTAGAGAGTAGGTAACCAACATAATGCATTAAAGGCCACCATCTGCCACCGGTTTTTTGTTGCCACCCATGACAGTCAGCATTTACTACGTGGCTTGTAATTTCTGTAGTGCCCACCGCACCCCAAACTCTACCCGGTACTGTGGCTTCGTCCTGTTTATTTGCCAGGCTGGCTTACTATACGACAATGGCACAATCCTGTTCAGCGCCAGGAAGAATTTCCTTTTACTCTTAGAACCAGGTCACCCCAAAGGAATGGAAAATATTTATGGGTGAGCCTTCTTTTTGGAGGCGGCTGCCTCGTTGTGTGTAGACACTGCCCAGCCTCTGCCCTCAGGAAACCACTCCGTGAGGCTGAGTTTCCACTGTGCCCTCTCACACCTACTCTTACCCCTACCTCCCCAAATAAAAATACTCGGAGTCTAACGCTCGAGGGAAACTCTACTGCAGCTGGGCTTCGTTTGAGTTGAATGATGGTGCCCAGGAAAGCAGGAGCTGGTTTGGCCGCGGGTCAAGCGCTATTCGCTTCCATTCTTTGCTCGAGAAGGGAAGGAGGGAAAGGAGGAGAAGCCTGGGCCCGGGAGACCTCAAGTCTCCGCAGGACTTGTTTGTGCTCGGAAACAGGCGGCTCGGGCGGAAGCTTAGGTGGGGGCGGGTCACGTGCAGCAGTGGCTGCAGACTGTGCGGCTGCGGTTGGTTACAGCCTGGGCTCAGGACTAGGAATTAACTGGCCCGGCTCCTTTGGGTAGCAGAGCCAAGATCGGAGTAGACCGGGCGTTCTCAGGAAGCCACGGACCCCGCCCCGAGTTGCTTGAGGGAAGAAAGGAGGCGTGGAAATGGGGGGTGGGGGTGGGAAGATAAGGCTTGGGAACTGAAGCGCTCAGGGTCTCCTCTCATTCCCTAGAGGACTGCTTGTAAAAACGGAAATGTTTTGCTAAGCAGCCTCAGGTGCCCAAGAGATTAGGGGGCTGCATGGTGGCTGGAGAGGATTAGATAGGTCTGCTCACCCTGCTCCCCCCAGTGCCTGGGACTGTGAGGAGGAGGGTTGGATAGGGTGGGGTTGGAAGGAAGAGATGAAGCTACACAGGCTGGGGGGGGGGGGGGGGAGACAGACCGGGAGGATGACCCTAGGAGTTGCGATGGCTAACGGATGTTCGTTCTTTTCCTCACCCCCACCTCTCCTTCCTGCTTTTAAATCTCTAAATACTAAATTCCTCAATTCCTTCTTGCTTGTCCCTGGGGCGCCCCATTATACGCAGTGAAGGATGCACACCCCTCCCCGCGGGCGGCCGTGCTCCCCGCTGCGCTCCAGCTGCCTCGCTGGGCTCTGGTCTGCCACAGGGGAGGTTGAGAGTCCCCAGCTGCAGCGACTGTTCCCCGGCCAGCGGGTAGGGTCGTGGCTGCCAGCCTCCTGTCCTTCCTCTAGGGAAGATGCAGCTAACACTCGCTGCAGCTCTCAAAGAAGCTCCTTTCCCCTGTCGTGGGAGTGACAACAGAGACAGCATACTGCCCTCCACCCAGATGCAGCCGCCGCCGCCGAGTGCAAAGAACACTAGGCTTCAGGCTCGGGCTCGCTACCGCCTCCGCGAATGATCTAGCGAGCGAGAATGCCAGCAATTCCTCCTCCCTCTGCCTGGTGTGGGAGTCTAGGCGGGAGGGGCCGGAGAGGGAATACGGGAAAACCGTCTGCTACTTCTCGGCACGAGGGAGCTAGGATCTGCCGAGGCTCACAACCCAGTGTTGTGGGATTTTTTTCTTTCGTGCGGGATGTCTTTGTGAAGGGAGGGGAAGTTGCAGTCGATATGTAAAGCTGGGATGAACGTTCAACGCTTTCTCTTTCGAGGTTTGATAACCTCCGTGCACACCTTGTCAGTCTCCTTACAAACCACGGATGGGGGACGAGTGTTATGTTCCCTATCTCCCACTTAGAAGCTTGGGGAAGAAAGGGGGGTGTGGATTTGCTCAATAATCCCGTAAGATTCCCAGCATTGGGAGCCCACTAGCCTATGAATAGGAGAGGAAAGAAGGGACAAACCTTTGCTTCTCCCAAGTCCGGGGCTTGGGGTGGGCAGGCGAACACGTTTCAGGCAGAAACGAACACACATACTCTATTTTGTCTCGCAGTTTGGGGTTCTGGGGCAATAACCAACCACTCAAACTTTTCCTTCCCCGGAGTGGGGTTCTGAACACCCGAGTCTCTTCCGGATGAATATGGGGTCGAGAAACACTGTCCTTTAGGCTAGGCTGGGAGAGCGATTGGGGGGGAAGGGAGAGAGGGGGAAACCTCGTGTAATTTCCTTCCTTGGCAATGCTGGGAGGAGGGGAGAGGGGAGGGGGCCGAGACCACATGCACTTTCGTTTCTCACGGGCGGCGGCGCGTGTCACGTTGCGGCTGCAAATCTGCGTTTGGCAGCAGCGGCAGCCTCGGTAGCTCTGTGTGGAGTCTGGCTAGGGGTGAAGCGAGACGCCATTTGCATCCACAACACACTTCGCTCTCCGATCAGGTTCATGCGGGAAACTGGGGCGGAGGGGAGGGAGGAGGGGGAAGGGGGATTGTCGCCCGCTGCGGAAGCTTATTACGACAGTGACACTGATTAGATGCCTTGTTTGTACGTGCATAGAATAGGGGTGGGTCTTTTTTTCTCCCCTCATCTTTTTTCTGGATATACTTTCTGTTTGGAAAGTTGCGGGGATTTAAAAAAAATACTACACAGCTGCTGTCTTAAGGGCTGAATTATGCGAGCACGTTTGCTTACCCTGGGGGAGTAACGCGTATAAGCCAACTCAGGGATTACAGCCGAGGCCCAGTGCCATAGAAATCCAGCCCTCAGTTTTTAATGAGCTTTTGAATCGGAGAGCGCTTCAAGGCGCTCATAAAGCCAAGACTCGATTTCCATCTGCCCCCGTTGCCTCCGTGTTCAGTTTGTCGGTGGAAACCTAGCGATCCGTGCCGAACTCCGTGAGGGAGGGCTTGCTGCCAAGGGTGATCCGAAGCCAATTTTCCTGTCCGACCCTGACCAGTGGAAAAAATGACGGTGTAGCTCCAATCAGACACCCCACTATCGTAAATGTACCCAACCCCGCGTCTAGTGCACGAACCCGGGCGCCTTTCAAATTAACCACAGGGGGAGGGGCGGGAGGGGGGAAGAGGGAAGCAGGGAGGTTTGCCTTCGCCAGAGAGGCACGTTGGTGACTAAGAAAGGTGAATTCTCAATAGAATGCGAGGGATCTGTTCAAATAGTTGCATTAACTTTGTCCACCCAAACCCATGTTTATCCCAAGTGTGTTTCAAACACGATCAACATTCTTAATATTTACATCAAGCAGAGGCGATAGTTCAGTTAGGATTACTGTAAGAATGCTTTATCAGTAAATCAAAAACATCGGGTGTCAGACTGGTACCAACGTGTAACTAGTGTTTATATACAACTGCGGATGGAAAACACTGGGCTACCATTGGAGGTATCATCCTGACTTTTTCTCTCCCTACCGTTACGGTTCATCCTTTGCGCTCTCACCTCTGGGACCTTTAAATTCAATGGAGCCGAATAGACGCTTTTAAAAATCGCAGCTTTTAATTTTCGGTTTGCGTTCCCTTCTGTAGCCAACCCCCTTTACGATTACAGCATTCTCGGGTTCATCTTATCTGTTCCTGTTTGCTTTTACTTCAGAGGGAAAGATAATAGATTATTCTTTTACGTCCCTCTTCTCCCCGCACCCCGCCCCCCCCCCCGCACGTGCCTGAGGGGCTTTGGAGCCGGTGACTAGACAATGTGTTTCCGATCGTTCCCTCCGCGCTCTCTCTAGCACGTCACACCGAGTTGAAAAGGAGGAATTTGAACTCTTCTGATAATGCCCGAAAACTGGAACTGTGACTAACTACTGTGGGGCAGTGTTTTTATTCTGAATGGGAAGGGCAAGAGGACTCAATCTGAGGGTTGGCAACCGCCGGTTGAGGTTTGAAAGAGAACTCTTCGGTCTGCGAGACCGCGAGGGGAGCAGGCAGCCCTCGGAAGCAGCCTGCGTCTTTGGTCTTTGTCTTTAGACTGAGAGGGCTCCAGTGTTCAGTACCGATAAAGATCTACAGAGAGCACACTTGACCAACACATTTCCATAAAATGTAGCGTTGTTTAGTTGGAAAGCACTGTGGCCGGACCACAAAAGTACTGACTTTGGGAGAAAAAAAAAAAGGCCACCCAACCCCGAAACGTATCGAGTTTTTTGTTTTGTTTTGTTTTGTTTTTTTGCGGCCTCTTTGGAGTAGTGCAGCAAATTCAGTTCACTCTGGCCCAAAGTCGCCCTCCCCTGCTCCAAGACAAAGTGCATTCTGTTTATTAAGATTAAACTAAAAGTTATAAGAATAATAAAGTGAGAGGCTAAAGCACAAAGTTAGACGTTGGAGTTGGAAGGGACCAACCCTCACTTTGCAGATGAGGATACTGATGAGGTAGTTTGCCCAGATTACCATGATAGGGGCAGAACCAGGACCAAAAGAACCAGATCTGATTCCTAGCCTAGTCTTATTTCCTCTCTACTTGCAAAGAAGGAACTTTTTTTAATTGGAAAAAAATTTCTTTCATCATACAAACACTAAATCAAACTTTCCTTTGAATAGGAGAGTAAGAACACATGAGAAAATCGCTACGATTTAAAAGTTGTTAATTTCAACAATCTGACAGTCTTTGTGGGCCTTGTAAAACATAAATATATATACATATATATCTTGAATGTACTGACACGTTTAGTTTGAACACAATAGATTCTATTTCCCAACAAAGCCAAATTCTCTTAATTTTTTTTTTTTAGGGAGCCAGGTGCCCTGAAGAAGTATCAAGAAATGTATTCAAAAAAAGCTTTCCACCTTTGGCCTTTTCAGATCACTGTTACTGAATGGACTAATGGTTGAGAATTGATCAGTAGTGCCCAGACCCTTTGCTCTGTTTTCTCCATCTGCTAACCTAAAGTTTAGTTTCACCAAATGGTTGGGATTGAGGCTTTTTCCACCTATTTACAAACTTGCAAAAGTCCACAGTCCATTGGAAAGGGTGCCAGATGCCACTACCTGTCTGCTTGAGAATATTCCTTCCCACCTCCTTTTAATCACACACACACAATATGCTGTGCTTCATATAGGCCTTCACTAATCTCAACCTAGAGATTACACTTCAATTTTAAAAAAAGTGAGATGAGTGCCTGGAGGGAAATCCTCCGGTTTGTGGGCAGTTATATTCCCCCTTCGCTCCATCCCTGTCCACCCCCAGCCAAAGAGCCTCAGCCAGAACTCTTGAAGTAAGCAAAAGCTATGGGAACAACGTTAGAGAACATGATTAAGTAAGTAATTCTGGTCTCTCGGCACAAAGTAAGTTTCCACTTGTCTAAAGGAACAATAGTTTAGCCACGTACAAGGCTATGTGAGAACTGAATGGTAAAGAGCACAGGGTAGCTCCGCTCTCTCGTAGAAAGCATACTACGGGCCTATAACCAGTAACTCCTCAATGCGGAGTGTCACTGAATCTTGGCTTAGAATCCTAAACGCCAGTAACTTTGAGTACTAGCTGGTGTCATTAATGCAGCTCAATATGGGGCCTCTTCCGCTCTCCCCCTCCCCAGTTCCACTGACTCCACCGAAACGGCTAGCTCCGGGCCAGAGACAAGGGGACGACGGCGCTGCAGCTTCCTGACTGTCGGATTCTGTAGTCCCGGGCCTTCCCCTTTGCCGGAGCTAGCGAACCAGAGGCGAGTTGGGACCCGGCAGCTGCAAGCACGGCAGCCCTTTTACCTCAATTTCGATTCGAGATGGTTGGTACGGGGTTAGCAACACCACTCCCCCTAAAAAAAAAAATGCATGAAGAGAGACAGGGCCTGTCAGCTGATATGACTGACTTTCCTATGAAGACCTTCGGGGAGTCCCCGAGGCACAGCCGGTGCCCCAGTTTCCTCTCTCCCCGGGCTGTGCCTTGCACCGCCTGCCTGTCGGGCGTAGCGGCGGGAGCGCAGAGCAATTGACTTATGAGGGCAGCTGGTGTCAGGAGCGGGGCGGAGGGCGGGGGGGGGGGGGGGAGTGGGGGTGGATTCCCCGGGGTGAGGAGGGGAAGTGAGTCAGGCCAGAGCGGCCCTGCACATCTTGACACCCTCTTCTCCCCCCTAAACAAGACCCTGCACCAACCCACGTAAGAATACACCCACATCCCGTCCATCTTTTTCCACTAACACACCATAGCTCCGAGCTACAGTGGGGTGTAGGGGAGAAAAGGGCTTCTCTCGGGCCTAAGCACTCTGGTCTCTCGGGATCCAGACGCGTTGGAGGAAAGGGCCGGAGGGCAGAGTCTCCGGAGAGGGAAGAGATGGCTGTGGAGGCAGAGAGAAGGGGGGCTCGGGAGAAGCCAACACTCCGGTTGGATTGCTCTGCTCTTCGCCACCCCTAGCGGGAGCCTCGTTACCCTACACTTATTACATTGACACGATCGCGGCTCCCGAGTCCCGAGGGCCGGCAGTGTTACACTTCATCTAAGGAACTCGTTCCGCTCGCCGCCACGGACGATGCAGTGGCGGCTGCTGCTGCCGCCTCTGCTGCCAGCCCCAGACCCAGAAATAAAACTCTTCGGGTTGAAATAGAACAAAACCCCTTCTTCTCTACCCTGAGACCTTATTTTTAGGAGGGGAGTCTCTTCTGGAGGATTACTAGGCAGGAGCCTGAGGGGAGGGTGGACAGAGCAACCCCGATACCTCTTTCTCCCCTATCCTCTTACGTCCCCTCCTCCCGCAGCCACCCAGCCCGCTTACGGCCTCACAAAACAGGACAGAACGGTACATTTCTGCAGACTCATGCCGAGGTGGCGGACGGCGCAGCCTGGAACCGTTTCAAAATGCCCTGGCGTCCCATGGAGAGCCAGCATAGCGAGTGAGCCCGCGCCTCTCAGGCCGCCGGCTAACTAGCTGAGAGAGAAACCCCGGGAGGCTCCGGCCCCAGCGGCGCATTAAGCACAGCCCGAGACATCGAGCAAAAGAATAAAGCAAGCGCATAAGCTAGCGCCTTTTCCCGGAACCTCCAAACCCCAGGGAGCAGCTGCCATGTTCGTATGACAAGCAGCTACTGAGTCTTCCTGTTAAATGTTTCTCTTACTCCCTCCCCAACTTATAGCTTTTTTTGCTGGGGAAATATCTATGTGTGTGTACATTTATACACACACACACACACATACATTAATTAAAGCAACCGTTACACACCATTAGGTAAAGGCGGGAATTCTCGATCTTCGAGTGAACAACCACTACACATACAGGCGAATTAAGTCACCGTCTTCATAACGGTTTGATTGTGCCCAGTCTACAAGAAGGGTTAGTCACATACCCAGGCTCAGCTCCCAGAGTTTCAGTTCTGAAAGGGAAGAGGCAAAGACACCTAGCCCTGACCCAACTAAAGGCACATTTCCTAGACTCCCCCCCTCCCAAATCTTCCTCTACAACCGTTAAATGAAGACTAAATATGGTACATCTGATTAGTCATCTTCCTTCTCCTCGTTTAAGCACCGCAGGCCTTGAGTTTCGCTCTTTCTGGAAGAAGTATTTAGCTTGGATTTTAAGGGGGAGGTGGGGGAACTCTTTTAAAACTAGATTTTCTCAGAGTGGGCTTGTCCTGGTAGAGGGAAAAATGATGGGGGGTGGGGGGATGGCCTAATAGACGGAACTGCCTAAATACTAGGCTGTGTGACCTGCGCAGTAGTGAAGGAGCTTGATTTCCAGCTGAGAAACAAGCACGAGGGAGACAGAAAGACAGACACAAAGAGGGGGGTGGGGTGGGGTGGGGGGAAGGAAGAGGATAAGAGAAGGAAACAATGGAGTGTGAGAAACAGACAATTAGAGTTAAGGAGTTGATGGGGGTTGGGAGTACAGGAAAGGAAAGGAAGAGCTAGAACGTTTTCTTCCTTTGCGCAGAAAAGGCTCTATAGCTTCCCATGTAGTCACCGGGGACGCTTAAGAAACCACAATTTCTGTATCTGGGTCTGGAGAAATGGGGGACAATGCCTATTCAGTATGACAAGGTCTTCTCTGCTGTGAAGTGTCTCTTCTCCCATTCCCCCCATAAAGAAGAGATGATTTTTAAATACATAAAAGTCATTTCATTTACAAAAAAAAAAAAGCCAAAGGGGGATGAGGATAAGAGAAGGGAAGAGAAATAACTGCTCAATATAAGTAGGAGGTGGGCTTCGGAGGGAAGACCTGGGTTCCAGTTCTGACTCTGCCACACCCTTACTAGGGTGCAAGTTCCCTAACCTCTCCAAGGACCCACCCTGATCCCTTCTGGTGGGATATGGAGTGATTTGAAGTGGAAAATATTGAGGAGTTGGGAGGGAAATCAGTTAGTTTATATATCACATTATACGTGAGAAAATATAAAGAAAAAAATTTTTTCTTGTACTGTCAGTAAGAATGACCGATCGCATTTGCGAAGCACTTTACATACATGGGCTCATTTGAGCTTCAGACCATTTCATCGCCATTTTAAAGACGATGAATGTGAAACTTATAGAAGATAATGACAGATCTGGGATTTGAACCCGAGTGTTCCTGAAGTCAAGTCCTGCAAGTATCCACTACACTCTATCATACTGCCTTCCCTTGTGATAGGAATAAGGCGGTCTAAAAGGACAAAAGTTGGGAGCAAGGGTAACAGTATGAAGAGCCCTGGATTCCCTTAAAAGACCTGATTCCTGTTGGCATGTTTGACATCACCCTATGATATTGTAAAAATCTACCTCTCTGACCCAGTTTGCTGGTTTGTAAATTTCAGAAAAGAGTACCTATTAGAACTAAAGGGCTCCTATGAGGGAAAGCTGTTCTCAGTGGAACTCCTGAGTTACAAACGTAGTGGGGAAGTTGGTTCTTGCCCATTTTCCCCAACTGGTTATCATTGAAACTAAAGGGGCAGATAACAAAGGAAATGAGGAGTTAATATGTGTTAAACTAATTCCAGACAAGTGCCTAAACCCTCTTATGCCTTCCAAAGTGTGAAAAAGTTTCTCTAGTTGCATTGGAAGGGAAGCTCAGCTTTGGTCAGCTGAAGATTGGCCACCATCCTGCTGGTCTTTAAAAAGCTGAGCCTACTATCCTGAGAGCTTTAGAATCAGGTAGCAACTTTTTGGAGGGTGGTCCCTCTACCAGGTGCAGGGGGGGCGGGGATGGTTCTCTCCCCCTGGTCCCTCCCAGAAGCACAGGGCAAATTGCAGCTTCTGAACAAATTGACCAGTAGGAGACACTACATCCTGCAGGAAGTAGAAAGAAACAGCAAGAAGAGGATTGGGGACAAGAAGCAGGCTCTAGGATCTAAACTTCTGGCATGAGAGGAGAGCTTACAGTGTATTCAAGAGAGAACTAGTCCTAACAGTTGAAAATCAAGCCACCACTAGAGCCCAGGGAGGAACATGGGGGGGGGGGCGGGAAGGAGGCAGAAGAGATCATTAAGCATTTATACAAGACCTACTATGTGCCAGGCACTTTACAAATATTATCTCACATTTGATTCTCACAATCATCTTTAAAGGTGTTGTTATTATCCCCATTTTACAGCGTAGTAAACTGAGGCAAACAAAGGCTAAGTGATTTGCCCACCTAATAAAGTCTGAGGCTGGATTTGAACTCGGTCTTTCTGACTCCAGGCCCAGAACTTTATACGTTTCACCACCTAGCTGCATTGTGATAACACTGAGAAAAGCAATCTGAGATCTTTCTCTCTTGGAGTTTCCTTGATCACATGTGTTTCCAATATGTGTCCTTTACTAAGAATTTAGAAGTCAACTAAACTTTTTTTTTTTTTTTTTTTACTAAATGCCTTCTACGTGCATGGTTCAGTGCTAAGCACATGGGATATGAAGAAAGACAAAAACACAGTCCCTGCCCTCAAGGAACTTACATGCTAATGGAAAGGACAAACAAGTAAACAAATAGGAATCTGTAGAGAGTAAATTGAAAGCACTTGGAAAAAGGAAGGCCTGGGGGGGGCGGGTAGGTGTGTCCCGGAAAGGCTTTCTGAAGTAGGTGGAATTTTGAGTTGAGTCCAAGAAACTAAAAGGGGGTGGGGGGAGCATTCCAAGCATGGGGGTCAGCTAAGGTAAAGACACAGAGAAGGGATATGGAATGTTGTGCTGATGGGACTATAATCAGGCCCTCGTTGGAATAAACAGTGCATGGCAGAAAGTAAAATTTAAGAAGACTGAAAAGGTAGAAAGGGCTAGGGCTAGAAGAAGAACTTTAAATACCAAAGAAATTTCTTTTGATCCCAGAGATAATAGGGAGTCACTGGAATTCACTGAAAAGAGTAGGGAAGGGGGGTCACCTTGGCCGCTGATTAGAGAGTGGATTAGAGTAGGGGAGGCCTGTTAGAAAGCTATTGCAATAGTCCAGGTGAGAGATGAGAGTGGAGAAAACAGGATGAATATGAAAGATGTTGAGAAAATAGAAATGAAAAGATTTAGTGGTGGATTGTAAATTTGTGGTAAGAGTGAGGAGTCAAGGATCACACCAGCTTGGCAAGCCTGGGTGACTAGGGAGATAGTGAGGGTTTGGGGAAAGACAGATAAAGAGTTCTGTTTTGGGCATGTTAAATTTGAGATGGCCAAAAAATGTGGGACTGGTGGAAGACTGGGGCACTCTCTCTCACCCCCTAGATTTATGGAAGGGAGAGATGTTTTGTGGTTATTGTCTTTGATTTGCCATCTTAGTAAATGTTTTTGCTTTAAGCTAATTGAATCTACCGGCTGATTATTAAAGATAAGTTCACTGGTGGGTGCTTGTGAGCTATAAGGAGACTTAGAAGTTTGGACCCACAGGATACCCTTTGAATCTAAGGTTGTTGTCATCTCTTCAGTGAATCCAATCTACAAATGCAAGTTGGGTCTAATTGGGGGCTTTATACAAGGAAATTGAGAAGGACCCCATGTGTGAAGAGGGAAAGGACATACTTTAATTCCCCTGCTTGAATGCTTGGAAGTAAAGTATAAGATTCCTGGCCCTTTGTGACATTTTCTCCATAACCACAATTCAGATAGCACTGTGCTTGGCACATAATAAGCACTCAATAAATGCTTTTTCATTTATTCAGATATGCAAAATCTGAAGGTCCTGAGCTCCAGAGCCTTGGCAGTGGGAGCTAGCAATGTTTCAACTTTGGATCAAAACTGTCAATTTCCTGCTGTGCCTCAGGCAGGGCCTTGTAACTCGTTCACCCCTAGAGCCTGATTGAATGCGTCGGAAGCCTCTCTCCTTTCCTAATTCTCTGTGAACTCCTGGTCCTTTTCCACACCTTCCCCCATTCCTATGCCTTCTTTTTAATTCAGTCTAGGCTGGATCCCCATTCCCAGATGGCCAAGAGAAGTCTTAAATAGAACAATGTCTACTCAGAGGGGAATTCTCTGGTCTAGCATCCCAGGGATCAGTTCTTGGGCCCTATGTTGTCAAACCCTTGAACACTTTTTATTGATGACTTGTGTGATAGTATGCTTACCAAACTTTTTTTTAGATGCTACAAAGCTGGATGCATCAGCTATCACAACAGATCTAAGGAGATCTCGAGGAGCCAAATCCCAACACTCCAACGGTTCTCTGATCTCACTGGTTGAGGTATTTCTTTATTACCTTTATGAACATTCTTACAACTCTGGTCTTTATCTTCCTATCAGCCCCCCACACAGAAGATACTAATCAAGCTCAGGAGCTGTCCATCTGTTAATATCCTTTAAACTCACCAAATGACCAGACCGGGGATGGGGAACCTTCAGCCTTGAGGCCACATGTGGCCCTCTAGGTCCTCAAGTTTGACCCCTTGACCCAACGCAGGTTGGACAAAGGGCCGCACTTGTGAAGGTTCCCCACCCCTGGACCGACCAGATTATCTTCTTTTTCTTTGATGCTTTTCATTTGATGACCACCTTTACGCTATTTGGGTAACCCTTGAGTAAAATCTAATGAAATGACATTTTTAATAGAGACAAATGTAAGGACATATATACTTTGTTCCAGAAGTCACCTTCACATGAACAAGATGAGGAGGTTACTATGAAAAAGATGTTGTTTTGCCTGGGTTTTTTCAGTGGACTTAAGATTTGATGACTCTAGTACAATATAGCTAATGTAATGTCCAGAACAGTGGAGTTTTATCGCTGGCCCGTCCTTTTCTCCCTGGTCAAAAATACTGTGTTCAAGCTAGAGAGAATCCAAAGGAGCATAATAAGATTGGGGAGGATCCTCAAGACCAACCACATTCGACTCTTCTTGGCAAAAACACTGTACTGGTTTGCCATTTCCTTCTCCAGTTCATTTTACAGATGTGGAACTGAGGCTAACTGGGTTAACTGACTTGCCCAGGGTCATACAGCTTGTTTGTGAGGTCAGATTTGAAGTCCTGAAGATGAGTCAGCCTGATTCCAAGCCTAGTGCTCTATCCACTTCACCATCTAGCTGCTTCTCTCTGAGAGCATGCCACCAGGCAATCAATTGAAGGACTTGGTCACGTTTGTTCTAGAGTAGTAGTGGGGAACCTGCAGCCTCAAGGCCACACATGACCCTCTAGGTCCTCAAGTGTGCTCCTTTGACTGAATCCAAACTTAGAGAAGTGGCCTCAAAGCCAAAGTTTCCTCACTCCTGTTCTAGAGAATGGAAGATTTGGAATACGATGATAGATATCCTCAAGTGTGTGTAGGGCCTAATCTGTGAAAATGGAATTAGATTTGTTCTTGGTTGACCCAGAGGATATAAGTAGGAGGCAGAAGTTGTGGAGAATTGAGAGATTTACAAAAGCAAAACGAGCTGTTTCAGCAGTTCCTTCAAAACGCAGGTCCTAAAGGAAGACCTAGATTGTTTGAAGATGTTGTATATGGAATTCCTGAACAAGTATAGGTTGGAAAGTTGGTTTCTAAGGTCTCTTCCAGTTCTGAGCTAATGTGGTTCTGTGATCTTGTGGAAACTTTGTCTCTCAGGCCCCAACTTCCCCTACTATGCCAAGTCTGTTTCCTTGGAAGCAACTTCCATTCTTCAAGCCCTGACTCTTTTAACAGCTGTGAGTAAAGCCTGTTTACCCTTATTCAACAAAAATGATCTGACCTATAGGAAAGCCCCAAGACT
Organism: Trichosurus vulpecula; assembly: GCF_011100635.1. NCBI lineage: Eukaryota > Metazoa > Chordata > Mammalia > Diprotodontia > Phalangeridae > Trichosurus > Trichosurus vulpecula. The sequence continues at coordinate 434,885,788 of NC_050574.1, read as the reverse complement.
AGCTACAAATAGTTCTGGGGAGGAGGGGGTAGCAGAGAGAATGGCCCTATTCATTTTTTTTTTTGTGCAAGATTTTCAGGTGCAAGAGTGGATTGTTTTATTGTGAAAACCCATATTTAAAAGAGAAATGAAGTCTGCCCACCAAAAAAGACTGACAGAAGTAATTTTTACACATAAAAAGGCTACCAAACACAGGTAACCCCCAAGAGTGATAAACTAAAGAGTTTACGCTCTCCAGCAATTAGCCGTTAATCTCTTATCTGCAGTCTGCAAATAAGTTTTCTTACAGTTTTTAAAAGAATTCCTTTCACTATGCACCTTTTCTCCAGCCGTAGGCCACCACAGAGCGGATGACGGCGGGCTTCGAGAAGTATGAAGCCTCCAAAGTCCTTTGGTTGCTCACCCCCCTCTATGTTTGCGTACTGGAGACTGGATTGGAGAGCTTTTAACTAAAGAAAGGCCACTTAATGCAAACCCCAGGCATAACTGAGGCTTTTGTTTCCCCGGCCAGCGAGATCTGCCAAGCTTTTGTTTTTGTTTTTTATTTCACCTATTGTTTCTCGCTCTCCTTTCCCACCCCGACGCCCCCTCTCCCCCCTCCCGGTATCTCCAAACCCAAAGTCGGGTGATTAGCCCATTAGGTAAGGAATTTCATCAGTAATTCAGCTGGGTTTCTCTGACCTCTCCCTCCAGGGGCTGTGATTAGGGCCTCCTTAGCCCTTTCACATTTCTAAGCTAGCCTTGGCTTTGCAGGTCTTAAAGGTTTTCTCTGCTTGCTAGGCAAAGCCCCTGGTTTCTGCCGCGGCTTGCGGGAGGATTCGCCCCGGCCCTGGGCCGGGGGAGGTTGGGGGAAGGAAGACCGAGAGAGAGAGGAGAAACTCCTCAAGCCTACATGATGATAAATATTTCGCAGACAGCCCATAAATAATTTGCATTATGTTCAGCTGACAACGCAGGGCGATTAATTTTAATAGCTACATATTTGCCTGGGCTGCTGCTTCTAAGACCTCGCCATGAAAGGCGGGAGGCAGCTTCCTGGCTGCGCTCGCTTTCACTACTGCCGAGAGGCGCCCGAGCCCGGGCCGGGGCCTTGCCCCGCGGCGCCTCCTGCAGGACGGTCTAGAAGACCCGAGCGAGGGCTGTTGTCGAGTCGGGAGTCCCGGGCTCTTCCTGCGCTGCGTTAGGGTGCCTCTGTGTGTGTGTGTGTCTGGGGTGTGTAAGTCTGAGTGCGTGTGTGTGAGCAGGCGCCTCCTGAGCCCCTCCCGAGTCCACACGCCATAATGACATTGCACAATTATCAGTCTGAAACAAACCACTTGTGGGCAGGAATAGCTGTTCCGTGTTATTAGGCAGGAAAAGGGGGGTGGCAGTGGGGGGAGCAGATAGGTAGAGTACTCACTGGGATCTCACTCCTGGTTTGGTTTGGCGCTTTGTTTTGGGATTTATCCTCTCCACCAAAGAAGGTTGGGCTGAAATGAGGTGGAAGAGGGAAAAGAACAAAGCCAGTTCGCCCTACGCACGTATTTACACCGCGTCTGTCCACTGCCCACCTCTCCCCAAAGTCCCTCCGCACCCCTTCTCTCCGGGTTAGTAGTTACCCTGAATTGCATTGGGACGGGATAATGCAAATTACCCCCACCCGGAAAAAAAAAAAAAGAATGAGAGGGGGTGGGGTATGAGGATTTGGAGAGGTAACAGTTGAGAATGTGGGGGAGGGGGAGAGGGAGAGTGATCAACAACCCCCAGTGCCTGCCTCTCCGCGGCAGCGAGCGATGTCGTCCCGGGCGTGCGTGTGCCTGTGTGTGTGTGTGTGTGTGTGTGTGTGTGTGCGCGTGTGTGTGTTCTGATGACAAAGCCCAGCAGCCGTGAGCCATCTCGGCTGCCTCAGCAGCAGTGGGGGGAGGGAGAGAGGGAGGCAGCCGAGAGATAGCGAGTCTTAGCTTCCAGGGAGAGTTCATTCATGAACCGGAGGACTACTCTAGGCTAAACCAGGTGGAACTATACCAAAGGGAACACCTGGGTAATTTTTCTCTGTCTTTTAAGCTAGCACACTGATCAAAACTATAACTTAATTGCGTTTCTGAAAGGTCATCTTTAGTTACACGTTGTCTTGATTTCTGTAAAATTTTAAAGGGGATCCCTCCCTCTCTCTCTCTCACTCTCTCTCTCTCTCTCTCTCTCTCTCTGGCTCTCTCTCTCTCTCTCGCCTGCTGTTTAGACAATAGTCTGGGTTCTTTTTAAAATGTAAATCAGAGGGTATCTGTATGAGTCTGTGAGGTGATCACAATGTAATGGATTCATGCAGACACAGTCTGCGCACACAATGAAAACTAAGGAGGAGGGCAGCTAAAACCCACATGTTTTCTTTTTAGAAACGGTGGTGCTAAGAGACTTGACAATAATAACACGAAACAGGATTAAATCATGGAGGGAATAGGAAAATGCATTTTATTTTCTAGAACCATGAACTGTGTTTAACCATGGAAGTGCCCATCCACCCTGTGCTAGGGGAGCTTTCTCTTCCTAAGGCAGAAAAAAAATGTAGGCCAGGGTCTGGGAAGAGGGACTTGTACATTTCTGAACTGTTGTGGCAGAAGCACATTATTTTGATATTAATCTCTTTTCTTTAGTTCATCATGGTTGTCAGTTGTACTGACATGGAACATCTTCAATGATGTCTATTTTATAGGAAACATGGACACTTAGCCAGTTGAAAAGGACAAAGAAAATGTCTAGGGTCTTCTTTAAACTTAACAAAAAATACACTTGTATTTTCCTTCATTCTCTACTTTTCAGCTGACTTCTCTTAACCTGATAAGGATAAAAACTGGGAGTCAGTGGATGAGCAGGAAACTTGAAGTTGAGAATGTCATTGCAGAGTGACAGTTGAGGCAAGGTGGGATAGGTGAGAGGTAGTTCAGTAGGTTTGGTTTTCCTAGGCATAATTATGAATGCAGACAAACAAACATCCTTCTATCAGAAACATTGCTCAAGGAATCCTCATTTGAGATACCTATCTGCCTGAGTCAGGGATCTCATCCCCAGCAACTTAACTTCCAAAATCTCTAAAGTATTCGATATTTCTCTTCCCCCACCACCTCACCTCATATTCTTCCTTTATGCCCTATGGCAGCAGCAAAGCTCTAGATAACTTGTCAACTCCTAACTATGGAACATAAGCATGCTTCATTGGAAGGATCTCAAAGTCCTTTTACTGGTGTTCAGCAAAAGCCCCAGGGCTGCCTTGTCAGAGCTGCTGCCACTGCATCCATTTCCCAGCTGAATAAACCAACTTCATAACTCCTCCCTAGTACCACGAAGGCCTTAGAAGCCTGCCTGAATCAAGTGACTGCCCCCCAGGAGCTTCTCTGACCTGAAGGAAGATCAGGACAGTGGTGGTGGTGATGGTCATTAGGAATCCCTAACAAGTTCATGAAAGGTGTGGGAAAGAAATCAGATTGGTGGGGAGGATAAAGGACAAAAAATAGGGCATGTAAAATAAAGGGATGTGGAAGGCAAATACTACATACAATATAATGAAAAGATTGTAGGAGGGCCAGAATTATTTTTTCCTAAATCCAGGGTCAGGAGAGGAAGACATTCACACACATACATAGAAATACATGCATGTTGTTCAGTCATGTCCTATTCTCTGTGACCCCATGTGGGGTTTTCTTGGCAAAGATACTGGAGTGGTTTGCCATTTCCCTCTCCAGCTCATTTTACAGTTGAGGAGTCTGAGGCAAATAGGGTTAAGTGAATTGTGCAAGGTCATGCAGCTAGTAAATGTGGTAGGACAGATTTGAATTCAGGTCTGCCTGACTTCAGGCCTGTTACATTATCCACTGCACCACTCATACCTGCATACACAAATACTGTGATAATTTGGAGGAAGTAACAGTACACACAATAGGGGCAGCTAGCTACCACAGTGAATAGAGCACTGGGCTTGGATTTGGGAGGACATCTTCCTGAGTTCCAGTCTGGCTTAAGACACTAGCTGTGTGATCCATGGCAAGTCACTTAACCCCATTGGCCTCAGTTTCCTCATCTGTAAAGTGGTTTGGAGAAAGAAATGGCAAATCATTCCGGTATCTTTGCCAAGGAAAAAAACCCCAGCACAAATGGGGTCATGAAGAGTTGACCATGACGTAAGCAACTCTATTTAATAAATATTATAAATTCAAAAGAGGAGATCTGAGGGCCTGAAGATATTTGAGGCTTACTTCAGGTGCCACTAATTCCTTCAATCCTTCCTCTCCCCCTGCCCCCATGAAGTATTCTCTGTCCTCTTAACGCTTTTCTTTCCAGGATCTCCTTTGCTTCTTCATAATCAATTCTATGTTTATGGTAACTCCTGCGTAGCTGTAACATATTTTTGATTCCTTCTCTAAATCCTCCTTCGTTATGGGAAATCAGTTCTTTCTTTCTCTTTTCTCCTCCTCTTTATCTATGGTTTTGTCTCTTAGAGGCAACCCTTCCCTCTCCCCAATTTTTAGGCCCTTCCCCCTCTCCCAAGCCCAGATCTCTGTAATTAATCTTCTCTTCAGCCCCTCTACGTTTTCTTTTTTCCTATTACATTCCTTGGACAGGCTCGTTGCTCAATTTCCCTATGCCTTCTCATGACTGAAGCCCAGGTTACCAAGGTCCGGCTTGAGCTTAGTGCCTCAGGGTGGAGTAGCCAGTCTCTGCCTAGTGAATTGGCTGCCTGCCTAGAGCTCAAGGTGGGAGAGCTGAGGCCAGTGCTGGATAGGAAGAGGAAAAAGGGAGGGAGGAGAAGAGGGGGAGATGGATAGATAGAGACTGTGTGCCAATGTAAGTATACGGCAGTGTGTGGATACCCACGTATGTAAACGAACAAATGTGCACCAGTAGGGGAGCACGTGGGGGTCTGTCGTTTCGGGGATTGTAAAAAAGCCAAGTTATCCAGTACTCTTTCGGCTTCCCTACCCTGCTCCCCAGCATCCCCCTCCCACAAACACGCGGACATAGATTTGGTGTGGAAAGTGATGAAAGTGGAAGAGCCGGAAGCCAGGAGACTGGAGATTTTCTTACTCTCGCTGAGGCTGGAAATCATTGCCCAGTGCTGGGACAGCGTCCAGACCAGGGGGAAAACAGACGTGCCCTCTGAAGCAGCAGAGAAGACTGAATGGAGACAGCCTTCAGGTTCAGCCAGCTGACCAGAAAGAGTTTGAGGCAGAGAGTCTCCAAAATGTTTGAGAATGCCTCAGGAGCATGGTGAAGTAGAAGCTGGGCTTGGGTAGAAGGGGAAGCCTCACCAAGATTCCCATACCAACCTGAATAATGAAGGGGACAGCAGGCAGGGTCACTCCGACCTTGTCCTTAAATTGGGGACATTTTAACTGAGGAGAAGGCCTAGTAGTTATTTATCCTTTTGGTGTTATAGGAAGAAAGATTTCCTGTTGCTCCGGAATAGATGGCAATATAAGCCTCTTCTGTGGAGGTGGCAAAGTTAATTTTTTAAAAAAAGTTTTCCCTGTTCCAGTAACTGAGTGAATTTCACCAAAGCTTTGGGGTAGTATGGATCTTGGAGATATTCTAGCCCAACCGTTTTATTTTATTTGTTATTTTGCAGATGAGGAAACTCAAGGCCCTAGATGCCAGCCTGAACCAGAGGCTTCACACAGCTAGTTAGTGGCAAAGATAGAACTTAACCCTAGCTGTCTTGACCATTCCATTCTTTAGATTATGCCCAAAGTCTCTGCTTCTGGCCTGAAACATTTTTTGCTCCTGTTTCTAACGCTAGATGTGTGAGGCTAGCTAAACCTCTATACTTCTCAGTCTCTGTTTCTTTCATTTGGAGACTGAGAATGAGAATACTTAGACTACCCACCCCACAGGATTGTTTTGAGGAAAGTATATTACCTTGTAATCTTCTGAGTACCATATTATTGTTAATTCTCAGATATTCTAGCCATGCCCAGTTCCCTTTTAATCCCTCTTTCTCTTCTCTCGAGGCTCAGCAAGTAGTATAGGTAAGGATACCTTTTAGTTCATTCAGAGATTCTGCTGCATATCATGGACCTTTCCCTGGGAAAAGGGCTGCTTCTCTTCCTGAAACTTCTCCTGGTGAGAACCAAGAAAACCTTCTGAAGGAAACCTGTTCCATGCACTCCTGAGACCCAGGTTTAATTAGCAGTGTCTCAAAATGGAATGGTCCATGCCAGAATAGAAACTGGTTCCCTAAAGGGGGACATGTACATTAAGAGAAACAGAACTAAAATTAGGGCAGGTCTGAAAGAAACAGGGCAATACAGCAAATAAAACCAGGGTTAAAAATAGGAACTAACATGTTTAGAAATGGATGATGCTAGAGGGCAGTATGCCATAGTAGGAACAGAAAAGGGCTAGGGATCTATCAAAATACCTGGGTTCTAATCTGAGCCCTGACATAGGCCATGTGGTTTTTTGGGTAAAAAAAATCAACCATTTATGCCAGCTAAAAGCTGTTGTGATGCATTGCAAGTGTTCTACAAATGTGAGCTGTTTGGAATATTCATAGTGAGTTCTGACAATATTCTTGCTATTATGGCCCTGGAAGCCGGTAATCAAATCAACCCTACTAATCCATTGTCCTGTGATTCCATTTATCATCCCTGTGACCTCCCAGATCAAAACACCCCCTCCTGCCCACCCCTCTTGGATAGAAGTTGTCTTCTGTATTAGAAAGGAAGCTCTTTGAGGTCAGTGAGTGGTCTTCCCTCTAAGTTCATCTTCACTTCACCTTCTTTAGTCCCTTTGCTCAGTTTTCTGGACTTGGGCTTAACTCCTTTGGACTCTGGCAGCTCCTCAAACATATAAGTGGGGTGGCCCACAGCATCTCTGAGGCCCCTAGGAATGCTAGAATTCTGTGATTCTGTGACTTGGGGTCAGAAAATCTGAGTTTTGAGAATGAATTAGATGTTTTCCTAGCTTTGTCACTTGAACTCCCCTACTCTGTTTCTTCATCTGCAAAATGGAAATAAAAATACGTGTACTTTATACTTGATCAAGGATCCTTCTATGAAAGACAAGTGAGATAATGTATGTAAATCACTTTGTAACTATGAAAAGCAATATACATAGCAGTTATCATCACACTATTACCTTTAGAGGTGGGAGAAAGACATGACAAGTGGAGTATGGTGGGTGTAGAGACTGATAGATACTAAACCTTTATCCCTAAAAGGGAAAGGTAAGGGATTAGGCATGTAAATTTATTTGTAATGTGCCTTTCCTGGTTATGACAATAGCCCTGAAATAATAGGTCAGAGCTGCACGTGTGTGTTGGAGACCTAAGGAGTCAAGTTCTAATTCAGCACCCTTATTTTGCAGATGAAGTAGAGAGCATTTCAGAATTCTTTTCTGAGAGCACAACAAACCTCTCCCCCAAACTCACATTTTCATTTCACTCCAATCTACATCAGAGTAGCTTTTTTTTTTTTTTAAAGAATTGAGCTGTGAGGGAAAACTAAGTGATGCAATGGCCCTGGAGTCAGGCCTCAGATATGTACTAGCTGTGTGGCCCTGGACAAGTCACTTAACTCTAGTTGCCTCCAAAAAAGAAAAAAAAAGAATTGAATTGTAATTGATTAAGTTTAATGACCAATATCAGTCCTGTGTGAGTGATGAAACACTTCTCCCTGGAGTGGGGAAATACAGATGTGTAATATGGCATACGTTGTCATAAGTGGCAGCTACCCCTCCTCCATTTCTTTTCCTTTTTTTTTTTTTGAGGGGGAAGGCAGGCCAATTGTAGTTAAGTGACTTGTCCAAGGTCACACAGCTAATAAGTGTGTCAAGTGTCTGAGGCTGGACTTGAACTCAGCTCCTCCTGATTCCAGGGCTGGTGCTCTACTCACTGTGCTACCCCCCTCCTCCTCCATTTCTTACATGGGAGAATTCAGTTAGAGGAAAGGAAACTAGTGTGGTATAAATGCAAAGGCTCAGTGATACAATGGGTAAAGGCCTGGGCTTGAAGTCAGAAGGATGGCCTTAGATAGTTACTGGCTGTGTGACTCTGGGCAAATTACTTAACCCTATTTGCTGCCAAATGTGAGTCACAAAGACTCAGGCATCAACAAAAAGGTTTTTGGTCTTTTCTGTATTCCAATATGCACCCTCCCCCCACAACTCTCCAAATGTCCAGGAAATCATATGACTGAGTCTGATTTTGCTTTCCATATAAGAAGACTTTTCCAGGTTGAGTGGACAGTTGTCCTAAATATCTGAATGCATGGCATTATCTTCTCTCGTGGCCATTACATTGTACCTTAAAAATTAGCTACATTTAATTTTTCCTGTGGCTTCTGGCTCTCTTCTCCTGTTAAAGCTCTGTCTGAGTGGACAATTTGACTTCTAGGGCTTCACAAGCAGCGTGATTATATTTGCTGCCTTTGATCTATTCTTTGACCTGTTATTTAATTGTGACTCTGTATACAAAGAAACAAAGAAGAAACATTGTGGGGGCAACAAGGATTTGTTCTGCTTTGAGCTTGAAGGTTACTGTTTCCTAAGTATCCTTGATTATAATCCCCTTACTTAAATCTGACTGGTTTTGTCTTTTCAAAAAGCTTGTGAGTATCAGGGACACTTCCATTTTATTTTTATTTTTTTCTGAAAGATATGATAGCCAGTAAACACTATAGCCACCGAAGACTGTGAAATTCTAAGTCCCAGATTAGGCTGATTCCAGAACTTTAAATCACCTGCCTTACATTATTAATATACTTGGGTTTGCAAAGCATTTTACAAGCATCTCGTTTTCTTTTAAGTAGGTGCAACTGGTGCCATTTTTACAGTTGAAGAAACTGAAGCAGACAAAAGTTGTGTGACTTGCCCAGGGTCACAAAGCTAGTAAAATTCTAAGGGGTAGGTTTGAACTGAGTCTTTCCTGACTCTAGTCCCGAAGTGTATCCAAACATTTTATAACGTACAAAGGACACATAGTTTGTAGAGTTTACAAAGCAAGATTCTCACAACTCTGAGGTAGGTAATGTAAATATCGTTCTCATTTTATATTTGAGGAAAAATTTATGAGGTTGAGTTAACCAAGGAAATAAAAGTAGTATGTATGGGCAAGTTCAGTTCAATTTATTAAGCATCTACTATATGGAAGGCAAAAGAAGCTCCTGGGTACTAGAGCTACAAAGACAAAAACAAAAACCCTCAAACTGCTGACATTGTACTTGGAGTAGAGCCAGGAACCCAAGACCAGTGAATTTTCTGCTACCTTCATTAGTCCGTCAGCTCTCCATCCTCAATGAACCAGAATGAAGCCAGATATACTCTCTTATCCCGGGTGCTTTAGGTCTATAAGGTAAGTTTACTTTGTTTCTAGGACAGGTATGAAGGTTCTAGATCTTAGATGCAAGCACACCCCAAACTTAATGGGCCCCCAGTGGATTACACTCTATCCACCCTAAGAACCAAGTTCTCAAATTGTCCCTAGGACCAAGACAGCTTCCTAGGGGTTAGTTCTCTAAATCAGGGCATGTAACAAGGGCAGGCTAGCCCTTTGCCTTTGAGGATATGTCTATAAGTAAAGTGGATGGATTTATCAGCCTTCCCCAGAATTGACTCACAACCCAAGACTAGATGAGAACTAGCTGGAGATAGGGATGGAGAAATTCCATGGCAGTTGGGCTAAAGTAGAAGCAATTCAATTCTGGACAAAAATCTATCTCTGATATCACTAACCCTTAACCTCCTCTCCTTCTTACCCCAGGAGTCCAATGCTTTCACAGTATGTTATCCCTCCTGGTCAGGAAAGTAATCCTATGTTGCAAGAAGACCAGTGAGCAAAGAGCTGTATCTTCTCATAACATAGAAGGAAAGTGGAATAGGACCGAAGAATTCTCTCCAGTGGTTACCTAATGTCAGCTGCAGAAAGTAAAGATGGATTCTGGATTTATCAGCAACTAACCAGATGGAGTATGAACAAATGACCTGAGGCAGGAAGGGGACCAAAATTCACTGCAGTATCCTAGACCCAATCCTATCTGAGTTGGGTCCCCCTCACCCTCCCCAACACACACACTCTAGTCTCTTTGAGAATGTGGGCCTCTCTATTAGTTAGAAGAGTGAAGGAAGCTCTCTAGTAGGATTGGGCCTGGGTTGTTTCTGTGTGTGTTTCCTGCCTCTGGTCCAGTCTTTAAGAAGTGGGATATTTGCATTTTAAAAGAGGACTACTGGGAGAGGACAATACATAATGCAAAGCAAGGAATCCCTAATGCTAGGATTTTAGGCTTGAGCCACAGGCCAGTGGGAGAAAACAATTTAGAACCGACCCAGTAGCTCTCAAATAACAAGTAGGAGACCACTTACTCTTCCTACCCGTAATGCTAGTCCTGTTATTATTACAGTATGTCAAGAAAGATGTTTTCCCATTTTATTTATAAGAAACTCAACATTCTTAAGTAATGGGAATTCAGATCATTCACTTTATCCTTAGACTGAAACCATAAATAAGAAAGAACAAGGGAATAAGCATTTATTAAGTATCTAATATGAGCTAGGCATCCAACTAGGTACTTTGCAAATAGCATCTCATTTAAGCCTCAGAACAACCTTGTAAGGTAGGTTCCATTTTTATCTCCATCTTACAGTGGGGAAACTGAGGTAGACTGAGAGTAAAGGACTTGCCCAGGAACACACATGTAGTAAGTGTCTGAGGCTGGATTTGATCTCGCGTCTTCTGCACTCCAGGCATAGGCCACCTAGCCTACCACTGAATAAATTCATTCACCTTCATACGTGTGTTTACATATAGGTGCATACATATGAGTTTGTGCAAATACATGTATTTCTAATCTAAAGCTAGTGAAATCCAAGTTGGAGTGGGTTGAAGGGAGTACAGTAAAGAGGGAGGGAGAGTTGTCTAAATATGTTATTTAGTGAAGGCTGGAGGGTAAGGACAATTATAGACTCTCTTTCCATGCATCTGTAATCTCATCTATTTGGGTACTCCTTCCAAAAACGCAGATTGCAATCCATCCATGCTTTCTCATCTTATGCAGTTCTACTCCATATGAGGCCAAAAATCTTTCTGAAGAAGTCTACCCAACATTCTAGGGACCTTTCTGTAATATTGCATGAATGCAAGTAAAAAATAAGCGCTATGTATCTTTTATCATCATTCTCGATACATGATTGCCATGCCTTCTCTTCGGACATCTTTTACATAGCTTCCCTTGTATAGGTCTTCATTGGTAATAGGCTGCAACCCACTCACTCCTCCCATACATCTCTTCCTTGCCCTACAACTTCTTAGGAGACCATGTTATTCCATTCTTCAAACCTACATTTCATCAGAAGAAGATAATCTTGGTGTTAAATATCTTTTAAAAAATCTCACATGATCCTCCGTATGCATGGAAGACATCTGGCTGGAGGTGAGCATATTAGGAAAGCATATATTGCTCTACCAAATTGAATGGGCTTTAAGAAAATAATAAAAAGTTCAGTAAGACCTTGTATTTTTCTGTTCCTTTTATCTAATTATATGATTAAAAATGTGGTGTACTATGGAACATTGTTTGAAAAGTTCTCATATTTTTGTCAAGAATGCTCTTGATATGTATATAGAAAACATTCCCATAAAGATTGTGTAATCCTTTGAGTGCTATTTTTATTGCCTAAGCTGTATAGTATTCTCTTAAATATCTGGTTTTTCTGTTCATGAATGTGGACATACACTACTGATATTTATTTGGTTCTTCTTGAAAATTGCATCTATACCACCTAGTGAATGTCAAGAGTGAAAAAAAGGATCCAAAATTTGTGATTCTAAATCATTTGCTAGTTTTCAATAAATTGTTAGAATGCCTCCTAAATGGTCAATTGTCACTAGGGGCATCTGCTTTTCCTGAAACAGACTAGTAACTGAATTCACCACTCCCTTTGTTCCCCAAGGACTTGCTTATTCTGTACTTGAACTAGTAGTCGAAGATTAGGCTTGTGCAAGAAAAAGCCTATAAATGGTTATGTTTTAAGTTGAATCTTTTCTGTTTAGAGAAAGATTCATAAATACTTTTGAATCATTTTCTGTGTTTGAAAGCAGCACTGATAAGCTGGTTCCATAGGCGGATGAGATATACTGACAGCCAATCAGGATCTTAGATGAGTTACAAAAGGATGCCATTATCATGCCACCTGAAAAGTCTGGGTTCCTGGGGGGATGGGGTGATTTGGGGTGGGTTTTTTTCCTTTTTCTTTGTCATCAAAAAACAATAATGAAAACCACCTTTTAACATATTGATTTAGTGTTTGCAAAGTGCTTATATTGTTTCAGTTAAGCCTCACAATAACTCTTTAAGATAGTTATTATTACTACAGCTCTTATTATCCTTACTTTGTATATAAGGAAACTGAAGCACAGATTTGTCCCTGTCACAGTGCTAGTGTCCAGTGCAGAATTCGAACCCACACTTTCCTGACTCCAAATCCAAGTATAGGAATTTGGGAAGGAAATGGGAGTTTTGTTTTTTTAAAGTATCACTACTGGCATTTAGAAATAATTCACTCCAATTGTAAGTAGGTAAATTTTAATTATAAGCAATTACTTCTCTCCATTGACCATCAACAACCCCCGCTTCAAACAGTGAGCTCCACTATCCGAATCTACAAAGGGCTGTGAATCCCCAGAAATCCTTGTGTGCATGCCCCTGCAAAGTCTTTTGTACCTTTAGAAACCCAAGTACCCAACTGTACTAGGTATTGATTAACTGCTTTTCCATGGTTCCACCACTGGGGGCAACACAGTTAATTCTTTCTGTTTAGCTTTCTGTGAAATGGAACAAAAGCAAATCCCCAGGGCCAAGATGGCTGTTGCAAAGACATTTTAATAGAGCTTGTTAAATTTCTGCTTGAAGTCTCCAATACAGCCCCCTCTACAACCACAACATAACCTACCTTTCTTGTAATACTGGTCCTGGAGCTACTGAGGCAGCAGAAGCAGGGTAGGGATAAGGATGGGGAGGCCAATCTGGTATAGACCTACCATTTTCAACTTCAACTCATGTAAGGTTATCTGTCCTTTCAATATTTGAAGGCCTTGTCTGTCTCTGGATGGGAGGCTACCCCCACTACATATAGACAAGTATCTTAAGACAGACCAGGATGATTACTTGCTCTAAAGAGATGTATGTTCTTTATATGACAACTTAGAAGTACTAGAGATCAGAGGTTCCTGAGAATCCCAGCACCTCGGTAGGGAGCAGACCCACACTTCCATGGTGCCAACAGTCCAGTATAACCTACATTGTGAGTCTGGTTTGCCTCATGATCTTTATAATTGGCACTGCCCAGTAGAGACATCTATCATTTTTCCTCTAGGGAAGCACCTAATCTTAGAGTTTGCAGGTATCTAGAAGACATCTGCTTCAACTTCCTACTTCATGCAGGACTCACCTCTACAACATTCCTGACAAGTGGTTATCCATCCTCTGTCTGAACCCTTGGAGCAGACATCTGTATGCTCCATGTGTAAGCTTTCTCCTAGGACCCAATTAACTGCCTATGGCATTGATGAATATTGTTCATCCTGAGTGGTCTTCTGCTGTGTTTTTACAGTAATGCTCCCCATAACAGGTATAGATGTCAGAATTAGTCCTCAGGGAGAATGGTACCCACTGTAGGTAAGACAGTGACTAGAAAAAGAAGTATTAAAACCACTTCCATTACCCATAACACATTATGTTTCCTGAGCTACTCCCTACTCCCTCTCCCTCTCCCATAGCGTATTCTCTAGATAACTAACTTTTGCTTCTTACTAAAGAACTCTAGACAAAATCTGAATATACACCTAAAAATTATTTGGGACAAAAAAGAAGAAAGGAATCATTCTGAATAAAAGATCTCTACTGTGAATTCCTGTGGTAACTCCCGCCCAGCACTTGGACCAGACTTTCCTTCATTCTGTAGCTCCTTTTAATCATCTCTCTCCTGCCCCATTTTAGACAGCCTGACAGTGCTTTGTTCAAGTACAGCAATAAACCCAAGTCTGTTCCTAATCCTTTTTGGTCCTGACCTTCTGAGGGAGCTGTGTATTTGGAGCCTGTCTTGATCTTCTGGCCCGTGGAGGTTATTAGGCTGAATAGCGCCGCCGCTGCTGCTGAAGCACTTGGGGCGGGGGGTTCCCTTTGCACACTCTTTAGCGACATCCTACTAAAAAACTGCCATAATTGTTAACCAAAACGTGCTCTAGCTTCAACCTAACCCATTATTTGCCAAACAAGCATGAGTATCCACCACTTTCCCGCTATGTAAACTTACCCACATGACCGTGTAAAAGCGACTCCTTCAGAGTCAGTAACTCTCGAGCCCTTTTGTATTCCAAAAATTTTAAAGCAGGGTGAACGAGGGTTGTTGGAATTACTCTTCAGCCACACACACACACACACACACACACACACACACACACACCCTCCTCCTCTCAGAAGATGCACTGTGACCGTAACCTTATTGGCACGCGTCAGGGCCGGTTACGTGACAGCTCTCCCGAGACACTCACGGGCCCAGAACCAACCCATCCCCATCTAGAGTGCAACAGAACCAGTTAAGCAGCCCTGGAAACCAGAGCTGCCCTTGGGCGCGGCCTCGGGAGGAGGATCTGGGTTCCGAAGCTTTGAAGTGGCTGAGGATTTCCCTCGGCAGTATCTGGCCTTAGCGCTTTAGGTTCCTATGAGGTAGCTCCAAACCTCCCACTGGCCCCCTAGGGGAGTTCAGTGAAAACCCTCTCGGAAGAAGAGGGCAGCAATGCTGGCACTACCCAGGGCCTGGAAGCCCGAGGGAGTCCGCGTTGTTTCTACTGCAGCCCAAGCTCCGTGAGAAGGAAATAACGCAGCTTTCTCGCTTAGCTACAAGGGGGCGGGGAGCTAGAAGCGGCGTTTGGCAGGGAATTCATCAAAGCGTAGGACAGGGACCAGGAGTGGGAGGGAAGGGGGAATGGAGGGAGGAGGACGAAACGTTCGTATGTGGGGCTGAGGCAGGAGGGTTTTTAGAGCGCGAGTGAGCAGCTGAGAGCATGCTGTGTGCGTTTTCCTCCTCCTCCCCCCCTTTCCTCCTCCTCCTCCTCCCCCTCCTCCTGCCGCTGCAGAGATCGAGCCACGATAAGGGGCAGGCAGCTGCGGCGGCTCTCGGGCGCCGGGCTTAGCCCCAGGTGCGCTGAGGTCCAGCAGCAGGCCTCCTACTCCCATGATCCCTCCCTCCCTTCTGTTTCCCTGGCTGCACCCCTACTCGGCCTTGTTCCTCTCCGCCCTCCGCCCACCCAAGCTCCTCCAGCTCCGACACCTCTCTCGAGCACCCGGTACAGAACTGAGCCTGGAAAGAGCTGCGTCCCTTTCTTCCTCAGACAGTTCAGGGAGATGGCAGGGATCCAAATCTAGCAAATGAGGTGAAGGTTGCCCACACTCTCCCACCCACGGTGCTGCATCTCGGATTGTAGAGTCAGGGCCTCCTAGGAACAGCTTTTTTTTTTTAAACCGGTCTCCACCCTGGCCACCCTCACCCGTCCTTGTCTGCTGGCAGTTCAGACCCCCTCCTTTCTCAAAGCCTCCGTAGGGCAGGGACAGGGAAGGGGGAACATCGTGGTTCTCAGATCTTTAATTATACTCCCAGCCTCTAACCTCCCTCTCCACGCCCCCGCCCCCCTCCCACAACTCTGTAGTCGCCGCTGTCTCGCAGCCCTTTAATCAATTTCACGATATTAAATATTAATTTTCCGCCAGCCAGGCTTTCTCCAAGGAGAGGGAGACCGGCGGGCGAGCAATGCAGAGAGGACGAAGTAGGTGCTTTCGTCTTCTTTCCGGAGATAAGGAAAGACTGGATTCACGATTGGGAGGAAAAGAGAGTGGAGCACTCCGGGCTACAAAGCTAGAAACCGGGCTGCTGGCGAGCACTCAGGGAGATACTGGCCTTTCACTCTTCTGCTGGACAACTTTGAAAGTACTTAGGAGCTCAGCTCGTAGGCCGTTTGGGAGAAAAGAAGCGATGTTGCAATTGGAATTCCGGTGTCCAGTGTGCGTGTGAGCGACTGCAGCCACTGCCTCTTCTCTTGCTTCAGTCGCCCTCACCCCACCCCAGGCATAGACACATCCCCGCGCGTACCCGTTGCTTTGCAGGGATGATGGATCGTGCCTGGCGGGGGTGATTTGGTGTTGATCGCACATTATCACTGGCAGGTTGGACTGGTTGCTGATGGACGACTTCTAGCGGCTGCAGCTCCTTCAGACAGTGCGCAAAGGAATCGCGCTCGCTAGCTCGCTTCCTCCAGCCAGGGTCTCTTAGCTCCTTTTCCTGTCTCCCTGAATGTAGAAACCCTCCAACCCAAACTCCCCTGCCTCTAGCTCCTTCCATAGGAGTTAGTTAGACTTAGGGGACGACGCAGCACTCTTCGTCTCCACCCCATCATACTTCCCTCACAGGTCACTTACACTCCATTCCGCACCAGCCTCTGTGGCTGCTACCACAACTAGTACGTGCTGTTTGGGCTTCGGGCCAAGGAGAGGAAGTAAAGCTTCTGACACTTATCTTTCTATCTGTCCCCTTCTCCCGCCACCACCCTAACATATTTTCCACCCAGACCAGGAGATCCTAGGATTTATTTTAGCACCTCTGTTTTCCCACATAATTGCTGAGAAACAAACGAGTCCGGGGGAAGGGAGGGAGGAGAGTAACCACGATTCCTATCCCTCCTATCCCTTTCCCAAACCCACATCGCCTTTGCTCTCCTGTTTGTTCTGAGTCGCCTCGGCGGCGTTGCAGTTCCTCTTTCTTTCTCGCCCCCCCCCCCCTTTTTCTAAAGTGCCTGCAGATACAAAAGCGGTTTCGTAATGCCTTCCGTCTGCGAGAGCTAGAGGACCTTGGCTAACCTTTCGAAAACTGATTGCAACTGCCTGTTAACAGCCTGTACTGACCGCACAGGGTACAGAGTAGAGAGTAATAATTTAAGTGACAGACTGCGAGGTGGCCCGGG
The DNA here is from genome assembly GCF_011100635.1 of Trichosurus vulpecula. NCBI lineage: Eukaryota > Metazoa > Chordata > Mammalia > Diprotodontia > Phalangeridae > Trichosurus > Trichosurus vulpecula. The sequence goes on along the minus strand of NC_050574.1, from coordinate 434,868,813 downwards.
ATCAGCGAAGCGGCCTGGTTAAATCCTACCAGTCTGCTCCCCTCCCCCTGCTTCGCCTCTGCTGCCCCACCCCCACCCTCAGGAGCCTAGACTGGGCCGCTTCACTCAGAACCTTGCGGAAGAGAGAGGTGTGTCGGTCCGTAGGTCTGAGTCTCCGTAATTAAGGGCGGGGGTTGGGAGGGGGGAGGCTACCCCCTCCCTCGCTGTTTGTGTTAGCGCTACGCGACCCTTGGAGCCTTAGGAGTCGCCAGAATTTATCTTCCTAGGCAAAATAGAAATAAACAAGCTACCTCTACTGACATTGGCTAAGGGGGAACTACCACTGGGTCTGGGTTGTTGTGGTGTACGGAAAAGGGGAAAGACTCGGACCCTGCTTTAAGTCTGGGTCCTCCTTCCCTTTCCTTATGCCTTCACTCTCCACCAACCCCTGACATACACGTACAGGACAACCTGCTTAGCCCGGGGTGCCTAAGGCTCAGAGAGAAATACCAGAGAGACTATGCTGTGGGTATTGAGGGCTTTGGATTTTTTCTGGTCATTATTGGAAATCAGACAGAAGTGGGTCTGTGGAAAGCTGGGACATGGCGGCGGGGGCGGGGGGGGGGGGAAGACGTGACAGGGAACCTCGGGTACAGCTTCGTTCTTCTCTCTCTCTCTCCTCTCCCTCTGGAGAGCTCACCAGCTGCTCTCCAACAGGCAGCGCCTTGAAATCTATTTAAAGAGAGAGAAAGGGGAGGAGAACAAAGGGGGGGGGGATGAGAAGGGGGCGGCGAGCCTGAACCTCCAGGAGGGGGAGAGCGCGAGAGAGAGAGAGAGAGAAGGGTGGATCCACCGGTTCACAGCGCACATCAAGCTCTCACATCTGTATATGTTCCGATCGATGGGGAGAATGGATAATATTTGTCAGCTGCAGCCCTTTCTCTTTCCCTTCCTCAGGAAGGGGGTGGGGGTGGGTGTAAGGAAGAAGAGAACTGGGCAGGCAAAAGAGGCCGCTTCAAGGGCAGCACATTTCCTAATACAGCCATATGAAATCTATAGAAATGAAAGCCCGGGGATTTTTTTCTTATTATCATTATTAATTATTTTTTATTATTCCACAGTAGCCAGAGAGCTCTTATCAGCTGCCTCCTCTTCCCTCCCAGTCGCTCATCTCCCATTCCCTGACTCTTCTCACTCCCCAGTCTCCCTTTGTTGATACTCAGACTGCTATAACCTCCTAGCCTCTGAGCTGTCGAAAAGAGGGCCTTTTGCTCTTTCACCCTAGGCCGCTGCCTCTGCTCAGTAAGCTGGAGCGTATCCCTTAGCCGCTTCCACAGCCACCACGTACCATAAGGAAAGCCACCAGAGAAGGGAAGGATTCTTAACCAAAATGGGGGTAGGGGGGGAGGAGAGGAAGAAGAGTTTAACGTCTGCCCACCCGGAAGAATAAAACAGTCAGCCTAATGGGATGTCGCTCCCACTGACGCCCCTCTCCCCAAATCAGCTCCCAGACCCTCCCTTCCAACACTCTGAGCCAGTCTTCTCTCCCCGCCCCACCCCCACACAACTGCCCTGGCTGGTAGTTGCACTTTGACTGGATCGTTCCCACACATGGTCCGCATTTCGCACAGCGGCAGCGTGTTTCCTCTCTGTTTCCCCTCCTCTGTGCTTTTCTGAGCAAGGAGGGAGATTTGGAGGAAGTTAGAAACCCAGTGAGTTAAGTGGGGCGCGGGGCGGACGATCTCGATCTCAGATTGAACTACCCTTGAGTCAGAGGGGAGAGCCCCTTCATGGAAAACACTGTCGCCTCTCTCGCTCTCTCCCGCGTGGATATATAGCCTGGAACCTGGGCCCTGGTCAGGGTCAAAGTTCTCAGAAAGGCAGAGCCCTGGAAAAGTGAGTTTTGAAAATCTAGCAGGGGCGCTAGGGAGTAGGGGAATGAGAGAAAGTGAGTTCGAGCAAGCTGCTGCTCTTGCCCCCACAGTTAAATAGTTCATTTGCACTCCCAGAAGCCAGGATTGGAACATTGCAGCCATCAATGGAAAAATAAGTAAACGTACATTAACATTCGCCGGAGGATTCACTTACAGCAGGATCATCTTTCTGAACCACCTCAACTCTCGGAGCTCCCCCTTTTGCTCCTTTTCCACCTCCAGCACTAAGTGGGTGCAAGGGATCAAGCCCGGAAAGACTTAAGGCGGGCTCCAGGTTTCCTATGGAGAGGAGGCAACAGCCTTTTCCCTTTCAGTTTAACAGTGATGGGGCTTGGGGGAAGAGAAGCGTCTGGGGAGGGGGTGGACTCCGGAGTGCAGAAGTAGCGGAGTGTAATGCTGACTACTGAAGGGTGAGCAGAGCTGGAGCCGGAGAAGGTGTCCTGGGCTTCATAGTTTTTAGGCCTGATCTAGCGAGGCTGCTTCTATCACGCAGATGGCAAAATGCCACTTCTCGGTGAATACTCGTGGTTTCCCGGCCTCCCAGCGATTCCGGCCGGGCCTGCGGCGTCCCAGGCTGCTCCTCAGCTCTGGGCAGGGCAGGAAGCTGGCGCGCATACACTCTGCTGGGTAGCAGCCACTTGGCCAGGGCCGGTTCTTCCGCAGAACAGCACCTTTGCGCCGAATTCGAGATAGATGGTCTTTTCTCTCCCCCCCACCCCCCACTCCCTCCGTCCTCTAGGCAGACTTGGCCTCTCCCCTTCTTCGATGTCACGGCCGAGGTCTCCCGTTCTCCCAGTCTCTCCCCTTCCTCGTCATTCTTCCCTAGTCTCTCCTGTTTCTCACTCGTTCTTTCTTCTCCGACTCACTCTCCTTTGTCTCTCTCCCTTCAGTATCTCCCTGTCTCGTCTCTTCTTCCCTCTTTTCCCTTCTAGCTCCCTCTCTTGTCTCGGCCTCTCTCCCTGGAGCCCCGTAGCGCAGTCAGCCGTCCTTCCAGAGATTCAAAAAGAAGTTTTGTGTTTCCCCCGGGGGCAGCAGCCTAATGCTTCCCTTGTTTTCCGGAACAAAGCTGACATTCAACTAGGAGGGGGTGGGGGGGGGCGGCAGCTTGCCCTCCCCTTCTCACAGCACCCCGCGCCTCTCCTTCAGAACTCCAACTCCAGGGGCCAAGTCAGCAGTGGGGGTAGACTAGTTCGGGGCGGGGAGGGGGGGCGGGGAAGGGAGGAGAGCTGTTTCCAGAGCAGAGGCCCTGCCACAATAGCCTCGTTGCAGTTCCCTTCTCCCGTCGCGGCCCAGGAGCCTGAGAGAGGGCGGGATATGTTGGTGTCTGGGTGAGGTTCCCAGCCAGCACAGGGAGAATGAAGGGGGTGGGGAGTGGAACTGGGGGCGCACGAGGCTGTTTACTGATTGACTTTCCTGCTGGAAACTCACCAACCGCAGCTTGAGAGCACTGGGTAGAGTTACCACGCTGCCGTCTCTGCCAGCTTGGATAAGGAGCAAAGCGGTTAGATCCTACCATTCCTCGGCTCCGGACCTAGGCAAGGGAGGTTGCCCACAGGCACTGGGAAAGACTGGGAGGGCGGGGGTGGGGGTGGAGGAGAAGGCCTCTCTGAAGGAGATCATTTCTGACACTCCGCTCCAGCTCCTTCTCCCCACTCTCTTCCCCTCCTCCCCTAGAGGCCAGAGCTGCCCCCCTCTGTCCCCGTCACCGTCCCCCCCCCCCCACAGTGAGAAATGACAAGGGTCAGGCAGCCGAGAGTGGAGTGGGTCAAAGGGCTCTGCCCCCTGGGGTGAAGGCTGTTAAAGCTAGCGTGCTGGACTCTCCAAGCAAGCTAAGGTCTAAACGAGGTCTTTAGAATCGCAGGCGTGTCGCTTCGAGAATGCACACCACTCTTACCCGCTAGTGAAACGAGCTTTTACGAAAAATGGACTTGATACCACAACCGTAACCTTTATATCCTTTCCATCCTGGGCTACTCCGGATGTCCTGAACGGTTTCCCCCCTCTCCCTACTCTCTCTAGTATAGCTTTCCGCTCCCTCCCCCCTTTTCTTGAGCTGGAAAGGGGAATGGAGTTATTATTAAACCCAAGCTACTGCGGGCTGCTCTGTAACCTTTCCTCCTATACGCTTTTGCTCCTGGCCACCAGCAGCCATGCCTCATTCTTGTCCTTCTCTCTCTCTCTCTCTCTCCCTCTCCCCCCCCTCCCTCTACTTCCCTCCCCTCCCTTCCTGTGGTCTTTCCAGCCCTTTCCTCCGCCGGGCCGCCCCGGGCTCCCCGCAGGCGGGCCTGAAATATGATCCTGCATCGGAAAGACTGTATGTAAACACCAGGCGTGCTCTGGTCCCCAGCCGGAGTAGCCCGGACCCCGGGGCTCACTGCCCTCAGCAGCTTGGAGGTCCAGGGGCCCTCCCCGCTGCCTGCTCCCACTCCTCCCTAGCAGCCTTTCACCAGCCTCCCTCACTCAGCCGCTCCTCCCCCCCCCACGCCCCCCGCAGGATTGGCGGTGGCCTGCCGAGTCGCTCTCTTGTTTCCCAGTTGGCGCGGCTAATTGGATCCGCCGCCGCTGCCTCTTGTTGAATTTTCTAGCTTGAGACCGTTCAATCGTGTCTGCCCGAGCCCTCCCCCCATCCCCCACCCCAGCTGTTATCTCTGCCCGGCAACTTGTTGGCTTCAAGGAACCGTCCCTTCGCTGACCCCTGCTACAAGCTTCCCCTTCATCCCTGGTCTCCTCTTCTCACCCAGGTTGTTCCTGAGCTTTACTTGGGAGATGAGGTAATATTCTGCTCCTGAGCCCCTTATGCTAAAATTTCAGCAGGAATAAACGAAGAGGAGGAACAATTCCTAGCTCAAGTGCACTCCCTATCCACACCTCCCCCCCACCCCCACCTAGCAGGCCAGTGCCTTGTAGGAAAAGACGCAGGCCTAGGAATCGTCACACTGTCTTTGTTGGAACTGGGCGTCTAGAAAAGGCTCTGGAAAGGAAGTTCCAGTGGTCCCAACAGGGATGGAGAGCCTCTCTCTATTCTTTATTGCTGGCATTATTCGTTGTCATACAGCTATATAAACCGTCTATCCTTTCCCTTCCTAGATAGTACCAACCGCCTTGAGCGAAAATGCAATGAGTTTACCTTTCTCCTCGCACTAACTGCACTGGCTAGGGTGTAGGAGATATAACAGGCAACCTCATAGTTGCACTTCCCAAGTATGCCCTTTTCAACGTGGGAAGGGTAGGCAATGCAGCCTAGGAGGCTGCTTGGCAGCCCATTTCAAAATCCTCACACATACCACCCACCCCCACCCCCACCCCCGCGCGCCTGCGCATTGTGGCTCTCAAGGAACTTGGGTGCTGGAATCCTGTGGCTTTCTTGAGCCTGTCTTCCCTGATCCCTGCTACAGAGTCTCAATGTTCCCTCTTCCCAGTTCACTTCAGTCGTCTCACACCTTGTCCATGGCTCGATGCCTTGTCACTTTAAGACAGTGGAAACTGATTGCCATGCTTGCTGGAAGATCCAGAAAAAAACCTGGGAAGATTCCCTGAGAGTCCTGGCCCTGGCAGTTGCATCCAGAGGCGTTGTCGTGGGGGGAGGTGATGACACACATCCAACATATTCCAATATAAACCCTAGAATTCCCCTTTCTTTGAGGAGGGCTTTTGTGCAGTGGGTCTTGTTTGATACCATTACTCTGCATCCTAACGTTGCCACACCTTCTCTCGGGCCTCAAGTCCGAGAGAGCGTCCACGTATCCGATGACCCGACCATAGATCTATGACTGAAGCAACATGACAACTTCAGCTTTTCAGGTGACTGATTTTCTGGTGATGGGCTTAAAAAGTGCTTTCTTTGATACTTCTCTGCAACTGTTAGAATTGTGACCACCAGGCGCATTCACTGGCATTTTCTAACACTTCTTAGCAAATCAAGGCTATGAGGATTTTCCAGAGATGTCTTATTGGATGAATCTATTTATAACCAAAGTAAGATTTCTGGGTCAAGCTATATTAATTTTTATGACTATTATGACAAAATGTCAGATTGTAAAAATTAATAATATAACTTGGAAGCTTAGCTCATGGGTATATATGTATGTTTGTGGGTATATGTATATATGTGTGTATATGTACATATACATACATACATATGTATGTAGACCAAGAGTTTCTCTAGTACTATATGTTTTGTCTACCTGTGTGATGCCCCCTGTCCGAAATACACTTTCTTCTTACTTTACACCTTGTAAAATCCCTCCCTTCAAAGCACAGCTCAGGTACTACTTCCAACAGAAAGCCTTTTCTGATGTCCCCAGATATTGGCATGCTCCACTTGAAATTACTTTGCATCTAGTTTCTTCTATATGTGCTATATTCCAAAAAGGTTGGGAGAAGAATATAAGGCCTTTAAGGGCAAGGATTATTTCAATTTCCTCTTTGTATACCCAGTATTTAGTAAAGAACCATGAATATAGTAAGTCCTTAATAAATATTTGTTGATTTTGAATTCTTTGATCACTCAAATATTACTTGTTGCGGAATCAGGTAATTTCAATATGTCCCTCGTTTCCAGCTTCTTTTCTTCTGTGCTCACTGAAAAGAAAGTTTATCCACCAAAAGGTGTTTTTTAGTTCCCCAAATTGTAGGACAGTATCACCTGTTTCTCTTTAAACACTGGATAAAGTATATTTCTCTGTTTTGATAAAGAAGTCGGTAATGTGTGTTACTCTCTGATCTGGAAAAGTATTACTGAGAAGCTAATTATGCATCCCAGGAGTTCATTCTTCCCCCGGCTGACAAGAGTTCTCTCTTTTTCAATTTGGATTCTTCTTCTCTGTACATATTTGCTTAGTACAGTGCCTGGCATATAGTAGGCTCTTAATAAATATTACCATGACTGACTGAAGATAGTCAGAACCTTAGGCTTGGTCTCAACCCATCCCCTGTATTCAAGAGATTCTCAGAGTTAAGCGCTTCTTTCTCTAAGGCCATGTTTTTGCTTAGGATATTCTGAATCCAGTTCTGGGGATAATTATTCCAATTTCTTTTCCTTTGCAAAGAATATGCTAAGCTTTTAAGATTTCTGGTCCTCTGTAAGCTTATGCCAAGAACCTCCAATGACTGTGGTGATCTAACAAGTCCTTGAAAAAAAGTGGCATCCAGAGAAGGTTCATTGGGAAGCTGGGGAGAACTCAGTGCTTGAGTATCAGAGAGTTGAATATTAGGGAAGGGGGCTTAGGGAGTAAAGAACCCAAGCTAAACAAAAGTAGAATCTGTAATAATGCTTCTTAAGGACCTGCTATTTTTAGGTCCCCTTTCAGTACCTTTGGGAAATGAGATTTATAAACTAATATTTATTCCTAAGATACATTTATCCTAGTCTCTGTTGTATCTGGATTCTTTGCTCAGCTTGGCCCACGTAAGCATTCCTTTATTTTCCTGGAGAGTTGATTACTTTCCTGTGCCATACCCTGGCTGAGCTATTTCCCAAGTGATTTTCAACTACTGATTTTTAATATCTATATTTCATATTGACTATTAAATAGTTTTACATGATAGAGGATGTGACGAGCATCATGAGTCATGCCTGAGACTTTAGCCATGATTCTATTGCTCAGAAACCTTAGACAAATACAAGGCACAGGAGGTGTTCTGGAGGAGGGATGATTTGGACAAAGGTGACTGGTGAGGAGAGGGAACGGTCCTGGGAAAATCAAAGGTACTGCTGAAAGAAAACAAAAAAGACACAAGACTTGTGAAGGCACTAACAGCTGCTGCTCTGGCGCTGCTCTTCAGGCTGTTGGGGCCTGTTAACAAGATGCCTGTGGAAAATGATGAGGTCTGTTATGTTGCAAGCTGGGCCTTGGGAGGGTAGAGGGAAGGAAAGGGGAATGAGGATTTGTTTCCCCTTCCCAGTGTTTCCTAACCGGACTATTCATTCTGTTCCTGCAACCTCTTTCTCTCATTCCTCTTTTTGAATTGCACACATCCCAAGCCTGTGTCTCTCCATCTCTTTCTCTCAAATGTATGTGGGGGAACAGGGTAAGTGGTCACATGTGCTAAGTTGCTGTTTCTTGCTTCTCAACCTCCTCAATACCACCATCATTTTAGACCCTACTCCTACTCTATTCTCTGGTTTTTTCCTTCTGCAGCCTTTCTTCTATCCATTCTATCCCTATACATTCTACGTCTAAGCCACTGTCAGATTTCCTCATGTTCAGGTGAGGGCAGGAAGGATGTGTGTAGGGATTATAAGTGGGGGCAGAAGCAGGCCAGAAAGAGTGTAGAAGGGGAGGAGTGCTTGGCCTTATGTCTTGGGTCTTGCCTATGGGGTCTGGGTGTTAGAGGGTTTCACTGTGTGTCCAAAGGAGGGAGCCCAGCAGAGCCAAGGAGTTGAGACACAAATCAAGGGTGTAAGGAATTAGGAAGCCAGAAGCTTTCCAGGTGTTGGGGGTGGGGGTTGGAGGAGAGGGTCAGTGAGAATATAGTTTAGATCTTCAAGGCAATGATGGGTTTCACCCTAGATTTAACTGCCTACCACTCTGGAAAAATTCACCACTTATTCTTGAATTCAAGAGGGTCAGGAAATCAGCATAATTTCAGCAAATGAAAACCTTGCAGTCAGAAAACTTAGAGAGTTAAGAACAGCGCTTAGGCTTTCATGAATCTTGCCCGTCAAATAAATACTTGATTGAGGTCCTCAGTGGAAGAATTAGCTTTATTTGTGCTGTAAATGCATACTAGGAAAAGTGCTGAGGCAGCTTTTATTTCATAGTTATCCCTGATCCCTCTAGGCCGGCTTCACTGGCTGGGCTCTTTCCGTTTTCCTGTGCAACCCAACATCAGGGTCTTATCGCAGTTTTTAAAAGAGTGGAAGGAGGAAAGTAAAGGAGTCTAGTTGAGTGAATGAATGAAAGTGAGGGATCCCCTTCATTTATTTGGCTGCTAGTCGAACAGAGGCTGAGTTACTGGGGTCTAAAAAGGACAGGCATTTGGAATCAGAAGGTGAACAGATAGGAAGGTTAGTTTAAAAAACCAAGCAAACTTCAGATCTCTTTTTATCCTAATGTTCAGCCAGTTTTTGTGTCCACCTGAGTTTCCGGCTGTTGCTTATGTTTTCTTTCGGATTCTCGGTCTCCTTCGCTGTTTCTGTTTCTCAGTCTCCCTGTTACTATGCTTCATTTCTCCCTCAGCTCTTTGTTTCTATGCTAGTCTACAGTGTCTTTCTCAGAGAGGGGCTGTCTCTGCCTCTCTTCCGTTTTCAGGTCTGCTTCTCTTGCCCTCAGTTTTCACCTGCCCATCTCTGCCTATGCTCGCCTCCTACCTCTTTCTGCACATTCGATTGTCTGCCTTGTGTCACTATCTCCACGGATGCGTGCTCTATCCTTTCTGATTATGCAGTCTATCTGTGTCTACCTATTTCTGTCTCTGTCCCTTCAAGAATAATATTCCGAAAGAGTCTAGTTTAACTTAACCAAAGAAAGGAAATTGAAGGGCCCTCCTCCCCTTCCTCGCTTCATCCCCGTCAGCCCGGAGTTCGGCACTGTGGCACCATCCCGGCTCAGGGCCTCTCCATGCCGGGGCGTTTACTAGTCCTATTTTTCAGGGTTAAAGATAAACTTCTGAGAGACAGAGCATCGGGGAAGGGGGAGCGCTTTCAGTTGCGGGGTGTCTGGATTCTTCTGGCTTTGGGAACTGTACGTAGCTTTGGGTGGCAAAGAGCTAGAAGGTGCGTGGGAGGAGGGAGTGGGGGAGACCTTAGTGAGAGGGTTTGTGTGCGTCTTCCGCAGGGTCTCCCAGGCGGATTAGCAGCAACAAAGGCAGTGGGGGTGGGTTGGTGACTCGGGAGCGTTTGCTGCCTCTCTGCCTGGAGTCTGCGAATTCCCATTGGCCAGTGCGCTGGCTAAATACACACCTCACACCCCAGCCCCTGCCCCTCCCAGCCTCCCTGCACAGGGCCCGCCTCTCCGGTGGAAACACGGTCCAACTCCTTGAAAGTAAACTTGCCAACTGGGAGGTGGAGGGGGGGGTGCCTAGGGGAGGGAGAGAAAGAAGGGAGGGAGAGGGAAGGGCCTCCGGGGGGAGAGTCTTGGGTCAGGTTTCAACCCCTAATGACATTTGGTGGCAGGGTGCCAAGGCCCTGGGACTGGGAAAACAGGGGAGGAGAGAGGTGGAGGTGAGGGAAGCTGTACTGGGGGGCGGCAGATGTGTGCCTTATGAGAGGGGTCTAAAGACGCAGGTCGACAGTAGCTCTAGCTGTCCCCTGAAGAAGTTTGGTTTTAGGGGCTGGAGGTTGGTGCAAAAGGCGGGGGTGGGCGAGTGGAGGAGAGGAGGGGGCAAATCAGAAAGCCATCTGAGCGGAGCGCAGGCATCTTCCGCAATCCATTCATCCACTGAAGCGCGTGAAAAGCTGCTGATCGCTGCCATTGTTACTCACAGGCGAAGTGGGAAACGAAGCCTCCACTCTGGCGAGAGATAAATAGTCTCTGACAGCGCCTCCTCGCCAAGAGATCTCATCAAATTTCACCAGGCGGGCGGTCGCAGGTCTGTGTTGCTCTTTCATGCAAAAATCTTTAAATCGGCCTCCTTTCTCTCCTGCCTCTTCTCCCCTTCTCCATCCCCTGTCCCTATCCTATTCCTCCCCCTCACCCCCCCGCTCCCCGTTTCCATTTCTGCCCCTGCTCGGGTCTGGGCGTGCTGCAAACCGGCTTCACCTTCTTAGCTCCCTAGCCGCTCTGTCTGGCTCACTGTGCGGAATGCCGCGTGGCGATCTGGCCCGGGCGGGGGTGGGGGACCAAAGGTGCAGGTTTCGGGACGGGGGGAAAAACTCTGCGTGTGTGCGTGTGTGTGTGTACGCGTGTGCAGGGAGGGGGAAGGGGGAGGCTGGTTAATGGGTGCAGAAGGTGAGGTCTGCGGCGGCTTCTGCCCCCCAACATTTCAATTCAAATCCCTCTTAACCTCCGCCTCCCCAGCCTCCCGCAGCCCCCCCCCCTCCCTCCTCACGCCCCCGCCGGTCTCTGCACATCGCTCCCAGCAGCAAGATGGATCTGGCTACTGTAGAGAGAGCGGGGCTGTAAATATTTAAAAAGTCTCTCGCGCGGCGGCGGTAATGGCTTTCGCAGTCTGGATGTGTGTGCCGGAGAGGAATGGAGGGCTGTGTGGGGTGGGTGGGGACGCCCCCCACCCTCCCGCCGCCGGCGTCCGGACGGGAGGGGAGGTGGGACGGCGGGGACGGGCCGCGGTGTGCCCCGAGCCTGCTCCCTCCCCCTGCCCCGAGGCAGAGGCCGTGCTGAGTAAACGCGGAATGCAAATCGATAGGAAACTTGAGGAGCCGGGGTCGAGTCCGGGACAAGGTCGAGTCGGGGCGGGACTCGGGACCCCGCGGCAGCCTCGGGGCTGAGGACCGGGCTGGACGTGGCCGCGGCGTCCGGGCTCTGTCCCTCACCCCCTCCCCCAGGCGGGAAATTGGCCGTAGCCGGACTGCTCCCCGAGTCGTAAAAGGCCACGGAGCTTAGGGCGAAGAGAGAAAAGGAGGAATCGGGGGCTCCCCCACGAGCGTCTAATAAGGGGTGGCTCGGTCTGGAAAGCTCGAAGGCAGTCATTGTGTGACCTCATTCTGCAGGTTGGGGGACTCGCCTGTCTGCAGCGGGGAGCCATTCTGCCCATTAAGGCCTGGGCCGGCTTCCCAAAGGCCATCCCGCGGTGCTCGGCCTAATGGGGCGGATTTCTTCCCTTGGCCTAACTGAGGAATGTTGGCTCCCGGAGGAAGTTTTGGGGGGGACCCTAAAACCCGAGTCGAGGGTCGCCGTACCTGCGAGGGAGAGCAGATGAAAGCAATTGAGGCCCCAGGCTTGGCCCATTGGTGCGCTTGGGGCTTCTGGGTGGGGTGTGAAGGCCGAGGGAGAATTGGAAAAAACTGATTTTTGTCCCAGGAAGGGGGTGTTAACTTTGGTCTGGGCTATCCGGAGTGTGCCTGGGGAGTTCACAGGCTTTTGCCCAAGCGGCTGCATCCCCCCTGCCAAAGGAGGGTGGTGCAGATTGGGTGGTGTCTGTGGTGGAAGAAGGGGTGGGGCTGGAGGTGGCTAGGGTGGAGCTCAGCTGGGCCTGGGCTCTTTGGGTTTAAGCCTGAGGGCTTTGGTGGTTAATGAGTTTGAAGCCCTGACCCTACCAGGCCTGGCTGGTCGCTCAGGATTTCCTTTAGGACCCGAAGCACATGGTGGCACGGGGACAGGAGAAAGTGTGTGTCTCTTGGCAGCCTGTCAGGAGGCTCTGGGTTTGCTCTTCTGGTCAGAATCCCAGGGGAGTTCCAAACTCGTCCTCCCCTCTACACTTCTTCTCCTTTCAGGGGATTGTGTTTTGCCCTTTTCCGCTTGTTTGTCTCGTGTAAGCCTTGTAAACTGCTCCTGATTTATTACCTAGACTAAATGCTTAATTTGTGAATATGAAACAGATTAAAAGGGGGAGGGGGGAGGGAGGGAAGAAGTCGTCGGCATATTTTAGCAATCAGACCCAAGCAAGCCAGGCAGCTGTTTCAAATTTGTAGACATTTTCAGGCTCATGTGGAAAGCCAGCCAAAGTGGTCAAGAGGTCCTTTCCCCTTCCTTCAACCTGAAAACTTGGGTATGATCAAAAGGAGACAATTAGTACGGCACAAAGGAAAGGCTCTGGCAAGGGAGGGGTTCATAAAGGCCGAGTCCATTCACCCAAGGACTTTGTGAGATGGGGGTGGGTGAGAGAGAGGTAAATAGACAAAGGTGAGATCCCTGATAGTGGGGTTGGGGGGGGGGAGGGAAGGAAAGGACGTGGAGAAGTCCTGTGAGCCAACTTTGAAGAACAAAGTAGGACTGCCCATTAAAGGATGATTCTGTAAATAAACTTCACCAGGGACAAATCAAACAGAAACCGATGGAAACTCCAACTGAAAATAGCCAAAAAATAATAAAAATAGCTTTGATGTGGCCTCGACATATGCTTGTTTCTGTATTTTTTTTTACCCTGAACTGAAACAACAGAGTACTCTCCTAGTGCAGCCTCTCCCTTTGAAAAGACCCCATGTGTATAGACAATATTTTTTTGCTTTTGTCATTTTTCGGCAACTTCACACATCAAAGCCGAGCAGTAGTGCTCTCTTTAGCTCCTTAGCGGCCCAGTGAGGCAGATACAATTTCTATAAATTGGCCCTCTCTTCTGGGTTTTGATTGATCAACACAATATGAGATTATTGGAAGTCTAATGTCTTGTTTTACTTTTTCCAAGGGGCTAGGAGGGAATGCTCTAAGTTGGAAGTCAGGCCACAATTTGAAGTTTTCCCTTGGCCTGAAGTTATCCCAGTTCTGGTGCTTTCTTGAATCCCCTCCCCCCACAGTAGGCTCACTCTCCTTGCTTTCTGATGGTAACAGGTACAAACTTGGGAGTCGCAGGTAGGAAGGGAAAGGGTAGCACTGCTTTATAAAAACAAGGCCACAAAGGAGATGCTGCTGCCTGATCGTATTTATAGCACCGCACTGGAGGTCTGCACTTTGACCTTTTGTTTTCCCATATAACTCTTTCGGTTAAGGTTTCTCCCTGATATCATCTTTCATTTTATTAAAGTTTATTATTGTTCCTCCGTCTTGTCCTCAACCAGACAAAAGGTTCAAGGAATGGGAAGAACATGTTAATTATATGTTTCTTGTAAACCGACTTTTCATCTTTCTCTTAGTGTCTAGTTTTAATGCTCATTTGTTGCAAATATGCTGCTTTAAAATTCCACCTGTGCCGCTTGTGCTTAATTGTTTTTCAAGGCAATGTATTTTTGTCTGGTTTGTTTGTGTATTTGTTGAGAAGGGTCTATTGTGTCAAAACAGAACACATGTGGTATAAGTGATACTGGACTTGGAGTCAGAGCATCTGGGTTCAAGTGTTGGCTCTGACACTTTACTGACTCTGTGACCCTAAGCAAGTCACGTGATCCCTTCGGGCCTTAGGGGTTGGGTTTTTTTTTCATCCATAAAATGGGAGGGGGTGGGGAGGCAGATCTAGAGGATCTCCAAGTTCCTGTCCAGATCTAAATCTTATGACCTACGAATAAACATTTTACAAATATTAAAACACATTAAAACCCCTTTCCCATTCCAAACTCATGAGCATTAGATGCTAAGAAACATAAGGGGGAGAAAGCAGAAAAAAGAAAGGGAGAGAAAAGAGATATGCATTGCATAATACATAGAATATGCTCATATACTGTATATTATCTATACATATATGTATGTGTGTGCATATAGGTGTGTGCACGTCCCCCACTTCCCTTCCAAAATCTCTGCGTTAAGCTGGTCCATACAATTATCCTGGGCTGCACACTATTGCTCTGCAGACTTCCTGCATCTTCCATCAGTTAATGCCTGAGGCGATCATTAGCTGTGAATGGACAACATTCTCTACCTGCCAAGCAACCCATCAGTTACCCAGCCAGGGAGGGAGGACAGCAGTATTACCTCACTGGGGGCAGGCCATTTTCTAAGCCAGGGAGGGATTCTTTAGTACTACTCTATGGATCCGTCGGTGCCCAATTAAACACCATCTAGGCAATAAACACTGTCTGTGCCAGAGCGGGGGAGGGGCAAGGGAGAAATGGAGGTGGGGGAGAAAAGAAAAAAGGCATTATTAAGAGGGTGAAAATCTTACATATGAGCCGAGAAAATGAACTCTTCTGATCTTACCTTTTTGCCCCAGCGCATGGTAACACACGTGGAGGTAGGGGAAAGAGGAGGTGTAACCCACCCCTACCTTCTGATCTATCACCTGAACATCTCTGGATACAGGGCCCATGGCGCCTCAGAGGATCATGTCGGAACAGACAGTGCCAGCCAAGAGAAAAATTACTTAAGTGCCCTTGTCGCACCTGAAGTTACTGTTCTCATTCCTCCGACATGCCTCATGCAAGAACAGTATAAACAGCTGCACTGAGAGGGGGTGACTGAATTGGTGCAAAACATAAGGATCAGGTGTACTTTGGAGCCAAATCCAATTACGAAAACTACGATTTCTCCATTTTTTTCCTGCCAATTAACAGGAAAAGGGAAGATTTCCTATTTCATCCACCAATGTCTTTGAAGCACCTACTATGTTCAGAATGTTGTGCTGGCTGCTGGAAGGGCTACAAAATTTAGATGAGACATCCTGTCCTCATGACACTTACTATCTAAGTAAGGTGCCCGTAACTCTAATATAAAATAAGACAAGCATGTCACAGAGGTGAGATTAAAGTGCTTTGTGAGATCAGGAAAGGTTTAGGAAATCTTTCAATGGAGGGAAGTTTTGAAGCAATGTGAACTGGTCTGAAATGTAGCGTAATCTATAGTAAGCACAAAAACATATGGAACAAAAGCCACAATTCTACCAATGGAACAGACTTCAGAGTTCGGTCATTTCATTCAATTTTTATTTTTGTGGTTGTTGTTCAGTCGTGTCTAACTCTATGACCCCATTTGGGGTTTCCTTGGTAGAGATACTGGAGTGGTTTACCATTTCCTTCTCCAGCTCATTTTACATAGGAGGAAACTGAGGCAAACGGAGTTAAATTACTTGCCTAGGGTCACACAGCTAGTATCTGAGGCCAAGTTGAACTCAGGAAGATGAGTCTTCCTGACTTAAGGCCCAGCTCTCTATTCATTTACTACACTTATATATTATTATATAATATACTTATATTGCCTATACACTATACACTTCCACGCCTAGCTGCTCTGAGGAATTTGAAGCCCATTGAGGTTAAGTCACTTACACACTTACCATCATAGGACTTAGGAATTTTGCCCCCCCCCCATGTGGTTGGAGATTAGGATTAGGGCAGAAATCCCAGGCTTGGGGCTATGTCAGAGCTGTTCCTGGGTATCCTACCATGGCAAAGGTTCCCATAATAGGTGGTCCCCACGAAGCCCTTCCCAATCACATGTGATCTGTCTAGTAAGGTGGTAGAGGAAGGCCCTGGGAAAGGGGCCTGGCATTCATCGGACAGATACTTGGTTATTCTCCTCAAGACTTTACAAACATGAGGGACAAGGGGGAGGATCTATTTCATCCTTGAGACTGTCTTCCGATGGCCCCCACTGCTGGGCAAAACTATCACAGGAAGGAAAGAGCCTCTCCATTTCACCCCTACCACCCCAGTAACCTCATGTTAGCTTAGAGTCTCTGAGAATACCCAGTAGTTGAAGTAGGCTTCTCTATCTTACCATCAGGGTATTATGACCGCCACAAAGCATATCTAAAACAACGTACTGAGCCTGGCATATAGTAGGCTCTTAATTGCCTACTATGTTGAATTGTTGGTTAGGGTTTGTTTTTACTTGAGTGGACTGTTGTTAGGATGTTTTCCCAGAATCTTAAGTCAGTAGGCAAAGTTTCCAGGAGTAGCAGGCCACTGCTGTTACTCCACCCCGTCTTTTTTTTCCCAAAGGTGTAAATTACTTCAGAGTCCAAATGTTCTATATAAAAGTATGAGAGCATTGAATTTCTCTTTCATTTTAAAGCATAAATGCCTATTTCTTCAGCCTTTCAGAGGAAAGTAAGTTATTATTTAGTAAGGATGTATTATTTGCAGACAGCATTGTTCTAGGCCATTTGGGAAATGAAGTGTATGATGGGATCCCTGTCCTCAAGGACCTTACAGTCTTGCTGGGAAAACAAGGCATATGTACATGGAAAGTTCTCATCAGACTCAGAATAAGGCAAGGAGAAAGACCGGGAGAAGATTCTTTTCTTTTGGTATTTGGGGGAAGATTTCCCTGGGAGCTTCTCCTTACTTTCCTGTTAGTAGTGGTGACTCAATCCCCACTTCCCTTCTGGTACTGGCTGAAAAATCCATCTGGAACTTGGGTTCCTATCCTTTTTTGTCCTGTCTAGTAACCAAACCTAGGTCTATAACAAGGCTCAAAAGAAAAGAGAAAGAATATTTTTTCAATATCCTTGGAAGTTAGTCCAATCCCCGTTATTTAATTTTAGTAAATATTTATCTGTTTTTGTTACATTTTGAATTCCAAGTTGTCTCCCTCTCTCTCTCCCAACCCCGCATTAGAGAAGGCCAACGTTTGATATAAATATGTACGTGAATCTATACAAAACATTTCTATCCATCAGTCCTTTCACTGCAGGTAGATAGCATCTAACTTCATCAGTCCTTCATCATTGATTTGAATGTTCATATCACTCACTACTCAGAATAGCTTAGTCATTCATTTACTCTTTGAAAAATATTTCTATGACTGTATACAACGTTCCCTTGGTTCTCCTTTCACTCTGCATTATTTCATGCAAATCTTTCCATGTTTTTCTAAAATTAACCTGCTTATCACTTCTTACAGCACAGTAGCATTCCACCAGTCCCCCTGAAAGAGGTGAATTAATTTCATATTTTCTGTCATTGGCTAAGGTTTATATTTATGTATCAGTTACTCTGTGTGTATACACACACATATACATAGGTACACACAAATCACACACACACACACACACACACATATAGTCCCGAAAGTCTCTGTGCAGTTTTAAGCTTTGATAGTTTCACACATATTCAAATGGATATGTGATCTCATCAATACCTCCTCATCCAATATTAATCCATGATGCAGTGTTGTGGAAGCCTGCCTCAATTTCTCCTGACATTTGAGGATACTAGTGGAGCGCTCTGGATGTTTACTTGTCATCCCTCAACATCAAGACACTATCAGCACATCTTCACTTCCTATTGTATAATTCATTGATACCGTCTCCACCTATTGCTTGGATTACTTATGACTCGGATGGACAACAGAGCTTGCCTTTCTCTGTCTCTCTCACTTTCTTTATCGTGGACACATATATTCATATACCCACATCTACATTACATATATGGGACAGACTATACAGATAATTAACCTTTTGGGCCCAAAGTTGAGTAAGAGGAGAGATGCTAGATTGCCTTCAGAAAATTAGAAAGCTCCTTTAATGACTCCAAGCTTCCCATGAAACAAAAGGCCCGTCTTTTTAATACCTATATTGCATATGTCTTCGACACAATATAATGTTTCTGAAAAATTAAAAATGAATATCACTTTTAAAGGGAAAACTTGGAGGAACTCAGGACATAGAAATAGCATCAGGTTAAGTGATTTATTCTTGTCGAGACCTTGCTTCATCGACATCAGGTGAGCCCACAGGCCCCAAGTTCATTGCTTTGGCTTCTTCGTTGGCAACAGAGAAAAGCCTCAATCAAATCATGAGTGTGACACTTGTTACTTTTTTTTTTGTTTCAAAGATTAAACTTTGTTTCAATTAATAACCATTTATTTTCTCTCCCTTGTTGAGGGGAAACAAAATCCTTGTAGGATAATCAAGCATAATGTAACAAAAATGCATAATCGATAGGGAAAACAAATTCCCATACTGACCATGTCCAAAAATGTGTTTCTCCTTTTGCATATTTGGTTCTTCATCTCTCTGTCATCAGCAGCCCTCTTGAATCATGGTTGGTCACTGTGTTGATCAGATTTCTGAAGTCTTTCAAGAGTTCTTTTGTTTTTTTACAGTGTTGTTTATGCAGAATATTCCAGAAGTCTTAACAAGGTTTTGAGCTTGGGGACACCCTATATAGTACAGGTTTTTCTCGTAGTTCTGCTCACTTCACTCTGTGTCAGAACATGCAAATCTTCTGAGGTTTCTCTTAAATCACTCCATGTTAGTTTCGATGGCCAACTATCACTGGCTCATTTTCAAGCAGCAGTACAAGTGTGAACATCCACTCAGTATCGGGGCTTAGGGTACTCTCTTCCAGCAATGCTTTATTTAAAAGGTGTTTAGAGCAAATTCTGGTTTTTTCTACTCTACCCCGACTGACTGCTGCCCTGTTGATATTGGAGTATTTGGAGAGCAGAATGGCAGACGCTTTATAGATGTCGGAAGATGGGACCTGACCTTGTGAGAGCATTTTTTCTAGTTCACTGATCTCTATCCTTCAAGCCCATATTTCAGGCCTGAACCCATTGTCAGGCAGAACAAGTAGAGAACTGGTTACTGGAGTCGTCACTGTCCTTTTGAGCACCTGGCAGATGTAAAACATCAGATGAAATGCCCTGTAAAGAGAAAAGGCTGCTTGAGTCCCTCTTCCTACTTTCAGTAATCAAGACGGACTGGGCAGTGGGGAAGTGTAGGAGGAAATGTAGGGAGAGGATGAAAAAATAGTATTTGGTTAAATAAATTCAGTGTGCCATAAAATAACCACGCTATGAGGCTTGGGCTTTTATTATGTTTGATTTTGCCACTAAGGTGTTTACTTCCTATAATTTCATGAATATGTGATGATAATGCGTCACCCGTACTACAAATTCAAACATTCTGTACCCAGAGAGTCACCCTCAGGAACTCAGGAGTTCCTCAGGATTAAACTGTCAACAAATAATCCTCCTACAGTTGTAGATCCCGATGCAGGTGTGCAGAAATTAAATTGTAATTCTAGCTAATGGTGTTTTTTACCTTTTTTCAAATAAATTTTATTGATGCCTTTTGGGATATAACCCCCAGAGCCCTAACCCTAAACCGCCCTTCAAACAAAGAAAAACAGTTAATAAAGACTAAGTGACATAGGACAGTGTAGAAAGTGGGCCAGATTTGAGAGTCTAGGTTTCAGTCTCAGTGCCATCTGCTATTCATATAACCTTGAACAAGTCATATAGCACCCCGATAGGCCTCAGTTTCCTCGTCTGTAAACGGAGGGCGTCGGACTGGATAATGGTAGGAACTGGAATAACCCTCTCAGCTCTCAATCTGGGATTTTCCGTGATCCTATGAGTGTATGCAATGCTTCTCAGCATTCGTCCCCCACCTATCTACTGAGAGAGCTGTTTCATCCTCTTTCTTTTCTCTAGGACTAAAATTGGTCTTTATAATTACTTGTAATTACAGTTTCCTTGTAGCCTTCATAATATCACAACACCCTAGATTTAGATATGGGAAAGATGTACATATGTTATTGTCATTGAGTGTATTCTCTTTTCTGCTTGTTTTATTTTGCAACCTTCCCCAGGATCCTAGACAGAGGTGGAAAGGACTTTAGAAGACTTATAGTACAACTCCTTTCTTTTTCAGATGAGGAAATGGGCCCAGAGAAATTAAGTGACTTGCCAATAGTCACACAGATAGTTGGTAGGAGAGGTGAGATTCAAACCCAAGTCATCTGACTCCAAATCCAGCCCTCATTCTATAGCACCACACTGCTTTTCCATAAGAATGACTGTTAGTAACCTCAGCAAATTATTAAAGAATGAACATTGTCTTAATCACATAGGATCCAATAAGTGGTGTATTTTCATTGTCCTCAAGGAGACCTATTCCAAGGGCCATGATGACTCAAAACATTGTACCTTAAGGGAAGCAAACATGTTTCACTGATAACTTAAAAAAAATATTAAGTGCTTGCTTTGCACCAGGCACAGTGGTAAGTGTTTTACTAACATCTCATTTGATCTTGGCCATGGCCCTGGGAGGTAGGTATAGTTATTATCCCCTTATTACAGTTAAGGGGCAGGTAGGTGGTGAAGTAGGTTGAGTGCTGAGCCTAGAGTCAGGAAGAGTGAGTTCAAATCAGGCCTCAGACATTTCCTGGTTGTATGACCCTGGGCAAGTCACTTAACCCTATTTGCCTCAGTTTCCTCAGCTGTAAAATGAGCTGGAGAAGGAAATGAGAAACCAATCTAGTGTCTTTGCCAAGAAAACTCCAAATGGGGTCAGATACAACTGAACCACAAAAAAATACAACTAAATAAATGTCTGAGGCAGGATTTGAACTCAGGTCTTCCTCACTCCAGGCCCAGAGCTCTGTTCATTTCACCACCCGGCTACGTCTAGATAAAGGGAACGAACATCGTTTTAACTTCACCCTGTCTTCTCCTCTTCCCCTCAACTGTGCAAATCTTTACATCTTTTCATAAGCTCAGGAATTGAGGTCACCAGTTGGAAGTTCTGAGCGTCAGCATCAACACAGCAGATTTTCTGACTGTGGGATCGTGGGTTCAGAGAGTCATGCAACAGAATCACAAGTGTTAGAGCAGAGTGACATAGGTATCACTTCTGTCTCACAGATGAGGAAAGTGAGGCATGAAGTGTCTGCCCAAGGCCACACACCCGATAAGTGGAGAAGCCATGACGAGAACCGGGGTTTTCTGACTCCTGAGTTCTAGTCTGGGACTTTTTTGGGTGCAGAGTTGCTTCACCAGTGTTCTTTACCTGCAACATGGAGGAAGGCTGGACTAGACTCTATTTAAATTTTAGCTTTCCCTTATGGATTTCTTCTAATCTTGCCTTCAGTTTTTTTGTCCCCTCCCTCAATAGTGTGGGAATGACCCTCAAGGGTCTCTTGAAGTCATGATTTTTTTTTTTAAACCAAGGCTTCTCCCAATTAATCCCTCAGGGATTCAGAGATGAAGCCAACAATTAAGAACTCAGCCTCTCTTCTTAAAAAAAAAAAAAGTAGAATATCCTTTTAATTAAATCTGATGGCTAAGAGACTCAAAGAACGATTGCCTAAAGTGATTCCCTTCAAAGAAATCCACAGGCTATACCAGGTGACATTACCTCTAACCATGAAATGGGTTGAAGCATCCATCCTCTTTACAAGAGAAATAATGTGCCATTTTGTAGATGTTTTCAGTCAAGGCTTGCATCTGAATTTAGACAACTCCTCTTTGGGAGGTTTCTGGCACATATCTTTGGAGGCTGTCAAGTGGAGGTCCCCTACGCTCTGTCGATTATCCATGGACTAGAAATGGAAGCATGAATAGCTGCTCCATGGAGAACTAGGTCACTCAGTACATGCCTAGAAGGGCGACTCAGTCACTGATTTCATTGATAACTTTGTTGAATTCTATTTGGTCAGCCTTGAGTAATTCATCCAGCCTCAGGGCTTGTGCTTTGTTATTTTGGTTTTGGCACTCCTCTGGATGTACATATAGACATTGTTGTTATTTGTGTTTTAGTTATGTTTTCCCTTGCCTTCCCCACTTGATTTTGGGCTCCTGAATGATAAAAATGTTATCTTGTTTCCTCTGAATTTCTCCACAGTATTCACTACACAGCTAGTATTTAATATTTGTTAATGGGCTGAATGAGGACTCAAAAGCCATCATCTGGTGGCTTTGCAGATATGGCTTCTGAAAGCTAATTTGTTCTGAATTTTGAATAGAATCTGAGATTTGGCCTGATTTTAATGATGGAGTAAGCTTCTGGAAAATTCCCTCTCTTAGCAGGACGTACAAAACTGAGAAATTAAAGATCAGGCTTAAATCAAAGTTCATCTTACAATTTAGGTTTGATAATGGCAGACAAATTTCACCGTGGTCAAAGGGAAGTTTCATTTAATGACACTTTATATTTCAGTGGTTCTATTTTCTTATCAATGTCTGTACTCCGTCAGTTCAGTTGAATTCAATTTAATGAAAAATAAGAACTTGCTATGTGGAAGGTACTCTGGTAGGGACTGGGAGACACAAATAAGAAAAAGCACGCACTCTCAAGGAGTTTATATTCTAATTGGGGGATATAACATGTATACAAGTGGCAAAATAGAGACTGTTTCTAATAGGGATTCTTGTTATAGGATTCATGAATTTTTAAAAATGTGTGTGTATATAATACAAGATATGTACAAACATGTATGTTTAAATATATTTTACAATATTTCAAAATAATTGGTTTCTTTTGTTAGCCGTATATTTTATCATGTGTTTAAAAACATTATCTCAAGGAGTCCATAGGCTTCCAGATTGCCAGAAGGGTTAATGATACACAAAAAGGTTTGTAATTCCCTGTTCTAGAGGGAAAGAGTGCTGGTCATTGGGGGAGGAGGGGGTGGAATCAAGCAAGGTAGAGTAGGTAGCGGCTCTGCTAGGTTTCTAAGAAGGGGTGGTGAAAAGGAAGCCGATTCTGGACATGGGGTACTCCTGGCACTAGAGACATAGTTACTGAGGCAGAATGTCATATGTGGAGAACTGGGAAGTAATACAGGATGGTACATAAGTAATGTGAAACAATATTGGAAAGGCAGGTAGGAGTCTGATTGTGGAGAGCTTGAAATACTAGGCCGAGAAGGGTTTGGATTTTATCCTTTGGAAAGTAGGAGCCACTGAAGATTTTGAAGTAGGAAGGGGTGACGTGGTCAAATCTGTGTTTTCTGAATTTGTCACTTTGTAATTATATAGAGAAGATTGAAGAAAGAAGAGATTGGAGGCAGGGAGACTTAATTAGGAGACTTAATTAGGAGACTATTGCAATAGTCTTGTTAACAGGTGATTAGGGCCCTGAACTGGAGGACAGGCACGTGAAGTTAAAGAAGGGAACAAGAGCAGAAGCAGAAATGCCAGACTTGGCAGCACTTGATTGGATCCAGCAGCTGAATGAGAGCAAAGCGTCAAGGATGACTCCTGCATCGAACACATCAGTGACTGGGTGGACGGTGGTACCCTTGAACAGAAACGGGGACATCTAGAGAAGGGTGGATATAACTTCTTTTTTTGGACATATGGAACTTGAGATGCCATGGAACATCCCGGGAAATGTCCAGGAGATAATTGGCCATACAAGACTGATTCAGGAGAGAAGTTACACACACACACAAACATACGTACACACATATGTCATCTGCATAAAGATCATAATCAAGCCCATGGGAACTAGTGAGGATACCAAGGGTAAGAATGCAGAGACATAAGCTCTGCCTAGGGCAGAATTTTGTCCCACCTGAACACCTGATGAATAGGAGAATAGTGATCAGAAAAAGGGAATTGAGAATAATCTGTCTTACAGGTAGAAGAACCATGGCATAACAGAAACAAAGGGCAAATTTTATCAGGAGTGTCAAATGATGCAGAGGGATAAAAAAAAAAAGAGTACCAAGAGAAAGCCATTGGGTTTAACAGTTTAGAAATCTCAACAAACTGTGGTACATGAATATAATGGGAGACTACCAGGTTATAAGAAATAATACCATGAATACAGAGAAGCATAGAAGGATTCCTATGAACTGATGCACAGTGAAGTAAGCAAAGCCAGGAAAATGACATAATGAGTGACCACAACAATGTAAGAAAGAAGCAACCCCCCCCCCCCAAGGCAACCCAAAAAATGCCTACATACAAAGAACAAATATAAGATTACTCCCCTCCTCCCCCAATTTCATTGAAGAGATGGGAGGTCCACAGGTGTGAAATATTGCATATGATGTCAGATTTTTTTGATATATTGATCAGTTTTGTCAAAAAATTATTCCCCTTTTAAAAATATTCTTTATTGTAAAAGATCTCCAGGATGGGGTAGGGAGAAGAGGGAAATATAGGTGATCTAAAACAAATGCTTTCACCTTTACATTATGGTCATTTCAACCCAACCTCACTGAACCCCAAAACCATTAATTACACAGAAAGTATTGATACAGTGACTGTTATCTGAAGTGTATCCACTATTCTGTCTTGGTTGTTTCCAGACATTCAGTGGTGAGGAGGGAGCTATGTTTCATTTTGTCTTCCAGGACATCACTGGTTTTACTCGTTCTTAATTCAACTTCTTTTTCATTTACATCATTATAGTCACTATGCTTTGAACTCTTGGTTCTACTTATTTTCCTGTTATCAGTTCATACAGAATATCATGGCCTCCTATGTTTCTCTGAACTCTTCATATTTGTCATTTCTTACTGTACAAACCATCCACTATGTCACATAGCATAGCTTTTTCATCTGTTCCCCAATCTGTGGGCACGTAACGTTGCTTCCAGTTCTTTCCTACCACAGAGGGTGCTGCTATGATTATTCTGGTACATCCTGAACCTTTTCTGTTTGTCTTTTCACTTCCTTGGACTATATGCCCACTAGTGTCATTCCTGGGCCATTTGGAATAATTCTAAACTGATATTTAGAAGGTGCAAACCACTTCTCAGCTCCAGCCACGGTGGATCAGAGTAGCTGTCCCGCCACAACCCCTCCAACGCTATTTCTTTTATTTGTCACCCTTGTCAAACTCATATGATGAAAGGTGAAATCTCAGGTACTTTAATTTGCATTACTCTTACTTTTCATGATTTGAGCATGTTTCCATGGGGTCCCTGAAACATATTTTGCCTTGGGTATTAGTATTCTTTGTTATGGTCCAGATCTACCCCATCTGTTCATAGCCCTTTTACCCCTCTACTTAGTCGTGTCTGACTACTCCACCCAACATTGACCTCCAAATTCCTAACACATTCCAGAACTTAATACATGATTTTGTTGTTTCAGATATGAATGTCTTCCCAATTTTATTGTAAGGTCTTTCAGGACAAGAACCACATCAAAAAAAATTCTATTTATTAAATATTTCCCAATTAAATTAAAATGTTTTAACAATCATTTTTTTAAAAATTGAGTTCCAAATTCTCTCTCTCCTTTCTTCCTTCCCCCCTTTTGATTATAAGTGTGAGGTCATGCTAAACATTTTCCATATTAGCCAGGTGCAAAAGAAAACACGAACAGAATAAAACAATAAAAATGGAGAAAGTTTTTAAAAAGCATGCTTCAATCTACATTCAGAATTCGTCAGTTCTCTCTCATCTTGGGTCCTTTGGAATTGTCTTGATTCTTTCTTTTGATCAGAGTAGCTAATTTTTCTACAGTTGGTTATCCTTACATTATGCTGTCACTATGTACAATGTTCTCCTGGTTCTGCGCACTTCATTTTGCATGAGTTCATGTAAGTCCTTCCAGGTTTTTCTGAAACCATCCTGCTTGTCATTTCTTTTTTAAAATTTATTTAGTATTTTATTTCCCCTCTTTTATAACTTTAACATTTGTTTTTAAAACTTTTGAGTTCCAGATTCTCTCCCTTCCTCCCTCCCTACCCCTCTCATTGAGAAGGCAAGCAATTCTTTATAGGTTACACATGTGTAGTCATGCAAAACACATTTCCATATTAATCATGTTGTGAAAGAAAACACAGACAAAAAAACCTCACTGCTTGTCATTTCTTATAGCACAATTGTATTCCATCACACCATATACCACAATTTGTTCTGCCATATGGGCATCCCCTTGAGTTCCAATTCTTTGCCACCACAAAAAGAATTGCTATAAATACTTTTGCATGAATAGATCCTTTTCCCTTTTCTTTGATCTCTTTCAGATACTGACCTAGTATTGGAATTGCTGGGTCAAAGGGTTTGCAGTTTTACAGCTCCAAATTATTCTCCAGAATGGTTGGACTAGTTCACAACTCCACTAACAGTGTATTAGTGTCCCAATTTTTCACATCCCTTCCAGCATTTGTCATTTCCTTTTTCTGTCATGTTCACCAGATTGATAGGTGTGGTTTCTCAGAGTTGTTTTAATTTGCATTTCTCTAATCAGTAGTGATTTAGAGCATTTTTTCATGTGACTATTTATTGATAGTTTTAATTTCTTCTGAAAATTGCCTGTTCATATCCTTTTGACTATTTATCAACTGGGGGAATGACTCTTATTTTTATAAATTTTCCTTGGTTCTCTGTGAAATTGAGGAATGAGGCCTTTTTCAGAGATACTTCTTGCGATTTGTCCTGGACAGTAAATGCCACAGATGATCTAACCCAAGTTCTCTGATTTCAAAAGTTATGTTGAACAAATGGCAATTAATTTGGATTTTATGGCTACAGGTGGGCACGTGGTAGGATAACTTCATGACAGTTGGAGACAATGAGCAAAAGTTAGCGCTGAATAAATAAATATATCTAATATAGATATATTTCAAAAGTAAATATCCTGTTCTCCTCTGACGATCTCCTAAAGATCTATTGGACCTATTTTTTTTTTTTTTAGCAATTTTTGTCTTTTTAAAAAAGGTTTTGGAGGGGGAAGGCAGGGCAATGGGTGTTAAGTGTCTGAGGCTGGATTTGAACTCAGGTCCTCCTGACTCCAGGACCAGCGTTCTACTCATTGCACCACTTAGCTGCCCAATATTGGACCTATTGTTATAGTAAAAAAAATGCTTTCATAATGTAATATTAAACAAGTGCTAATTCGGGAAACCATTGAGAAAATTTTTGATGGGTTCTGGATTCCTAATTGCTATCACGTCTGTCTTTCCTGGGCAGTGGATACAAGAAAGGAGAACTCTCTGATAAGTCCTTGCTTCTTTTAGGCAATATGAACACTAGTGGCCTCCTCTGCTCCCATCCTGGGAGTCTGGATGGTTGTGTACAAGGAGTAATCAGATCCAGGCAGACTTGACTGGGGTAGATGGCTGCCCAGGTCTAATGTAGTACTGTAAGGCCCTAGACCAGGGTAAAGAACTTTCAGCCTGGAGACCACATAGGGCCCTCTGGGTCCTTAAGTTCCACCCTCTGACTGAATCCAAACTTCACAGAACAAATCCTGGTTCTTGTGTGAAGTTTGGATTCATTCAAAGGGCGGAACTTCAAGACCCAGAGGGCCACACATGTGGCCTCGAGGCCATAGGTTCCCCACCCCTGCACTAGATTCAACAGTCAAGGTGTGCATTGAGTAATGTGGAAGATTTAGTGGATTTCAAAGTAAAAGGAGCATTGCATATAACATGGGAGGCTTTCATAGTGAGGCATATGGTCTGCTGCTTGGCTAAGCATGGTTCTCTGGATCTGACCTTTAAGAGACACGAGGGGCAGCTAGGTGGCACAGTAGATGGAGCACAGGCCCTAGAGTCAGGAGGACCCAAGTTCAAATCTGACTTTAGATACTTACTAGGTATGTGACCCTGGGCAAGTCACTTAACCCCCATTGCCTCCAAAAAGGGGGAAAAAAAAGATTTTAAGACAGATTTTAGGAAACCTTCAACACTGAATCTGGACTCAGTTCTGATCTGAAGGTCAAAAAGACCACTCAGGTGGGGTAGGGATTTTTTGAAAAGTCTTGCCATAGAAATAGTTAATTGCAGTCTAGATTGTATTGAAGCCATGCTGGATCTAAGAGAAGAATTAGGGGATAAAAGGACCATAGATCTAACAATAGCAAGGACCTCTTCTAGGCCAGCTAATTTTACCAATGGAAAATGAGTCCCAGGGAAGTTCAATGACTTGTCCAGAGTTACAGATAGTAAGCCTCAGAAGCCAGATTTGAACCAAGATCCTCTGATTCTAAAGTCAGTATTTATTCCACCATACCAAAAAAAATGGAAGGGATACTTGGTCCAAAGCTTGAGGTAGCATGGCTTGATCAGTATCGTTTTTCTTTTTTTACTTTGCAAAATAGTTTTTTCAATTAACATTCACTTAAAAAATTAGTCTATCACTTCCACTACCCCTTCATTGAGCAGATTAAAAAAAAAACAAGTAAAGACTCTCAATACATAAACATTTATTAAGCACCTACTCTGTACCAGGCACTATGTTCGGCACTGGAGACGCAAAAAAGGCGCAAAAACCAGTTCCTGCCCTCAAAGAGTTCACAGTCTATTTAGAAGAAGCAACATGCTAAGAAGATAC
Source organism: Trichosurus vulpecula (assembly GCF_011100635.1). Classification (NCBI taxonomy): domain Eukaryota; kingdom Metazoa; phylum Chordata; class Mammalia; order Diprotodontia; family Phalangeridae; genus Trichosurus; species Trichosurus vulpecula. The sequence goes on along the minus strand of NC_050574.1, from coordinate 434,840,445 downwards.
ACACAGGATACGTTGGAGATACTTAGCAGAGGCAAAGAAGGAGGGGGAATCCGAGAAGCTTTTAAAATGTAGTAGGATTTTAGCTGGGACTTGAAGGAAGCCAGAGTTTGAAGCCAGGAGATGGAGATGGGGAAGGAGAGATTTCCAGGCATGAGAAGACAGCTTGTGGAGACCCCTGAGGATGGATGTGGAATGTCATAGCTGCGCAGTCCAATAAAATGAATTCCCATAGTAGCCACGTCATTCATATACACACCCGCACACACTCATCGCTTCTTTGTAAGGAGGCAATTGGACCTTGATTCTGTCATATTTGTAGTTTATCACTGAGTTGATCAGAATTGTAAAGTTTTTCAAAGTTGTTTTTCCCTAAAATGTTACTATATAAGTCATTCTCTAGTTCTCCTCACTTAACTCTACATCAGTTCCTGGAGGTCTCTCTAGTTTCCTCTGAGACTATTTCATCACTTATTCATTTACACTCATATCACAGTTTGTTTATTCACTTCCTAATAGGAGGATAGCCTTTTAGTTCCAATATTTCTTTTCCAGGAGAAGTGCTACTACAAATATTTTTGAACACAAATCCTTTTTTTGCTTTCTTTAATTTTTCTGGGAGTATAGGTCTAGTAGTTGTATAGGTCGTGTTTGTCCTTCGTTTTCGAAGAGGACCACGACATCAGGGGAATGATGACTTGACTTGCAGTTGACTTTGATTTGAGCGAGGGAGGGCTGTGCAAGGTCACCAGCTTCACTTTCTCCTCCAGAGTCTGGAGATGGCCCAGGATGGAGTGGGAGACCCTGGCCCTTTCAGGTTAAGGCCTTTTCAGGTGCTCACTTTGAGTTAGGCAACACCCATTCAGTGAATAGGCCTCTTTAAGAAGTTAATCTAGGGATGGTCCCTTTAATCAAAAAAAAAAACAAAACAAAACTGGGAGGGGAAGACCCTCAGGGTTCCAGGCCAAAAGACAAACAGTTACTAGTATTTACATTCACACTGTGCCAGGAGAGGAGGGACCTATTGTCCAATCTATGAGCTCCAGAACGAACTGGGAAAGGGGGAGGGAGAGGCTTAAGGTTGTGTTTGTCCTTTGTTCTTGAAGAGGACCACGACATCGGAGGAATGATGACTTGACTTCCAATTGACTTTGATTGAGTGAGGGAGGGCTATGCAAGGTCACCTGCCTCACTTTCTCCTCCAGAGCCATCTCGGTTGTATACGTGAGTCAGAGGGTATACGAAGTTGGTTAACTTCCTGGTCATAGTTCCAAATGAGCGGCATCCTTTGGAGTGAGACATGGGAAAAACACTGGACTGGCAAGGGAATGAAAGTGGTTTGCCCAGGGTCACACAGATCATAAATGACAACACATTTATACTCAGCTCTTTCTGACTTTAGGCCCAGCACTCCATTCACTGAATCGATTCCTACATAGCCTCAAGCCAGTCACCTAACCATTTCCAGCTTTCATTTCCCTATGTGAAAAAGCAAAGGGTTGGTTAGACGGTTTTCAAGGTCTCTTCCGGCTCCAAAAGGCTACATAGTTCTATCATTTCTTGGAAGTCCGATGTAATAGGATCAGGTTTCCTGACCCTGACACAGCTGCCCTTCTCCCATCTTACTGGTCCCTGCTTCCGTGTTTCAGCTTCCAGTTCCGGGGGCATAAAAGGTCCCAGCCTCATACAGTCTTAGCTTCTCAGACTTGGTGGGTTCCCAAGACCACTTGCTATACCCTGATCACTGCCTGACCAGATGAATTTCCAGATGGAGCAAGTCCAGAGAAGCTAAGAGCTGCTATATCTTTTTCATTTCCTTGCAACAAGGGCAAAGCGAAGCTTCTTCTTTGTTAAACGTTCAAGTACTGTATGTCATCCCAATGTCAAATCTGAGCTGAGAGGTCACTGGCTTTCGAGCTGTGCCTACATCCAGAGACATTGTCTGTGTAAGAAATGCTACTCCCTATTTTGAGTCTCCTCCCCCTCTGCCCCTTACACACACATTTCTATAATTATAGCTCTTGTCTCTATGGCCCTTCAAGGTTTGCAAAGCTCTTTCTTTATAACAGCACTGGGTAGTTGGAAGGGCAAGTGTTCTTATTCTCTTCTTACACATGAGGAAAATGAACCCCAGGGACAGTAAGGGCCTTGCTAAGGGTCATCCATTGGGAATGGAGGATCATGGAATTTTAGGATTTCAGCTTTGGAATGGCCTTTATTATAAATGAGGAAACCTAAGTATGGGCACGTGACTTACCACTGAATGAAAATCTAGATTTCTTACTCTTTATTATACCATCCTGCCTCCCTATAAGATTAGGGAAAGGGGCATCATAGTGATGAGGACTTGAGGTGGGAAGGCCCGGGCTCCAAGCAGGGTTTCATCACTTATTAGCTGTGTGGCTGAGTAATTCATAGCATTCTTTGAGGTGAAGCTTCCTCACCTGTAAAATGGGGATAATTCGATTCAACAAAGATTGCTTGAGCACCTACTGTGAGTGAGAAATTCTGCTAGGCAGTGGGGAAGGATCTAAAGTGTATTATTAACTTGGCAAATATTAACTAAATTAAATATGCTTGATATTCAGGCCACTCTAGAGTCCCTCTCAACTTAGCACCAAGAATGAAATCAGAGAAAGACGAAGTTCTTTTCAGAGGCTCAGTGCCAGAAGGGTCAACAAGACTCTCTAGTTATCTGGGGAAAGTAAAAGCATTCCTGAGCCAAGAGGGAAGTGCCAGGTATTTGGTATTAAGTTTCTGTGGAGCACCGGTTATAAACTGACCTAGGGCCACTGTCAAGGAAACTGGTCATGATGCAAAATAAGACAAGGTGGGACACCCCACTGCATTGTGGCATAGTAGAAACAGAATGAGGGATTGGATTCCAATTCTGGCTCTGACGCTTGCTGTCTAAATGACCCTGGAGAAATGACTGTTTTTTGGAGACTTGGGTCTCCCTATCTTGCCCAGGCTGAAAATGCATTGGTTACTCAGCAGCCCCAATCCCATTACAGATCACAGTGGGAGCTTTGACCTGCTCCACTTCGGCCTTCCTTAAGTCATATTGGTGGTTCCCTTCTCCCAGGGCCTCACCCTAGTGTGGGACATCAGGTGTTCTCTAGCCTGATACAGTTCAGAACTCCTGAATTCAAAGTTATCCACCACCTCAGCCTCCCCAGGAACAGGGATTACAAGCATTAAGGTGCCTTCCAGTTCCAAATCTTATGAAAGTAATGATGTTTAGAGAAATAACTGGAATGAAGACGAGTCAAGCAAACTAAATGATGCTAAAGTTGTTAAATTCAACCAAGCTTTTTTAAGCTTATAAGGGGACTGGAGGAAATGTGGCTAGAAAGTACAGCTGTTTAAATAATGTACAAGCTACAGTGAACTCTGCTTTTCCTAGACTCAGAGATGAAGACCCAAGTTTGAGCTCCATTTCTGACACTAGCTGTGTAAGTCCCTATGAACAAGTCACTTAAATGTGTCTCAGCTTCGGTTTCACTTCTAAGCCTCAGTCTCAGAAAGAGCATCGGGATGCTCGTACTCCCCCTATCACAGGGTTTTTGTGAGTGAGGCAAGCCTTTCAGTTGCTCCACAAATGCATGCTGAATTGAACTGAATGGGAGCCAAGTTCAGAGGGGAAAGTCCCTGTGTGACAAGACTGAGGTCCTAGTTCAGGGTTGGGTGTCTTTATTTCCTCTAATTTGCTTTTCTCTCGGAATCTTCCGACCGGGACTGCAGAACATGGGAGGAATTTCTGTTCTGTTTCATATTTCCTTCCCATCCAGCTGCATTTCTATAACAGGAACAATGGAGCACTGACCGATGGTGCAGAGAGAGGGGGGCAAGTCCTGTTCTGCTGGCTTATCTGCTCCCAATTCTGGTGCCTTAGCCCCACCTAATCTGTAACTGAGTGTCCCCTCAGCTATCCACACGTGTTTAGCTCTCTTTTCCCCTCCCCTATGTCTATCTCTCTTTTTTTCTTGGAAAGAATCCAGGACCCTGGCCCCAGTGGGTTCACAACGTTTAACATCTCAACCTAAAAATTATAGAGGCCTCCCATACAGTGTGAAAAATCAGGAATCAAACTATTTCCTTTTGCATTTGTTCCTACGCATCTTCCATTACCCCAAATCGGACTGGAGAATATCTCATGTTGGCAGGGCTTGATAGAAAAGCTTTCCTATGGGGTGGGGAGTGAAGCTTTCGGGTCCTAATTGTGTCCCTCCTGACTAGGTATACCTCTAGAAGGAACAAGACCTGTTGTCAGACCCCCAGAATTTCATACTTAGGACCAATACTGATGAGAGTGAGTTGCCTTTTTCCATTTCCTAAAATTCCAAAGGATGCCTGGAATAGAAGGCAGCTCAATGACAGCTCCCTACCTTCCCTGTTTCTCGATGGTTTGACTCCCATTTTGGAGGGCATCTGGGATAGTTTAAGACATCTCCCTCTCTCTCTGTTCCTTTCCTCCTCTATGTTGGGCTGTTCACTTAATCTCAGTTCCACTACCAAGACTGACTCTGACCCCTATAAATTTGCTTGTACCAAACACATGGTCTAGGACGCAGTAAGTGCTTGATAATTATTTGTCAAACTGGAGTGAATTGATTACGTATTGAGGCCAACAGAATAGGGAATATTTTTGACAGTTGTACGTCCACACTGTCAACCTTTTATATCTTATTTCTCTTCCCCCTTACCACTCCCAGTTCCACCCCAGAAGCTGTGTCATTTACACATGTGGTGGTACCACTCTGATAAAAGCCACCCATGACAGTCCTCAGGAAATTGAAGGGCTGTGTTTTCTCCCAGTAGTAAATCTCTGACTTTGCTCATGCAGTTACTTAGACAAGTGGAAGACACAGCTGCAAATACACCCAACTTGGGACAGAAGAGTGGGTGTGAATAGGAATAAATGGCATCTAACCAGAGATGTTGGAAGAGGTCAACTACCATATTGTTTGCAGTCTCTGAAGTATATGCAGGCACAGCTTGAAGGAGGTGTCACTGATGGAAGGGGGACGGCAAAAGGTTAGCAAAGCCAACACTAGTTTCCATGAGTTTTAATGCTTATGGGAAATCTGGCTTCATTTCCATCTCTGCAAACTCTTGTTTGCGTATGTATATATAAATAAAAGGATGAACATATAGTGTATACATACATCTTTATATCCCAAAGAATTCCAGTGGGCTTTACTGATGTAAACTCATCTCCCAGCTCTCTGAGTCAGCACTCTCCCTTATAAGCATTTGCAGAAGGAACACTAAAATCATTCTCAGTGGTCCTTCCCCAGACAGCAGGGAAGCAGGTCAAACATGCTGTTTTCCATTTTATAGATTTATGCAGAATAAGAATTTGCCCAGTGACCTCAGGGAGGCGTAACAATGAGGTATGAGTATTTCCAGTCTCTATACCATATTCCCTGTGTATTGCTGAGTCCCCAGAAGACAGTTTTTTAAGTCTTCAAAGAGAAAGTTAGCAAGTGTTTACAGAATCCCATACTGACCAAGTTGGAAGGGACACTGGAGGCTTTCCAGCTTGTCTGTACCTGAACAAGACATCTCCTGAAAATCCACCATTTACCTGAAGACCTCCAGTGAGGGGAGTGGGCAAAGGCAGGAGGGAGCCCCATTACCTCCCTCCCAATGCCGTCCTTTCAATTTTTGGCTTGCTGTAATTGTTTGGTTACGTTTGCTTATACTGAACAGAACGTACACTCACTGCTCCTAGTTCTGTTCACTAGGGCCAAATCTCTCTTCCACATGATCATCCATCAAGTGCTTGAAGGGGAGTTCGATCTAGCTCTTCCCTTCTCCAAACTAGTCTTCTTTTCACCCCCAGATCCTTCATCTAAACCTCCTATGGAACGATCTCGAGCATATTCTTGTCATCCTATTGGGATTCTTTCTAACCCAGCAATGTGCTGTGCCCCATAGAATGGCTGCAGTTTAGGACCGGGGATGAGTAAGGTTGGAGAGTGCAGATCAGATACAATAATCATTATGTTCTTAACCATAATAACATACAGCAGAGTGGTTTTCAGTAATCAGTATGGTGTTCCCCAAACTAAGATTGGATCACAAATCCAGGATTTGTGGGTGGTTAAGTGTGAAGCTGCGAATTTGTCTGAAAGCTCTGAGCTTGCTTATTCTGAGGTGCAAATTGCTTGACTGAAAATAGTTTTAAATCCCCCTACTCTGGGGTTAGCGATCTAGGTATTAGTAGTTGTGAACTGAATACTGGGGGTATGAGACTAAATGCCATGACAAAGCATGGCTCGGACCATGATCCGGGGATAACTACACATTCATCCCCTTGAAAGTCTCCCAGGGCTCTAGGAAACATTCAATACCTACTACGTATGAGGAACACTGTGAGGTGCTTTGTGGGGTGATAGAATAATGCATGAGCCTTACCCTCAGCAAACCTGTTGTCTAGCTGAGACGATGAAAAATAAACAAGGAGTTAAAGAACTCCCCCAAACAAGGAGATATCACAAAGCAGTCCACTATTAGTTGCCAAATGTGCAATGCAATAAATACCAGAGATCACTGAGGGATGGATCAGATGCTGAATCTTGGGGGATGGATAGGATTTGAATGGATGGAGAGAAGCATGAGGGCTACTCCAAAATGTCAGACTAACAAAAACTGTTTCCGAGGACAATAGATGGTCCAGTTTGATCTACAGAGTGGGAATATTAGACATAAGGCTGGAAGTCTAGGTTAGAGCCATAATGGAGAACTTCAGTGCTAGGTAAAGAAAGATTCATTTTCCAAGTAGTGTAAAATACTGAGAGTTTTCAGGCAGTGTTTTAAATCAACAGGTATTTACTACATGCCTTCTACGTATTCAGCATTGCATTATCTTGTAGGGGGTACAAAAAGAAAGTATTCTATTCAACAAATATGTATAAGAATGTGAGCTTCTCAAGGCCTTAAATTTTTCTTTGTGTCCTAGGTGTCTGACACAGTACATGACATAGCAGGGGTTTAATAAATACTAGTTGACAGGTGTCAAGTATGTGCAAGGCAAAGAGACAGCAAGTCATAATAGATATTGGGCTGGCCTTGGAGTCAGGAATTTGTGGGTTCAAGTCTGAACTCAACTGAAACAAACTGGTTACGTGACCCCTGGGCAAGTCATGCAACCAGTTCCTCCACGAAATTCTCTCTAAGAGATTATCTTAATCTGGGGTCTGTGGATAGTTTTCAGAGTGTCTGTGAATTTTTCCTTTGATTCTGATAACTTGTTTCATATAGTTGGTGTTCTTAGCAATCCTATATATTTTACATTTATATACTTGAAAACATTATTCTGAGTAGGAGTCTGAAGGCTTCATCAGACTGCTAAAAGGGTTCAATATACAAAAAAGGTGAAGAATGATGCTCTAGGATTATAATTACAGTCAAAGTTGCATATCTGCACTGGTAGTTTCTCTGTATACCAGGAGCTCCTCAGATTAATGAAATCACAGATAAGGATATCCTCTCCCCACCAAAATGTTCAGAGCACTGTGCTAGGTAGTGATGACAGATAAGAAATGACACAAATCTCTGCCCTCAAGAAGGTTACATCACTAGAGGAAAGATGGGCGATGTACACGCCCGAGTTTAACAGAAAGCAGTGTCAGAGGAGAAACAGAGAGATCTGGACAATGTGCTCTAGGAACATCTGAGGGAGAGAGAGAGAGAACACTTCCAGAGGCCAGAAGCAGGGAAGCTATCACAGCAGAAGTGACATATAAACTGAGCCTTGAAGAAAGGGAAGAATTTGTAAAGTAAAAGCAGAGGAAGGAGTGTATTTCTAGGTATCAAGGATGGCCTGCTCTAATGTACAAAGGCTGAATAGTGGTAGTGGTTCTGAGACAGGGTGGCCCACCCCCCTAGGAAGTTTAGCACTCATCTCACGTAGAATTTGGAGCAAGGCAGGCAGAAAAGAAACCAGAAGGATGAGATCCTAAGGGTGCCAGTGTAGATGAGTGCACTGCATAGAGAAACAAACCAGCTCAGGTTGGTAAGACAAGATACAGAGATAACAGTCACCGTGGAGAGGGAGCATATTTCCCCAACCTCCCATAGCATGTCAGGGTCCTGTGGCAAAACCCTGTTCAAACTACACTAGTTATACCTTTATTGAACTGGGAAGACCATATCATTCTGCATTAGTAAAAATATTTTGGTAGCTGTGTAAAGAATGGATTGGAGGAAGGAGACAAAAGGGGCCACGGGCACGAAGACCAACTGGGAGACAATTACAGTAGTACAAGTAATGGTAATATGGAGGGGAAGAAAAAACAGATGAGAAGTATTCTGGAGACAGAGACGAGTGGACTTGGGGATGGACTGAATTTGGGAAGAAGGGTGTAATGAAGATGGAACAGTCAAACATGACTCCCGAGTTTCCCTGGACTAGGTTCTGGTACTACAAATAGATAAAAGAAAAGGGCAGGAGAAGTAGATATAAAGGAGAAGATAAAGCGTTCTGTTTCAGATCTGTGGAGTTTGAGGTGGGTTTGGTGGGATGTACTGCAGATGTCCATAGTAAGTTGGACGAGTTGGCCAGGTAAAGAGCCATGTTTAGAGAGGGATGCTTATTAAGGTTTGCATAGATAGCGTTTAGCCAAATTCTTGAAGGCTTTGAAAACCAGGAAGACATATGGCAGTCTAAAAGACACCCATTCCTCCTTACTGAGACCCATCAATGTAGGCTTGTAAAATTTCCCCCAGAATTCCCCACTTCATTTTCTAAAGACAGAGATAGTGGATATTATGGGCTAATATATTACCTCTGAGATAGGTGCTTGAGGTCCAGTTAGCTGCTATACTGTGTAGTCTTTTTCCTTCCCCCTCCTGTCTCCACTTTGAATTTTTATAAGAGCGAAATCAGGTTAAAAGGAATATCAAGTATCAGAGCTACCATTGAGAAATAGATGCATTTTCAAAGTTGCAATCATTAAATACCTGAGTAATCATTTGGCCTCCTGGGCCCTAACCCTTTCTTTTTGATCCCTTTAACCCTTTTTAAAATTAAGAATAGAAACTCACTTCTAAAACTTGGTGAGGTTTACAAAGGGCTTTTCCCACAACATATTTGTGAGGTGAGTAGTGTAAGAATACTTGCTTCCATTTTACAGATAGGAAGAACTGAGGGTCAGAAAGGAGAAAGGTTTGCACAAGGCTGAAAATCTAGTAAGCATGAGAGCTGGGACTCAGGCCCAGATTCTGTGACTCCAAATCTTTCTACCAGACCTTTCAGGCTCAGGAGCTGCTTTTCCTTGGCTTTTGGGAAAGTAACCAAATACACGTTTGAACTGCTGTCAAATACCTTCTAGGCTTCTCTCCAGTGGCTGAGTGTCATTCGTAACAGGGGGAGAAAAGGAGAATGGATCACTAATTTAGAAAGAAGACTTGGGGATGAGGGGGGGTGAAGGAGGAAGGAAGGAAGAAGAAGAGACCTCACACGTGGTAGGAGTTCAATAAATATTTGTTGATTAGATTGATTGGCCTCCTCCCTCTTTACACTGGTAATTGGAAACTCAAGCCTTCCTCAGGACCACCAAGTCTTCTCTTCTCAATATTCTATTACTGAGTGGTGAGGACAACAAGAGGCAGTTGTTTTGTGGGACCATCTTAGAAGAATCCCTTATCATTGTATAACGTACGTTGGTCTCTCTCCTTGCTTCTCCATGGAGAGTTGAGAAGACACAGAGAGGTTGCAATGTCATCATCACTCCCTTTGAGGGCAGGGGCAGCTAGGAAGGAGGTGCAGTGAGTTAGAGCACCAGCCCTGGAGTCAGGAGGACATGAGTTCAAATCCAGCCTCAGAGGCTTGACACTTACTATCTGTGTGACCTTGGGCAAGTCAGTTAACTCCAACTGCCCTGCCTTCCCCCTTCAAAAAACAGAACCTGAGGGCAATAACTATTCACATTCATATAGCACTGTGTAAAGTCTTTACCACAAGCCTGTGAGAGAGAGGTAGGAGGTATTAATATCTCCAGTTTACACATGAGGAAAACTGAGGCTGTGAGAGATTTGCATAGCTAGAAAGTACCTGAAGCAGGACCAGAACTTAGGTTTCTTGATGCTAGGGCACTCCACCCATTAGACCATCTTGCCTCATAATAAAATCAATCTCTGGCCAGGGTTGAAAAGTACTACAATCAGAGTAGAACTGAAGTACTAGCAAATCTCAATCCTGCCTAATTGTCAGGTAGTAACAAAAGAATAATACCTAATCCCACCCTCTGAGGTCTGAAACAGTTTTGGTGGTTAACTAAGACAAGCCCCTTTACTAGCTGGTGAAAAAATGTTCCCATGACTAAAAAGAGCAACTCTAGTTTGGAGATTTAAATTAAAACTTGACCATGGTCCAACTCCTCAAGAGTAATGAAGTATTGATTACTGGTTTATTATTGTCTGGCCCCAGGCAAAATTTCCCAAGGTGTTATTTTCATTTTTTCCCTTGGTGCCTTTCTACTGCCCTTCCCTACCCAAGACTGTATTTATTCCATTCACATCTGGCCTCATCCAAGGCACCCCATGCTTCACAAATTTCTCCTGACCCTTGAGGTCAGGGCTAGCAGAAATGAGTGGAAATTGCAGAAAATCAAGTTTAGGCTTGATTATAATCAAGGAGAAACTTTGTCAGTCAGAGCTGTCCAAAAGTGGGGTGAGTTTCCTCTGGAGATAATGGTTTCTTTTAACTAGAAGTCTTTACATAGAACCTCTATGACCACTTGTTGAGGATATCATAGAATGGATTCTGGATCTGGTGAGGTTTGGACTTGGCTTCTGAAATTCCATTTAGCTTTGAGACTGTGAGTCTCTGTATCTTATCAAAATTTACCTATCCTAAAACTCATTCACACAGAGCCCAGCTCTCTCTGGCTCCTTAATCTGATAACCTAATCCCTGACAAAACATCTGGTGCTAGGAGTTTGAATGAAGGTTATATGAATATATTATCACTCATTTAGTGGATCTTTAATTTAACAATGACCTCCAGAAAACATTATACCTTAACCCAAATTCTAGATAGTAGGGGATTGCAAGAGTCATCAAGATAGTCCACTAGCCTCAAGTCCTACTGTGATGATGGTTTTTTTTTCTTTTTTGGGGGGAAGGGGGAAGGCAGGGCAGTTAAGATTAAGTGACTTGCCCAAAGTCACACAGCTAGTAAGTGTGTCAAGAGTCTGAGGTTGAATTTGAACTCAGGTACTCCTGACTCCAGGGTGGATGCTCTACTGACTGCACCACCAACTGCCCCATGATGGTTTTTTTTTTTTTCCAAAGGCTATGTCAGTGTGGCACAAGTTCTGACAGGTCCTGTCAAGGTGGAAAGTACAGTATCTGTTGTCCAAGGTTAGGCTTGTCACCAAGATGAGGTATTTTGGGGGGAAAAATTACACCAACTCAGGAAGATGAGGGCCGAAAGGGCTGCAACCCATGTCAGTAGACAGAGTACCCACACACGTGAAGTCACAAATCTTTCTACCATGATTAGACCTATGCTACAAAGAGATTCAAGAAAGGAGGAAAATAATTCATACATATGAAAATATTTATAGTTCTTTTTGTGGTGGCAAAGTACTGAAAACTTAAGTGGCCATCAATTAAGGAATGGCTGAACAAATCATGGTATATAAAAATAAAGGTATACTATGGTGCCATTAGAAAAGATGTTGAAGGGAGAAACTTAAGAGAAACCTAGGAACACTTGTATGAACTGATGCAGAGTGAAACGAGCAGAACCAAAAAAAGGGTTCATGCAGTAACATCAACACTGTGAAGACAAACGCCTTCGAAAAGACTTAACTCTAACTCAACGATCACTAAGGTTCCAGAGGACTGACAATCATGATGATGGTAATCTGTGCTACTTACCTCTTAAAAGATAGGTGATGGACTAAATATGGAGAATAAGATACATTTGAGGACATGGACAATATGGGAATTGTCTTCTTTGATTTTTCTTTGGGGGAGGGGAGAAGGCAGAGAAAATAAATGCTTGTTAATTGAAAAAGTAAAATTTCCTTTTTAAAAGTTTGCATATCTTTCAAGTATTGAAGTAGGTAGGTAGTGTAAGTATTGAAGTAGGTACACTTACTAGCTGTGTGACCTTGGGCAAGTCACTTAGCCCCAACTGCCCTGCCTTCCCCCCTCAAAAAATAAAATAAAATAAAAAGTATTGAAGTAGGTAGTGTTGGAAAAGGTCTGAACAATAATATCATTTAAAGAGAATGACAGAATTTAGAGTTGGATGAGATCCTAGAGAGTATCTAGTCTAATCTGTTTCTTTTATAAGTAAAGAAACTGAAGACAGTGGAGATCAGGTGACTTGTCCAAAGTTATATAGCTAGTTAGTGGTAGTAAAGATTAGAACTTGTCTCTCCTAGCTACTAGTCCAGGGCTCTCTCCAGTATAACAGGCTCTTCCCAGTCTTCTAAAAGGCTAGAGTTGTCACTGAAGGAACTCAAGTCTCACCTTTTGGGGAAAAAAAATCTATATTCAGCTTTATTGAATTGTACATATAAGGATCATCTTTATATTTCTAGTTCATGATAACTGTTACCCTACAACACCATGACCTTGTTTTTTGTGCTTTTAGAATACTTAATAAAAGCTGATTTTATATTCCAAACAGTAGACCATTTCAAGAATCATCTGGCTAGCACATCAGGCTTTTATTCAAGTCCAATTCTGACGCCTTTATATAGTACAGAAATGCCATATTATATACTGTCACATCTGGTTCTTGCAGTAACCTGTAACATATGTGCTGTGAGACCTGGATTTGGGATCCAGGGACCTAAGTTTGAATCCTTTCAACTTGTGTGTCTTTAAGTAAATTACTTCATCTCTGCGCCTTGATTTCCTCAACCATAGAACCAAATGCTTACACTATATGACATCTAAATTCCCAGCTCTAAATGTAAGATCCCACATATGTATTATTCATGTTAGAGAAACTGAGGCAAAGAGCTTAAGTGACTTCCTCACATCCCACAGCTTGTGAGCATGTAAGGCAGGGTCTTCCTGACCCCCACGTCCAACACCATGCATCACACCACAATGCTTTAATTGAAGAATACATTTCAGATTTATTGTTTTCTTTTTAGAAATGGAAACCTGTAATATACCAATCAAATCCAGAAACTTATCTTCTGCACATTTTTCATGTGACAGTGATGACTATGTCCAAGACTGAGAAACTCTGGTGGATCTTGTGAAACAAATGCATGAACAAAGAGGAAGTCAACTGAAGAAGAAATTCAGTACTACATAAATCACAATCCGATCTGGAGCAAAGAACAGTGGCTATTTTGAGGAGACTTCGCTTTTGTTATTTTATAGATCGATCTTCAGTGGGGAAGGTGGGGGGGGGGCGTGGGCTAGCAGGCAAGTCGTATGGATGTCATATGCAAACAGTGGGGCTCAGATAATGGTACTAAAACCCAGAAAGGGCATCGTCCACTGAGAAACTTAACTGTCTGCATTGGGCTGAATGTGACAATTATAAGCTCTTTGTGGCATACCTTATCCCAAGTTTTACCTTATAGAGAAAAGGGTATATCATCTCAATTCTGCTTCCTATGCCTTAGAAAGCTATGCAAGGAAATATGAAATCTCAGAAAGACCAAGGAAGCAATTCCACTGCCTGTATGAAATCAGGCCACAGTATTTGGACTTAAAAAATAGACCATTCTCTCTTACATCCAATTGAAACACATTTCTATGATGAAACCATGGAGTCACCAGGGAGATAAAGATGGTTAAAGCTGACTAGCTTGAAGTAGTAGTAACTGGAGGTGGTTAGTAGGCATGAGGGCTGGAAAATCTATTGAACCTCTTCTTCCCACCTTTCAGGTGCTGCTATCAAGTTTCAGAGGAATGAGAAGATAGGGTGTTTTTCACTTATGCAATTTATACTACCTTTGCTGCATAATTGAGAGTAGGTTAGAGTCATCTTTGTGAAAATTCAAATGCGAAAGAAAAACATTCGCCATCGATATAAAAGGCCAATCTCAAATTTACAATCTAGCACCAAAAAAAAAAAAAATCCTAAAGAAGTACAGTTTGGACATGGTTGGGCCAAGAAGTTTTCTATCTTTAGTTCTGCAGATGTGTAAAGTCTTCACTGGATTCTCCATCCCTGCAGTATATAGGAAGAAGCCTTTATGGGCCACATGGTAAAAAACTTGATCTTTTATTCAGACATCAAAGTCAAAAATGTGGACACAGTATCACTAGCAGCGTTGATGATGACTGGAAGAAGTGAACTCTTCTTAAAAAAATTTGTTCCAATGTTGAATAGCTATGGTAGATGATAAAAAAACAAACCAAGAGAATCTCTAGATGTGTCCCTGAAATGTTTGATTTGGGAGGAGGAGGGATGTGAGAAAAGAGTTTAAAAAAGCCTGACCTGAGGTCTGTAACTCTGGATGGTGACTAAAATGAAGCGCTATGCAGCTACTATAGATACTCTTCCCCCCATAAGTAAATTAAGTGCTTTATGACAATTAACATACTTTATAGGCAGAATGAGTATTGAACTTAGAGAAGCTCTGGAGCCAAGTGCTAGGATTATTCAACAGTTAATTCTGTGTGACCTTGGGTAAGTCATTGAACCGTTCTCATCTACGAAGTGGCAATAGTAATGCTTTTTACTACCTGTCATTAGTGTGGTAGGGTAGTGTGAAGATGTAAATAGAGCTCTCTATAAAGCTTAAAGACAGCTAGATCAGGTGAGCTCTGAAATTCCTTTGAGCCTTAAATCTACGATACTATGATGCTATTATTAATAATAAGTGCTTTGTTTAAACAAATGAAGTTGAAGAAGGAACCCTGGTTAATTGAAAAGTTGACTATTAACAGTTTTTTGTATAAAGATCTGCTGTAAAAGGGTTCAACTCTTGGCTCTACTACTTACAACCTTTTATCTGTTGAACAATGTGGTTGGTCTAGATGAGGAGTCTCCAAAATGAAAGAGATGGTATGACCCCAAGAGGTCTGTAACCAACCAATTAGAGTGGCCTCCCACCTGCCTTGCAATCGCTGATTACAGGGCTTGTCTTCAACTTAACCCTTATTCCTAACGCCAAACTATTCTGTCTTCTCGAATGCTAGGTGCCAACCTCCTCCTTTCTGAGTTAAGTTCTTTAGGGAAGTTATAGCTAACTTGTAGTTTCTAAAGAGGCAGCCTCGTAGGTGCCACTGGGAAAATTCCTTCTTAACACAGCACACTCATACCCTGCCTCCAAATTCACCTCATGGCTATGGAGGAACCCCTCCCATGGCCTTAAGAGCCCTACCTCCCCCATTTTCTTCTAGAATGGAAGAGAATGAGTTTCATAGAATGAGCAGGTATGGACATGGTATGCTCTTCCTTGCGGAATCTACCATATTACCTTCCCATGTATACACCCCAAACCAACTGGACAACTCCCCTTCCAAACATTCTCATTTCTGTTGAAGGCTCTAAGATTCTTCTGTTACCCTAGGTTCACAACTTCATTGTCATCCTCAGCTTCTCCTCGATCACCCCACATATCTTTGCCAAATCTTGTTTCTATCTCCACAATATCTCTGGCATCTACCCCTTTATCCATACTCACATAGTTACCACCCTATTTCAAGTGCTTTTTTTTTTTTTTTGGAGAGGGGAAGGCAGGGTAATTGGGGTTAAATGACTTGCCCAAGGTCACACAGCTAGTGTGTCAAGTGTCTGAGGCCAGATTTGAACTCAGGTCCTCCTGACTCCCAGGCTGGTGCTATACTCACTGAGCCACCTAGCTGCCCCAAGCACTGTCCTCTTACACAAGTCTCTCCTCCTCCAGTCTAGCCCTTCACACTGCTCACAAATTTCATTTTCCAAAAGTATAAATCTAACCACGTCACTCCCTACTCCAGGGGCTCCCTACTGACTATAGGAACTACAGGAACAAACTATTTCATCTTTATTCATCCTCTTTTAACTTCTAATTTAAGTTTCATGATGTACATAATTTTTAGTATACATATATGAGCGTAAGTATAGCATATACTTATGCATGCACACATATGTTGTCAATCAGTTGCTTTTGCCAACAAGCATTTATTAAGCTACTGTGTGCCAGGTATTATGTTAAGTGCTTGGGATACAAAGAAAAACAAAAACACAGACCCAGCTCCCAAGGTGTTCACATTCTAGCAGGTGAGAAAATCCGTAAACAACTATATACATGCAAGATATATACAGTGTTAAAAGGAAGTAATTGAAGAGAGAAGGCAACAGCAGTGGAGGGTCCTTGGGAAAGTTTTGTTTTTTTTTCATTAGGTGGGGATTTGAAATGTCTTGAATAAAGTCAGGGAAGCCAGGATGTGGAGGTGAGGCGCAGTCCAGTGATGAGAAGCAGACAATAGAAAGGCACAGAACTGGACTGACTTGCTCAAGGAACTTGGTTATAGAATTCATGGAGGGGAGTAAACTATAAGAAGGCTGGCAAAGCAGAGAGGAACCGGATTGTGAAGGGCTTTCAGAGATTGGGAGGTAAAAGGGAGCCACTGGAATTTACTGAATGGGGTGGTGTCATGGTTAGAGGTATGCTACATACTGAGGGTTATATGTTGAAAAAAGTAGAGAGACCTCCAGCCTAAATGACTACCGAGGTCCCTTCCAGTACTGAATAGATGATCCCAGAATAAAAATACATTCTCTTCTGTTCTCCATTTTCAGAAAGTATGATCATAATTTCTTGACATTAGTAACCACCACAAATTAATGACAGAAAATGGCTGATGACAGCTGAGGTGTGGTATGCAGGTGACCACAGTCCATTGTTTCTTTTAGAGGACTAGTGTCTGCTTTTTCAGATGTGGCACATATTCCCTTCACAAGTATGTTACTTCCATGACTTGCTAATGCTAGTACTAAAGACACTGCAACAGCAAAGGGGCTTCTGTAAATGGATTAAATGGAACATTCATGGAGCGTCGTACACTTCAGCCTCCCTAGAAGGCATCTGCTCCACTTTCCTATTTCCTTTTGCCATAACCCTAGATGGAACCATGAAGATGAAGACCTTTCAGCAGTCATTTCCTATCTACATTATACATGTACAGAAGCATATAAGAAGACTTTGCTTTTAGGCTTGCAGTCCTTCCTATATCAGTTCTTTGGACCACATGTTGAGCTGAAGAGCAGCACTGTTCCAACTGTCAAGAATTTCCTTTAAAACCCTACCATTAAACCAGTTCTATTATCAGACATCACTTGGGACCCAAATCTCCAACCTACCTTCTAAAAATTTCCACGGGACTAAACTGCATGAACTTGTCCCCAGAGGAAAGGCAACTTCAAATGAAAATACCTCAAAATAACAAATATCACTAGGTGACTTCATTTAAGAACTCCCTGAAAACTTTTTAGAAAACTCAGATAAGTTTTCTTTTATTGAAGTACCATTTAGATCTGTTAAACAGCACAGTTGTTGAGAAAAGTATAGGGCATGTATATTCTTTTTCTTTTATACCATCATGGTTCACAAAAAGGCATCATTGTTAGCTAAATGCTAGCTATTAGAATGCGGAATAAATGGGCAAATAATTAAACTTTACCTGATTTACTAGATATCTGCAAAACCCAAAGTCAGCCCATCCCCTGCCTCCAGTAAATAAAACCCGCCTTTATAGGCTTTCCAAAACTCTTAAGAGGAGAAAAAAGAGAGGGAGAGACATATCCAAAAAAGAGGACCAGAATCCACCCACCCCAAACCAACATGTTTTACATTAGTCTGTAAGGAGGAAAAAAAAAACACCCTCCAATCAAGAAATTAAAAGTAATGGATGTGGGATAGCAGGCCGACCTCAGAGTCCTTTGTGTTTTCCATTTCTCTTGCCCACCAACCCCCCAGCGAAGGGGTAGGAGCCAAATAAATAAGTAAGAGAGTAAATAAATAAATAAAAATGGAGTTTCCGTAGTAACTTTGCGAGTCTGAGTTAAGTCTGGTTCGAGTCCCTAGCACGATATTCCTCGTATTTGACTCAAATCTCGGGTTTCCATCCCTCCTCTTAATCCAGTATTCACAACACCCCCCCCCAACTCCAAACACTGGAAAGGACTGACCTTGGAGCTTTCTCGGGCTCCTCCTGTCCCAGGCTCGAGAAAACAATTCTTGTTTAGTTTGCAACAGACGAAAACATGTAACCCTTTCCAAAGCAGCTCGTTCCCCCAGGATCTCTCTCCGAGGGCTGTGTGCCCGAGCAGCAATACTCCGCCATCAGAGTGCAAAGCCTCCGAGCCCCACCCCGGCTCTCCCGTCTGGCTGGGCCCTGTTCTCACAGTCGCGGACGCCGCTGCCTCTGTCTCCGCTGAAGTCAGCGTTTGGAGCTTCTAGCGAAGGACCAACCACCCAGATCCCAGACTGGATAAGGAAGGGGGGAGGGGCTGGGGGAAGAGAAGACTGCCCTGAAAGCATCCACGGAAACGTGTGCATGCCCAGGACTGTGCAGAGAGAAGGATGAAAGCGTGAGGTGCCGAGCCTCCGTGCATTATTAGCCTGTTTAGGGTTTGGTGCCTTCCTTTTTTTATGCTGTGAGGATGGGAGGGGAGGCAGCACTTTGTAGAGAGATTTCCTGTTCACAAGACTCTGCTTGCAGAGTTTCTGTCCTGCCCTTGAACTGACAAGTGAATATCTGCATCTCAACCAGGCAGAAAGTAAATCACACAGCGCAGGGCTTGGGCTGAGAGGGAAGGAGGAGGAGGAGGAGGGAGAGCTGTCTGCTCACCGCAGCTGGGTTGCTAAGAGCTCAGACTGGAGGAGGCCTGCTGTTTCTTCGCGCTGCTAAGCCTAAGCCTCGACCCGCCCGCCCGCCTTGCCTTTGGAAGCCTGCTAAGGTTGCGGCTACTCCCCTGGTTTAGTCCGGGCCTGAGTGGAGGAGCAACCCTCTCGGGTTCCGGAACTCACACGTGAGAACCGGAGGCCTGGCGGTGACTAATCTCCGACTTCAGGCCCTCTGGCACGCAGCCTTGCCCTGTCCTCCCCCTTGCCCTCCTGGCTCTTTCCCTGCTGGGGAAACTCGGTAAAAGGAATCACGCTTGGGCCTTCACCTCCCCCCTCCCCCACTACTGCACCCCACCCACCCCCACCCCCCAGTATGAAAAGTCAGTCGACACGGTCCCTAAGGAATTACTTTAACTTTGGCCTCTTTCAAACCTAGTTCTCAGTGTGTTTGTGTTTCCTTCCCAGTAAGCACTTTGATCCTACGAGTCCAAGGAGGAGCCAGCGCGGAGTTGTGGCTTTTAACCCATCGTGTGCCAGAGGGATAGTGGACTAGGGGTTTTTGGTAACTAGTAGTGGTTACTTGGTTTGGGCAACACAGAGAGAGGGGAGAGACCTTGCTAAACCCCCGGAGAACAGGGGAGTGGGGGAAGGGAGAGTAAGCTCTTTGCCAGAGCGCAGGCCCTGGCTGAGACTGTGCTGGCCTTTGGGAGCAAGAGTTTCTAGTTAATATTCACCATAGATAAAGTGGACCTGAAGGACGGGAACCTGTCCTGCCCCATGTCCAAGGAAGGCTTTAGGAGGTGGGGGGAGAGTGAGTGGTAGAAGGGAAGGGGTTGAGGGTCCACACCGTCCTTTACCAATCCTGCCTGCCGAACTGGAAGGCCGAGGGACCTTTCCAGCTGCTCCTAGCTCCCTCTCACCGGGTCATGCCCCACTGTAAGCTACTTTGGGATAAGCCAGGCACCCGAGTTAATGATTGATTTATTGGCCTCAAGGCATTGGGCTGGTCTCCTTTATATTTGCCTAAACTGGAGACAGGCTGTAAAAGCTCCCTTCGGCTGTAGCCACAGCTAAAGAGAGTGGGGCAGCGGAAACCCCGGAGAGAAAATCAATGCAGCTGAAATGAAGAAGCGGACAATTTATTAGACCACATCACGCGACACACGATCTCAGGATCACGAAACAGACGAAGGCCCGTGACGTCTAAAGGAAACATTGGGAAGCGCCACACGTAAACGCTTTGGCAGCTGGTGATTAGGTTGCCCAGTTTTATGACTAATAATGGGCTGCTTGCCTGCCCTACACAACCTGTTCGGCATGAACTGGGGCTGCCCAGGACCAGGCCCAGACCGAGGGAGCAGGGAAGATGAATGCTCTGCGGGAGTCAGGCAGACCGCGTTGATAAGGATTTCCTCTAATTTCTCGCAGAAGGCAACACAAACACCTTAAATCAAACTGCTCCGACAACCGAAGGCTCCACACAGACACATCAATAAGGATTTCGCCTCCTGCGTTCAAACCAGAAACACTTGTCCTATTTTTATGCAAATGAAACCACACAAATAGATTTCGCCAGCTCTGGGGGAGGGACGAGGTGGGGGGGGGGGGCGAGAGAAGAGAGAAAGGGAGAGGAGCCAAAGCTAAACCCTTCCTCGCTAGCACTCGGTGTACTGTATTGGGATAGGTGCAGGCTCCATATCCCGCGCCCTGCGGTTTCTCCCCCCAGCAGGGTGGCTCTATGCCAGAGCCTTGAAGTCAGCCACAAATAAACGCTGGCTGGGAAAGCCCGATTAGGAAAGGGGCGAAGTGAGCCTGTGACTAATCGTAGAGGCCTCGGACCGGAGCACAAGGCCATGTGCATCTGACATAATCGACACTAAAAGAAGAGATGGCGACGCCGCGCTTAATTGCAGACTTAAAAAAAAAATTGCCGGCTGAGCAGCTCCGATACAGATAGATTGTATGGACCCTGGGAGATCTAGCGTAACCCTGCTCTTGAGTTCAGCACTGAGGCCACCTCCTTCAGGAGGTGGGTTTTTTTTTTTAAAGTAGTTGGCAGTGGGGGAGACTAGGAGAAGGGGGGGAGCTGAGTAAGCCTAGGGAGAGTAGTTTAGGGGCTTGCATGTCTAGAGAACGAATAAAAGCTCTTTGTGGCCAACTCCACACTCCCTCCCTTTGATTTTATATTTGCTTACCTTTACTCCCACTGCCCTCCAACCCCACCTCAACAGAACACCAGCAAAATTTGTCACTTGCTGATTCCTCTTAGGAGCAAGTCTCCCAGCTAAAATTCAGGCCCCGAGCTTCAGTCTTCTTTCTCATTTCAGGGTAAGCCGCCCTCCGTATTTCTCTCCCCTTCCCCCCCAGTCAATGAAGTTGGAGATGGTGGAGGATACACCAAAAAAATGCTCTCCTCTCCACCCCCACCCCCACCCCTACCCCCGCCCCGCCCCGATCAGACCCAAAGCCCCAAGTGATAACCAGGAAGGGAGGGAGATTTTAGCAGATTCGAGAAAGAGTGAGTAGGTCACGTTGTTTCGATCTCCAGAGCAGACAGATACCCTCCAAAGGTTCCCTCCTGCTCCTGTGGTCACTAGGGCCCTCCGGTTCAAATCTCTTCCTGGCTTGGTGGTGCCTCTTGAAGGAGGGAGGAAAGGGGGGGTGGTGCGGCGTTGCATAGGAGGTGAGGGCCCATAGGGTGAGGGTGTGTATGTGTGTGTTTGTGTGTTGAAGGGCGGTAGTGGCGGGGAAGCGCAGCGGGAGAAGTTTCCACCATCCTTCCGTCCCTCCCTTCCTTTACTGCCAAAATCCCCCGGCCCCTCCCCACACGAACTGCCTTACATTAAAACCAGAAGTTTAGTTTAACCAGAGATCGAGACAAAAGCGAACATTTTGCATAGACGGTGGAAAACAAAAGGTAGAAAATGGTATGGACCCGCCAAGAGGCAGCTGGCCGTGAATGGTGTCCAGCGGAAAGAGTGCGGGGGAGGAAGTGGAAGGACAGGAATAGACAGACAGACTGTGATATCTGGCCTGAGTTAAAGTGCTGGGGGAGGGGGGGTTGGGGGGAATGGAGAAAGAGATACTTCGCCATCTTTTCATTACACACACACACACACACACACACACACACACACACACACACACACACACAGTCGCGCTCAGTTCGGCCGCAATGTCTCTCTTTAACAGTAGAAAACGTGCGATTAGCAGCCAGACAGGCGGAGACACGGTGGCCCCGCAGCAGCAGCGCTGCCTCCCAGCCCTCCTCCCCCCACCCCCTCCGCCTTCCTCAGCCCGTGCAGTAATAATCCTCGCAGCCAGCCCTTGTGTGCACTCTCATTAAAGAAGGGAGTTTCTCCCTCCCCCCACCCCACTTTGCGCTCTAGCTCAGCTCTCGCTGGCACAACAACGCCTTCCTGAGCCAGGACCCGAGCTAAGAAGAGACAGGGCGGGATGATCACGAAGAAGGTGTGTGTGGGGAGGGGAAGGGGGTCAAGCGTTGTCTCAGGCTCTGAGTCAGCTCCCCACCCCTTGCTCTTCCTCCCCCGTTACCCCCCCCCATCACGCCCAAGCGCAGAGAGGAGGGATTTTAGGTTTGGGAGACGAGACGGCGTTACCAATCTTAGAGTGTTTCACAGCTTAATTTCCAAAACGGTGTGACTAGGTCATCGAGGTCAGCCTAGTACCACTTCGGGCTGGAGGCCCTTACGCTAAAAGATTAGTTGTTTCTTTGGGCTTTTTCCACGTCGGGGACAGATTAGGGGCCCTCGATCCTGGAAGCAAAAGGACTATCTTTCTGAACTGGAGTTTGGGGTGGAAGTGGGAAAAATAAGCAGGAGAAAAGGACATTTTATATACATACATTTCTTATATATAGTTTTCGTGTGGACAGCTCTAGACCTTGAAGGCAGGAAAACCTCGAATAGATCCTAGCATGGTTTGCTCGCTACCACCCCCCCCCCCCAAGCAACAACTTATGACATCCAGTTTAGACCTCCTGTGCTTATGTGCCGAGGTGGGAGTACAAATCAGCCAGCAGACAGCTCTATCTGGCCTCGTTTTTGCAGGGGCCCATTTTCCCCGTCAGATCCAGCACACTACCCTAGCTAAAAGCCACTCCCAAGAGAGACATGCCCCTAGCTGTAGGGCCCGGAGAACAGGTGTTCCCGCCCGGGGGGTAAGGGAGAGGAGAAAAGGGTGGGAGAAGGGGGTGGGGAGGCCGGTGCCCCAGGTCTGCTGCTGGTGCTTCCAGTCTCCCTCCTGCCCAGGCTCGGGGAAGTCCCCGAGGCAGCACTGGGTCTGCCGGGGCTCCTCCAGTGGAGATGGGGAAGAGGGAAGCTGGCGATGGGGGAGCATGGAACGCTCCCGGTGGCCGAAGGCGCCACATACAAAGGGAGGGGGTGAGCTTCCGAGCCCCGTGACTGCAGCTGCGGCTCTGACTGTTAGGTTTCCCGGGTTCGAACCCCGGCAGCCGCCGTGTTGCTCTCTCGGAGCGGCGCCCGCCCGGGGAAACCTCTCAGTTTCTGGCAGCTCCCGCAGTTCACAGGAAAGCGCGCTTGCTCTCCTGCTCCTTCCTGCCTCCCGCCCTTCTCACACACACCCCCAGCCCACCCCCACCCCCAGCTTCGGCTGCCAGGCTGTGGGAAGAGGCGGGGGCCTGTGGCGGGTTGGGAGGGAGAGCCGCGGGGCCGCGAGGGCCTAGGCCCTGAGCCCGGGCAGGGCGGGGCGGGGGAGGGGATGGAGGAAGGAGGAGGAGGCGGGAGCGCGGGGCTGGGCTGGGCCGGGCTGGGCTGTGCAGTGCAGCGCTGCTCGAAGCCGCCGAGCCTCGTGAGCTGCTGCTGCTGCCGCCGCCGCCGCCGCCGCCGCCGCCGCGGCTGCTGATATGACCGGGGAGATGAAAAGCTGCTTGGTCGCCGCGGCGCCAGGGAGGGAGCGGCTCGGCCCCGCTCGGCATAGCTTCCAGTTCAGTCCCCATCCCCCACCCCCCGGGCCGAGCAGGACCGAGCCCAAGCGGGCCGGGCCCGGGACACCCAGGTCCCGCGTCCCCTCCCTTTCCCTCCCCAGTCTCCCGCCCCGGTCCCCTCCCGGCCCGGGTTGGGTTTTGGGCCTCTGCCAGGCGGATCGCCCGAGGGGAACTCTGGCGGTGACTAATCGTGCTCGTGTGGGGCTTACGTGAGGCAGATGCTGTCATCGGCTGCCCACTCGCTCCGGAGCCTACGCTGCGGCCGGGCTTCTCGGAGAAGGGCAAGAGGAGGAGCTTCCCGGGTCGTCTGCAGCTGCTGCGGCGGCTGTCTCTCCTCCCTCGGGGGAAAGCCAGCCGCCAGGCTCCTAGCCCGGCGGGATGGGAGGCCCCAGGGGGCTAGGACGAGCAAACTGCTTAAGAGGGTGGGGGATGCACCCGCACTCTTTCGTGGGGGGTGCAAATATGATCCTTGGGGTTGGGAAAGTATATCCGGGTCCAGCCAATGAGAGTGAGTGAGTGAGTGAGTGAGTGTGTGTGTGTGTGTGTGTGTGTGTGTGTGTGTGTGTGTGTTTTACGGCGTAGTTACGCATCCTTCGGGAGTGAGCTTGGGTGAAATGTGTAAGTATTGGGGCTGTGGGTGGGTTGCTTTGGAAGTGTAGTTGGGCTTCTACGTTAGGGTGAGATATCCAGTCAATTCGAAACCTAGGTGGAGAGGGATCCTCGAGTATACCTAAGAGAAGGATGGTAAAAATGATTGGTGGGGGCAATCAAAGGGGATTTTGTACAGGGCCCGATGTGTCGGGATGGAGGACTGGCTAGATGAACCCTAGGCTGCTACCTAGGGTTGGACATATAAGGGATGTTTTTTGGGTAGGCCTCGGATCTGAAGGTAAGTAGGGAATTGACCCAAGGAGGGATGCCCCAACCAAGATTTCTGAAATGCGAGTCCCTGAGGTCCTCCAGGCAGCCTAGAGTCAGCCACCTCGGCCTGGGCTTTTAACATCGAGATCGTCCACTGTTTGATCTAAATCTTCAAGGGGAACCAAACTCACATGGTGAAGGAGTTAGCGGAATCCTTTCGGAATGTTCATGTGCAGAAAGTAGTTTATATTTAAAACCATGACAAACTGCCACCCGGAGACTACCTAGGTGCTCCTGCATCCTGTGGCGTTAGGTGCCGTTCCTTTTTTTTTTTTTCCTGGGACCTGTAAAAGTCAGCACAGTTTCTTACTTTGCATTAACAACCACCACCATGTTGACATAGTTAGGTGACCCTCCCAAATACAACTACCTGTTTAGTTTCAACACACTCATTATTAAAATAAAAACACCGTTCCTTAACTAGAAGAAAAACCTGGTGGAATACTTGTGGGTAATGACTGAGAGGGTGAGGTTGGATGCAGAATAAATTCTATTCACACGTCCCAGGTTTTATTTAGCCTAATTACCGGAACAACCCTGGCCCCCAAAGCACAGGCTTGAAAACCGGAGTTTGAGGTCTTTCTTTGCCTTCCGAGCCCCATGGATTCGGAGGTAGCTGCCGGTGAAAAAAAGGTGAATTTTAAATGCCATTTCCAAGGGAAAATGCTTTCCTTTGGCGCTCTCTTGCTCTTTTAGATGCAGCTTTCGAAAAGAGCATTTTTGCGAGATAAGGAGTGACCGATCAAAATCGCTGGGGGGAGGTTGTAAGCAGCCGCTTTGCCCCAGCTTAGTGTTATCTTATCTTTCACGCTTGCATGGTGGAAAAAAAGTGGCTTATCTTTATACCCACCCCCATCTCGCCTTAATTGCTAAGAAACATTGTGTGGCCTTAAGCCCCGTGGGGGGGGAGGGGGTCTTCAGGAGTGTCCTAGGAAAAGGCAGGTTCAACAGTTTAAAATGTGGGCCTTTCGGGGTGTGTAGGAAAATTTGTTTTCTCCCCCAGGCCATTTCTTGCTCAAGTGTAACCTAAGGGCAAAAACCCAATTGCTATCCCTTCTCACCACCCCACCCCACCCCCGTTGAAGGGGAATAGCCAGAATGTTTTGCTTCTTGGAGATAGCTGGCTAATGAAAGGACACCCTCTTGGCTCACACTTTCCCCCACTGGATCTATCCAACACCCACATCTACCAAAAGCCAGATTGCCTGGAGCAACCTTAGAGCAAGGAAAGTCTTTGCTCCTGACCTCTCCCGATTTCTGGTACACCCCCCCCCCCATTCCCCCTTCCTCCTCCCCCGCTGTAGCCCCATCAACTACCATCTTGTCTTTACTTCCACAATCCTTCCCTTTCACGTATACACTTCTTTTGGGAAAAGGGGCTAGTGAGTCTGTGATTCATCGCCTGTTTCAAATCATTAAAATATATGCTAGTGTCTACAAAAACACACTTTTAAGTAATGGCGTTCTTTCCTTCCACGCTGTTATATTTAAACTTTAGATCTAGCTGGATTTTTCTTCTCCTGGCGGTCATTTGTCTGTGTCATGGGCAGGCCACTAATGGCCGGGATTCCAGGCGGTGTGCATTATGCATTATGCCTCTATACCACATAGACACTGAAGGTTCAGGCTTTCCAGCACAAACTACCGGCCATCTCAAGCCCTCTTTAAAAAAAGAAAAGATTCAGGAATATCTTTGCAGCGAATGCTTGGCCCGGGTGGGGGGAGGGGGGAGTGTTAGGTTGGTGGAAGGAGGTGTAAAGTGGGAATCATAAAAATTGGCTCCGGGCTCGCTTAGCCTATGTGGAATCTCCGTTCCTCCGTGTAAGTACCATGTGTTTTTTTCCTCCGGGTTTGAGCTTCTGCATTGAGAGATACTTCTGCCAATTCTATCCCCTTTGCTGAGTTCATCGATGTCGGTGCGGTCCTTGAAGAAGGTTCAAGATCTTCCCAACCACCAGTACTTGCATTCCTGTTGTTTGAATTCCCAGCTCCTCTCTTTGTACCCCCTTGCCTTTCCTTACCCTTCCTGAATTCTTCTTGCTCTGACCCCACCTCTCAACTTCCCATTATTTAGCTCCCCTTTCCCTTCCTTCCTTCCCCATCATTACCTTTTCCCCCTCCTTTTCCTTGCCCTGACCTGCCCCCAGCCTTGCTTGCATCTTTGTAATTTAACCAAGGAGACAGGATAGAATTCCAGATAGTCTTTTCAACTCCTGCCTTGCTTCTCCTGAGTGCTGCCTTGCCAGCATCCCCGATACTTGCAACTGAGTTTTCCTAATTGAGTTGGTCTGCCGGTGGCTTGGAGTGGAAAGAGAATAGAGACAGGATGGGGGCTGGGGAGAGGGGAAAGATGCTTGCAGCTCCTTTCTTAAATACTGGTCCTTTAGCGGAGACACAACAAATAGGGAAATTCAGAAACAAAATGGCAAAGGTTGTACTATTGGGATGATCCTGGTATTAGCTTCTATCTTTCGGGAGGATCCAAGCATTTTGAATTGTGATTCTCTTCCTATGCTCTCTATCCCACTCCTAGCTTTCTACCTACCACCTCCTGCTGCTTGGGTTTAAAATATGCACGGGGTGGATGGGGCGGGGCTTCCTAAATAAGCTAAGCATCAGAGGTGTTCAGGTTTATCTAGGAAAAGCATCTGGCCAGCCTGTCTAGATTGAGAGCTATTATGCATTTTTGTGACTTCGTGACTTGTTCCCACCTGATCCAGAGTGCAAGATTCTGCCCTCCCAAGATCTGCTGTGCTAATCAAGACCCTGATATACAGTTATTTTCCTTTGAGCTGTCTAAATACATATTAGCTGGGAAAGGTAAACAGTGGTCATCTGCCATGCAGCTGGTATTTCACAAACCTGAGACTTGTTTTGTGCCAGGGTTCTACAAACTTGTGAGACAGAAACTAACAGCCTGGGTATGTTGAGATCAACTCAGCCTTTCCTCTACTCTTTACCCCCATCTTAATTCCCATTCCTTTCCCGCTCTCCAACCTTAGAAAGCTATATTGAAGATTTGTGTCCCTGACCACAGGTCACATTATTAAAAAGCAAAAAACAAAACAACTTAATCGTTCTATAATTGAAGTATACTGCTCTTGTTTGGGGGAAGGTGTCTCATCTTCTGAACTAACTTCTTAGTCTGTATGTATGTATGTTGTCATTGGAGTGCCTTGGAGGAAGCTAGTTAGAAGATCTGTGGAAGGTTGGAGGGCAGACTGGAGAGGAGAGAAGGTGAAAATGAGATGAATCTTTCTCTATGTCACTTAGTAACTGCCCAGAGGTATTTCACTATGGGACACAAAGTCTGTGTTGGAGTTGGGGCATTGAGTTCAAGGGAGGGGTGGTAGGAGTGATGGAAGGGTTTGAGTTGATATTCACAAGTGTTTAATATTAATAGACAAACTTATCCTAGTAAAAGTGCAATGAATGTAATCCTCCAAATCCTTTCTGTTGCGGTGGCAAGGAGCTCTCATTTTGTGAAAAATCTCACCTCCAGTCTGTGAAGTATGAAGAGCAGTCTCTACAAGATGACAATGGAAGATTGTCTTGCCTTTGTATTTTTGTTCCTAACTACTAAAACCAAATACCACAATAAACATTGTTAGGGACACATGAACAATTTGCATAGAGGCTGACAGACGCTAAACATTTACACTCCGGGCAAGGAGATTTCGAATTGCTGCCAGACCTGGGCTAGGCAAGGATGGGTGGTGCTGATTTTTCCCTGTGGTCCTTGAGTCACTGCGGTGTGGACTTGTTTGTAAAGAGGAAGCTCCGACCTGGGGCCTGCTTTCTGGAGCCCACCCCATATCTCAACACCTGGCCCATTTCCTGAGAGTGTGAGATCCTGGAGCGAATGTTAAGCAGTTGTTGCTGCCAGCATGAAGCTTAGTCATATTTTATAAATACTGTATACTTACGGAGAGATGAGGGAGGTGGAGGTGGGGGAGGACGTTAATTGTGAATCCCCCAAGAGCTAGTCTCACCTCCATCTCTCAATATTTCTTTATATCTTGTCTCGAATTTCCTCCCTCCCTGGCTTTTTGCTTCATTCGTCTCCTCACTCCCTCTCTTGCTCACTGGCTAGCTCTCTCAGCCTCTTGCTCGCTGGCTTTCATTGAAATCCTCCCTTCACTGAGTGCTGTGTACAGCGGCCTGACCCCCGGGTCAGCTCCCTGAGGGGCTAGTGGGAGGGGAGGAGAAGGAGGGGGGGGCAGGGAGAAGGGGGGTGGAGGAGATCCTGACGGCACTGCGCAGACCGCGGGCTCCAGTGTGTTCCTAGACTAACAAGCCTTCTCAGCCCTCTCGGCTTGGAGTCAGACAGTGCATCGGGCTCCAGATGCAGTTTAAGGCTGTTAGTCCCTAATGCGATAGGACCTAGGTTTTTTATTTTGTTTTGTGTTTTTGTGTGTTTTGTTTTGTTTGCAAGGGGCTGGGGTCGCTGAAGCAAGATATTCCCAATCTCCTCCTTTCTGAGCCCCAAATGTCATCCAGCTTCCCCGAGTTGTGGGTTTAAGGAGCTGGAAACGGGGCCTCAGGGCAGTGCGGAGGAGTTCCTCGGAAAAGAAAGCCAGACCAGGCATTTTTATTCTTAATCCAGCACGGAAGTGACCCATCCCCCTTAGAGTTATGTTAAATTGTGGAAAGTATTCAGCATAAATTATTGGTCGTATTGAGGGTTTTTCTTCATTAGATTGCAGAAAACCCTTCAAGCCCGGAGGCCCATTGTAGTGACACAGCTTAATATAGGAAAGACCCCATTTAAAAAAAAAAAGATGAACAGACAAATTAAGTCGAAGGTAAATTTACTGACTTGTTTTCTCCAAGCATCAGATTTCCACCATGTGCCAATCCTCACTGCCAGGCCACTTCATTTTTACAGCTTTTTGTTCTATTTTAACTAGCAGACTTTTCAAGTAAGACAAACATGGCCCCAGGAAGTCCAGGGAACTGAACGCTATCAGTTCACCACCTACTACTCTCTGGTCCCTTAGGTTTTCCAGAAGTTCTGGATTATACATTTGATACTGATATCCGTGAAAAGCTTGCGCATGGAGTGGGGGTTGGGGAAGAGAGGGAGGAGAAACCCACCGGGTACTTGGTCAAGGAGGGCCTCTTCCCCAAGGGTCGAGCAAATCAGAAATAAACTGGCAATGCTCTTGGGTCTCCCAGCCCAACTCTACTACCCCAAAGCTCTCTGACCTTTTGACCCAGCAAGCCACAAAACCAAAACACTTCATCTCACTCTCTGATTCATATTCACCCATAATTTCTTATCCCTTTGCCTAGGGACACCCCAACTTTAGCCCTCCAATAATTTGTGACTGTGAATTAAAGGGCCATACCATGTCACTGAGGTTTGTTTTTTGTTTTTTTTTTTCCCTAAAGTGAGGCTGGAGGAAAAAAGCACAGACAACCAGAGCCCTTTTCTCCAGCTGTGCATCTGTAACTCACGTGTGTTCACTCTAATAACTTTTAATGTCTGGACCTAAAATGTCTTTATAAAAAATAGCTTTACAACGTAATAGTCCAGGTGTCTTTCTGCTTGTTACCGGAGATTAAAAAAATGTGTGGGATAGTTTTCAGATACATATACCCCCAGAAATCCGGTAAGAAAAAAGCCTGCATTCCATTCTCAAGGATCGCATTCTGGAACTTCGTTGTGGAGCTATCCAGGATGCAAACATCTCGAAAGCTGAACTTCGGGCAGCCTCACCATAGAAGCTAGCTAGGTAAAGCTCGTAAGTGAAAGGTGCTAGTGCCTGACATCTTGCATCAATTGCTCCCGAAGTTCTGGTGCTTAGAGATTGAGTTCCGCCCAGAATTTGACGATCTAGTTCTGCCCAGCGTTTCGGGTTTCAAACGGTAGATATGTTTCACTTCTGCTTTGAAAGGGCCAGCATTTTTTTTTAACAGAAAGACCGAGGACTTAAATAGAATGATTCCAGAGGCCTATTGTCAGAACTGAACTAAAAGAAGAAAGAAAACATCTGGTAGATAGAATATTTACCCCCTTCACTTTGGCTATATAGGCCACTTTGGTTTTTGCTTTTTATTTTCATTTATCTTAAATTTATCTGTATTGATGTGGTTTTTTTTTTAAAGAATAGGAAGAAGGAAATTTTGGAAACTTCTTTCTGTGGTTTTACATGCCTCATTCATTTCAGATTGATTTCTAGAAGGTTTTTTGACGGTGTCTAAAGCACCTTTTAACTAAGGCTTCTTCTAGAGCTCTCCCCCCTTACTTAGTACTCATTTATATCAGATCCAAGAAGCTTTAAACACATAGTTAGGGAGGTTTTTGAGTCAGGTGCCTGGCTTTCTCAGACTAGTCAGGCCCCTCTTGGGCTTGGCTCTCCTACCCCGGGATAGTCAGGGCTGGCTCCGGCACAAGGAACACCTCAGTCACTGGGCCTTGCGATCTGGATGCGGCGGCAGCTTGGCGCACTGGGGCATTATTCAAGACGGGAGTGATGGACTGGAAATTTATGTGAAGAGCCTGAGCCAAAAGTTGCTCATTGCCAAGAAAAATTAAAAGCTATAGATAATTCAGTAACTAGGGGTTAAAGGTCCAGGTGGCCCCTCCGATCGTTCTGAGGGAGAAAATTACCTAGGAAAGGTGGGGGAGGGGTTATTGGGTTGTTTCTACCCTCTTTGGCCCCCATAACTCCTGAGCTGTTCATTCCCCTCCCCCAGTCCATTCCCCCTACTCCGGGACCTGCCATTTCCAAACAATTCCCACACTATTAAAATGTGTAAGGAAACTTGGGCCAGGAGATTGGGCGGAGGAGCCTGCTAACAAGGATGGCATTTTCATGTAGCCCCTTGACACATAAATGTGAAAGAGCCCAGAAGAAAAGGGACTGGGGGAAGGAGGGTGGGGGTGGGATAGGTTGGAGGTGGGGGACGGGGGTGGGTAGGTTGGAGAAAATGGGAAGGGCGAAGCTTGAACACCCTCTCTCTGCCTTTGGTGGAGAGGCTGGCGACGGTGCCGGGAGGTGGGAACTACACCGGTTGGGGGTGGGGTGGGGGGAGTTAGAAGGGATTGGTGGCGAAAGGCGGCGGCGGCGGCGGCAGCAGCAGCAGCAGCAGCAGCGGCGGCAGCAGCAGCAGCAGCAGCCTCGGAGCGGAGTCTGGCGGCTGCTGCTGCTAGGGTTTTGACAGCTTTGGCAGAGCGAAGTGAGAGGAGCTTTATGGTAATTGCGGTTCTCCACTGGCCTTCTGGGTAGCGAGGGGAGTCTCGGCAAACGGCTGGGAGAGACCCCCATTCTCCCTCCTCCCCCTAACTCCCGCGCCCCCTCCCTCCCTCTTCTTCCTCCGTCCCTCCTTCCCTCCCTCCGCCTCCCTCCACTCAGTCTCTGCGGGCCGTCGCCGCCGCCGGAGTCTCCCCAGCTTAGACCAGGCGCAGTGCTCCGGCCCGGCGTGCGCAGCAAACTCAAGCTAGCCAGAGTCAGGAAAGGAGGCAGCCGGAGGGAACCGAGAGCGAGTACTAACGCTTGGAGGAGAGCAAGAGGGACAGAGAGGATTGGTGGTAGTGGTAGTGCTGGTGGTAGTGGTGTTGGTGTCGGGGTGAGAGAGACTGAGAGAATCCATTAAAAGGGAGAAATAGTGGGGAAAACCTTTAAAGGTGGATACCTGCCCACTTCTCCCCAGACCTTAATCCCAAATCTCATTTAGTGAAGGGGTCACGAGTTTGGGGGAGGGGGGAATCCCAAACTTGGGAGAGAGGAACGAGACGGCCGTGGCCCGAGCGCAGCGCCGGCGGGGGGGAGGGGAGGCCGCGGCTCGGAGGAGGAGGAGGAGGGAGGAGGGAGGTGGAGGAGGAGGCGGGGGGGGAGGGAGGGAACGAGGGCGGGGGGGAACTGTGTTGGGAGCGCAGCGTGCAGCAGACGGAGCCCGGGCTCCCAGCGGCAAGGTGAGGAAGAGCCGCTTTCCTCGCGGAACAACGGAGGCAGCCTGAACAACAGCAGAAGCAGGCGCTGCAGCGCACCGAGGAGAGGGGCAGACTGAGGAGCGGGAGGGGGGCGGGGGCAGGGGCGACACCTCGACGGAGGGAGCCGGAGAGCCCGACGGGGACACGAAGCCGCGGCGTCTCCGCGTAGGGGACGAGTTCGGCAACACACCCAGCCAGAGCCAGAGCTAGGGACAACATGGCGCTGTGGATCCGGCCCGAGCCCGAGCGGCCGCGGCGCCGGCGCTCCCACTAGCAGCCCCCGGGAGCCACCCGTTCAGCGCCCTCCCAGTGCCGCGGCGTGGGGCGCTCGGCCGGGCTCGAGCGGCCAGAAGAGGAGGAGCGGGGCCACCCCTGTCGCCACCTGCCTGAAGGATCCAGCCCTCCCCGTCCCGTCGTCCCCCCTCCCCTGTTCCTCCTCCTCGCCCTGTCCCCTCCCCCTTCGGAGCCGAGAGCCCACCCCCGCGGCCGGCCCGACCCCGAGGGCAGCCGGCTGGCTGGCAGGCAGACACCGGGAGGAGGAGGAGGAGGAGAGCGCGCGGCAGAGCGAGCGGCGACCGGGAGAGAGACGGCAAACTTTGATTCTCGCCCCGCTTCCTCGGACTGGTTCCTCAGTTCATTAACACCCCCCCTTTTTCCTAGCCCTCCCCCCTCCCTACCCCACCCCACATCCTCTCCTCTCGAGGACTTTGGGGGGGGGGGAAGGAAAAAAAAGCCCCGACAACAACAACTTCAAAGCGCCGGAGCGGAGGCTCTCCCTCGCAAGCCACTCGACGCAGCTTTTCCCAGCTGGAGATTTAAGGTCAGTGCCCGGAACACCTTTCCCCCGGGAGACCGAGGGAAGGGCGGGCGGGCGGGAGGAGGGAAGGCGCACCATCTGGAGCTGTCCCCCGCCCTCCGGCTCCCCGGCCGGGACTCGAGGGTTTCCCCCCTCCTCCCTCCTCCCCTAGCGATCTTCCCCCCGGACCCCTCCCGCGTGCCCTGGGGCGGCTTTCCGGGTTCTGGTTGTGCCCCCTCCCCTCTCATACTTGGCTTCTCCCTCGTTCGCTCTTTTTTATTCAGTTGCTATAAGTTATAAAATATGCAACAAACCTAAAGCAGCACGGCGTGGGCAGTAGGGAGGGAAAGGAAGGTGGGGGGGAGGGGGAGAAGATGGGTTGGGAGGGGGGAGGCGCTCCAGCCCCCGCCGCCGCCGCCGCCTGGGGGGTTTGCTGCCTCCTGGTGTGCCGGGGGTGGAAGGAGGAGGGGGGCGGCGGGGGTGGGGTGTGAGGGGGGGGAGACGGCCGAGGATCGGGATGGAAGTTTGGAGGCAGTTCGTGTATGTGCGAGCTGGCAGCAGCGACTGTGAGTTTGGGGGGAGGTGGGGGGGGGCGGCCGCGGTAAAATGGGAAACTGCCGATCGCTCCAGGTTACCCCGAAGCAGGGAGAGGGGGAGATGGCGGTGGAGGAGGAGGAGGAAGATCGCCGTCGGCTTTTTGGGTCTGGAAAAAACTGTTTTAAAAACAACAACAAAAAAACCCCACGCCGCCTGGTTCTCGGATGACGATCGTTCTTTTCCGTGAAAAGATGGGCGTGTGTTGTGTGGGGGGCCCCCGAGAGCGGGGTTCGCTGGTGCGGAGGGGAGCTCTCCGCCCTTCCTCCCGAGGCCGAGAGGGCGAATCACGCGGATTGGAAAATGGGGGGAAGCGCCGGGGGGCAGGAGGTGGGGGGCAAGCTCTTCCTCTCCTAGTCTGGCACTTTCTTTAAACGTTATTTTATGTTGTTTAGTTCATCACCAGTAAGTGCCCCCACCCCCCACGGGGGCGTTGCGGACCGAATTGAAAGTTCTGGCCACCGAGGGGTGTGGGGGAGTGGAGTTGAGTGTTTGGGGGGAGAGGCGTTAGGAGGTGCGGACTGTAGGGGAGAGACCTTGGATGTGTGGAAACCTTTGCCCGTTCGGTTTCTTTTCCTGGTGTGCGGTTGTGTTTTGGTGTGGGTCCTTGTCCAGTGCCGGCGAAAACTTTATTCCGCCCGAGGAAGCTCCTGTCCAGCGTGTGGAAAGGTGTGGGGGGACGCCAGGGGCGAGTGGAACTTGCGAATGGGGCGGCAATGGAGGAGATGGGGTCGGGGGGGGGGGCGGGGTTCGAGCCGAAGGGGACGCAGGCCCGGTCGAAGGACCGCTCCTGCCCTGGAAGGCTGGGTGAATGCCTTACCAACCTCGGTGGCGATGTGCTGCGGAAGAAACGCGTATTTACTGTGGCTAAAGCGAGTCCGAGGCGACGTTTGCGGGGCATTCGGGATTTAAAAAAAAATAGTCCCTCCTCCCGCGTTCCTCCCTCCCGCCGCGATTCCCCGGGTCTAGTCTAACGCTGCTCCGAGGTCTAGGACGCTGCTGCTGCTCGGGCTGTACCTGACCAATGGTGGGCCGAGGTGGTGAAGCTTTAATTTTCTACTAATGAGTCTTTTCCAGAAAGTGAGCTGACTTGCCGCTTCGAGTGTGTGCGTATAGAGGAGGAGGAGGGGAGCTATGTGTATTTAAAAATAAACAACAGCAAAGAAACGTCATAGCCCCGAATTGGTATGCACACAGACTGCTGGAAAAGGCTCATGGAGTCTAGACGGCGTTGGTTTTTAACCTTTCTTTTGGGAGAGTTGTGTTAGGTAGGAGAAGAGGTCTTTGGTCTCGGAGATAGGCCTTAGCTAGGTTCTATTCGGAGAACACCTAAAATGGGTCGGTTAACAAAGATAAGGAGGAAGTCTCCCACCCCAGAAGGTGGTGGGTGGTAGGCACAGACAGCAACTTGGATATTTCTGGCCATTTAACACTTCCTGTGGCATTGGAAACAGACACTAGCGGCTGAAATCAATGGTTTCTTGGTGTTGGATTCGGCTTTGCTAATAAGATGGCGAGTGCGTGGGGCATTTTAATTGTTGGCCGGGAATGTGGGCAGTTCTGTAATGTGCTTCTCCTCTCTCTACTCTAACCCCCCCACCCCCACCCTCAAGCCATTATTCAGTCTGCACTTTGAAATTACTGTTCTTCTGGGAGCGTTGAGGGGAAAATTGGGATTATTAATATTGCGCCTGGTTTTTAATTCGAAGGTGGCCAGCAGTGTGCAGAGCACCCTAATTGCTATGGGGGTGGGGTGGGGTGTGGATTATTAGGTTTATTCTTTTGAAGGCCGGGGGTTTGGGTTTATCCCCAGTGCAGTACTTGGAGACGCCTTCACCAATAGGTGACTGAGAGTTAATTAGGAAGTATTCTCTGGATCAATGAGTTGCACAACTCATTAACTATTCTTCAGCCTTTTGCAGGATTGGGCCTCTGCCTCCCACGCTGCATCCACCTTAGAGAAGGGGGGGGGGCGTTTGTAGGTAGACATGGGAACTGACTGAGGGGGGAAGGGAGGGGCAGGAAGGAGGTGTGATTAAGAGGCATTTAACTTTCCTGGGTATTGCCTTCAGTGTGGGAAGCAGAGCTAGCCAAGACATCCATTTTTCTTCCTGCTTTTGCTGTCGCTGTCTGTCCTCTGGCTCTGGCTCTTTAACACACTCTCTCCTCTCACTACCTCTGTCTCTGCCTGTCTCTGCCTCGCTGTCCGTCCCCCCCCCCCCCCCATCTCTTTTCTCTGAGAGCCGGACGAGGTTTTTCTCCCCGCCCAGTTCGGGATTAAACAGATAAAAATAGGACTGCCCAGAGTTAGAGCTCCGGGGGAAAAGCCCAAGCTGACCAGAACACTGGAGGAGGAGGGCGGCAGTTCGATTGGAATATTCTTCCCTGGGATTGCTAAAGCTTGTTTACAAGGCATCGGTCAGCCTTACTCCCATTTTCAACCCCAGGCACAACTAAGGTGAATCGAGCAAGCCGAGCTGAAGATTCCTGGGTTCTCAGGTGTTCTGGCTGGGCAACGTCAGTTTATACTGCCGTGCAGGCTCTTCGAGCTGGTAAATTGGAGCCCAGAAAGGGAGAGTGGGGGTGATGAGGGAGGAGACACAAGGCCAGTCGGGTCTTCTGTTAACCCTTTAATGGTGTGGATTAGGTAGGGGAACAGAAGATAGGACGGTATGTATTGTATGTATCCGTGTTCCTGGGTCCTCTGCTGATTGGATGTAGCATTCTTTTTTGTTTGGGGTTTTTCGGGAGGACAACCCAAAGAGTCTGGCGCCTGATGCTCATTTCCAGAAGTTCTTTATCAGAAACGAAGTTATCTAGCTTATTCCTTCCTACTCTTAAATGAGGACGTTTTTATGTATACGTATGCATATACACACATTTCAAGAGTTGAGGCATGAGTACATGGGTCCATCGACCTTCACATTTACAGAGAAAAAGTTAACTAATACACACGTATAGGCATAGGGTGACATACAGAATGATGCGATCCTGCGGTCATAGAATCAGATCTCTATAGGTCAGATGCAGAGATGGATGAAATGAAACTGAAGGGAAAAGCATTTATTAAACTCTTACTGTGTGCCAAACACTGTGCTGGGGACGACAGACAGAAAGCCAGACAGTCCTTGTTCTCAAAGAGCTCACATAGTCATTGAGGGAGACAACACATGTGGAAGAATTCAGCCATGGGGCAACTGGAAAGGCTAGTGGGAGTGGGTCCTTAGGATTCAATGGCGTGATTCTCTAGTAAGTAGGAGTATGCTCTTTGGAGACGTGTGGACAGGAAACATGGGAAAATGCAGACCCACAATTACTACATGAAGAGCTAGGTATGTGTATGCAGAGATAATCACAACAAGTTCAGAGAAAAGCCTAGTGTGTGTGGGGTGTGTGTGTGTGTAGGACCAATGGGAGATTGATTCAGAAAGGGAGGAATCATTTGCTAACGAGCTTCCTTTGTTAGAGTGGGATGGATGTGGGGATGACTGAGGATTCCTTGGTTATTTTGGTGTCCTAAGAGGTCATGTCTTCAGGTGAAAGCTCTTAATTATACTGCTACCAAGTTTTCCTACTACCTCCGTCATGGACCGCTCAGACACAGGCTTACACAATCAGATGGCAAAATTTAGACACAAGAGGAAGAGTTGCAAGCAGTTGAGCATGTGCACCCCTTAAGATACTCATGTGAGCAAAGACAGGTAGGCATACACACGGACATTTACAGAAACAAACTGAGAGACATACAAAGTCAGAGACACACACATGCATGTTCAGACAGAAACTGTTACAGATTCTTAAGGGAAGAGACCAGTAGGAACAAAGACCCATTAAAAGTGTATGAAAAGAATCACTCGGAAACAGAAAGTGCTTACGGACTTGTATAAGTACTTTTTGAACACACAGACAGGACACATTCACACAGTGCAAAGTCACTCCTGCTCAGAGAGACAGAAATAAGATCTGGTGTTATCAGAGATTCTTAGTTACTTGGACATATAGATACATATGCTTCTGCATGGGAAACACATACGGGTGCATTTGTTGGATAAAAGGCAGTTCGGTGGCAGAGTGGGTAGAATGTTGGACCTGGAGTCCAGAAGATCTGAGTTCACATTTTGCCTCATGCTTGGGAGCTGTGTGACCCTGGGAGAGTCATTTAACCTCATTCAGCCACAGTTTCTTGTTCTACAAAATGGAGATAACACCTACTTTCAGGGTTATTGTGAAGCTCAAAATAGTGCGGATAAAGTGCTTTGCAAACTATAAAGCTCTAATTGCCAGCTGTTGTTACTAATGTTAATAATAAAAGTGAGGGATTTCTAAATGACACCCCACACACATACTTAAAGGGAGAAGTGGAAATGGCTTAGCCAAAGGGTGAGGGAGGAAAATCAGTGGTCAATACTTGATACATCCTTCAGATGTCTTAAGGGTGTGAAAAGAGAATTTGTCTGGAGGTTTTCAGATAGAATCAACTTCCCTCCCATTTCAGAGCCTCTAATAAAGATTTAAAGAGGATACTAGCTCTGATTTTGTTCTGCAGGACAGAGGAGGGGTGTGTGTGCTTTTGAATCACATTTACTGAGAATACGAGGCCAGAAACTAATCCAATGGGAGGGCAACCAAGTACAGCCTATTGGGAAGATTAAGGTTGAAGGAGGAAGGAAAAAGAAGAGTGGAGATCCTGAGGTGAGAACCTCCATAGACAGGAGGCCCACACAGGAATCTGGCTTATGTTGAATTTGTCTGAAGCATGGATTATGTGTAGTGTTCTTTGAGTCTGAGCTTGGGAGACCTCAATACTTCATTGGGAATACAGTCCTCACGAGGAGTCTGGAGGGGCCAGGAATAGTTAGGGCAATGAAAGCCAAGGTAGTGCTATTGATTACAAGTAAAGATATTTAATCATCAGTAAACATGTATTAAGAGCTTCCTAAAGGCATAATATGATCCCTGCCCCCAAAGAGCTTCCAGTTTAATGCAGGAACACTTAAACACTTAAAGAGAAGCTGGAAAAGTGGGGTGGTTAGGAATGTTACACAGCTTAGGGCCATGAGGGAGTCCTGTATTTGGGGTGAGAAATGACCCGAGGAGGTATGTTTTAGAGTCGATACCATCTTGCACAGAATGATGAGTGTCTGGATATCATGGTGTCTAGGAAAACAAACTGGTGGGATGTGATGTGGAGAATTCCCTAGGTATTCCTTTAATATGGTGATGGGTCAGGGCGGTTCTTGTTATTAGAGATCTTCATACCAGAAACACAAATTGGTTGCCTACTTAATAACTGAATAATAATAATTTGCTTGTTGTTCAGCCTTGTCTGACTCCTCATGAACCCATTTGGGGTTTGCTTGGCAAATACACTTAAAGAGTGGTTTGCCATTTCCTTCTCCAGCTTGTTTTACAGAGGAAGAAACTGAGGCCAGCTGGGTTAAGGGACTTGCCCATGATCCCACAGCTATTAAGTGTCTCAGAGAACTCAGATTCTCTTTACTGCAGGCCCTGGCCACCTAGCTGCCCTAATAACAGCAATAGCTACCATTTACATAGTCCCTACCATGTGCTAGGCAGTGACTGTATTAGGCACTTTTATGAGATGGATGAGAGTCACCCCTATTTTACAGTCAATGAAACTGAAGCAAATAGGTAAATGACTTGACCAAGGTCATAGAGCCAGTATTACAATAGTTGTAACTATTACAATTAAATACTTTTTAATAGTTAATAAGCATTTATTAAATGCATGCTATGTGCTGAGGTTGCATTTGAAGTCAGGTCTTTTTCCCTCCAGACCCAGGGCTCAACCCACTGGGCCACCCAGGTGCCCAAACCTCAGTGGAGAATAAGTCAGCCATCTGCCCCTTTACTCATCTTTGTCCTACCAGAGTGAACATTCTCTTCCTGATGGTATCCCGGATGAAATGAGGCTTTGGAGACTTTGCGTGAAAGCAGCTAGCCGACTAAAATACAGCCCTGTCTCGGGGAGCTCCCCTAGGTGCTTGCTTCACCCAGGGCCATTCTCTGAGCATTGCTGAGGTAGGTTTATGCTATTATTTTGCTCCTGCGCAAACTTTGACCCATGGTGTGCTTGGAGGGCACAGTGAGAAGTTGTCCTGTTTTCAATGTCTTCTATAGACTCAGATCAATTTTTTGAGCCTCTTTTCAAATTAGTGGAAAATAGTGCTTAAGGGTATTTGTACATATGGGGGTTGGCACTTGTGGGGGCGGGGTGAAGGAAGCATCTCAGTGACCATATGAGAAATCCCATAATATTTTGTTGGGCCCTGGGGTCCAATGCCGTTGCCTATATTGTGGTGGGAGATAGGATGGACAAAACAGACTGTGAGCCATTGGTGTTAGGGGGAGTTTACTTGTGTTTCAAGTCTGTTGTGCTGAGCTCTTCTAGGACTTGGGCTGCTGGCTGTTTGTTTAGAGACTGTGTTTCCTAGGTCTTACCTCCCCTTTATAGACTTCATAGTACAGCTGCCTTCAGGCTTGAGCGCTCCATAGGGTTTTGAAAAGGATCATGATAGGATGCTTGATTGAAAGCTAGAAGAGGCCTTAGAAGACCTCAGGTCCAACCCTCCTACCCCCATTTTACAGATAAGAAAATTGTAGCCCCTACTCGCCCAAGGTCACAGGTACTAGAACTAGAGTTTGAACCAGATTTTATGGTTTCAGTCACCCTTTCCATTCTAACATTGAATCCTAGATGTTTCCTCCTCCTCCTCTCTCTCCGTCTCTGTCCCTCTCTCTCTCTGTCTCTCTCAGAGGAAGGGGAGAAGGAGGCATGGGGGCAGTATGATACTTTATGGCAAATCTGGGCTCCACACCTCAGAAGGTGGACTCACTCCCTTCCTTTACGAGTTTTTCTTTTTCTTACCTGCAATACATCCTCTTAAATAACATGAGCATTTCCCATTTAAAAACTACTCTCACCTAAGTATGAGAGACATGTAGCCTGAAAGGGAGAGGGTGTTGATGTTCAGAGAAGGGAACAAATATCTTTTGCATCTAGAACTGAGAGGATTGGGGAGACTGAGAGCTTTTCTTGCTGGGTAAGCAATCCTCAGGCCCTGGATGGAGGTGTCATAGCATTTAGACTGGAGATCCTTCTACAGAGCCTGCGGCTGGCCGACCTTCTCTTAGACCTGCCTTCATGAAGGTCTAGGAGCTGAACCTTTGGCCAAGTAGCTCTGGCACTCTTTACCAGGCCAGAGTTAATGAATGTTTCACCAAGGGCTTCTCTGGAGGGCTTCAGCCTCAGCCAGAATCTGATGAGTACACTGTCTTAGTCACTGTGTGGGAAGATCCGAGGCCACCAACTCCCCAAGAAACCTTTCCTAGTGAAACCATTTTACTCTTATTTTGTGTTGGTGGCGGATAGATAATGGGGGGGGGGGAAGGGGAGACACCACTAGGCACAGCGAGTGTAGACGGCTGGAGGAGTGCAGAATCTGAAATAGGAAGGGTGTTTTTCCCCTTAAAGGAAAAAAGGGAGAGAGGGTGCTCACTTCAGACTACTTTTGTCATTTTGGAAATCATGTTGTGTAATAATTTTCCAATAGATGCTTCCTGGGCGCATGGACTCAAGTAGAAACCTTACTTTTATTTTTCAGTACTGTTCTTCCCCATTCGAGATTTCCCTTGCGCCTTAATGGGTTTGGTGCCGTGTGATTAGACATGCAAGGAAGTCGGCTTGGAGAAGATCCTGACAGCATGAAATATAATTTGTGATCTGAAAGACAGTTTCCAGTATAATCTCATTATGCACCCCAGACTCCCGGTGTTATTTTGTAGAAGGCGGACAATGATCAATTTACATTGACCCGGGGCTGGGCGAGCTTTTAGATGGTAATTGCCGTATTGATTTGCATGCAAAAAGGAGACCTGCTAAAATTAAAGACCGGAAGCTAAATTAAACTAAATTTATTGTCTAGGTGAAAACTGGAGGATGGGGGGGAGGGGAAGCTGGGGAGAAAGGAATGAAGTGAGGGTGCACTGCAATGGGTGGGGCAGATAAAGTTGTGGAGAGTTTTAGGGGATCGATACGCTAAACAAGTGTAGAAATCTTTTTTTTCTTGACCCCTTAAAAGAATATTTTTCTACATTTGAGGGAGAGGAGAATGCATGAAAATAGGCAGTTTCGACGAAGCCAAAGGTAACATTTTTCCGTTAAAGGCAAGGAGGGCTTGTAATTATGGTATCTTTAGAGGTACGATTTCATTCCAGGTTTCCACAGTTTTCACCCCTCTCCCCATTTTTTTTTTACATAAAAGGAATTTAATAAAAGGAATCGCTCCTCAGCCGACCATAAAAGCTAGGACCTGAAGAGTTAAACGTTAAAATCTTCCCGTCCTGCCTCCCCTCCCCCTTCTCCGTCTTTATTAGTCTGATAAGACAATTAAAGGAGAGAATGGGGGAGTCCCCCGGAGCTGGGGCTGGAAACTCGCTCGCTGCCGGTGCTGAGTGCAGGCACCGGACCGTTGGGGAAGGGGGCGGAGGAGGTGGGCGAGTTCCGCTCTGTGGCACAATAATACCCCGGGCACAGTTGCATTGCCTCAGTGCAGCCACGGCGGGCCCGTTTTATCGTTTTCAGGAAGCGTCTTTTTCGAGGTCTAACAAGTAGGAGCCGGAGGTGCCGCCCGTTTTCTCACGCCTTTCGAGCCGGGCGGTGGGGGCGGGGCGGGCTTCTTCGGGG
Source organism: Trichosurus vulpecula (assembly GCF_011100635.1). NCBI lineage: Eukaryota > Metazoa > Chordata > Mammalia > Diprotodontia > Phalangeridae > Trichosurus > Trichosurus vulpecula. The sequence continues at coordinate 434,797,752 of NC_050574.1, read as the reverse complement.
AACCACGTTTGTCCGCCCCTCCGGCCCAAGCGCGGTTTCCTCGGTCCTGCGGTGAGGTCACGGCGTTGGCCAGAAACTTGGCCTGACTGAGGGGCCTGGCGCGGCCTTGACCAAACACGATGACGGGTCTCACCTTTCCGGGAGAGGTGGACAGGGATCGGAGCGGTGGAAGGAGGCATTGCTTGAAATTCTCCAGCCCAATAAACGTATCCTTCCGCCTGCTCGCCTCTCCCTCCCTCCCACTCCGTCTCTTTTTAAGAAGAGCCTGAGTTCTAAACTTATTTGGGAGTGGGGGGGGGGGGTTTGTTTTGCTTCAAAGAAGAAAACTCCTTCCTGGCCAAGTTCCCAGTAGTCAGACCTACTGGACAGACGATGGGCCACCCCCTCCCCGGCCCGGGAAAAGTGGACTTCCCCTCTGCCCCTCCCTTCCCCTTCCTTCCTCTCTGGGAAGGATGGCCCGTGTCACTCGGCTTCCTCATTGGATAGCTTTAAGCCCAGCTTCGAGATTTGGGGGAGAGGTGCCGCCTAGATCCATCAGATCACACCTCGGGGGAGAGGGATCTTGCCTTGGGTGAGGTCCGCCACCTCTTTTGTTCTTCCCGGGCCGCTCTTTGCACTTACAGCCTCAGGAAACCAATTGCGTTGCAGCGGCGGCCGAGGCACACCAGCCAGGATGGCTTTTTTCTTTCCTTCAGTTTAAGCATTAGCAGTGGCCGTAGTGTGTTAATCGTGTGTGTGAGATCTTACGCATTTGATTGTCAGACTCTGTAGTTGTTTCGGTCTGCGCTTGAAAGTCTAGAGACAGCCTGGAAAAAGCCGTCTGGTAAAAGCATCCCCGGTTCTGGGTAGAGGTCCTAGGTTTTCTCTGATAAGTAGATTGGGTTTCTAGATGCTCCCTAGAAAAGGTGAGGGCAGAGGAGAGCTGGGTAGGGTAGAGTTTCATAAGTACACATATCAGAAGGCCTGAATGGACAAATTTCAACTTGTGTGCTCCAGTAAGAGCCTTCAGACTTTGTCACCGTTTGTGTATGGGGGAAATGAGCCTTTCAAGCGTTTGTGGCACTGTTGGTTGGCAGGGCAGAATGTCTATCTTCTATTCCTAACAGACTCTGGGAAGGTCCTTTGGTCTTGCTTCTCTGGTTCTAGATACTCTGCATTTATTGCTTGGTACCTCAGAAAAGTAAAGTGACTGTGGGAGAACCTTTTTTTTTTTAATTGATACCTTCCTGAAGCTCCATCTACTACTCCACTCACACTCACTCTCCTCCACTTCCTGCCTATTCAAGGACTTCACTGGCTAAGAAGCAAGGTCATATTTCCCTTAGGAAACTTTGTGGGGAATACAGCTTGGGGGGGGGGTGGAGTGGTGTTGGGTTGTTGCTTTCTTGGGAGAAAATAATCCAGCTATCCTTTTTCTGTGAAGTGTGATAGTCACGCCTATAAAGTGAGATGTGCTCCTAATAGCTTCCCCCACCCTCCCTTAACCTGACAGTATGCTGGCAGATATTAATTCGGGGTATAATGCCTCAAGAACCCTGACCTCCCGGAAAAGCATAAATAAGATTTGGGATTTCTGCTGTTGGTACAGAAGTAGTGGAATGGGAAAGTTACTCCCAAAAAGTGACTCTGACCTCAGCACACCCTCCACCCCCAGTCTCCAGTGATGGGAAAGGGAGACTCTCTTTTTTAATTCCCCAAAGTCTAGCATGTTTTGCACATAGCAGGGGCCCCAATACCTCTTAGTTGAGTAATTGAATCAGTCAGGTTTCTGTCTTGCCCCTGCCTTGCTCCAGTAGCTAAATAGGAAAAAAGTACTATGCTTATTCAGTGTGTATGTAGCCCTAACCTAGGTCAGACAGGTAACCCACAGCTCCAGATACAGCTCAAATCCCTGATTCTACTGGGGGCAAGTACCTGGTGTGTCTGCCTGGGTTCCTTTTTGCCTTCGTTATGAAATACACTTGCCTTTCCTGTCACTGTTTTATGGTTCAGAAATGGCTCCAAAAATATTGAGGTAGTCTTTGGAAAGTTATCTTCACTAATTGGGAGAGGAAAGAGATTAGAGAAAATCATCAGAAGAGTTGAGATGATGGGAAGCAGAAGTTGAAGATAATAATTGTTGTTTGATGGTGATGAAGTCCTAATGTGTGAGGTCTCAGCTTGGGTTTTCAGTAAACTCTTCCAGGGATCTCTTCTTGATCTATCTATCCATATGTATGAAGGAAGAAATACTAACATTAGAAGAAAGACCTGGCTCCCGTGGAACGAAGCTGTAGAATTAAGTCAGTATGATCAAATTTCCCAAGTAGTTCCCAGGGGAGCAGTCAGCATTTCACTCAAGCTACACTTGGTTCTTGACTCTCAGGGGACGGCGGCTCTGAAACAGGAGACCTCTCCCTTTCCCTTCACTCTTTTCCTCTTCTTTTCCCTAAAAGCCTCTGTGTGCAAAGAACTTGGGTGGGCACCGATAGCTTGGCTCTCTGTCTCTGGAAAGAATTTCTTTGCTGACTTTGATAACATTGTTTTGTGAACACTAGATTTGTTTGTTTGTTTTAGACCAGGCCAGAAGTTTTTCCCCTTCCTCAGAGTTACTCTCTTAAAGGCAATAAATAGGAGTATGCCCCCAGCCAGATAGTTTCCACTGTATGTGGGGGAACCAATTCAGGCCTTTATTAGTTTCGCTTTTCTGAAGAAGTCTTAACCTTTACTCACTAGGTGCTCTTGGACCTGTGGGTTGATTTTTGGGGGGAAGCAAGGCAAGAGAAAGGGTGCGTAACCATCAGGGTCATTTAATTTTTTTCAGCCCTCAAGTGCAGAATTGGAGTTAGGAAGTCAAAATTCATGTTCCTCTCTTGGTCTACTTTAAAGCTAAATTTAATTAGATAAAAGTCCTAGGCATTTAACAGTTCTGTACCAATGCAAACTTGAAATAACTCTGAGCATACGTCATTTAGGAAAGAATAAATGAAGTACAGAAATGTCCAAACTATGTAAATCCTAGAGTAGTCTGCCCTCCCATAAACACATTACAAGAGCCAAGGCATTTCCAGTCAAAACATCAGTGGAACCAGCAGCCTCTGTCCTTCTTATTTATTATTTTATTAACAGCATTTTACATGGTATTTAACAAGCACGGCCTGCCTGTTTTGCATCATGACAAAATACAGGAGAGGGTAGTGGCATTCTCAGTTTCCAGTTTAAAAACCATCCTGAGATCAGAAGGACAATGACAACATGTCACCATGGCATCATAGGTCTTGTTTCTACTAGCTACACATAGATAGGACAAACTAGTTTCTAAAATGCCCAATAAAGAAAGAAAGATATAGGAAGCTGTGTGTAAACAAATGCAATATTGCAGTATAGTTTTTGTTTACTTAGCTATCAGGTGAAGCAGGGTGAGTTCCAAGATACTCTTCCCAATAAGGTATTGGTTATTCTCTGAGTGGAAGTATTTGCCCAATATTATTCTTTTTTATCTTGCTGGAAAAGTTTATAACGAAAACTAATGCCTTTCTTAAGTCATAAAATGAGCCTTGTATGATTATTTAATTAAAATCTATTTAAAGACCGATTAGGCATGTAATTTGCACTAATAATGCCGATTATGGAAATGTTCAACTTAACAAAAAATCATAAAGGCGACATTTTGATCAGTGGGGCAACCACTTGAGTGTCCAGTGAGATGAGCAATTTCTGAGAGGTGAGGCATTAAGCTATCTTAAAGGATTCATTCCAAGCTCTACCTTCTTAAGGGCTTTTTAACAAAAAGGGAAAAGCTTGAACTTTTAAAAATTCTTTTTCTGCCCTACTTTGGTGCACTCTCAAATTTATTAAGTTGAATAAACTTTACCTCCTTGTCAAAATCCCTCTCCCCCCACCCCCCTTATCTGTCCTTTAGTTGGATAGTCTGATTGGACCCTTTCCTGGAGAAAAAAGGTAGAGAGGTGATATACTACAGATAGAGAGACATGAGATGGCTATGTTGCCTGAATAATCAGCTGTAGTAAACATGGTTGTCTTTATCCTTGGGTAGAGAATGGGGCGTGGGGGAGGTGGGAGGGGGGTCCCTTCCCTTGTCCAGAGGGACCAGCCAGCTGCAGTAGTTGGTGTTAAGGCACTGAAGGCAGACACAATGCTGCTGTTGTTGGTTTGATCTCTAACTGTGGATTGTTGGTCTGGATTTAACTATGTGGTAAGGGGGGAATGTGAAGGCTGTTTACAGCTAGTGCAAATAATGTGACAGCTGTTGGAGCTCTAGCAGCCCTGCTCCTCTTCTGCACTTACACAAAGCTCTCACTATGGGAGCAGGGAAGCAACCACTGCTGCAGTGGTCACAGCGGCAACAAGCGGACTTGGTTCCAGTCTGTCAGAGCCCTGAACAGAGAGATTCTGAAGCTCCCATGGATATATTAACAGATTTGGGACTCATTTTGTCCGAGGTAAAGAAAGGTGTCTTTTGAATGAGAGTTGAGTTGAATATCACTTTAGAGTTACAAGTCCCACCCTTATTCATTCTTCCAAGTGTGATTGGGAAATAGAGCTTAGGCTTTAGCTTGGCCCAGATTTCAACTGCTGCTTGCTGGTCTGTGGAGGGACGAAAGAGGAGACAGCTTTTCACTTCATGATATGAAGTTTTGAATATTAAAACAACTTTTGCAGGCAAGCAAGTTTATTGGAAAGAAAGTGTTTGTATTTATCTCATGGGTTCTCTGGAAGTTGAATGTAGAGGTTAAGGAAGGTTCTCTCCAAGTGAATACCTAAACAGGAGTGTCCTGCAGTTGTGTGAGTATGGATGTGGACTAGGAGGCAGCTAGGCACTGTTATGAACTTCACTCCTGACAGTAATTGTTTACTCAGTTGTGAATACAAATGTGTATCTTTCTGGATACAGAGGATACATAGGTTTTAGTTTATAGCTTTTTCTTAATATTTCCCCTTCTCTGTCTCCCCCCTTTCCCTCTTGATAATTCTTGGGTCCTCCCCTCCATGAGCCCCTTGTAAAAAAGTCTTCAAATGAAGGTGTAATCCTGAAATCTGCACAGGATAACACCCACTCTGTGACATTAAAACTACACTGCACACTGTCACAAACCTTCCACAGAAGTACTGCTACAAAGCCCAAGCACTGTTGAATAGTCAAAATGAAAAAGCAGTTGGTTCAGATATATCGATACTCAAGCCAGAAAGTGTTCTGCTGTAGCCAGGGATGCCTATTTTGTTGCTTTTCTCCCAAACAAGATATGAATTTCAGGTATCAAAGAACTGAGATGAGTTAGGCAGTTCAACATCTTCTAGGTTCTGAGCTCTCCATTAAGAAAAATCCTGCCCATCTCTAAGATTTCAGTCATTGGGCCTTCAACAGGATGTTTTTAAATCAGCTTCTTGAGTCTTTCCTCAGCTCCTAGAGTTTTAAAAATGAAGACTTTCAGAATTAGTCAGTCCCGTTAACATCAAATACCTATCATATGCAAGGCTCTAAGTATTAGACTAAAACTTGCATTTTAAGTGATGAGTGTCAATTCTGTAAATTAGCCCAATATAACCTCTTTATATAAGACGGGTGCCATTCTCTGTAGGAATGTTGCTTGTGAAACCAGTTTCACCTTGGCAAACAGATAAACAAGTCTCACTCTCCAAAACACGCAATTTTTTTTTCTCCTTTCAAATCTCTTAAAGCAACCCAGCAGTATTTCCAGGATTATGCTAGTGCCTGCGAGGAGGGACGTTCATGCTTTTTTTTAAGCAAATGCAAATTAAGAAAAATAATTTTCTTTCAACGATATGCAATGTATTAGTCACTTGTTATCGGACCTAGAGGCAGACCTCATTTGCCCGTCTGCCAGCTCACTCACATCTGCTCGTAGCTGTTCGGGGTATTTTAACCTTGGCGGTGTAGGGTCTTAGTCCCAGGAATCAAACACGAATAATTCAAGTCTAAACAGCTACTAGAATTCATCGGCCCTATCCGTGTCTCCGTTGTTCCATGGATTTGTTTTGGTGCTCAAGAGTTCCAGACTGGGATTCTTACTATTCTTGTTTTAAATAGGAGAGACAAAAAGACTGGATTCCCTTTTCAAAACAACCCCTTCCGAATCTACTCGGACCCCTCTGCTGAACTTGGTATATATGGCCCAGTGTTCTCACAGGAAGATGCAGGAGCTGTGGAAAACTTTTGTTTTTACAAAGTAATGTGAATACTTTGTAAGTGCCACCGTGACCTACACGGTAAATAGAAATGAAACCGTCACCGTGAGGCATTTTTATTCTGGCACGCAGGCGTCGCATCGGGATGTAGCAGCAGCAGTAGTAAGGTTGTCGTTGAGTTTGGCTGTAAGAAGTGAAATCGGGAGGCCTGGCTTTCCACTTGGCATTTTCCTTTGAAAACAAACCTTGCCGATGATTGGTGTTGCAATCTCTCTTCTCCCCCCATCTCCATTCCCCTGCTGTATAAGGGTCACTAGTTGAATCCGCCCGGAGGGTTGAAACGCAGGGGGTCCTTGCTCTGTGCAAAAGAAGCCCCTGCCCGGACTTAATTAAGACGGGTTTTCCAGTACCCGGTTTAGCTACCCGCAAACAAAGGCCCCGTGACGGGAGGAGGGCTTAGGTTGCCGAGCACCAACTTCCCGATTTCCCCGTCGCATTATGCAAGTGGTCTTGTCCAAACTCTAAAGTATATATCCCAACAAACTTTGATGAAAAAACCGGGCTCAGTGAAACGGCAGCCATTAAAATGACACGACCTTTCTCCCCGTAGGTGAGCTGTTAGAGGCAGCGAACCAAGTTTGATGTCTGCCGGGCTGCACGCCGGCCATTTGCTGAATAGCGAGGGAGCTGCTTTCTTCTCGGGGGCGCGGGGGTAGCGGATCATCGTTCCGGACTCTGTGAACGAAGTGGGCTGGGGAGCTCCTGACGTCTAGTAACGGGCTTTCCTATCTGCGGGGGGAGGGGAGGGGACGACCCGGGGTCAGGCCGTATCTGCCACACTTGGGCAAACGTACGATCCTAGGATCGATGCCCGCCCACGTCCTCCTGTGGTGGAGCCTCCTCTCCCACCCCTTCGCGCCTCTGGCCCGGCCTCCTTGTTTGTGTAGAGAGGTTTCCGTGGTAGTGGGGAGGAGGAGGAGGGGGAGGGAGTAAATCCCGAAGAATGGGAAAGAGGTCTGCGGTGCGCTGCCCTCCTCGACACCCAACCCCGCCCCGTATCAGGGCGTGGGTCAGCCTCAAACCTGCTTTCTGTTTTCTTCCACCATCCACTTGCGGAAGTCACTGCACCTTTTCAACTTCAATCGTAGCCCAGCTTTCTGTGGCATCGTGTGTGTTCCTCCCCCCGTGAAGCTTCACGACTGCGGCACGAGCAAAGGGGGGCGGGCACGCGTGGGGGAGTGCACGCTTGTGCGGTGCTTGTTCGATGCCCTGGGCTTGGCTGGCCAGACCAGCGTGGAGGGGGAGGGCGCGCGGTGCTGCCGGTGTGCCAGCGAGTTTACGGGCTGGCCCCAGGCGGCTCGGACGCTGCGGGCAGAAAAGGGTTAAACGGGGGCGGGCGGGGTAGGGGAGGCCCAGGCCTGTCTCTCCCTGAGACTTTGCCCCGGGTATGAAACGCTGGCTTAATTACCTCAAGTGCGCATTAGTGCCGGGCTCATCGCCTCTATCACTCCACCTCTCTCGGCCCGGTCTCCATCCCTTCCCCACCCCCCACTGAGCAGCCGCCGCCGAGCCAGCCCCGGCGCTGCTGCCGCCGCCTGTTGTCCTTGGCAGCAGCCGCGGCGGAAACCTCGTGTGTGCGTGTGTGCGCGCGCTCGTGTGTTGTGTGTGTAAAATGGCGCGGCCGGGTTCAGCCCGAGAGGCTCCGCTGCAAGGCTTAATCTCAGGCCTGGCCTACTGAGTCTTGGGGAGAAGCAGAAGGGAAATCCGGGGCGGAGGGGGAGGGACAGGGAAGCCCGGGAAGGGGTGGGGTCAGCGAGTCCTGGCTGGGGCCTCAGGGCTGGAGCTGCTGCTTGTCTCTAATCAATTCAATATCTTCCAGCGGCTGGGGGACGTGGGGGGGAGATGAGTCAGCCGGGGGACAAGGGAGGAGAGGGGGAGCTCCACTCTGGGGTTTGTCGTGGCAGAAAATCTCTTTGTTGCCGACTGCGAGGCGGGGATGGGGACGGGGGGGGGGGGTTCTCCTTCAGACCTCCGATTTGTTTGGGGGAAGGGGAGGACATGCTGTCACGCCTGTGAAGTTCAATAGCGTGGCCGGGGCTTGGGATGCTGGCCTCCCTCGCCCGACTGCTCCTCTGCTTGCTACCGCTGTCTCGCTCTGGACCTTGCGATCGTTCCTCTCTCCCTCTACCCCCCCCCCCCCCATTAAAGTGTTTTGGCTCGGTCCTCTCACCTGCTTGACCCTAAGTGAAGGCGTGAATGACCTGTCCGTTTTCTCTTGTTAAATCTACTCTCGCCCCCGCTCACTTTTCACGCGGGGGGGTGGGGGGGGGCGTGTGTTTGGGTGCTGCTGTGTGACTTTCTCCGGTCGGAGGCGTGACTGACGGGGAGGCGGACGGCCTCGTCGGTGCCCGCTCTCCAGGCCCCTCGGCCCCTTCCCTTTCTCCCCATCCCCCTTCCCTCTGACGCCCGAGCAACGTCTACGTTGTCCGTATCCCTCGGGCTCGCTCCCTCGCCTCTACAGAGCTCGTAAGAGGCCGAGCTGGTGGGCGAGCCGGAGACAGATACACGCACGCACATCCGGGGGCGGCGGGGGGGGGGGGGAGGCGTGGGGCGGGGCTGGCGGCGGCTCCAGCTGCCTCGGAGCTGCACGGCCGCCGCCGCGTTTTGTTTACCAGCCTGCCGGGTGGAAAGTCCGGGTAGCCTCGCGCAACACGTGACAGTATGGGAGCCTCGGGACCCTGGGAGGGAGGCGTGGAGAAGCCGGGAGCTTTGCTCCCTCCACCCTCCCCACCAAAAAAAATGCCTAAAATAGAACCTTCATCACTTGCTCCTTTTTTTTACACCCAAAACGTATCGCTGTCGTGCATGACTCAAGATGTATTTTCGAGATCGAGGATAGGCGCGAGCTCTGGCTGCTCGTTGTAGCTGGCTTTATGGTCATTGGAGATGCCAAGGGATGGATAAAGGTCAAACCTCGTCCGCCCATCCGTGGTCCCTGGGAAGAGGCTACTGTGTAGCCTTCTGGACTCTAGTCTGTGCTTCTCTGCCTCCTGGCCAAGAAACCGACGCATGACCAGATTAACGGCCCAAGCCACAGTTGAGAAAGAAGAGGGCATTTAAAATAAATATTCCGGGTCCAGAGCTTGTTCAGGTAGTTGTGACAACAAATCTATTGGAGGTTCCTAAGGGGTCCCAGGCCTGCTGCGCTGAGTCCATGCTCCTGGCTCTTGATCCTGAACCAAAGATAAATGATTTAGAGGTCTGTCTAGTGGGAGAAGGCACATGCTTCCCCAAACCCCCTTATCTTTTTGGCTTAGTCTGCCCCACGGGGCTTTTTAACAAATCTGGAAAGGAGCCTTGAACCAAAATTAGAGAACGTGAGGAAGCCGAGGTAATTTGTAGCCTTGTTTATTTCTGAGAGCCCGGATTGTTTGGTTTTGCTACATTTTATTTTGTTGGTGCCACTTGACTGGCATGATTCGAAGACTTTAACCCATCGGAAGCCTGCAGTCATGCTGATGATCAGTCAAGGCTAAGGCAGTGGAAGTTGGCTAGATGCCAGGAAGATCGGGTGGAAATAGAATAGAGACTTAAGGTGCCAAAAGGAACCTGGTTGCTATATTCCCTCCTTGTAACTTCATCGTAACCCTCCTTTCCCATCCTACCTTCCAGTTCTTTTCTTACTTGCCTCTTATGGTCACTCTTTTTGCTTTATGTATAGCAGTAAAGACTCAATCCAGGAAGTAAGAGGAGAGGTGGTAGTTGGGTTGTGAAGATTTCTTCTGTATATCTAAATGGCATGCATCATCTCTCCAGATCCCAAATAAAATTTCGTGTACTTAATACTTTTCTCTTAGCTCCAGGGCCGTTCCTGTCCCCCCATTTTCACAAAACTGGATTTTTCTAGTGAGTTTCGGTTCCAAGACAGTTCAGTGCTAACAGAACTTTTCTGTCAGAATCACTTTTTGAGGTCATGAGGCCTCAAAAATTTCAGACCCAAATGGGAAAATCTCCCTGGTTTTTTTTTTTTTTAATGGATTGGCAAAACAGGAGAGAGCGCGCAAGACACAAGACTTTGAAGAACACATCTAGTATGTGTGTTTGCATTTTTCCAAACTACTTTCTGGGGGAACCGGGTGTTCCACACTCTACACTCCAGTGGCTATGATGTTTTCAGTTTGCTCTTTAGAAACCAGACGCCTGCCAACCCCTACAAAACCAGCTCGACTTCCATCTTTCCTTCTCTTCACTCAGTAAAAAAGTAAAGAAAAGCAGCTAAGATCCAAAACAAGGGCTTAGTTTTGTGGCTTCTGATTATGAACTTCATCCTGCACCTTCATGAAATACTGTCATTTCAAACTTCTCCCTCCCCCCATCACCACCTTTTCTGTCTTCCTATATGCACCTTAAACTCCCCCCAAAACTTGGCAATCCAGTGACACAAGAAGACCCTCCATCTCTGGACTAGGCATTTCCACTAGTTGGCTTCCATACCTGGAATGCTTTCCTTCCTCACCTCCACCACTTGGCTTCGGAGGCTTCCTTCTAGTCCCAGCTAAAGCTCTGCCTTCTACAGGAAACCTTTTCTGAATTCCCCTTAACCTTTCTCTGTTGATTACTTCCAGTTCATCCTTAATAATCCTGTATACATTTATCCTTGTTTGTACATGGTAATTTTCATGGTTTTTTTTCCATTCGATGGTGAGCTCTTCAAGAATAGGAACTTTTACCTTTCTTTGTAACCCCATCAATTGGCACAGTGGTTGGCACACGATAGGCACTCAATAAATGTTTGTCACCTAGCTGACTGGCATTCTGGCAGTTATTGTTCAAACCATGATGCCTATGTGTGACTTTTGATAACAGGAGGTTGTGGAGTAGTGTGGCTGAGAGTTGTAAGGATAAATCAGCCTCTGTATGTAACAACAAAGGCCTTTATCCTTAGAAAGGAAATCCCATACTTGACAGTGCTTAGAATGTGGGGTCTTGTAGTCAAGAAGCCTTGGGTTCAAATAGTGCCTCAGATACTCTTTGGCTCTGACCATCGAGCAAGGCCCCTAACCTCTCCAGTGAGCCTCAATTCATCTGTAAAATAGGAGGGATACTTGAATCACCTCATAAGGTTGTTGTGAGGTTAAAGTGAGATGAGTATGGGAAGCATTTTGTAAACCTTAAAGTTCTGTATAAATGTCAGTTTTCAATGGGCAGTCTGTCTCCCACCTCCCTGCTCTAAGTATTCCCTGTGCCTGTAATGCACTCCCTTCCCAGTTTGTTAGTAGAATCCTTTTTTCTCTCTTCAAAATTCAACCATCTTCTACATCAGAATTTCTTAACTTAAGGGTCTGTGAACTTTAAAAATATTTTGATAACTGAATGGTTTCTTTTGTAATCATATGTATATCATTTTATACATTTTAAAACCTTATTCTGAGAAGGGACCCCTTTGTGGGTGTCATGACACCAAAAAAAAGTTTAAAACTTCTGTTTTCATGAAACCTTTCCTGATGCATGACCTCCCCTCCACAGTTATCTTTCCTTTGTGTGTTGTCTCCCCAAATATAATAGAAGCTCCTTGAGGGCAGGTGGTATTTCGTTTTATCTTTGAATCCCCAGTACCTAGCAAAGCATCTGGCCATATTGTAGTTAGTTGCTTAAGAACTTTTTGCTGATCGACGTTAATTCTCTGCTACCACAGGTTACCCAAAGTTCCATGTCAAGGTTTTTGAGAGTCATTAGTTAACTGTTTCAGTCAGCATTATCTACAGTTGGTTGTTGTGGTGGAGTATTTGATAGAAGAAAGTTGATTCTTAGCCATGGGCATACTCATTCTCCTTGCAAAGGTCAAACTATCAATAAATCAGTCAAGAAGCCTTTATTAAGTGCTTATTATGTGCCAATTGCTGGGCCTACAAAGACAAAAGTGAAAAGCCCTTGCCCTCAAGGAACCAAAATTTCTAACATATATATGATATATTCAACGTGGTGAATACTTGGGTGGTTTGGGGAAGGTGTGAATTATCACCTAGGCAGTATCAGGAAAAGGTTGGTATAGAAGGTGGCAGTTGAGCTTTTTTAAAGGAAACCAGCAACTGGGGAGTTGGGTGGGTGGAGGATGTGCACTCTGGGCTGGGGGATGGGAGTTTGGAGCATTATGTGTCTGGAACGGTTAGTAGGACAATGTGACAGTATTGCAGAGTATGTGGAGGGGAATAGTGTGCAAGAAGACTGGAAAGGTAGGAATGGGCCAGGTTGTGAAGAGATTAAAATTCCAAGATGAAGAAAATCAGTTATGAAATTGCATAGAAAGTGGTGAAGGGAGAGGATAACTTTTGATAACCCTGTAGCCACACATAAATAGGAGAAACAGATGGGGTAGCAGTGAGGTGGGAGAGAAAAAAAATACACATGGAGGGGGGTATATGACTGTAGGGTCTGGAAGTCAGTGGCTTGTTCTAAGGATCTCTCTAGGCTAGAATACAGCTTGTTTGCTTAAGGTAAGAAGGGGTTGGGATTATTTTCAGTGGACCTTTTCCCATTCTGCTTTCTCCATCGACATGGGAAGAAAGGAGAGCCTCAAGAGTTAAAAGTCTGTTGCTTGTTGAAATGAAATTAGGGCTGGCAGTGGCGCCGCTGTTTGTTCAACAGACCTCCACTTTTAAACAGTTCACAAAAAGTTCATGGGGGCCGGGAAAGATTATAAATATATGTGCATGTTGTCTCCCACAGTACCATACAATAGCAGAAACCCCCTCCTCTATTTGCCTTCTCCCCAACAGACCTAGTACCTTACAGAGAGTGCCCCAAATACTAAGGAAAAACCACCGTGGCCCTCTCTTGGAGGAGGGAGAAAGCCCATCCTGGAGCCGAGTGTCAGTGATCTGTAAGGTAATAATATTGTACAACCTGTAGGGAGAGGCCAGGAGTAGCATATAAGTGTGATGATTGAAAAACCCTAGCACATTTCCCTTTGCAGCTGGTTTAAAAGGCCTATTTAAATATCTTTAGAATCAGGTGCTTCTTCTTCTGAGGCAGGAACTGCTCCTTCCGCTGGGGGTGGGGGTTGGGCCAGGGGAGCTGTTTCAAAGTGTTCTCTGAGAAAGGGGGAAAGGTTTAGAAGGCGGTATGTTGTCCTAATGAAGCGGGAATTCAAGGCAGTTGTGGGGCAAATTTAATCAGTATGGACAACCGATACGGATGATTTTAGCAGTCCTTCTCCCTCACTTAGACCCCTCTTTCGTAAGTTTTTTTTTTTAACCTGAATTGTGTCTTTTTCCCATGCGATCTTTGCCCTTAAACATATTGTAGGGTTGAGGAAAGGGAAGATTTAAATTTCTTTAATGTGTGAACTATTTGCTTAGAAGGCTTTCACTGTTTCCATTTGATGCCCAGTTCAGCGAGTGGCCTGGCCCTCAACACAAGTTTTTCAGCATTTTAGCCTCAGGGGAATAATATACTTTAGTTCAGGCTTAATGCAGCTCTAATATTAATGACATTGTAATAAGAAAGCAAAGACAAAAAGCACGGTTCTTTGGACGTTGTCCTACCTAAAATCCTAATTCTAAAAAAAGGTGAGAGGCTACGGGGTAGCTTCTGTTTTAGAACCATCACGCCAAACACCAAAACTTAGCTGATTCCATACATATGAGAACATAACCAGTTACTAAGTCTTAATGGAAAACCCTAAATCCACCTTCCCAGGCTGGTGCTACAGGCCTATCACCCTCATGAGCCTGTGCATCTGGAAACCAGTAAATCTGTCTAAGAAAGTGTCTTCGTGGTGAAATAACTCCTGAATAACACACTCCTATCTCATCTCTACAGATTTCTACTCCCTCTCAGTGGATTTTTTTCTTTCCCAGTGTCATTTTTGAGTGATACACTATTCTGGGAGTGGAGTACAATTAATCTACTATTAATACACATTGCTCTAGGTGTCGGGTGGGAAGACTGGATGGAAGGCCTGTCTAGGAAAAATAAATGCAAAAGGATTTCCTAGCTTTGGGATTCTTGTCCCCCTCCCCACATACACTCTCATTTCACTCTGGGAACGTGTGGTGCCTCCAATCGACCTCATGCAATCTGGTCCCCGGCTCTGCTCAGTACAAATGTAAAAGCAATCATTTGCATATTTTTCAGGCTAACAAAGGAAGTGTGTCTACTTGCTAAGCATTTGGGCTTTCGGAAACTGTGTGGGTGTGTGTGAGGGAGAGAAGAAAGAAAAGTTCCCCCAGTGGTCACATAGAGATTATTGCACGGGGGTGACACATTTGTGGGAAAAATGGGGAGGAAGGAAGAGCCCAGGGATGTCCTGAGCATTAAAGGATTCCTACTTATTAACCCAGCATTTAGCAGCAGGATTCAGGCAGAAACTCAGTCAAAAGAAACAACTCAACCTCCAAAGAGCAATTAAAATCCTGCACTGGGATAAATCATGTGCTGTGATAATCCTGTTAATAAAATGCAGCTTGTCCTGACACTTCACTCATGCAGCAAACTAGAATTTAATGCAGGTAGGAGATGGCAGGAGGAAATAAAAGGTGAAGAGGCTTTCCTGTCTTCCCCTTCCCCCTTCTACCTTCTTCCTCAGTCTCTGGACTTGACTATTTAGCCGAATGTCTGTGCCTCTCCTCCTGCCCTCGGTTCAGTTGGGTCAGGACTGCTAATACTTGTGCTGCTGGCTGATGATTTCTTTCCCCAAGGGAGCAGACGTCACTGAATTTACCCTGCTCTCACCCTCAACTTCACCGAGGCGATATAGCCCCAGGTTTGGTGCTTAATCTAATCTAGAGTTGGGATAGAGGTTTTACCAGCCTACTTACTTCTGTTTAATCCTCAGATCTTTAAGTTACCTAAGTTATTCAGGAGGTACCATTCAATGTTTGCCTGTGTTTGCCCAAGGCCTTACTCTCCATGATTCCTTAACTTTAAAAAAAAAAAAACAAGCCCCAAATATGCAAGCTCTATGAGACAACAAAAACCACCACAAACTGTAAGATGATTTGGATTTGCCCTCCCTGTGTTCCTGTAAAATGGTCAGTAATTAATGTTAAGCTTTAATTGTATCCTTAAGAGGAGGAGAAAGGTGTGTTTTGGAATTTTGCTTGACTTCCCCAGTCCACTCAATTCGTTGAAGATGTAGTGGTCCCAAGTTGATCAGCCTTGGCATTTCCCCGATTCAAGTGAAATACACTAAGAGAAGTTTTTATTTTTGGATGGAATGGACTTTAATTTTGGAGCCTTAACTTTATTGCTGTGTATTGGAAAGATTCCTTTTGTTTGACCTAGAAATGCCCTCCCTTTCGCCCCTTTTCTGCTGGGTTATCTGCCTCCTTTCAAGGCTGGCAGCGTACTACCCTCACCAATTTGGCATTTGTTATTAATTACTTGAAGTGAGGCCTGCCATGTTGTCCTGCTTTCTACTTCCCCCTCTATGAATTTCATCTCAACTTTGTGGTGGTGTTGTTTTTTTATATTATTTTCATAGCCTAAAACCGTGAAGAAAAGCTGCGATTTAAGAAGACGTCATGCTTTCTGCAACCCCCCTGTATGGCAATGTTCATAGCTGGATGAACAATGAAAGGGTCCGAATGTGTGGAATTAATGAAGAGAGGTAAATGTTCTAGTTTAGGTCTAGAGACACCTTTCCCTTCCCTTTCCTTTCCCCCAAAGAGGGAGGATTTGAGCCCTCTGTGCCATATCCCTTTGGGTCCTGCCTGGAGGGGAGGTACAAAGGGACTCTGGCCAACACCTTGCAGCAGCATAGCTTTCCCAAAAGGGGTGGGGAATAAAGATCTGCCTGTCTAGCCAGCAGCCCTTGATTTACAGTTTTAACAGGCAACCTGGTTCAGTGAAGCATTGACGCCCTTTAAAAGATTAGCCCCTAAAGCGGCCTTTCAATGCACTTTCATACTTAATTTATTATTTCATATTTATGAAGGAGAATTAATCCCAGTCTATATGCTGCTTTAACTCTAAATGTCAGGAGTGTGGGCCCAGGTGGGTTGGCGTTGGATATGGGTTTAAAACAAATAGTTTGCTCAGTAATAAATGGAGAAACAGCCGCCCTTTTCTTCATTTAAGTCTCAGGTTCCTTACTGCCCTCCTTGTGGCTTGCCCTTCCTCTGAACACATCTCCTGATCTCAGTCCTTCAGCGATTCAGTTATGCTTTCTAATCAGTGATTTTGGAGCAGTGGGGTAAAGGCAGCTAAGCATTAGATGATTGAAGCTGCTCTTCTGGGTAATGACGGAACTTTCCTTCTGCCGCATGTCAGCAGTTTTATTCCTGGGATTTGAAAGTTGGCACCAAGCTATATTCTTTATCAATGCTTTCTGTGACAAATCTCGGTGCTACTGCACCAACATGGCATGGAACAGCTGACGTTTGCATGATGTTAGTGTGTATCTCCCTACACACATACCCTCTTAATTATTTCTTTATGGATAATCAAATATAGCTTTATTATCACTGTGGAAACTAATTTTCATAGTCCATGGCAAAGAACTTGGCTTTGGGGAAAGTTCTGAGGGTGATTGAGACTTTATTGGGAGCTAGTTCTGTGGGCCAATCAATTCTTGGTAATTCAGGGATTATTAATCCAGTTGTGAGTTTTATCTAGGCTGTTGAGTTTTTTCCCATCCCTTTTGAACCATTTTACTCCTGATAAACCCACCTTCTGGTGAAATGTCTAAGGGCAGGATAAGAAAGTTCATATCTGCCTAAACTAGCAGCCTTTCCAACGAGGAAAAGGGAGTAATGATACAGGGGAAAAGAGGTTGGAATAGTTAATGGCTTTTTACAAACGGAAGGTCTGTCCATGAATTTAATATGTATCGATGCTACTCCCTTTAACCATAGACTAAGGAAACTGGACTCTTCAAGAGAACTTAGCTTCCAGAAATCACCGTCATTGGGGGAATGG
The DNA here is from genome assembly GCF_011100635.1 of Trichosurus vulpecula. Taxonomy (NCBI): domain Eukaryota; kingdom Metazoa; phylum Chordata; class Mammalia; order Diprotodontia; family Phalangeridae; genus Trichosurus; species Trichosurus vulpecula. Next base: position 434,780,685 of record NC_050574.1, on the reverse strand, counting down.
AGGTAGCGGTAATATTTTACTTTAGCATGAAGTGTTAGTAGACCAGGTTTTTTTTTTAATGGAGTTATTAGGAAGTGGTCTATCCTGGGGAAATCTGAGAATGTTTTCCTGAGTGAGGAATGTTTCATGCAGCTGGTATAATCCTTTGTAATAGGAAAATTCCAGTAAGTGATGGTGAAGCTCCGAAAGCCAGACTGGAACTGAGGGAAGAAAACCCCTTAAACCACACCGTGGTAAGAGATGAATGGTGTCAGACTGACATGATTTCTGATTCTGTGGTCAATCTTATATTGCTTTAAAATGAATTTTTTTTTAAATGCCTTATCATGGGAAACAGTTTCTTTTTAAAACACACACACACACACACACACACACACACACACACACACGTGTGCACATACACAGCTCTTTCTGCTGAGAAATCTCTGTAGTGAGGGATGAGGTGAAAGTTTGTTGAGCATGCTAAGCTCCTAGGCTATCTTTTGATCCTTTCAATCTCCAGAGAAGTGTACATGGTTTAGGTCCCTTTTGGCTAGTGGTAGACCACCAGCTTTTACTGTGATAAGCACTGGCACATTAGCAGTTCCAGCTGGACAAATTTCTGAAGTCTTCAAATCGACACTTAAGGTTTATAGGGTTTAAATTTACAGTGGCCATCCCTTCGGACAATAGAATCATCCTCAGTGGGAGACACTGTTGGACCCATGCCCTCTTGATTCTGAAATAAGCATTTAAGGTTTCCCGTCCCTAGTAGTCCTTATAAAATAGTCTCTTTTTAGGTTTAATGACTCCTTTTTACTTCTAAGGAAGACATGATGAGGCTTACTGTTTTTCTCAGGGACCTCATACCCCATCAGGATTGCTCTGATGATACTGAAACTATTGTCATCTATCTCAGTTGTAGCAAAGAGTTTCTGCTAAATGGATGAAATTTCCAGATAATATGTTATTGAGTTAATGTAAGACAGGCCAGGCTCTAAGAATAAAGAAATGTATATGTTCCAAACTAGCTGAAGAGAGGTGACTCTCAGCAAACCATTCTAAGAGAGGCCTATTGGGCATTGGGAAAAACAACCTTGGAGTCTTCCTGCTTTGTGTTAACACCTTTATGTTTCAATATTGCAATGACCCAGTGTATACTGTTTCCCTTGAAAGTTAAGAATGCATCTCTAGTGGTAAGTTAAGATTGGTTTTAGTCTCTGAGCTCCAAATAACTTTTGCATTTCTTATTCTACAAAGGTGGATGCATCTACAGCACAGCGCATTGACAGTCTTGCAGCTCTGACTATGGACAGGACTGGACTTATACGGGAAGGACTCAGAGTCCCCAGTAACATTGTCTATTCCAGTTTGTGTGGACTTGGCTCAGAGAAAGGACGGGATGCTGCCCCAAGTGCTATAGCTAGTCTTGGATTTACCCCTGAACGAAATCCAGAGATTCAGTTCAAACCTAATCCTTCTGAGACAGTGGAAACAGCAGCTGTCCCTGGAAAACCGCCCAATGGTTTTAATACTATATACAAAACACCACCAGGAATACAAAAAAGTTCAGTTCCTACTGGGGAAACCTTAGGACTGGACAGAACTGCAAGTGACAAGCAGAGTCCTCTTAACATCAACGGTGCTAGTTACCTAAGGCTCCCCTGGGGAAGTCCTTATGTGGAGGGTGGCGGCACACCAGCCATGTATCCTTTTCTTGACTCGCCAAATAAGTATTCATTAAATATGTACAAGGCATTGCTACCTCAGCAGTCCTACAGCTTGCCCCCACACTTGGCCTATTCACCAGTCTGCACCAACGGTGAGCGTTTTTTATATCTGCCACCACCTCACTACGTCAGTCCCCACATTCCTTCGTCCTTAGCTTCACCAATGAGGATTTCCACTGCTTCAGCCTCCCCAGCCATTCCCCCTCTTGTTCACTGCCCAGACAAAAGCCTACCTTGGAAGATGGGAGTCAGTCCTGGGAATCCTGTTGATTCACATGCCTTCCCACACATTCAGAACAACAAGCAGCCTAGGGTCCCTTCTGCCAAGACAGCTACCGGCAATCTGCCAGGAGACCCTGCCCTCTTGTTGCCCCCTTCACCCCGACCATCACCCCGAGTCCACCTTCCCACACAGCCTGCAGACACCTATTCTGAATTCCACAAGCATTATGCCAGGATCTCTACTTCTCCTTCTTCAGTGACTCTGTCAAAGCCATATATGAATGTAAGCAATGAGTTCCCCACAGCTAGGCTCTCCAATGGGAAGTTTTCCAAGACCCACGAAGTGGGTGAAAGTGCACAGCCAGCCCCGGGGCACTCCAGGAAAACCACAGCTCATGAGAGAAAGGATGGTAGATCACCTCCTCTTCTAGAAAAACAGACAGCCACCAAAGATGTCACAGATAAGCCACTAGACTTGTCATCAAAAGTTGTGGATGCAGAGACTTCCAAATCTGACCATGTTAAAAAAATTGCTCCCACCACAGTCCTTGTTCAGAGCAGGACTGGAAGTGGGATAGTATTATCTGGAAGTGACGTTCCGAAAGAAACAGTTTCTCCTTCAGGAAATAGCTGTACTATATATAGACCTGAAATCATTAGCACTGCTCCCTCATCCTGGGTCGTTCCTGGTCCAAGTCCCAGTGAAGACAACAGTAGCAAAGCCATGCAGTTGAAGAACAAAGCTTTAGACTGGGTTATACCGCAGCAGAGGAGTTCTTCTTGTCCTAGAATGGGTGCCACAGATACCATAGTCAATAACATTTCAGGGTCTTTGTCAAATGCAGGTCGCCCAGCATCCGCGTCACCTGCTCCAAATGCCAATACGGACTGCGTGAAGACCAACAGGAGCAGTCTGGATACGACACCGTCTGTCATACAGCATGTGGGTCAGCCTCCTATCACAACAGCAGCCTCTGCCAAGCATAGTAACAGTAACAAGGTGGCCAAACCCAGTAATCCAGAACCAAGTTTCAAAGCAAATGAGAATGGCCTCCCACCAGGTTCGATATTTTTATCTCCAAATGAGGCCTTCAGGTCCCCACCAATCCCTTACCCTAGAAGTTATCTCCCATATTCAGCTCCTGAAGGCATTGCCATAAGTCCTCTTTCTCTACATGGAAAGGGACCTGTCTACCCTCATCCAGTATTGCTACCCAGCGGCAGTCTGTTTCCAGGGCACCTTGCCCCCAAACCAGGAATTCCCTACACCCTGCCTACAAGTAGGCCTGAATTTGTGACTTACCAAGATGCCCTGGGCTTGGGCATGGTCCATCCCATGCTGTTACCACATACACCTTTAGAAATCGCTAAAGAGGAAAAGCCAGAAAGGAGATCCCGGTCTCATGAAAGACCACGCTATGAGGATCCAACTCTCAGGAGTCGATTTCCAGAAGTGTTGGAAGCTAGCAGCACTAAGTTACATACCGAGACACCTCCTGAGAAGAACCCCAAATTGCACACCAGCTGGAATCACAGTAAAGCTGTTGTCAAAAGTGATAAGTTGGTCTACATAGATCTCCTTCGAGAGGAGCAGGACACCAAGAATGAAACAAATTTAACCAAACCTGGCTTTGTGACTGAGAGCAGCAACCAGACTGATGACCCCACCAAACCCACGGCTGAGCAGGTGCTACAGCACAGAGAGTTCATCGCGATGAGAGAGGAGTATGGTCGGAGCAGTGATTTCCACGAATCGTATAATTTTAAACAGGCTTCAAATACACCCGTGTTCAGCTTGAGGAAAGATAACATTTCAGTAAGCCCTAACAAAGAGAACCTCGTTCAGCCTTCTGCTCCATTCTTGGAGCCGGCTCATGGAAACGATGGGACGACTATAACTTTTGGTAAAGCCCAAGCTGATACCAAACCATTCTGTGTGGGAAATGCCCCAAGTATTGACGTCAACCCCACATATACCAAAGATGGATCTGATGACTTAGATTCTAATGATAGCAAACTTTTGAAGCCCAAGCCATCTAAGTTGGCAAAAAGAATCGCAAACTCTGCCGGTTATGTAGGTGACCGATTCAAGTGTGTCACAACCGAACTGTATGCAGATTCCAGCCAACTCAGCAGAGAGCAGAGGGCGCTGCAGGTGAGTCCTGAAATACTTCAATTACTTCAGCATTTGCCAGTTTTGAAACTGAACTGTATTAAACAGTATTGGGGGTATGTGGTAGTAGCTCTTGTCAGGACTCCTATCAGAGATTGATAACTTAAAGTTTATAATAAATGTGTATGTGTTAAATTTGTGCAGTTAAGAGAATGTGAGTAGTGGTAGCCAGTAGTTATATGAGATACATGTATCCAGGCTGTTTTAAATTATAGCTTTAAAAGAACTCCACTGAAATGCTGGTAACTTAAGTGTTAAGTGTGGTGGAGGATAGCTAGAGACTGCATGATGTTAACCTATTGGTTGCTGTGATTTCTTGGCCTTTACTTTTAGATATCAAATGTACCTAGAAGTTCTGATGAGTATGCTGTAGTAGGTGTTACTTGGTGGAGTACAGTGGCAGCCACTCCATGGCTAAAGGCTTTGTGCAACTTTTGACTGCCAACAGAAAGACTAGTTTAAACAGATAGAACCTGTATTTATCTTGTTAGCGAGCTGTAACAGAAATTGTACTGGAATTTCCTAAGGTTTTTTTTTACTTTTAGTTAAAAGATGAGTATAGCCAAATTGTTTTGCAATGTTAAGAAAAAATTGGTTTATGCTTATAAAAATGGATGAAATTATCTAAATGATCCATTGAGTGCCCATTTTAATTACATAGATGGAAGGATTACAAGAGGACAGTATTTTATGTCTACCTGCTGCTTACTGTGAGGTCAGTTCTTCAAATTTTTATTACTAGAATCTTACATAAACCTTTGAGTTAAATTTCGTTTCCAAATACACAAAGGGAAGTTTGTGGGCCATGGTCGTCTTTATTCATTGTGCAGTTTGTTTGTGTCTTTGTTTTTTTCTTTTCATTTTTTTTGTTTTCTTTGTTTTCGTTTTGTTCACTTCCAAAAGAGAACACTTTTGTCTTTAATACAGTGTGTGTACGTACACACACACGTCTGTAGAGCTATACACATGTAACTGTAATAAAGAAACGTGTGGCTATTTTGCATATAGATACTCTAAGTTTTGTCTTGTGCAACTCAGATATATAAAATTTCTGTATCTCATAAACTTTGGTTGGTTTTGACCAGACTTTTCTTTGGAAATGCTTTCCTGTAAGGTAAGGTCAATAAAGTAGTTTTTATTGTGAGTTTTTTTTTTCATCTCCATTCTCTTTCTAGCGTGCAATGATGCGCTTCTCAGAGTTGGAGATGAAAGAAAGAGAAGGTGGCCATGCAACAACCAAAGACTCAGAGGTCTGCAAATTCAGCCAGGCAGACTGGGAAAGCTCTAAAGGAAGCAGTGAAAAGAAGCCAAAGTCTGTCGCGTTGGAAGATGCCGTTGCTGACCAGAACGATAGTGACAGATGTAAGTAACCTCATGGCTTATTAGAGTGCGCGCGTGCCTACTGCCCACTGTTGCCCTGAGTCAGCATCCAAGGAGAGGTTGGCGATTGGTCCTGCTAACTGTGATTGGAATGGCAAGGTTTAATGGCTCGATTGTAACAAACCAGATCAGCGTATGCTCAGGATGGGTTTGTTTTGATGTCGGACATGAGTGGCAAATTATAGCTTTAATTCTTCTCCCAGCCAGGAACATAGCTTCTATGAAAACAAGTCATTGCCTGGAACACAACTCATGTTTCAGGGAAGAACTAGTCCCTCACCTACAAATCTAGTCTGGTGAGATGAGTGCGTAATATCGAGGGGTTATTGTAATCATCTGCTTTACTAATGCTTTCTCCAAGAGGGATGCTTGCAAGATACCTTTTGTTTGTAGCTGTGGAATGATTTGTGCTGTCAGTTAATAGTAGGATGCTTTGTTCTCTTTCTCTCGCTCCCCTATCTCTGTATTAACATTCTGGTGTGGAATGAATGGGCACTGCTATTGTTCTCCTAGAGGCACAGGTGTCATTGAGATGAGTAAGGCAAAGGACAATGAGATAAAATTTATTTTACTGGTCCACGGTCTGTTTACCATCAGTTAAGAGTAAGCTGCATGATTCAGAATAGCTTGACGTGATGATGATACTGGTGTGGTGGTGGGGTCCAAAGGCCAAATTGTCCATCGCTACTCTGCTCAGACCTGGATGTTGTGACTTGACCTATTTCTTAGGCAGTGGGTGCAAATGGCAGAAAGCCACTAGAGTAGTGCTTTATTCTCATTTCATAAAGCTTGATTTCTTAGGCTCCAGTTAATACTACTGAAGTCCTCTTGGCAAAAATATTAGGGTGTCTGTCTAGAGCATGTTACAACTACAGTCCTATTTCCTGAGATAATAAGAGGCCAGGGTAAGATAATTTTTTTACAAATGAGTATTTGTTGGCTGTCTGTGCATTTGAAAGGGGATGTATATGGGCGCTCTATACCTGTGTTTTGTTATAAAACTTTTTCTCAAAGATACTTTCAGGTTTGGGGGAAAGCTTCCTCCTTCGCCCCAAGTCCTGATAATAAGAATAGAATGGCTAAATCAGTTTCAAGGGCATGGTAGACTCAGGAGAGCACACTGCCTGGACACCAGTTAAAAGAGTGTTTTGTCTTCACACCGACAGAGTGTCAGCCGTTCGTGTGAGTGAGGGGAGGGGGCCGGGGTTCTCATTCTCCAAGCCTTACTGCCTGAGAATGAGGAGAGTGGCAGGTCCATCCAGGAGGAGGAACAATCGATCATAGATCGAGAGCTAAAGAGCATCTTAGGTGCTCCAGTTCGCTGTCCTCATTTTTACAATTGAGGAAACTGAAGCCCACAATGGTTAAGGATTTGTTGAGGGTCATATAAGTAATAATCAAATGATGTGTAATTTTGCTTGTTTAGAAATATGACTTACTTTGTTAGGGCTTTCCTTGATAGCGGGATCATCAGAAAAGTGTCATTTTTTGGAAAGGTTTATAGTGTTGCACAAAGAATGCTTAATTTGGAGGCGAGATTTTATTAGGATTCTGCTTGGTTGTCCAAAGGGATGAGTCCCTCTTTCACTGTGAAAAGGGAAAGGAAAGGAATTTAAAGGAAAGGGTCTCTCAGTTATTCTCTCAGTTGTTTTTCACTGTTTCTATAAGCTTAGAGAGACATCATTTTAAGTGATGACAAAGCTGGAAATTTTATCAGTTCTTGGAAAACTATTTTCACAAGAGAGAAAAACTATCGATAAGTGGTAGGGCTCAGTCAATTCAAAATTTTTTTTTCTGTATGTGAAAAGTTGAGTAAGGGGCTTGATTAATTTTTTTTAAATTTCTTCTCTCTCTCTCTCTCTCACACACACACGCACACATGCACTCTCGCTCACTCTGCTTTACTTTGGGAAGAGTTGGTGTTAAAGGAGATACAGAGAATAAAGGAAATCGGCCCGCTTTAGCCATAACTTGTCCTTTGAGTGATAGTGGTCTTTGACCTTAAAAGACTCACTGGGAAGCAGAGACTCAGTAATGAGTCAGTGAGACTCCGTGACTCACTCTCCTCAAGTTCACTCCTTGGGTCTGTTGAAGGTGATGCAGGCAGACTTGCCTTCTGGAGGTAGAATGGCCTGCCAGCTCCAGATGGTTGTTGTCTGATAGTCCTTACTGGACAGTGAGATTATATTGCTGTTGTTACTACTGCTGCCTCCTTAGGGTAGAACATGCTAATTCAGTAGGTTTTTGGTTCATTCAGCTGTGAATTGATTAGTCAATACTGTCTTTTCAACAGTAATTTCTACAAATGTTTACAAATGTGCCAGGGAAGCAGGGTGAGAAGAGCACGGGGGTGTAAGGTAGGAGAAGAAAGCAACAGCAGCAGACCCCTTTCCTGTCCCAGTTAGCGTGCATTGTACTGTTGTTAGCCATCCTCTCTGAACCCTCTTGATAGAGCACAAAACAGAAGTACAGAGGGCGAAGAAAATTGGCCAGCTGGGGTTCTCATTTGTCTTTTGGGTTACAATGATGCAATTGTCAGGCTCTTTTACTAGTTGGTGTTTCCAATAAACTAACTGCATAGTGACTGGTTTACCCTGGCTAAAAGAGGATTGTTTAACAAAGCTAATAATAGCCATTTTCAGCTATGAGGAGCTTGATTTTCCAAGCTTGGATTCTTCCTTTTACCAGTTGTGGCTTTAAACTCCAGGACTGTCTACTGAGACTTGGCATGACTTGAAGGTATGAACCCCTGACACGTCTGCCCCTGGACATGGTACCAACTGGTGGAGGGGAGGTACAAATAATGTTTGAATTTGATAGCTGGTTAAATACAAAGGGAGGAGGGAAAGAGAGAGAGAGACTTTGTTGCATTTTTACAGTCTTCTACTAAACAAAGCAGAATGAGTTCTTTTAAAAATTTGAACCAATTTGAACCTACAGCAGGCTAGGAAATAGAGTGAGCAGCCTTGAGGCTGTTTTCCATCACTAGAAATCTTCTAACAGAAGCAGGATGACCGCGTGTTAGAGATGTAATAGACACTGTTCATACATGGGGTGTAACAGGTTGGACTTTTTACAACCCTTTTCAGCTTCAGGATTCTTGGCTTTGCTCTCTGCCTTCTAGATGAGAGCCTGTTGTCTTAGAACAGTGAAAGGGTTGTGGGATGGGCTTGGACAAGTATTTAAATCTGGATAAATGAGGTCTGCTTTAGTGCCTTTACTAAGCAGTAACCCATTAGAAGGAAAGTGTAACTACCAGTTTCCTTTGGGTTGGAAAAAATGGGTCAGAACACATATGGTTACTTTTAACTTACTGATTTGTATAGGCTGCTTTTCTGGGATGCTCCTGACGATAGAATGGGCCACCCAGTTTGAATAAGTAGGGATGATGTACTTAGTATAAAATGTTCTCACATAGCTTCTTAGCAACTACAACTTTCCATTCCTTTTGGTCAAGTGCACAAACTACTTTGGGTACTTACTTGGAGAGATTGTGCACTGGCTTATTCAGAGGAATAGCAACCCTATCAAGGTAGAGTTTTAACAAGGTTAACCTCCAGTAGACGTGATTGACCACCCACTGAAAGAAAGATTTAAATCAAGGATAACCCACAAATGTCTTAATACTCTTCCATCTTGTTTAGGACTCACTGGGCATTGTTAGAACAGTGGTGAGGCTGCTTTGTTGCCACGGTGACTTGTAAATGTTACCATGGCAACACTTCTATGGAGCACCGCCATAGCACAAACATGATAAATTATGGGATGCATGTGCTGTGAGTCATATGATTGTGCATCAAGCAAGTGATTTAAGCAAGTGACAGGCAGACGCATTCACATCTGTGTAGGTCATGTGATCAGTGCGCACTGGAATCTATCTGGCTTTTAGAGTGACACTAAAGTGCGTATGATAAGGGCTTTGGACGTCCTTGGTCCGTGATCTCAGAGGCAGTCATTCCTTACCCCTTTGTGTCTCTTCTCTCTCAGCCATAAATCTGTCTTTGATGAATGAATGACTTTTTGGTGGCTGTCAAAGTTGAGTTGTGTGGGCACTGGATCCAGAGCTTAGGAACCTTCCTGATTGTTCTGTGTGGGAGGCCCAGTGTTAGAGTGATCCAAGATCATACTGGGAAGCATCCTGTTGGTGCTGGGGAAAAACACTACTGCAAATTGATTCCTTACATTTTGTCACAACCAGTAAAGGGGAGTGAAGTGGCTTGGTTAGGAAGACTAATTTGCAAAATGGCGCAGATCAAGAAAGATGCAGAAGAAGCCAATAAATTACATGTGGGTGGGTATGATTTTGATAAATACGGAAATGAACCTTCTAGAGTTCCTTCTGTTGGTTTGATCTGTAGAATAAGAGGCTCACCCAGAGTAACGAACCAAGGGGCAAGATGAGCTTCCTTCTCTTATCTGTCAAGAAGTTGATATAGAAAATCAGAATGGGATATTCCTGGCTCCAGTACAGGAGCTGACATTTTGAAGGTAATAGAATTTAAAGCTGGACTAGATCCAGTTCAGTCCTGTTGTAGAATGGAAAAGGAAACTGAGGCCCGGGAAAGTTAAGTTCCTTACCTTTAGTATACAAATTTTAGTACATAGCAAGGACATTACTCAAATCTGAGTCTTTTGACTAAATCCAATGCTTTATTGCTTTTTCAAGTTAAATGGGAAAAGGTAGCAAATCAAACTTAATATATGGGTCCTTTTCCTATTTGGGATTTGGGGGGGAGGGGGGAGTTGGGTTAGTAGGTTGTATATGAAGGGGATCCCTTCCAAACTTGGCAGCTTTCATCAGATCGTGATTGTCAGGTAGGTTGGAGGTACTAGGCACACACTAGAGAAAATTCTTTAATTGGTGGCTTCAAAATAGAAGGTGGGAAGATGAGTACCTCTGACCTGGAGTGTTGTACTCTTGTTCAAAGAAGTACACTGAGCATGCACTTTGGGAGTGAGATTCAAATCCTGGTCTCAGAAGTTGCTGATCTAAGTTGGTCTTCTGTGGGAAGTACCATTAGTTTTGACCAGGGGTCAGGTGGTTGAGAACAAAGGTTTTCATCAGTTCATTGATTAGTGAGAGTTTCTAGATTGCCAATTTCTGTGCAGGAGGGAAAAGTGCTGTGGATGTCTTCAACCTTTCAATTCGTGTTCGAACTTTAGGTAAGTGTTGGATGAGATTCAGACCATTATTAATGCAGGTGACGTTATGAAACCTGTTGATAAAATATTAATAGGGAAATTTATGGAAAGCTGACCTCAAGAAACCCAGGTTGGACTGAATGGGGTGAAGATGGGGGGCGTCATTATGGGACCTCTTAAGCTCTTTTTACATGGAGATCTCAGATAGAAGAACAGCGTTGTGGCAAAGGATAGTTTTTTCACTTTGGACTTGTGTGGAAAAAAGTTCCTCCAAGATGGCTTATGAACTTTGCCAATTGGAGATATATGTATTTGCTTTTCTCTTTACAAAGCATATGATTGTAATCAGAAGTGAAGGAGTCAGTCGTTGTATGGGAGGGAAAGGAGAGGAAAGAAGAAGGTGGGGTCAGCAAGAAGTTTCTCTCACTTGATCCTGGTTCTAAAAGACATGGTCCCTTTAGACTGGAGTTATATCTAAGCTGTACTTGACAGATAATTTTATTATATTTTCAAAACTCCCTCAGAAAGGATATTTTACAGAACCTCTGTTTCGTTGTCTTCTTTTTAGCAAAAGCCCATTTTAAACTTTTTTAATTATTGAAAGCCTCCAACTTGATACTTTTAAGGTATTGCTTTTTCAGTTTCCTCACACATAGACTTACTGGCAAAAAGTGTGGCTGGTTGGATCATTCCTATAAAGAATAATAAATTATTGTAATTAAGATGGATACCATTCTCAAAAATTATATAAAGGAGTTAAAAATAGAGTTGGCCCAAGTGTTTGGCATCATCTTGTTACAAAATTTCCTTGGCAGTTGGATTTTTGGAAGTATTCAGTAGTCTTGGTGGGGGTGGTGAGGCGCTGTTTTTGGAAGATACCAGGTAAACAGTATTAGTTCTACTTTTCACTTTCAAAGTAACCACTTAGGGTAAGGAAAACAGAGTCTGGATTAGAATTCACAACTCCCTCTGGTTTTTCCAGTCTAATACAAAGCCCATTGACATAATAATTTTATGACTTGTGTAAACATTTGCCTAGTTCATGTATTTGTTTCCCCTGAAGCCTCAGGAGGTTTTTTAAATTTATACAGCTCCAATTGGATGTCCCAGAGACATTTCAGACTCCACATATCCAGAACGGAATGCTCCGATTCCAAACGATGGCATTCCCCATGACTGCTCACTGTACATATCATCTCAGTGTTTCTCCCTCTACACTGCTTGTATCTGACCCCTTCTCTTTATCTACAAACACAGCTACCACCTTAGTTCAAGCCCCCATTGCCTCTTGCTGGGATTAGAGCAGTAGCCTCCTCCTGATCGATTTTCCCAATTCAGGCCTCTCCCCTCTGCTGTCTATCCCACACATTACTGCTGAAATCATCTTCCCTAAATGCAGATCTGACCACATCACTCTCCTACTTATGCCTTTACTATAAATTCCCCTATTTAGTTTTTAAAGCCCTCCACAACCTGATGCCAGTCTCTCTTCAGACTCACTGGGCTCTGCCTCCTGTACTGTCAGATACAGCCACACTGGCTTTCTCTCTGCTCCCCTCTGATAGCTGTCCTCACTCTTGGAATGCACTGTCTCTTCTCTGCCTCATAGCATCCTTCTTTGCCTTCAGAATACAGCTCAAGCGCCCCGTTCTGCATGAAGTTGTTCTTGATCTCCCCCTGCCTTTAACTGCTAGTGACTTCCCTTCAAAACTCCCTTGTATTCAGCTACTTTGTATTTTTCTCTTTATCTTTATTTTGTATATACTTATGTATGTACTTGTTGGCCTCCTGTTTGAATGCGAGCTTCTTACCAGTAGGGATTATTTTATTCATTGTATTTGCACCCCCAGTGCCTAGCACAAAGCCTGGCATACAGCAGGTACTTAATAAATGCTTATTGATTAATTGCTGCTGCCATTACATAGGACCTCCAAACCTGGCATTTCCTTGAAACGCCTCCACTTGGCCTGGTGAAGTTCACTTAAGTTGTAGGAATGACTGACTTTCTTTAGAATATTAGACTATTTGGTCCGTAGAAGAATACCTACTGATAGCTCTTACTTTCCAATTTAGGTACTGTGTGCCAGTAAGTAACCATTGTCAGTATTTAAAAGCACATTGAGGAATGTGGAGTGAGAACGAATGCTCTTATAAAAATAGGTTTTTGCTCCCTGAATGGGTTGGTGATAGTGTGCCAGTGTCCAGCTTGATAGGAATGTCACATTCACATTTTCTGGGAAAGAAAAGTGGTCCAAAATAATATGCCTGCTCTTACTAGTCACCCATCTTAATTCGTCAGTTCCAAGAAGGGCTTTCTCCTCATACTCTTAAGCGCCTGAACAGAATACATGTACATTGTTGTTTGTGCAATCCATAGTGCGCGCGCACGCGTGTGTGTGTGTGTGTGTACATACTAGATAACATGGGGTGACAGAATCATGTCCTCTTGAGCCTGGAGTGATGACATGAGCTCCTTCATCCCTTGATTTTCTGTCTCTTGTTCCTCTGTTGGTACCATCCAGTCTTTCTCCTCTCCCAACCCCTCCCCAGTCTAAGAACTTTTATCAAATTGGTCTGTTGTCCCACATATTTCCTTCTCTCTTCCTCTACCACTTCTGTTGCTGTGCTCCTGCTGCTGTTTTAGGACTTGGACTTCATTGTGGGGACTCTACTGTCCTTTTTGTGTCCTGAAAAATGGTATTTTTTTCTAAGGCTTCCGTTCTTTAGGCCAGACAGGAGGAACAGCTGTTCCCCAGTTCCACTGAATCCTGAGCCAGGGTAACTGTACAGTTTTGCTCTGTTCACAGCCTTCCTTTTACTGCCTCCCTTTGTTTCTCATCAGTGCTCCTTATTGATATTGACCAGTGAAATCAGTCAACCCATTTTGAAGTGTTTGCTGTGTGGCAGGCACAGGGGATACAAAGACAAAATGAAACAGTCCCTGTCCTCAAGAAGCTTACGCTCTATCTGTGATATCCCTGCTGTAGGAGTTTTTCCTCTATCTGCATTAATCTATTTACTTTAAAGTCAGGGAGAAATTACACCTTTTGCCTTGAAAAATTCCAGGGCAGACATGGGTATTTATCATTTGAACAAAAGAGTTCTAAGGGGTTCTTTTAAACATTCTAGAGAATTCATTGCTATATCTCTCCACCCCCAAAAGGGAAAAAAAAAAACATATAGGAGGAGGTTTATGCATTATTATCCCATTTCAGAAAAGAAGATTCAGCTTTCTTCCTCTTAGATGACTACTGTTGCAGGAGCATCCCTTCCTGGGGGGGTAACACTTGCCCCCACCCCCAGTATTTCTAAGCAATCTACAAAGATCTGTTCATAATAGATTGGTTTTGGAGAGAGCTACCCCCACAGCCTTTAAATCCACTCTGCCTCTCCTTTATTTTTCCCCTGAGTCTCCTAATGGTAATTTTTTCATGTGGTCATTATTGGGGTTTTTTGCTTTGTTGTTGATTTTTTTCAGGTGACTTTAATAATACAGGGAATAAACTAGATCACTTTGAAACCCCAGAGGAAAAAGATCTTCACATTGAAAAATGTTTCTTGGAGAGGCAGCCTCTAAGTGAAAGGACTGCAGACCTGCCGACCCCAGACATGCCCCACAGCCCTGGCCCCCGGCTGGACAGAAAACGAAAACTCTCAGGGGAAAGTCTGCAGCCTGATGGCAGCCAACCAGAGGCCGTGGCAGAAGAGCTGCAAGAGGATCCCCTACTGAAAGCCAAGAGGCGACGGACCTCTAAAGGTGAGCTCCTCTAGCTTAGGCCAGGCCAGCCTTGGGCTTCCATGCATGGGACTATGGCAATGTGTGTGGATGTATGGGTATGGATATGAGGCACTCACCCCTCCAAATACAGTCTGTGATAGTAAGGAATTACTTATTACAAACCTCCTAAACAGTCCTGTGCTCAGCCCTTTGAATTCATGCTGTCTTCATTGGGGAAAAGAGAACCGGCAGAACCCAGTGAGAACTGGTGGTGAGGCACACATAGTCCACATAATCCTTTAGTGCCTAAAACTGACAACTGAGCCAAACAAAAACAAACCCATAATGCCTCACACAACCCACAGAGAAAAAAATGAACCATTCCCCAGTGTGCAGGGAGGTGCTGAAGCAGAGACAGTGATGCCCTCCTTCCTCCCCGCAAGTTACTTGTAGCTCATTTTGTTTTTAGACTTTAGTTGAGGGGGCTTTTTGATTAATTTTTAGTTATTTTTCCATTAGATGACTGGCCTGAGAGGGAAATGACAAACAATTCCTCTAACCACTTAGAAGAGCCACATTGTAATGAGGTGACCAACCTGAAGGTGTGCATTGAATTAACAGGGCTCCATCCCAAAAAACAGCGTCACCTGCAGCATCTTAGGGAACTGTGGGAGCAGCAGGTGTCACCACCAGAGAGATCCCCGCCCAGCAAGTTGGGCCGGCAAAGCAGGAAAGATTTAGCTGAGGCTGTGCAGCCAGAGGTCACTGCAAAGGTTAAAGACTGCACCGAAGAAAAGCACCCCAGGAAAAGGTCAGAGGTCAAAAGCAATAGAAGCTGGTCTGAAGAGTCCCTCAGAACAAGTGACAATGTACAAGGTACGCAGAGGCCACTAGGGAACTTGAGTTGGCTTACTCTTAGCAGTGATGCATGCTGGCACCACTATCGTGAATGGATGGATCATCTACAATCCGTATCTCTCTACCTATACCTATACCACCCCATTTGTAAGGACCTTACCTCTTTAGAAGAAGTTGACTACTGAAATGTGCAGGCAAGGGAATTTTTAAAAATGATATATCTGTATTAAAATAGAATATATTCTCTTCTCCCCACCCCACCCCCTTTTTTTCCTTTTAAAAACCAAACTGATTTGGTTTAATCTTATGACTTAGGAGTATATAGGAAAGAACCTTCATTTCTTTGGATGCCTTTTGACACTCAGTAGCTCTGTGGCAGCTTAACTTAAAGGAATGAGGGAAACCATTGTAGGCTGATAGTCCACAGGCTGGGTAAATGCCAGAAATAAAGTTGAAGCAGCACCAAGGAGCTAGCTAATAACTCCATCACTCCATCCCCAGCCGATCTCTGCCCAGCCTCGATGTTGCAGCACCTAGGCTAGCAATAGGAGCGTCTACTGCTCTTAGATCCCTGCAGCACCTAGGCACAATAGGCAGGGGGGAGGGGAAGAAGGGAGAATTTGCATTTGTGTGCTTGTCAGGCCCTTTAAAATGACTTCCCAGCTTCGGGCTTTGTGGGTTAACCTATTTGCTGTTTGAATGTGGGTAATTAAAATATTAATGCTTTGAAAACATAATTGGTATATCTTTAAAAAATGAAGCTGCTTTGGTGATAAGTGTTAACAATACGCCTTTCTTTCAGCACCCGCTCGCTCCAACGGTGTAATGCCTTCTTCCTTTCCACCCTTCCCCCCCTCTCCCCATTTAGGCTTGCCTGTATTCCCGGTGTCTCCGCACATGAAGAGCCTTTCATCCACCAATGCGAACGGCAAAAGGCAGACTCAGCCAAGCTGTACGCCAGCCTCGAGGCTGGCTGCCAAACAGCAGAAAATTAAAGAAAGCCGGAAGACAGATGTGCTGTGCACAGACGAAGAGGAGGATTTCCAGCCTGCATCCCTGCTGCAGAAATACACCGACTGTGAGAAGCCATCAGGGAAGCGCCAGTGTAAAACCAAACACTTGACTCCACAGGAGAGGAGGAGGAGGTCATCTCTTACAGGGGATGATACCACAGATATAGAAAACAACGAAGACAAGGTATCCTTATTAAAAAAAAAAAACCCTATTTAAGGTCCTAGTGATACACTAACTTTGCCTCCTACAGTCACCACCAGCCTACGTCATAATATGCTGTAATAAAGCACCTGTTTTCATTGGCCCCTCCTGAAAACGTAACTTTCCTGTCCTTAAGGTACACAGAGGTCTACTTATTCTCCCAGGAGAAAGTAAAGTTACAAATTTAGCTTTGATAGATTTTCCACCGTCCTCCCCCCATTATCCATCCCTCCATTCGCTTTTCCCCATGAAGCCTAAAGATAGAATTATTTTCTGCCCTTATTGAGGTTTATAGCCCATCGGGGAGGTGGTGGGAGTGTGGGGGAAGGGCGGTGAAACAGACAGCAGTAAATATAACCAGTAAATGATTCTTTTATTTGTTTTTTACTATTTTTTTGGACAGGTAATGGTAACAAGGAGGTTCAGGAAGCGACCAGAGCCAGCTTCAGAGTGCGACTCTTTGCCATCCAAGTTGCAGGATCAGAAGCTGTATGATCGCCTGCCACAAACTCCCTCGTTACCTTCTTCTCAGTCTGCACAGCTGCCAAGCCCCCCTCAAGAGACCACCCCGACTCGCCCCATGCCGCCCGAAGCCCGAAGGCTGATTGTCAATAAGAATGCTGGTGAAACTCTGCTGCAAAGGGCAGCTCGCCTAGGATATGAGGCAAGTCTCATTGTAGAGCATCTGAATGAAAATTCTACTTTTAGGGGTTAGAGGGATGGGGGCACAAGGGAGGTGTGTCTTAGGGGAAAAGACGACAAGCGAGAATGGATGGTTCAGATTCAGAGAAGTGGGTATTAGCAAAGGTCTGTGTTGGGTTTCCCTGGGATATTAGGGCATTTGTGCTCTTTTTCTCTTTAAAGAATTATTCAATGTCTTCAACAAAATAAAAGGCTTTCCAATGTTGAGGCAGGTAGGATCTCTTCGCGTCCTCAAGTTTTGCTGGTTTATCTGTGATACAAAATCTGACACAACCCAGAAGCTTCAGAGCTTGAAAACTGAAGGGGAATATTAATGAGCCCTGTTGGATTTTGATTAGTGAAGGGAGGAAAAGTTGTTTGTTTTAGTTTCTGTCCTGCAAACATGTTTACAGATGGAGAGGCATGTGGAAAGTGTTCAGGACGTGGAGCAGTTTGGTGGTGTAAAGTGGGGTGAAAACAAGCAGCTTGACTATGACTGAAAAATCCAGTAATTTTGTTGTCTTTTAGTCCTAGATATAGGACCGGAAATAGAAAGGTATCTCTGAAGGGTTGGGTAGCCAATAAAGATGATCTATCAGAATAGGGTCTTCTTATTGGTTGGTGCAGTTTTGTCTGCTTCCAGCACTGTGGGCTAGTCTCTGGTCCTCTAAGGATGTGCAGTCTGATAACTTTGACCATCCTTTCTACTCTGTCCTCTGCACACGGAAACCAAAATAGTGAGGTTTGGGAGCCTCTGCCAAATACGGAAATTGCCAAGCTGCCTCGCCTGTTGATCTTCTATTCCACTAGCTTCTCTGGTCCCCTACCCTCTCTGTTGTCAGTTTCAATGGTGATGAAACAGCCCACCGAGCAAAGGCATTTATAATGTTGGCCGACATCAGCCCTCGAGGAAGTTGAATGCTGAAATGAAATGTAGTGTTCCTGGAAGCCAAGCTTTTGAATGACTAGGCTTCAAGGATGCATGTGCCCTTTGAAGACTGAGACCCTGACTCTGAAATTTTTATGCTTTGCAGAAATACACTTTTTACTTCTTGACCAACTCTGCCTAGTTTGTCATGGTTACTTTCACTTTCTTTAATAAGAATACTTGACAGGAAATTCATTTCTGAGGACTGATTGTGTGTAAAAAAAAATTGTAATTTGAGTGTATGGAAAGACTAGGTAGCTAGAAACTTGGGTTCTGGTCTGTTTCTGCCGCTAAATTTAGCTGTTCAACATTGGGAAAAATACTTCTGTGCCTCGTCTATAAAAATGATGGTTGGGACCAGACCAATATTTCCCTGTTTTTCATATAATGTAAATAGGGTTTCTTTGAGAAATTTTTGATGCTCTCCTTATTACGTAGAATTATGTATGATCACTTAAGAGTTTGATGTTGGAAAATTTGTATAATTGCTTCTATTTTGCTCCAAAGCTTTCTAAAGACCTTCCTCCTCACTATTCTGGGAATCTTCTATAAACTCTCTCCCTCCCCCAAAGCATCTTTATGTGTCTTATCAATATATTTTGAGTCCCAGGGTGTTCCATGACTATAAACTAGTTTAATTAATACAAGAGCAGATGATCTCAAAGGTCTCTTCCAGCTCTAAAATTCCCATGGAATGTTCTAGTATATTAGTTAGTAGCCTTCAGGTTTTTTTTAGTATGGTTTACGATTTTTTTCCCTCTGATAATCAATTTGATCCATGGTGTCTTAGGGGGAAAAGCAGTAGCTTAAATGAGTCATGTCAGAGTCTCTCTCATCCATTAGTTTTAACCACTTAGTGCCATTGGTTAGACTATAGCAGTATTGAGTCAAAGTCGTCCCCATGATATTTGAAGGCTTCTGACTACTACCCTTTTCATGTACTCCTGACCAGGTGTCTGGCACTATGTCAGCCAGTAGCGGATTGGGTGGGAGATTGAATGGTAACTCGCCATATCACCACTGGTGGGCAAAGAAGCATTCATATTTAGTGTCCTAAAAATCAGCAGTGTTGCCCTCCAGATACAGACAGACTATAGTGGCTAATTGGACCTAGAGGTTCTCAAAGGGATCTATCAGTCTAACATTTGGCCTATTTCTCTCCCCCTCTAACACACAGACTTTTTGTAAGTGAGGTAACCAAGGCCCAGAGAGATGTCTTTGGCCGAAATCACATAGCTAGTTAACACTGGCCTTTTCTTCAATAAGTAGTAGTAAAATTACACAAAAGTTTGGTACTCTCTCTTGTTGTTGTTAACTTTCAGTTTTGGGTTGAAGTTTGTCTTTTTGTTCAGGACACACTCCACTGAACTAGACTAGTGTTCAGTGCACAGGAAAGGGTGGGGGAAGGAGGGAAGAAGGAGGAAAAAAAGGGAAGGTGGGGCAGGGAGAAGAGATCATACATCACGTAGTAGGGGAGATAACAGTACACAAGGTTTGCCACTGACTAGCTTTGTGACCTTGGTCAGATCACTTCCTGTCTGGACCTGGTTTCCTCATTTGTAAAATGATGGGGTTGAACTAGCCAGGAACTCTTTCAGATTCTTTCCAACTCAGGCATCCAGTAGTTCTGATTGATTAAAGAATGTCATCATCATTACAGTCTCTTTAACTTCATTAAGAGTAGAAGAAAATTCCCTAGAAAGACAAGGCCTGGTCAGAGGTACCCATGGGAATGATACCAAAGTGGTCCATCCACTGGAATCTGCACCGGAAGTACAGATCCAGGCAGGGCTTGGTGTTACCGGGGGCTTTGAGTTGGAGAAACAACTTTTTATGTGTTTGAGCCACTGACTCCCACTTGGAGAGTTAGAATTTCATTCTCACGTCACTTGCATTCTTACCTTAAATGAATATACTACATGTAAATTATGCATGTCACTGCTTATTACTTTTGATGCAATAGCTTAGGCGCTAAAAAAAAGTAGCTGGAAGATTCAATCTTTGAGCATTTAATCAAACTTTCTGAAATATCTTTCAGCATCATATGAAATCCTATCCCAGTCCTTAGGATGAGAATGGGGACAGGAGGACTTACAAGGCTTTCAACTATCTGAGCTCTGGTTGAAGGGCAATTGACTTAACCCTCTTGTTGAGGATGCAATTTAAGTGGACGGCTATTGCAAGATACCCATGTAGTTTATTGTGGTTTATTGCTTAGCTGGGGGAGCCACATGCAGTAAATAGGCTATTGTCTAATTTTGTGTGTGTAAACTGGTTCTTAAATTCCTAAAACGCCCTGTCTTCAGATACTGCTTTGAATAGAAAGCTATGAAATCTTTTCCTGAGTTTATAAAAGCTTACATTTCTCAATCTAAAATGTTCCTGTCACCACATGCTTGTACATTTAGTGTGGTAATGGTTAAATTTTTTATGAATTAAATCATGTTTTTAAAAAAGTTAATGAGGCATTTAATTAATTAACAATGTTGAGTTTTATGGTCTTTATGGTTATATTTTGTGGTTAATGGCATTCCACTTATAGCTGCTTACCACTGAACTGTCCAACCAAAATAAAAAAAACCTGACCACATTTTGGGAGTGTGTATGCTGTCCTTAAAAACATTTTAAAGATTCCAGTTAGGCAGAATTGGCAAATATATCTTGTGTTTTGATATAGGGGTCATAGGCTAACCTATAGTTTCAGGACTGGAGGAGACTTTTTAGAGGTTATATAATCAGCCCCTTAATTTTACACGTGAGAATATTGAGGCTCAGATGTATGAAACACTTGGCAAAGGTCACAGGTAAGAAGTGGCAGAGTTGGGTTTGAATCCAGATCATCTCAGCAGTTTTCTCGTTTTTAAAGTTGGCTAAAAATGGTCCGTGGTAAATAGTCTTACTGGGATGGTCAGCCTAGGTAGGGCTGCGTTACTTTATAGACTTTATTCATCCTAATGAACAATACCGTGTCGCTAAATTTAACAGACAGTGGAATTTATCACGCTCTCCTGAAATAGCATGTTTTGGCCCAGGCAGTAGAAAACCGTGGTATTGGGCTAGGGACTGTGCTAAATGCTTTTTACAAATATTATCAAAAGAAGATATTAACTTCCCTACCTCCCTCACAAATATCTGTCAGGATCTTCTCAGATCTTTTTTAATTACTTAAAATGATTTCATTGATTGGGTGTATTCTTTCCACCAGGGCAGATTTTTACTCAGCCCAAGGTGAGAGTGTTCTCCCACCCCTTTGGATTCATGGGGCCTCGTGGCCAAACCTTGGGTGATAGCTCCTGTCTGGTTAAGTGGACTAATCCTTGGATGAAAGTTTGTCTCTAGTCCATTCTAAAGCCTTTTTAGTTTGAGTGAGACCTGCCCCGGGGGGAAGCATTGGGGGAGGACCTGAGTAAAGTTTGTGAGAACCATCTGAAATAGCATGTGAAGCACTTTATTATTTGGTGGAAACAAAAACCATAAATAAAAAAGTCGATTAGTTGCTGATTTAGTTTGTTTAACTTTATCTCCAAAGCAAAGAGAATTAAATCAGTATTAATGCTGGGGGCAAGTTGGGCATGGGGTAGGGATGGAGACAGGAAACTGGGTTCATGAGCCTTCTAAAGGAGATGCTCGCTTCAGGCCATCCTGGACCTTAATTATATCCAGCTACTCCAGGTAGAAGCGGAGATTCCAGGTAAAGGCCGTAGTTGCTAAACTAATTTGAGTCCTTGAGATTTATTAATAGGAACAATTAAGCACTTGGTTGGTGAGACAACAGACTTCTGGGATCTGGTTAAATTGATCTGTGCACAAGCAGTAAGTGGCTCCTGCACTTGATCCCCATGTCATGTGACCAAGTTCCTTTCCTTGGCTGGGGCATGCCACTCATTAGCTTGCTGCAATCCACTTTAGTCTGGTTAGTGAGGGCCTGCTAAAAGAACAGCTTCATGCTGTATCCTAGATACCAGTTCTCAGGTCAGGTGTACTAAGAGCGCAGATTATTGTGGGCTTTCTGGCAGGTCTCAGACTGAATGAATAAAGGTGGGCCCGTGTGACTCATGGTTTTGGAGCCTTGTGAATTGTCTCATTCTTCTCCACCCTCATCTTCTTCTAGATGATCATCTTGATTGATCAGCCACAAACTGGTTTAAGATTTCTCATTGTTTTCTTAAGTGATATGATGGAGCAGTTGCTATTAGGTGGAAAAGATAAAAGAGTTCTGAGAATTTCCTTTCAGTGGGTGTTAAGGGGAAGCCTGTCTCCCCGGACCCTAGCAGTCTTGACTGTCATTGGAACTATGAAAAAGCCACATTGTTCTCCCCAGCCTTCAGCGAACTCTCGAAAACTGACAGTTCTCTGCTGGGTGTGACTTGTAGGAAAATATTGTAATATGTTTTCTGATGGCAAACATTGTTCTATGTGTTTGAAAACTTTCTTAATCAACGTAATAAAACATTGAATAAATTACTGCTCTGCTTACGGGGAACGCTTCATATTAATATTTTAACACTCTAAGGAAGTAAGATTAATAATAGTGATTCTAAGGCAAACTATTTACTCAGAACAAATTCTGGAAAGGGAGGGGCAGGGAGGAAATCAGCTTGTTTCATGTAGTCCTGAAATGTGTAGGTCATGTTATTGAATCTTTTATTTCCTGCCATTACCTTAAATAAGCAGAAATATTTATATCATTTCCACCACTGGAGTGGAAGAAAGGTTTGAGTGAGGCACAAAGGACAGGGTTTTTAGGTAGAGTTTTATCACACAATTCTAGGACCAGAATGTAAAGAAAAACAACTAACTGGTTGACTTGTGTTGTGTTCTGAAAAACTTTACTTACACTTCATGATATAATTCGGAGTGATCTTCAACTTTTCAACACATTTCCTCAAACTACCTATAAACAAGACTGTGATTCTCTTTGATCCAGTATTTTCTCTTGACAGCAACTTTCAGGGCCTTCACATCTGCCTCAAAAGTTAAGGGGATATTTAACGATTATTAAGCATATTCTCTCAAATGTCTTAGCTTCTTTGAACAGCCTGTTATGGCTCTGTCACTCACAAATTTATCAAGAACCTTTTTTTGAACCTTTAGCTTGGATCTCTAGAGATGTTGAGGTCCATAAATTTACTCATCTTAATTTAACGTGTACATAGCATATCATTGTACTTCCTTCTATTGGCTGTACTCTGGACTACAGGCCTTTAAGCCTGATACTATGGATAGCACATCTGTAACACTACTGCTTACCTTCTGTAGGTGTTCCTCGCCACCAATAGCTCTGTTCTCTCTTCCCAGGAAGTGGTCTTGTACTGTTTGGAAAACAAGGTTTGTGATGTGAACCACCGGGATAATGCAGGCTACTGTGCCCTGCACGAGGCCTGTGCCAGGGGGTGGCTGAGCATCGTTCGGCATCTCCTCGAGTATGGAGCAGATGTCAACTGCAGCGCTCAGGATGGAACCAGGTCAGTGGTGTGTCAGGCTGTGGAATCCTGAATGTAGACAAGGGAAGTTGTGGGAGGGAGGGTATGTATGAGGTAAAGGGATTTGTTTCTCCAAAAGTTAAGGGTCCTAGAGAGAACAGATGATTGACACAGTAAACTTCGGATGCAACTGGTTCCATCTCTGGAAAGAGAATTAGTAATATCATATTAAATCACTAAATCTACTAAAACCATTATGTGAAATTCCTGTTCCTTCAGAAGTGCTTATTATGTTGGCTTCTAAAACATTCAGATTATTGGTTTCTTTTCATCGTTTGACTTGGATGCCCTTCCTTCCTTCCTTCCTTCAAATTTGGTGATCAAGGACCATAAAAAGCTTCTTCAATGGCTTTCCCACTCTGATCTCTGTCTGCTGGAAAACAATCAAAGTGTGTTTCTCTTATAGGACTGGTCTTGGTTTTTAAAATGGTCATTTTTCTGATATTCCCTTGTTTTTGGCCAGTTGACCTATGGTCTGGTCTTGACATCTGCTTTTGCTGTGTTATTTTGTTGTTGTTTACAAAGTTAATTGTTTGCAATGAAGTATCTCGTTTGATTTGCTAAAACTAGGTTACTTTCCATCCTTTTCCTTTACTTTTCTAGAAGCTCAGTGAACTTTTTTCATCTTCAGAAATGCTGTAGTTAAGCTTATTAAGTGTACTTTTGATTGCATCCCCTTTAAATTTTATGTTTTGTTGGAGAGCCTTGAATCGGTATCATATTGTGGTGGATAGCATGGATAAAGTCAGGAAAACCTGAGTTCCTATCCACCTCTGATAACTTCCTGTGCCACTCAACCTTTTTGTGCCTCAGGCAGCCTTCTAGGAGTTGGGCATTGAACCATTCCAATTCTTTTTAATTCCTTTGTTTTCAGTTATTGGGTGGCTTTAGGGTTGTCTGTTCCAACAAATACTTCGTAGATATTCCTACCAGTACTAGTAAATATTGTAGGACATGGTGAGAATTTCTGATGGCCTTAATTTCTTTCTCAGGTTTTAATTGTCTTGAGTATGAGATTCATTTGAACTTAATTTAAAACCGATACGTTTTATCTTACACTTATTAATAACATGCCTGGTAAAATATTCTTTTTTAAGGGTGTGTTTCAAATGAAATTATTAGAGTGAAAGTTTATGTTTGTAAGATACTTGACAAAATTCAATAAACAGAGTGGAGGCAATCAGAGGACAGGGGGCAGAATGGATGAAGCTGTTTCGTAGTTTTCAGAATGCTATGAAAATAGCTAGGTTATTAAAAAATTAAAAACACAAATAAATTGGGGGCAAACACAGGAAGAAAATGTAAAGTATGCCCAGGTCTTTTCAGTCTGTCAGCAGAGTAGGACTGACAGCTAACAGTGTGCCTTTAACAGATACCTCAGGCCAAAACTTTTTGAGGTCAGCAACTCTCTAGGCATGTGATCTAACCCTGCCTGAAATGATCTAAATAGGAGTTCAGTTTGAGGAGGCTCTGTAAGTTTCAATGTAAACATTTCACATTGTTTTCCTAAAATTGATAAAAGGGGAAAGCCTCTTGCATTGTACATTCAGTCGATTCACATATGAATGGGAGACTGAGGAAGACATACTAGCACATACACAGGAGCAGTATTGTTGCAATACGAGTTCCTGGGGCTCAGTTGGAAAACAACCACCGTAGTGAGCCCTGACAGAAACAAGCGTTTCGTAGTTATTATTTTAGGAAGCTGATAAATCGGAATCATTCTTAGTGCAACATCCAGGAGATTGCCTCTACTCCCTCCCTTCCCCCGTCTGTCCCCTCCCTCAAAGGGCCTTGGTGAGTGTTTGAATCTTGTCTCTGATGAGGTAGGAGCGTTGCTTGTCCCTCAAGAAGGAACTTACTGACTTTCCTTGGATTGCTTGTCATAGGCATGAGAGTACATCTTGAAAAGTCATTGATCTAACTTCCTGACAGTGGGTAGGACCCTATCCCAGACATAAAGGAATCTGCTTTTGTAAAGCCTTAGCCCTGCGTGGTAGCTCCTCCCCACTTCTTTGCGGAGATGGATCTACAACTTTGCATCAAACTTTTTGTTCTTTGTTGATTAGTTTTGCTGAATTTTGTTTGTTCCTCTTCGTTTTAAGGAATGACTTTGAGGTGATAACAATAGTAAATATAGGTATGGAAAAACAAAATGTATTCAGAAAAAGGGTTTTTTTTTTAAAGGGACATGAATAGAGTTTACAAGACAAAAAGAAAAAAAATTACCAAAATGACCTGTAAAGATGCCTTTCACCTCTAGAAGGTTTACAGAGTAATTTGTTGACAACAACTCCATTAGTCAGTACAAACCTTAATAAATTCCTGGATTTTGTAAGAAACTGAGGCTCAGAGAAATCAGGTGACTTGGCCAGGGTCATTCAGCCAGCATCAAAACTAGGCTTCCAACAGAGGCTCAGGGGTCTCTCCACAGCAGCATTCATAATGCCCTTAGCATTTATTATTTTAGAGGGGAAAATTCTTCTTGTTGCTTCCTCTTTTGCCTTGTTGCATATTTTTTTATCTGAGCAGGGAGACAAAGGGGGAAGGGAGGCTGTGTCTTGACCCCTTGCTTCTCCCAAGATTTCAGATCTTTACTTATATTCTTAGCTCCTGAGTATTTACTTTTTGTCATTTCATGTTCCTCACTGTTTAGGGCTTACCTCATGTTTCGTGTTTTTAGTGGTTTTCCTGGCCCTTTTTCATCCCTAGGTCAGTGTCTCCCTTACTCCATACCCTGGCAATGATTCTCCATTCTCTTCCTCCCCTCATTTTTTTGTCTAGGGATAGATAGTATGATCTGTGTGGTGCTATTTTATGCTTGTATATATCTAAATACACATATATTACTATACAAGTGTACACAGAGGAGATTGAAGCATCTTAAGTTGGCTGTATCTTACTTGTTAATTTTAGTATCCCAAGTACCATTCTTCATCATAGCAACCAACAGTGGTCCCCATCCTCATCACTCAACTAGATTAGCAGAATTTCTCATATTGTACCTAAGTCTAGTTGCTAGGGGTTACTGCAGGAGAATGCATACTAATGCCTCCTCAGGTTCTGCCAGTTCCAGTAAGTCTTATGAATATAAAGACACAGGTTAGTTTTAAAACCGCATCTCAAGCTATGTCTTTCAGAATATTGTGACTTTTGCCCGGCTCCCGTTAATTTGCTTTTAGAGCCTAAAAATGTACTGGAAACAACACTGGTCTTGGGAGTTGGTGGACCTGGCCTCCAACCTTTGCTCTGCCACTTACTCTTCTTTGTGACCTTAAACAAGTCATTTAACTTCTTTAGTTTCCTTAACTATACAGTGAGCAAGTTGGACTAAATTATGTCCAAGGTTTCTTTCATTTTTACAGTCAGTCGTTCTGTGTGCATAGACTTGTTTGTGTATATTTTTAAAAGTTAATGAGTTGATTATTCCTTAGGAACATAAAAAAAATTTTTTTTGAAGTTCATTGAATAATTTTAAATTTAAAATAGTGGTAATTTAAAGCCTACCATTTTCTTGGGACCATTTTTGGCCTTAGCTTTGCATTATGGACTGACGACAACACCTCTGTATACTCCACAAAGTATAGATTGAAAATCTGCTTTAGCACATTTACCTCCTGACCAGAATCTTATAACGGTCAAGAAGAAAAATGCATTTCAGAGGGGACCCTACGAAACTCGTTCTGTGTCAGATTCCCCTCTCCTTTCCACTCCTGTCTCTTGCAGCCGTTTTCACTACCTTTTAATTGTTTCCGGTTTGGCCAAAGGAGCCTCCTTGCTATTCCTCACATGTTCCACTCTATCTCCTGTCAGCCTTTGCATGGGGCTATCAGTCCCCTGTGTAGCAAACAGGCCTCCTCATCCCCTCCTTCCTTCAGTGCTCAGCTCAAGAACCCCATCAGTCGGGAACCTTTCCTTCTCCTCCCTTCCAGCTCCCCAGCTGCTGGTGCCCATTACCATGGATGTGCTTCATTTTCATGCTTGCTTTATATACGTCTGTATACCTGTCATTTTGCCCCAGGAGAACGTAAGCTCATTGAGGACAAAGATTTACGTTTTATAGACAGATGTTTAATAAATGCTTGTTAGTTGATTGTCAGAACTCATTAGGTCAGGGGTGTTAGGGTTTGCATTATGATTCTTTATTTCATTGTGGCTTGTCATGATCTAGGTATCTCCTTAGGTTTTTATAGGCAACCGCACGAAGCCCAGATTCCATTAAATTAAAAGCCTCGTTCCAAACCGGTGATTAGGTAGAGGCAGGCAGGTATCTGCGAAGCTGTCCCTGTCTCTTGGCCTCTATCCGCACTGAGCTATTTATTCTCCATCATATCCATATCCATTTATTCTCCATCATCCTGGTTTTTACACTTGACGTTCTTTCTGTTTCCTGTTTCTCCCGTATTCCTTCCCCTGGTTTCTTTGCTAATGGACTGGTGAATGATATGTATAGGGTGTTTGATGCCTGTTACTGAAGGTCAAACTCTCAGATAACTTAACTAATTAACATCATTTTAACTCTATTGCCCTTTAAAAAGTAACTGCACTTGTGTACAGAGTGTTGAGTTGTTTGGGTTTTTGTTTATAACAATGACAGACATCCCTAATTTGGTTTATGCACTATTCTGCCCATGCCCAGTTTTAAAATCACTTAAAAACTTTTTTCTTGAGAAATTGTTGGACCCCAGATAAGGATTGACTCTGGCTAAAGGTCAGCCCCGCAATTATAAATGATAGGGAGTAAGGAATGTTTTCATCCCTTAAAGTGGATCCAAAAAAGAGCAGTGCTCATCAAGCTGAATACCAAATGCTGTCTCTCCTAGGCCTATCCATGATGCAGTAGAAAATGATCATTTGGAAATAGTTCGCCTCCTTCTTTCTTACGGTGCTGATCCAACCCTTGCCACGTACTCAGGTAGAACCATCGTGAAAATGACACACAGTGAACTAATGGAGCTGTTTCTAACAGGTTGGTAATTCTGTAAAGTTTGGCAAGGAACATTACTGAAATGCTTTTATCTGAAGTTTACCAGGTTGTGGTTAATTGATAGCGCAGTTTTTGAATGGAGGACAATTGGGGTGAGAGAAGTCTTCAGAACTTTTAACTTAATTTTTAAGAATCCTATTTATTTGGGAATTCCAGTATAATGCAGTATAGCGTAGCCTATTTATGAATCTCTTGAAAAATAATTTAATGTGGGGATGTTTTCCATGTTCTTTTTCTGATTCTATGAGAAGAATATCACTAAGACACCAAAAAGAGTATTTTCATTTATTTATTTTTTGGGGAGGTGGTACTATAGAGAGATTTACACAGTAAAGTGCCTGGGACATAGTGGGTACTTAATAAATGTTTACTACCTGGTTTATTATTTTTAATAAAACCCAGTTTTAAGTTTTGCACAGAAAAGAACAACATATAGAGTAGTCACATTTTAGAAAATTTTAGCCTTGGGAATTTAAAATTCTTTGACATGTTGTAAACAAGTATCTCCATAGTGAAGGCTTCTAAATTGTTGTCTCAGTACCCTAATGCATGCTTTAAAAGATCCTTAAATTTGAGATCTAAAATCAGTTTTAAAACTCTGTGGTGGGTGGATAGCCAAATTTATTACTATTCCAAATAGCTTAACTAACAGACTCTGCTTCAAAGTTGGTGGATCTGAGATTTTCATGCTTACCAAAAAAAGAGAATGAGATTGCCTGAACACTTACTGTGCTTCTGGAAAAATAAATATGGAATTATATTTTCTAAAATTCTGCTTTTCCACAATTCAAGCCAATTTTCATGTCTGTTTGTCTTCAAGACATTTGGGGGAGCGGGGAGGAGGAAAAGAGACTGAGCAAAGGATTAATTGTTATGTCTTTTATGGAATAAAAGTGAACAGAAAAGGATGTATGTGGGTGCAAAAGTGCAGGCTGTGTGTATTGTATATACCCAGATAGTCTGAAAGTCTGTGTTGTGGATTTAGACAGGAAGTGACGAGCTAGGCTGGTTTGACTTTGCAGGACACGCAGTCCTACTAAATCTGCCGACATTTTGTTCTCATCAGCATGGTTTTTGTTTTATTTTTTCTTTTTCTCCCTAGAGTATTTAACTGACCTGCAGGGTCGAAGTGGGGATGACCCTGGTGTCTGCTGGGATTTCTACGGCAGCTCTGTGTGTGGTGAGCAAATGTTATTCTTTTATTTTTTGTCTGATCTAAGTGAGTTTCAAAACATTCCTTGCTTATCCAAAACCTCCTCCCCGCCCCCTACCCTCCTTTTACTCTACCAGGCGTTGTTGGGGAAGGGAAAGGCTCTGATTTTATTTGTTGTCACTTACTAGGCTACATGTGAAACTTTCCTGTTGCTTATACATTCTTTCTTTTCCCTGCTCTCCTTCCCTCTCTCCCCCTCCCCCTCTTCTTAACAAAAGATCCAAGTGATGAATCTGGGTTTGACGTACTGGCCAATCCCCCTGGCCCAGAGGATGACGATGATGAAGATGTCTTCAGTGATGTGTTTGAGTTTGAATTTTCAGAGGGACCTCTCTTGCCATGTTATAATATCCAAGTATCTCTCTCTCAGGGGTAAGTACTGACGTTACTTGATTGAAAAATGATTGAAAAGGGCTTGTGGTGGCAGGAGTTAGATGGAGATCTTTAAAAACAGGTGGGGTCTCTCATTGTGCAGTAGTGTTCTCCAGAAAAGTTGCTCATCAGTTTACTAAGGGGACTTTATTACTTAGTGAAATACCTTTGAAAGAAAACACTTGTTGGAATGTTTTATCCGCTTCATGGTTGGACATCATACAGTGGGCTAGAGAGGGCAGAGATGAGGAGGGCAGCACACCGTTCTGTGAACCGTTCAGAGAGTGTTCTCCAGCATGAGTGTGTGTGTGTGGGGGGGTGTCGAGATTGTCGCTTGTCCTCAGAGTATTATCCCCATTCTACAGGTGAGGAAACTGAGCCTCAGGGAGATTTTGTGTGTGGGATCACACAGCTCTTAAGTACATGAAGCAAGAATTCAACCCAGGCCTAATGATTCCAAAGCCAGATTGGAAGTGAGGAAAGTCCTTAGTTTGTCCTTTCTGTTAGATGGAAGGCTAAAAAATCTACAGGATGTAAAGTTTAAGCATGGAGGTGGCCTGGCTCTATGCTTGGCCTCAGTTTGTGCTGTGTAAACCCCTGAACCTGCTTTGTACTGGGTTTCCCTGTGTAGCAGAGCAGCATTGCTTCTATGCTAATCCATCCTAACAATGTTTCTTCCTCAAATCCTAATTTTGTGGAACTCCTCTTTCCAAGGTATAAGTTGTAAAAAAAAATTTTCAAAGAACTTCTCTTGCCTCTGCCTTTCAACTCTCCTACCCACAAACTCAGCACCAAAAACTACCTGTTCTCTTTCAAGAGCATTGTCATCGTAGGGTCTTAACTGCAGGCCCTAAATCCGGGGTAAAAAGCCAGTGTTTCACTATTGTTTGTGACACAAGCTAAAGTAGATGTAAGTTACGTGTGGACTATGTTTCCAGAAGAATCTTCTGAAGGAATGACAGTGTAGTCTCCTCAAAGTTGTTTGGAAAGTCCCGTCAGTGTGCCACCGGAGTGTTGGTGATTACAGTGTGCAGGTGACCTAGTTCACTAGAAAGACTGAAGATGAACTTGTTTCTTTTTTATCTGTTGTAGCTTCCCTCACCATTTCACAGTAGATGTCAGACCTTACTCCTTCCCCCCCCCCCCCCCAACTATGTCCTGGATTATATAGCTAATGGTAGCGTTTATTGAAAAGAAGCAAATCTTAGGACGTCCAAGAAGGATCCATTGATGCTTTAGGAAATTGTGGAGTTGCTTAGATCCACATATGGGGATACTTATTAATACCCTCATCCGCTCATCCAGGTTTTTATTAGAACTTCAGCATCGTTTGGAGGGGTAGACTGCCCTTTTTGGCTATTCCATGTCTTGCATTTTGAAACCCCTTGGGAAGGAAAATTCATCTGAACAATTTTAGGAAATATTCATTAGCAACTGCCCTAACATTTTAAATATGGATGTAGAATGAAACGAACAGCACGTTTATGTGGTTGGTGCTGGTGTGAGTTGTAGAAATAGATCACTTGGGACAATTTTTTACTTCAGAACATGACATTGAATATTTTTTTTTTTGGTCCCAACATAATTGCATTGATGTAAAGGAACTGACAGCTGCCTTGCCACAGTCACATGGCTAGTATGTGCCAGACAAGACTTGAACTTGGGACTTCTAACTGAAGCCCTGTTATTGGTATAAAACAAGTTCTTCCCTCAAAGACTGGCAGGAAGGTGTGTCTTTATTTGGTGGGTTGGGGTTGGGGGGAGGGGAGGCTTTTGGTTTTTTTTTGTCTCAGGTGGGGTTACTAGGGATTAAATGGTCATTGAAGACAAATAGTAAAGGGGGGTGGGGGGGGTGAAGGTCTAAAATCCAGTGCCATTAAAGTTGTAACATAATTTGAATTGTCTAAGGAACGCCACCCCCTTACAAGGTCTGGAAAATGTAGAGCGCTTGCTCACTGGTTCCACGGGGCAATTCCTATTTTCTCCTCCTACACTCCTCAGATCTCCACCTGACTCTTCAAAAAGAACAGCAATACCATTTTCCCCTGGAAAATTTGTTCATCTTCATAATTAGCTCAGTTCATCCTTTGAAGCTTCCCTTTGACTCCCATGGAGTTAATGGGTCTTCATGAAGGATTCCCAGTAGAGACATTTAGGAGAATTCTCTGATACAAAGACCATTGAACTTGGCAACAAAAGTCCTGAGTTTGATTGACAGTGTGACTTTAGGCAAGCCACTTTGCTTCTCTGAGACTCAGTTTCCTGATTTATAGCATGAGAGTAATGATATATCTCTTATCAGCCTTATTAAGGTTGATCAAACGAGAGGATTATGTGAATACAGAAATGATACTGACACATAAGGTATAGGTGGTGTCATTAGTCATCCTTATTTTACATTAAAGTTAGGCTGCTGGTTTTACCTTTTTGTCAGCTGGAGGAGTATTTGTACAGTGCCCTGAGCTTGGAGTCAGGGATCACCAAGCTAGCGTGATATAGACCACCCAGTGTCAGAGTCAAATAATGTACCTAGACCAGTGTTTTAATAACCTCTAAAAGTGAGTGACTTTCCCAACCCAGTTTTGAGCTGGCTACCTGACATGTTAGTCAGTTGCCTGTTATTTAAAACCACTTTTAATTTTGCCAGCAACTTCAAGCACTTGTCTTCCTTTCCCTTAGGCCCCGAAACTGGTTATTGCTCTCAGATGTGGTCAAGAAATTGAAGATGTCGTCCCGAATATTCCGGTGCAATTTTCCAAATGTGGAAATTGTCACCATTGCAGAGGCAGAGTTTTACAAACAGACATCTCTGAGTCAGCTGTTTTCGTGCCCCAAGGACCTTGAAGTCTTCAATCCTGAAAGCAAGGAATTGTTGGACTTAGTAGAATTTACAGCAGAACTTCAGAATCTGCTTGGGTCCTCAATAGAATGGCTACATCCAGATGAAGATCTTCTCCCTGAAGTTCATTGGTGAAACCCACAGGTCGCTTAATGTACAGTCCATATATTGTTAATTCTTTTGCTTTATGTATATGTGTTATATTACAATTGTTTCTGTAAAGAAAGGACACTATTACATATGAAAATATCTTTCCTTTATATAAGAAATGAATTCCAGTTGGAAGGACTTCGAAAGAATTTTTTTTAAAGTAACTTTAATCAGTTTTTATGAAAATTGTTATATAATGTTTCTTTACTTTTAAATGCACACATGCTTTGGAATAAGTTTTGTTTTTACTTGGAACACTTTTTTTTTTTAAAGGAAAAATATTCACACATTGACTTTGTTTCATACAAAGCACTGATGACACAGACCGTCATTTTTATAAGTGACATGATCGAAGTCATGTGGCCTGTTTGGGAGAATGAATTTGATAAAAAAAAAAAAAAAAGGCACTTCATGATATTATTTTTTATGTTTTGTTTACAGAATTGCCTGCTTTGGCCAGGTAAATGCTATTGGGTATAATCCAGTAGTTTGTAATATAAATTAAAACCATATCCATACACAGCAACTAATTGTATGAACTTTTATATCCTAATTTAAAAGCTGTGAAATTAGTTTTCACGCATCAAACCGGATTGTTTATATATGTTTAAACATTTTATGCTCTTATTTAAAGAAGACTTTGAGCTATTTTTTCTGTACCTTGTAAAATATTGGAAAAAAAAACTAACATAATATGTTGAGGTTGCTTGGAGATGTACATAAACTAAAATTTTCTGAATTGTGTGTTTATGTTTGAAATCTGTGTTTTAACTTTGTAAGTAAATTCTTCTGCCTTTGTATTTATATTTTACAAAATTTTTCTTAAAAGGCAATAAAACTGTTGAGAAAATGAGAACATTGAAATAACTTGTGTCTGGTGTGTTTCTAAAATGAACTATAAATTTCATTGTTACTATTAGCAGGGTGGGGGGAGGGTGGGAACCAGTGAAGGTGAAATGAATAGAGACAAGTTTACAGGCCAGCCTCTTCACATGATGATTGGTACGTTCCAAGGAACTGAATCCAGAACACATCACCAGCATTTTTTTATATTCCTTTAAGGTTTACATAGCCCTTTATAAATATTTTCTCCTTTTGTTCTCACTACAGCCCTGGAAGGTAGATGCTGTTATCCCAGTTTTACAGGTAAGGGAAACAGAGACAGGTTAAGCGATCGGCCCAGTACAAAACTAGTTAGTTGGTGATTACATTTGTCAACTTTTATTTTGGTCTCTGAATCCAAAAGTAATAAGCATGCTCACCTTCAAGTCCCAGAAACATTTATTAAGGCCACGAAATAAAAATCTATAAAGGGTTATGACACAATAAGTACATACCATCTGTGTGGAGTTGAGAAGTTATTGGCACTCTGAAGGCCACAGTAGAACTAGAACTCAGCCCCTGTGGCTATGAAGAGATAGAAGACGTCTGTCAGATGCTCTTCTAGATTTTATTTTCTTCTCGGCACCAAATAAGTATTTTCGTATACATACACAGTAGAACCAAATATGAGGGTTCTATGTGAAACTGCAGCATTGTATACAACTTCTCTTTTTAAGAATATTTAAGTTCAAACTAGCTTTCAAAGCTCTGTCTTTTTTCTGGCCGTCTATCTTATGTGCATTTTTTTTTTAAGTGCCTCAATGACCCTCTTCTTTCCCTAATTCTTTTGGGGGACTTATTCCCATTCCTCCCTTAATTTCCCATTGGAAAAAAGGAAGCAAGCCTTTAACAAATATTTATAGTCAAGCAATATTAACTCCTATATTGGCTGTGTCTGAAAATATATCTTACTCTGCATCCAGAATCTAGCAACTCTTGGGTATCAAGAGGTGGGAAGCAAATGCTTCATCAGAGGTCCTTCAGAATCATAGTTGAGCATTGCGTTGGTCAGAGTTCTCAAGTGTTTAAAGTTTTTCTTTGTCATGTTATCATTGTGGTAGAAATTTCTCATTTTGTTCATTTCATTCTGCTTCAGTTCTACAGACCTTTCCAGGTTCCTTTGAAACACTCCATTCTGTCATTTCTGATAGCACCACAATATTCTGTAGCATTCATATATCAATTTTTTGTTAAGTAAATCATCCCCAACTAATGGTCAACCTTTTAATTTCTGGTCCTTTGCTACTAAAAAAGAAAGACCTCTTTCTTAAACAGATCTTAACAAAAGAATTCCTGAGTAGGCATCTTGGACACCAGCTCACACTTGTCTCTGGGGACAGTTTGGTCGGAATTCAAGGCCA
Organism: Trichosurus vulpecula; assembly: GCF_011100635.1. Lineage (NCBI taxonomy): Eukaryota > Metazoa > Chordata > Mammalia > Diprotodontia > Phalangeridae > Trichosurus > Trichosurus vulpecula. Next base: position 434,745,372 of record NC_050574.1, on the reverse strand, counting down.
GGCATCCAACCAGCCAATGACTTCTGGCTTAATGGCTTCAGCAGGCCACTGAAAGGTGGAGTTTTTCATACTTTTTCCTGAAGGCTGTGCAACACCCAGTTGGTTATTTGAAACAGTGTGAAGACTGGTCTATCGACAGTTCAACCTTCCCTTGTTTATCCCTAGGGCAACATGTAGTCAGTCATCCGACTGAACACTCCTATTTGTAGGTCCTGGGCAAATGAGGACCAAAGTCCAGATGAAATTCCTTCATTGCCAAAATTCAATGCTACGGGGACCTCAGCGATAGGATGTTTGTGATGAGCATTGGGTATTTTGCAGACTCCGGTCCCTGCCTGATAATCATCAAGTCTTTATTCAACACTTACTCTGTGGCTGGTGCTGTTCAGTCTGCCTCAAGCTTTCATGTCTTGGTCGATCCCATACACGAATATATACAGCAATTTCAGGGTGCATTAGCGGTTGTGGGGCTCAGGAAAGCCTTCAGGTTGTGCATGGGCACAAACAAGGGAGTGCATTCCAAACCTGGAGGACGTGAGATGAAGCAAAGCAGCAAAGAAGGCCCAGAACATACCCAGCTGTAAGTTAAAATCTTCCTACTTCACAGCAGCAACCCCCTTGTTCAGAAACATCCATTCCTTTCTCGTGCCTCTTACACCTCTTTTTGCATCTGTATCTGACACTTTCTCACAGCTCACATTCTAATTCAGACCCTCTTCACCTCACACCCAGCAGAAGCTTCCATTATGATCAGTCTCAGGGAGATAGCCTCCAATTTGTTCTGCATAATGAGACTAAAATACAGGTCCAATAATTTCCCTCCCATGTTCAAAAAAACTAATTGATTCTTCATGGATTATAGGAGGAAATCTAAAGTCCTTAGCCTGACAGACAAGGCCTTCCACGTTCACCTTTGTTTGAATGAAGAATGGCGTATCTCCCAGGAAGAGGGAGGTGACTGTCCCTTTACTTTGCCCTTGTGGGGCCACAGGATGAATATTGTGTTCTGTTCTCTTCCCCCAGAATATTTGCTTTCCCACATGGCTATTCTCCCATTTCTTGGGTGAGACTTGCCACTGTAGATTCAAGTTTTCCTAATCTGTCCATTATTTCTGCCATGCAGGCCATAAATTCTGCTTTCAGCTTATTTCTCATTTAGACTATTCAGGAACCTTGCCTATAGTTCTATACTGTCTTAGAAATCCACAGGGTCCACTGCCTCATTGGGTGTTGATTAATTTTCCTTTGTCAAAATATTTTTTTCATCGAAATCTGTACTCTTTTACTCGATCTGGAGGCCATATTCCCTTCTTTTATTAATATCTTCTCTTTTGGCCTAATTACTTAGCAGCTCAAGGTGTTCAACTGAGTTTTCTTTCTCCGGAGATCTTTGGTAATTTCATTCCCCCCCCCCCCCCCCCCCCCCCCCCGACAGTCCTCTATTATTCACTTTTTGACTTATCCCCTTTTGAATATGGTTCCTCTGAGGGCTGGGCCTCAAAACTGTCTCAGCGCTTTTCCATGCTGGGCAAGTCACAGTTCACCAGCCTTGGTCTGTGCCCCTAGTGACTTCTGGCCCCAGCTGGATTCAGAGGTAGCAGAAAGCAACCTTGCTATCTATGCACCCTGCTCCACTTCTTCCTGTTCCTTAGTTCTGTGGTTAGGCTCTATGGTGAGCTAGCATGTGAGCTGTCGTAGCCCGAGCAAGGTTCTGCCTTTTGGATTTCTGTGTCGAGAGAGGGGGTAGAGCTGAATTCTGTTACAGGCCGGTGGGACAGCTTGTACATATAGCCCTGTTTGTATGTGGAAGGGGGAAAGGAGCTTTCTCCACTATTGGAGGAGAAAAACAAGCATGTTATGTAGCACCTACTATGGGGCAAGCACTGTGCTAAACACTTTTTACAAATATTTGATCCTCACAACAACAGTTTGATGTACAGGTTGTTACTATCCTTGTTTTACAATTGAGGAAACTGAGGCAAACAGGTTAAGTGACTTGTCCAGAGTCACACAGCTAACAAGTGTAGGAGGCTGAATTAGAACTCAGGTCTTCTGATTTTGCTTCCAAGATGGCAGCTGGTAAGCAGTGTGAGCTCGGTACCGAGACCCTCCAAAAACTTATAAAAAATGGCTCTGAACCAATTCTAGAACGGCAGAACCCACAAAACAGCAGAGGGAAGCAGGGCTCCAGCCCAGGACAGCCTGGATGGTCTCTGGGTGAGGTCTATTCCACACGGAGCTCAGAGCTGGGAGCTGGGAGCTGGGAACGGAGTGGAGCAGAGCCCAGCCTGAGCAGTGTGGACCATCCAGACCAGAAGCCGGGTGGAGGGGGCCCTAGCGCCCTGATTCAGTGAGCTGCGGCAGTTACGAGACTTCTCAACCCACAAACACCAAAGACTGCGGAGAAGGTTAGTGGGAAAAGCTGCGGGAGTGGAAGGAGTTCGCGGTTCGGCTTCCAGCTTTGGGGGCAGCGGAGGTGGGGCAGCTACAGCTGTTGTTACTTCCGGCTCCAGGCCCACCTGGTGGGAGGAATTAAGCGGCGGATCAGAGCAGGGGTGCACAGCCTGCCGAAGATCTAAGCCCAGTTCGGGTTGGGTGTTGGAGAAGGAGCAAGCAGTGCTGGTGTGGCAGAGCTGGCACCTCCCCCCCAAACGTGGAACATAGAACTCTGTAATCTACAAGCAGTCATACCCCACTGAAAAACTCAAGGGTCAAGTTAGTTGGCTGGGAATATGGCCAGGCAGTGAAAACACACCCAGATTCAGTCTCAGACTTTGCATTCTTTCTTTGCTGACAAAGAAGACCAAAACATACAGACAGAAGAAATTAATAAAGTCAAAGAGCCTACAACAGAAACCTCCAAGAAAAACAGGAACTGGTCCCAGGCCGTGGAAGAACTCAAAAAGGAGTTGGAAAAGCAAGTTAGAGAAGTAGAGGAAAAATTGGGAAGAGAAATGAGAAGGATGCGAGAAAACCATGAAAAACAAGTCAATGACTTGCTAAAGGAGACCCAAAAAAATACTGAAAAATACACTGAAGAAAACAACACCTTAAAAAACGGACTAACTCAAATGGCAAAAGAGCTCCAAAAAGCCAATGAGGAGAAGAATGCCTTGAAAGGCAGAATTAGCCAAATGGAAAAGGAGTTCCAAAAGACCACTGAAGAAAATACTACTTTAAAAATTAGATTGGAGCAAGTGGAAGCTAGTGACTTTATGAGAAATCAGGATATTATAAAACAGAACCAAAGGAATGAAAAAATGGAAGACAATGTGAAATATCTCCTTGGAAAAACCACTGACCTGGAAAATAGATCCAGGAGAGATAATTTAAAAATTATTGGACTACCTGAAAGCCATGATCAAAGAAAGAGCCTAGATACCATCTTTCAAGAAATTATCAAGGAGAACTGCCCTGATATTCTAGAGCCACAGGGCAAAATAGAAATTGAAAGAATCCATCGATCACCTCCTCAAATAGATCACAAAAAGAAATCTCCTAGGAATATTGTCGCCAAATTCCAGAGCTCCCAGATCAAGGAGAAAATACTGCAAGCAGCCAGAAAGAAACAATTTGAGTATTGTGGGAACCCAATCAGAATAACCCAAGATCTGGCAGCTTCTACATTAAGAGATCGAAGGGCTTGGAATGCGATATTCCGGAGTTCAATGGAGCTAGGATTAAAACCTAGAATCACCTACCCAGCAAAACTGAGTATCATGTTCCAAGGCAAAATATGGAGTTTCAATAAAATAGAGGACTTTCAAGCTTTCTCAGTGAAAAGACCAGAACTGAATAGAAAATTTCACTTTCAAACACAGGAATCAAGAGAAGCATGAAAAGGTAATCAAGAAACGGAAATTGCAAGGGACTTACTAAAGTTGAACTGTTTTGTTTACATTCCTACATGGAAAGATGATGTGTATGATTCATGAGACCTCAGTATTAGGGTAGTTGAAGGGAATATGCATATATATATATATATGTTTATGTATATATATAAGTGAATGTGTATGTATGTATGTATCTATGTGTATGTGTATGCATGTGTATGTATGTATATATATGTGTGTTTTTATATTATATATATATATATATATATATATGTAAAAGAGAGAGAGCAGACACAGGGTGAGTTGAAGATGAAGGGAAGATATCTAAAAGAAAAAAAATGAAATTAAGGGATGAGAGAGCAACATACTGAGAGAGGGAGATAGGGAGAGATAGAATGGGGTGGATTATCTCACATAGAGGTGGCAAGAGGAAGCAGTTCTGTGTGAGGAGGGGAGAGGGCAGGTGAGGGGGGAATGAGTGAACCTTGCTCTCATCAGATTTGGCCTGAGGAGGGAATACCATACATACTCAGTTGGGTATCTTACCCCACAGGAAAGAAGAGGGAGGAAGATTAAAAAAAAAATAAAAGGGGGGGGAAGATGGAGGGGAGGGCAGATAGGGGTGGAGGTAATCAAAACAAACACTTTGGAAAGGGGACAGGGTCACGGGAGAAAATTCAATAAAGTGGGATGGGTTGGGAAGGAGCAAAATGTAGTTGGCCTTTCACAACATGAGTATTGTGGAAGGGTTATACATAATGATACATGCGTGGCCTAGGTTGAAGTGCTCGACTTCTTAGGGAGGGTGGGTGGGAAGGGAAGAAGGGAGAGAATTTGGAACTCAAAGTTTTAAAAACAGATGTTCAAAAACAAACAAAAAAAAAGTTTTTGCATGCAACTAAAAAATAAGATACACAGGCAATGGGGCGTAGAAATTTATCTTGCCCTACAGGAAAGGAAGGGAAAAGGGGATGAGAGGGGAGGGGGGTGATAGAGAGGAGGGCTGACTAGGGAACAGGGCAACCAGAATATATGCCATCTTGGAGTGGGGGGGAGGGCAGAAATGGGGAGAAAATTTGTAATTCAAACTTGTGAAAATCAATGCTGAAAACCAAATATGTTAAATAAATAAATTTAAATTAAAAAAAAAAAAGAACTCAGGTCTTCTTAATTTTAGGTCCGATGCCACCAGCCACCCCCATTGTTGCCTCATTTGGGTTCAAAGTGTCCTAGGCCATGCAGACAGTTGAAATTGCTTCATCTCTTGCACATAATTCCTATCTTGGGATTGTCTGAGAGCTTGTGAGGATTGGAGGAAATTTCTAGTCCTCAATCTTGTCGGTCATAAAACCCAGAAGGACAAACTTTGTGCAGATATCTACAGAGATGATGGAAGGTATTTCAGAGGGAAGGCACTAGCAGTGAGGGGGATTGTGAAAGGTCTGACTGTGAGGAAAACTTTTTTTTGCTACCCTCCTTACTGTGCAATGGTGATATGGAAGCACTGGCTTCTAATCCTGGTTCTGCAACTGCCTAGTGGGGCATGGGCAGGTCACAACTCTTGACGCTTAGTTTCTTTCTCTGGAATAATAAATAGAACTAATATATATCTGAAAGTTTCTTCCAACTGTACCTCCCATAGTTCTGCACAGACATCATAGATTTGTTATGCATAAATGCAGATTGTAACCCCTCTTCTTCATAGATATCTCTATGAGTTGCAATGGCCCCAAAAATTCATCTCTTCCTGTGGTCACCTATTCAAACAGCCCAGGAGACAGAAATTTCTTTATTTGTTTTTAGTTTTCAGCATTCACTCTCATAAGATTTTGAGTTCTAAATTTTCTCTCCCTTTCTCCATTCCTCCCTCTCCAAGATGGTGTGCTATCTAATATAGGCTATACATGTACGATCATATTAAACATATTTCCACATAAGTCATGTTGTAAAGATGAATTAGAACCAAGGGTAAAAACCACGAGAAAGAAGAAACAAAAGACAGAAAGAATAGTATGCTTTGATCAGAGGACAGAAATTTCTTTTGCAGCTTTTTAGCCACCTACCAGAACTTACTCTCCATCGAGATAGCTTTCAAAATCCACCACTGCAATGGGACAATAAAACAGAACTTTAGAAGAAGAGTTTGAATATAGTGTTTAGGAAGACGGGAGATCTTCGTCTGTTGGTATCCTGGTAAATGTTTAACAACTGGCTCTCCAAAAAAACAAAACAAAACCCAAAAACCTACAAATGGCACACTTTTAAGATTAATCTGCATCATTAACTTTTCAAAAACTAGGCACTCGATAAAAACAAATGAAGCCCTGATTTGTAGGATTTGCTGATTTCTGAAGAATAAATACTCACACAGTATTTTACAACGAGATCTCCAAAACAAACCATCTTTAGAAGATATTTGTGACTTCATCCTGTGTTAGCAGCCTTAGTCATTGAACAAACACTTGTTGAGAATTTACTGTGTGCTAGACACTGTATTATAAAGGGATTCTTTTCTTTAAAATGTTTGAAAATGTTTTTATATTACCTATATTTCCCAAGGTCTCCTCTTTCCAGAGAGCCATCACTTATAAAGAGAGAGGAAAAACAATTTAGTAAAACTAGCAAAATGAAAAAAATTTTACATTATATGCAAGATTTTACATCATAGTCACTCACCTTTGCAAAGAAAAGTGATTCTATCCCATAAGCAACTTGAGGGCAAGGCTTGCTTCATTTCTTTTTTCTCCCCCCCCCATGTCCTCCATATCTACCCTAGAGCCTCACACATAGTAGGCTTGTTGAATTAAATTAGCTAAGAATAGCATCAGGATTTTTAATGCTCTATAATTATAATCATTCTTATTTTTAGTAGGAAAACCCTACCTAAAGCCCCAAAAGTGGTAGGAAGGCGTGTAACAACAATGTTGCTAGTAGCTGCTGTGGGGGTGAAAGACCAACAACACCACCACACAGAAGAGCTGCCAGCACAGGTTCTTTGATCTGCTTTTCTAAGGAATGCATCTTTAAGGGGTTAACAATCTCACTTCAATCAAACATGCATATAATATCATTCACTTAGTTCATGGGGGAAAGCCAGCACCCTGAACTTCAGAGCAAATACAAACAGAGACAATATAAACAAAGCAAATAACACAATTCAACAGGCAGGCTTTGTCTGATCAAGATATCACATACATAGTTACCAAAAAGAGAAGTACAAACATCTAGTTTTTTTCAAAGGTGGTGGTGGGGGTGATCCAGCAGCTACCTAGAGTCTCCACACCAACACTTTTCAAGTGAGTGAGAGTCCCAAACAAAAGTTGACCTCTGAGTTTATATACCCTTCACACCTAATCAGCAAAAAGATGTGGGACTCAGGCTTTGCACCTAGTAAGACTTAATCAAAGGCACTCAGTTACTTTAGCATTCTAAAAGAGAAAACAATAAAAAAAAAAAAAGTCCATCCCCCCCTTAAATAATATTACATGGGGTAGGAATGGAGGGACAGTACATTTGCTGCACATCTTAAAAGTTAGGAATCCCTTGGTAGACTGCTGGTGCGTCTGTACCGGGTGACTAATGTGTGTGCTCTCTTGTCTGTAGGGGAAGAATTGTATTGATTGTCCATAACATGGCTGTGGTGTGCATCCAGTTAGTTCAATTTTGGAGTTTCTGAAGCAGGTTTTAAAAAGGAATATAGAGAAAGGAAGGATTCCAAAAGACTTTCCACAAGGACCCATTCTGCTTTGTGGCTGCATTGTAAAATTCATTAAAATAATGAGAAATAATAATAGGAAATGATGAAAGGAAAAGTTTTGGAGAAACCTGAGAAGATTTGTATGAATTCATGCAGAGTAAAGTGAATAGAACCAGGAGAGCCATTTGTGCAATCACCATATGGGAGATTGGCCAGTGACAGCCCAGTCCTGGAGGCATCAGCAATGCTCTACCTAGGGCCAAGCCACATGGATGCTTGGGAAATCTATTGCTGGGAGGATTCTACTTGCCACCTGAGATCATACACAAGTATTTTGTGACTATTTCCTGTCCACTTACAACACGATGATAAAAAGTCTTTTAATTGGCCATAGAGGCAGGCCACACTTGCAATTTCTGCTACTGGGGAGGCTGAAGCTGAAGATTGCTCAAGCTGAGGAGTACTGGGCTACTGTAGGTCCAATGCTGATCAGGTGGGCATACCAAGTTTGGCCCCCAGGAACTGAGGGCCATCAGACTGCCTAAGGAGAGGTGGACCAACCTAGGTCAAAAATGGTCAGCCATGGGCTGAGGGCCATGAGTGGCCCTGTACTTATAGTCCAGGAGAGATTGGGGATATCAGGTCTCAAAAAAAATTCAAAAGTGGCGGTGACTGAGTGACATACAAAAAGATCCAAGGGAAAAATCCCTTGGGGGAAAAGAATTTCTAGTTTTCTTTCATGCTGGCCAGGAGATATAAAGATGATTCTCTGAGCTCCAGATTGCTGGTAGAGATCATGCCCTTCCCCACACTGGGCTGACCCATGAATTCAGAGCCTCCTATGCAAGCCTGTTTCTAGGATGGGCCTGCCTCCTGTTTGAGTCTTCTTTGTTTCGGTACAGGGCCTTGTGAGGTTTCAAAAGGTTGAAAGAACCACTAGAGGTCTAGTGGCCTAGCCTGGGAAGGGGCAACCCTGACCTACTCAAGGGATCTACTCGAATCGGACTATCAATGATCTATCCAGCAGCTAAGAAGCCATGCCCCAAAAGCAGAGGTATGAATTGTCCACTGGCTATTATCATTCCACGCCCGGAAGTGAACTCAGTGGTGAAAGGATTTGTAGTAACCACGTTAAGTTTGAGCCCATTCTTCCTAGGGTTCAAAGTGGTAGAAAAGTTTAGGCCTCAAGGCTGCAGGTTCCCCACCACTGGATTAGATGATATAGAACATTAATACCATTAATTTATTAGTCTATTAATTTAGATGATATAGAAAATTAATAATTAATAAAAATTAATAACAAGTCAGTACACCAAAAACAGGAGCTTCATCCATCCATTACACCTTATAGGAATCCCCTAGAATTGTGATGGGGGATACAGTTAGCTGAGCTCTATCTAGCAGAGTAAGTCTAGAGTTTTGTTACATAAAGAAAAATAAACTTAAGAATTTGGATCAATGTATTGATCACAACTCCAGAAGACCAATGATGAAGTTGCCTATCTCCTAACAGAGAGGCGATGGACTCTAGGTACAGAATGAGACATTTATTTTCAAAATAGCCAATGCATGGATTTGTTTTACTTGACTATGTTTATTGAGTATAAAGGTTTTCTTTTTCTTCCCTCTCCTCCCCCAACTGGGGGGGGGGGGCGGTGTTGGAAGAAAGAAGGAGCTAGTGACAATGTCACCAAAAAGGGCCGGGGAGAAAAGTCAGTTTTAAAGCATTTCAAAAGAATCACACAAAAAAGGGCAAAAGAAGTTCAGAAGGAAATCCAGACAAGGAAGACAGTTTTGAAAGTAACATGTTGAGTTTATTATAGATTTCTAAAAAGCAAGCTGTACACAGTAGAGACTTGGAGTTTTAGATATAAAATCATCTTTTTCTGTCCTCTGTTGTATGTTTTTTGGGGGTGTTTGTTAAGAGCAAAATTTAAAAAAAAAAGAGGAAAAGAGATTGATTGTATGTGCAAAGTTAGGACAGAGAACTAGTGGGAGCTCTTAAAACACAATTTTCTCCTTTTCCTACAGAATCATTTCTGATGTCAAACCATTAGACAAGAAGTATGGTTCTGAAATGTGGTATCACTCTGTGCTGCTGGTTTACATGCATCTAATAGAGTGGAGACAACTTTGAACTGGAGACAACAGCCTTCTCTGGGAAAGGGTGAAAACAACCTCTGGAAACCTGAGCACAGTACACAACTTTCTCAGAGCTCTCTCTCTTTAAAGTTTAATTAAGCACTTTTTAAACGAAAAAAGTCTTGAGCTGGTCTCTGAAAACTAGCTCCTTCCTGCTTTTACAGGCTGGTTCTGCTCTTTTGGCTGGTTTTTGGTTAACTCCATTTCTGTTTCTATTTTTCTTATCTCGTTGGGAAAATTGGCCAAAAGAGGAAGGAATCGTTAAAATTGGTAGCTTTAATCTCAGGCTTTCCTCATGAACCTCTCCTATTTCTACTTCCTGGTAAAAGAGGAGACTGAAACCAGCTGAAAAACAAAAAGGGGGGGGGGGAGTTAAAACATCTGTTAATTTGATGACATCCTTGTCAAAAACTGAAGGCAGGAGATCACATTGGAATCCACAAATGCCATTTTCCAAACACCAAGAAGGGTTTGTTTCAGTTGGTTTGGGTTTTTGTCACTGTTGTTGCTTTGTGTCTCCAACACTAAAGCTCCCATCTGCTTTGGATGAATGCAAGGATTTCTGAGAGCAAATTAGTTTGACTAGTCACAACCTGAGTCCTTCCAGCAAATACCTGCAGACAAGCAGCCGGAACCCGGTGTGCTGTTTGGAATTGCCCTTTTCATATAACACCCATTATAAAATAAAATAGGTCTTCATAATGGGACTTGGTACCAGGAATGATTTCCCTCTTGAAGCAGGTTTTTTTAAAAAATGTATTTATATTAAAAAGAAAAGACCTCTTCTGTGGTTTAGTGTTTAATGAACACTAAACCTGGTTCTGACTCCTAGATCATTGGTTGGGGCTGTGTCCTGGATGGGGGTGGGGTATTGGGGCTAGGGAGGAAGATATTCTTTCCCTGTCTGCTCCTCACCCAGCAGATATTCTTCCTGCCTTCATCCCTCCCAACACCAGCCACCCAATCAGTTTACTACTAGAGCATGGGGTGCTACCTTCCTCCAACCCCACTCCCACCCCCCTGGGGCCATCCAACCCCTGCTTTCTCACCAGGGTAGGCAGACTTTGTTTCTCTTCCCCCACCTCAAAGCAGGTGCCTGGTCTGGGGACAAGTATCATGCAAGTCACTAAGAGATCAGTCCAGGGGCAGCTTGGGGTGAAGGCTGCAGAAGTGACTATGGCCTGTCAGCCCTGATCCTCCTCAAATCACTCTTCTCCATTGCTATCTCTTTTGATTACACCTTCTGAGAACTTTTTTTTTTTTTGTGGTACAGGTGACAAATGGTTGGATTTGCAGTCAGAGAAACTGAGCCTGAAACCTAGCCCTTCTACTTACTAAAATAACTGATTTTGAGTATCAACTCTCTGGACTTCAGTTTCCTCACCCCTAAAATGGGAGGGATAGAATAGATTACTTTCAAGGCTCCTTGTAGCTTTACATCTTTAGTCCTTGATTTCTTTCTCTTACTTTCTTTCCATCTACTAGTGGTCACTGAGACCTGAATTGCTCCTTGATGTTCCTTTTCTCACACAGGACAAGGAAGAGGAGTCCATCTCCATGGCCACTTTTAGACCCTCTTTCTATCACTGTCACTTTGCGACCCCCTCTCTACCTTAATAGTCACCTTTTCCTTTCCAGATCCTTGCTACTTTCATGGATGAACACTCAGGTCATATTCCCTCCTCCCCAATATTTTTGAGACCTATTTCATAGTCTCCTCTACCCCAGCCCCTATTCCCTTGAAACATTCTGGCCTCCTGGTTCTTCAGCATCTTCAACTCCAATGACTTTTCTCTGAAATCCCTATGCCCAAGAGTGCTCATACCTTAGAGTGAACTTGAGCCCCAAGCTGAAGTGAATTTGTTCTCATTACTGGAATTCCTAATAATGACTCTATCCTCACCTACAGCAATCAATAAGCATTTCTTAATGCTTAATTAATAATATAAAAATATTCATTATATAAAATATTAATTAATAATTATTATTACTTACTATGTGTCAGCCACTATATTAGTCATGAGGGATACAAAAACAAAAGCATAAGTATACAGAGTTGGATTAAATTATTTCTAAGGTCTTTCTCAGCTCTGAAATCCTCACTCCAGTATTTTCAGCATAATTTAAAGTAGATTATGTGAAATTTAACTTTCCCAGTACTTGATCTCCTCAACAGGCTTCGCTCTGGAAGGCTTCTCTTCATTACAGGACTTTATGATAGAACCCATGTCTCTGGAAGCAGAGAAAAGCAAAGAGTCAAGATCGTTGCCCAGAAAGTGAGATTTAAAAACTCACTTTTCCTTAAATAAACTGTGTAACTGTTCCAGTTTTTGGAATCTTTTTTTTTCTTTTTTGGCCAGAGAAAGCCCGTTCAACTGTGGTCTTGGGGATAGAACACCTGCCAAGACAGAGGAAATCAGAATGCTTTGTGTCACTAGCTCCCTGGCCTTCAGCTCAGAAGGTAAAAAGCACTGCTGCACTCCAGGCATGCATGCCAAGACATTACTAAAGGGACTACCCCTGGTGGAGACTTTCACTTAGGGTGCTTGGGGCCTGAGATCTGATGGAGGCAGGGAAGAAGAAGCTGTGTAGAGGAAATGTGAAACTTTGCCAAATCGTTCTACATGGCCTCTTCTATGCAACATTTTCATAGTGGGGGGGGGGAAAGAGATGCAAAAAAAAAAAAGTAGAGGAGAAGGGGAAGCAGAAGGTAGACAGTCCTGCTCTGTCTTGGTGTGATTGGGTAGAGTATTCCTCTGGGTTTTTTAGCACCATGGGTGGGAAGCTACCTTTCCCTCCTCCCCCACTGACTGCCCCCCTACGTCACTGTCCACAACAGCCTGATTCCCTGCCTGAGGTCCACCATCCTTGGGCACTTTACATAAATAGCAGCAGGGTGCAGGGTGTTCTCAACAGAAAGCAGAAATGACAGTGATGTCAACTGTGGCCCTCAAAGTTTCTTTGGATGGAGGCCTGCCTAGTAATTATAGTAATAGTGCTTAACATTGATCACAGGAACCAAGGAAGACCTCGGCAAATACATAATCAAGGGAAAGATGTAGGGGAATCACAAGAGACTGGAGTTCGCCAGGTTTCCAAATCTGTCCCTGTTTCAGTTGGGTTTTTTTTTTAAAGAGATGGAGGAGAGTCAAGAGAGGGATGAGAATGGGCTTAGGGTCCAGCTCCAAAAATAAAGATCAGTCAGTTAGTCAACCAACAAGCTTTTATTTTGTGCCTACAACGTGCAAGGCACTGCAAATAGACATGAAAGTAAATGAAACAATTCCTATTCCCAAGGAATTTATACACAAATGGAATAGTCAGGGGAGACGACAATAAGCTTTATAGCTGAAAAATGTAGTAAGACTTTTGGGGCATTCTGTATAAGTACATACAGAATAAGTATACAGAAAATAAATACAAAGTATTTATTATATAAATTATATAAAATATAGATTTATTATATATTTTATGCATTATAGATTACATATAATATTGTATATATAATATAATATAATATATTTATTTATTTTATTATATATAAAATATATATTTATTATATAAATTACATAAAAACAAGGTGATACAATGGGTAGAGCATGAGGCTTAGAATCAGGAAGACTCAGCTTTCTAAATTCAAATCTGGCCTCAGGTACTTACTAGTTGTGTGACCCTGGGCAAGTCATTTAACCTCTGTTTGCCTCAGTTCTTCATCTGTAAAATGGGCTGGAGAAGGAAATGGCAAACTACTCCAGCATCTTTGCCAACAAAACCCCAAATGGGGTCACAATGAGTTGGGCATGACTAAAAATGACTCAACAAATTAAAACTAAGCTTGTTTGAGGGGGAACAAACCAACAGTTTGAGGGATCAGAAAGGAAGATGGTATTTGAGTTGTCTTGAAGGGAAGAGAGGGTGAAGTGAAGTGAGAAGAGGAAGGAATACATTTTAGTTATGGAGGAGACAGCCACTGCAAAGATAATGCAGGGCCGTGTGTGAGAAACTGGGAGAAGGACAGATTGGCTGGATCCCAGGGTGTGGGAAAGCCTGGAAAGATGAAACATTGCCAAATCCAGGCCACCTGCCTTCCAATACGATGCTCCACTGGCATCATCAGCTCAGCTGAATTTGGCTAGATGGGAAGGATTCCATTACTCTATACCAGTGAGGTCAAATTTAAATAGAAACAGATTCCCCACAGGGCTGCAAACTGACTTAGAAAACCACAAATTCACATCTTCTACAATGTACTTTATTTTTATGTATTTTGTTAAACACTTCCCAATTACACTTTAATCTAATTTGGGCGACTTGGCTGGTCAGCCTTGAGTCGGAAACCTTTGCTCTCCACACATTGTCTCCTTCTTCTCCAGTGTAAGGAGGGAGGCGCGTTTTCTCATCTCTTCTCTGGGGTCAAATGTGGTCATAATAATCATGTACTGTTTGGTTTTATTTTATTTTTCTTTTGATTTATTCTGTGGTAACTGAGCACATTTTTTTTTCTAATTCTGCTAAGTTCCCTTTGTGTCAGTTTATGTCTTCCTATGGTTTTTTTTTTCCTGAATTGCTTACATTCATTACTTCTTATGGTGCAATACATTACATCCCATTACATCCACGTACCATCGTTTGTTTAGTCATTCCAAAATTCATGGTGGGTGACACATTTTTTTTCTCCTCTCTTTGTGTCTGTGTCTATTTATTCATATTCCTTTTAAAACCAAATTGTGTAGTGAATATTAGTAACTTTATCATGACCTGTTTTAAGTATTCTTTTCTTGAGTGAACTTAATAAACATGAACACTTCAATCAACAAAAAAGAGAAAAGAAGCTACAAACTTATATGAGAAACCGCAGTTTGGGTTTTTTAAAGTGTGTTATACATTTAGCATGATGGTACTAGATACTAGCTAGGTGGTGTGGTGGATAGAATGCCAGGCCTAAAGTCAGGAAGACTCATCTTCCTGAGTTCAAATGTGGCTTCAGACACTTACTAGCTGTGTGACCCTGGGCAAGTCACTTAACCTCTGTCTGCCTCAGTTTTCTCATCTGTAAAATGAGCTAGAGAAGGAAATGGCAAACCATTCCAGTATCTTTGCCAAAAAAAAAATCCAGATGGGGTCACAAAGAGTCAGACACAACTGAAAAATGACCGAACATAGTCATATATTTAGAATGATAGTACAAACCTCCCTGCTTCTCTGTGTTCCCTTTCTGACTTTTTTTTCTGCTCTCTTCTGTGTATTTTTAATGCTTTTTTGATGTCCATTTCTCTCTTTTGTTATTCTGCATCATTCTTCCACCTACCAGCTCTTCTACCCCCAATAAAAGCCTTCCCTTATAAGTAGAGTCAGGTAAAACAAATCAACACATTGGTCTTATCTGTAAATATATGTCTTTCTGTTTCATCTCCTCAATGCCAAGGGATGACAATTGTGACTCATCATCAGTCATTTGAAGTTATCATGGGTTGATATGTTGGTCTTTCTTTTAAAGTTGTTTTCCTTTAACTTAGTGTAGTCCTTGTATAAATTGTTTTCCTGGTTCTGCTCACTTCACTCTCCATCAGTTCATGCAAGTCTTCCGAGGTTTCTCTGAATCTGTCATATTCATCATTTCTTACGGCACAATAATATTCCATTACATCTATGTAGCAAAATTTGTGCAGCCATTCCCAAATTGATGGTTACCCCCTTTTTAAAGATTTCTTTGCTACAAGAAAGAGTGAAACTATAAATATTTTTGTATGTATGAGTCCTAGGGTGCCATATTTTATGAAGGATATTACTGAAAGGACACTTTTCTACAGAAAAGTGCCTAGGATGATATAAGAACAGCATGTGGTAAAATGATCCCTCTCCTGAACGTCAAACCCACATCTCCAACTACTTGCTCAGTAATTCCACGTAGATTTCCCAAAAGCAACTCAGTTCACCTAAAATTCAACATATTCAAACCTGAACTCACAATATGCCCTTCTAAATATGTCCCTCTTCCTAACTTCATTACTACTGAATTATTATTATTACTTTTATTTTATTTATTATACTTGTACTTATTTGCTTTTATTTGGGGCTAGAAGAGTTAGTAGGTAGGAGAACAATGCAAAATAACAAAAGAGAGAAACTGACATCAAAAAAGCATTAAAAATACACAGAAGAGAACAGAAAAAAAGTCAGAAGGGGAACACAGAGAAGAAGGGCAGTTTGTGCTATCATACTAAATATATGACTATGTTCAGTCATTTTTCAGTTGTGTCTGACTCTTTGTGACCCCATCTAGGTTTTTTTGGCAATGTATTTATTTACTTTTATTTATTATAATTATTATTACTGGAAGCCTACTATTCTTTCAGTTACCTTGGTTTAACACCTCACAATAAAAATGACTCTTCTCTTTCCCTTATACCTCATATCCAAGCAGTTGTTTAATTCTCTAGAGTCTTGTCTACCTCCTCATTAATCCTTCTTCTTACTTATATTGTCACAATGCAAGTCCAGGCCTTCATCACTTCCTCAATGAACTCCTTTTAATAGCCCCCTTCTTTGAGAGTTGGCATGTAGCTATTTTTGGAGTTATTCTCTTCTGAGATTGTTGGGACTCCCTAAAGTGGGGGCAGGAAGGTCTTTAACATGATAAAAAAAATCTTTGATTTTTTATTATGGAGATTTAAAAAAAAATTACTCCTTCTTCTGACCTTACTTTCAGAATTGGAGTTTTGTAGTAGGGCCAGGTTCTGCTTACTTCTGGGGGGAATATGATGGCCTTCTTTGGTACTGTTCTGTATTGTCTGGGGTTCTGTTGCTGCTTCATCTGGCTAGTAAATGCTTTGCTCTTCAAGGAACTCAGGGATGGCTCATGCTGAGCACCTGCCAGACTTTAGTGGGCCCTAAGATACCTGATCAAGGGTGAAATCTGCAAGCCCTTGACTCAAATTTGAAAGTGGGCAACACAACTGTAGGCCTATCTCTGGTTGGAGTGCCAGTAGATTGCTGCCAGTCCCAGCTCCTTTCAGTTGGCTAGAAGGATAGAAGGGTCTGCAGGTCCAGAGTGAAATAATTATAGGCTCCCATCTCATCTGAACTTTCTGCCCTAGTCATGTAGCTAGAGGCCTCAGACCATGCAAGAAGCCTTCAGAACCAATGCCATAAAACTCCTGTATACTTCTGTTCCTGCTCCTTGAGAAGTACACAGCCTCAGGCTAGGTCTAAGTTAGATCTACTGGATCCATGACAACTCACTTTTCTGGAACAAGGCCTTAGCCCTCCCCTTAGCTGTAGATTCTCTCCTAAGTCCACTTCTGGCTCCTGCTCCCTGATCTGGGATTTCCCAATTACTGCTTCATCTGTCACGCTTCTTAGATCTTTGTTAGAGTAATTGGAGAAGGGGGTGGAGTGGTCTGGGCTGTACTACTTCTTCCCATTCCCCCATACTAATAACCTCTTAATTGGTCCATGCCTCCAGTCTCTCCTCTTTCTAATCTATCCTTCACACTGATGCCAAAATAATCTTCTTAAGGACCAGGTCTAATCATGTCACCTTCATTTGGAAAAGCCTTCAGTGACTCACTGTCTCTAGGATAAAATGCAGATTATATTTAAGGCCTTCTACAATTTACTCCAAACTACCAGCCTAGCCTCATTTCATGTTACTCCTCTCCATGTAGTCTATTTTCCAGCACAATTCAACTACTAGTTTTCCCCAAATCCTGACATGCCATCCCTGGTCTCAGTGTATCTGAATTAACAAGCATTTTTTTTTGTCTTTCTTTCCCCCCTCACCCCTGAAAAAAGAAAGCAAAACAAAACCCTTCTTTTAAAAATGTATGCACAGTCAAATAAAACAAATTCCTGCACTGGTCATGTCCAAAAACTTTGTGTCTCATTCTTGCATCTTGAGCCCATCAAACCTCTGTCGGGAGGTAGGTAACATTCTTCATTACTGGATTCTCTAGAATCATGGTTGGTCTTTTTTAAAAAAATTTTTTTTCAACTAAAATGCATTCCCCCTCAAGGCTCAGTGAATTCTTTTTTTAAACTTATTTTTATTTTTTAAATTTTATTCATTTATTTATTTATTCATTTATTTTGGCTCAGTGAATTCTTATAACTTATTCCCAAGCCTAGAATGGACTCCCTCCTCATCTTCGTCTGTCAGGACTGGCGCTTCAGCCAGGAAGGTAAGCTGCCTATGTCAATGAGAACAGTCTGCGTATCTCTCCAGTCACTACCATTATGTCCTCTTCTTTCTGCAGGCCTGGGAGTAGAAAACACATTTCAGCCATTGCTGCTCTCCCCAGGGAAGGAAAGCACTACTTTCCTGGCTCAACGACCTCTATACTGGTGCCTCCATCTTCAGCGGCCAGAACGGGATGGAGGTTGTTGACTTTCCATTTGGGGGAATAGGAACAAAAATAGGGGGGAAAGCTAGTTTTATCCTATTTTGCAAAGGTACTTTTCTAATTCCTGTTTAAGTAGTTTAAATTTCTTTTGCTGATCAGATAAATATGATTAGTCTACTTGCTGGTGATCAGTATTTTTTTTTTTGCATATAGTGAGGCTGTAATAGGAAGGAATCATATTTAGGTATTGGTATAAAATAATAGATGAAGGACCAGGGCTTTGGCCCTGATCCAAAAGAGCCAGACCTGTCTAGGGGCTGTTTGAAACTGAGAAAGAAAATTCTTTTAATTTAATTTATTGGCAATTTTAAAACAAACTCCATTTCAAAGTAGAAGTAAACTGGATCTTTTCCTCTATGCTAAAAATTAATCAGAGTACCAATTTCTTCTTTTCCTCTATGCTAAAATGAATCAGAGCACCATTTCATTGACTAGGGCAAGGCTAGGCTATCGAGTCATGTGGACCTCAGTCACTCTTTCCTGCTCCCCTCACTCATGTGCGGCGAAAGACTCAGTAGGGACAGAGTTGAGGGAAGTGATTAGGGAGAAGGGGGGGAAAAAGGTGTAGCTGGACCTAATTAGCAACACTCACATTCCAAAGGTGGATGCCGGAGGAGGGAGTAATTGTTCCCTTTTGGCTTCATCTTTTAAAGCCTATATAGATGTATTTCTCAACAGACTTCCAATACATTCTCCATCTTCACGTACAGGCCTTTTTGTTATTCCTCATACACAATGTTCCCTACCCAATCATTATACACAGCACAGATTGTCACTTATGCTTGGAATGTATAACATGGATTGACTCTGGTCCCACTGTCTGAGGGCCAGGCCTGTTGCATTTTATTTTATTTTCAGTTCCAAATTCTCTCTTTACTCACAACCCATCCCCCACCCATTGAGAAGACAAGAAATACAGATCCCATTACAAATATGAAGTTACGCATAACAAATTTCTGCATTAGTTATGTCCCAAAAAGAAAAGGAAAGGAAGGGGGTGCGGGGTGGGGCGGCGGGGGGACTTCCATTTGCAACCAAGTCCATCAATTCTCTAGGGGGAGATAGATACCATTTTTCATTATGAATCCTTTGGAATTGTGATGGGTCATTGTGTTGACCGGTAACTCTTTCACAATTGATCATCTTTACAATATTGCTGTTACTGTGTAAATTGTTCTCCCGGTTCTATTTACTTCATTTTGTATCAGTTCCTACAAGTCTTCCCAGATTTTTCTGAAACCACCTCCCTCATAATTTCTTATAGCACATTATGATTCCCTCACATTCATGAACTATTTCATTTTAATCCACCCAAAGGGTTCTCTGGTACCTTGAAGAAACTGGAGAGTCTCTCTCTTCTGCCACTTTTCTTGCCACTAATTGCATCCCTCCTATTTTTAGGGGTCCAGTGACTAGCACTCCATTTCCATTCAATCACATATCATCAATTTAGCTTTTACAAAAGAATATTAATTGAAAAGATATACCAATAACAAACATATGAACATTTCCCCTAATACCTCATTGATATAATACCATCCCTCCCCTTCCCACCCCCAACCCCTTACACACACACACACACACACACACACACACAGCCTCATGCCTTGGCTCAATTATTTAATAGCACTAATCCCAACAAGTTCAACTCCAAAGACCTCCTGGGCTGGTGTCCCCAGACCCTTGCTCCTTGGGGCTTCATCAGTGGGCTAGCTGCAATACCTAAACTAGATACTTGGGCTCATGGATCCTTATGTTGACTCTCCAAGGTCAGTGACTCCACCACCTATACCAAGAAGGAAAAAGAAAGAAATAAAAGGCTAAAATGCCAGGCCTGTTTCTTGGGGCCACATGACCTAAGGTGGATGGATGGGGCTCTAGGCCTTTGATTAAGGGGATTTGTTCTGTGAAGTTTGGATTCAGTCAAAGGGCCACACTTGAGGACATAGAGGGCCACATATGGCTTCAAGGCCCCAGGATCCTCACCCTTGCTCTAGGGCCTTTTCTCCTTTATTATAAAGTCTCACTGGCTGGGAGTGAATGAATCCACTCTTGGATATGAATATAAGAAAAGATCTTTACTGCACTCAATCAGGAAGTTCCAGCTATATAGCCGATGGAAAAAGGCTGCTCCCACCACATGATAGGCCAAGGCAGAATGTCTGTGCATGTACCAAATCTCCAGTTTCTTAGAAGAAGGCTCCCCAGAATCTTCCATGTGGATCATACCATCTTAGGTAACTTAGGCATGTGCCAAACCCCCATTATAAATGTATTGCCTTTTCATCTCTCTCTTAGAATCCCTAGGTTTTTTTCAAAGCTAAGCTCAAATATCACTGTAATGAGGTATGTTTTGGCTCACTCTTCCAGAACCAGGTTGCTATATCTTTTCTTCAGCATTCCAGGAGGTGATCTCAGGGGTTAAGGTGCTGTCCTTGCTTCTCTACCACAATAGGCTAGAGCACCCATATGCCATTCATGCCATTGTTAGGGACTAGTAACCAGCACCCATTTCTATTTAATCACTAAAATTCAATCAGCTTTTAAAAAGGGATATTTACTTCAAAGATATAGCAAGAATAAACAAATGAATGTTTCCTACACCTGATCAGCTCAAAGAGATAATCTCCCCTGTACCACCTTGTTCTCTGGAGGAGCTCAAAAGTTAGTTCAGTTTGGAGGCAGAGACAATATGGTGGAGTAACAGGAAAAAGTACATCAACTTCCCTTCCCAAACTCCTCCAAAGAGATCTACAAAATGTAGCAAAGCTGATCAGGATGGGAAAATCCAAGTCAAAGTCACAATCATTTTTTCTAGCCCAGGGCAGGATGAGGAAAAAGACAGAGAGCTCTGTGGATATTCAGGAAGGGGTCTGGTCAGGAGCATGTCTTACGGACAACAAAATGTCCTAGACTCATACCAGGGCACTCAGGCAGGAACGAATGTCAACTAGCAGCTTTGTTGCCCACTACCCAGTTCTAATCATAGATCTCAGCAGACAGAGGAAGGGATTGGAGTCCAGGGGCAGTGTTCTTGATTAAGGAGCAGCCACTGACCCTAGGCTGCATAAAAGCAAAAAGCAAGTTTAGAAACAAGCAGCAGCAGTGTGGTTCAAATCTCAACAGCAGAGCACAGTCTCAGTTCTAGCTTCTAGCCCAATCAGAAGCGGAATCAGACGAGGAATAACCAGCTCAGGAATTCAGGACCAAAGGAGAACCTACAGTCTGTGACTCTGAACCAGCAGAGCTTCCCAGATGGGTGATGGGCTGTCTAGCAACAGTTTATGGTTGTTCAGACCCAAACTTAGGTGAGTAACTCCCAGATTTCAGACCGGGGGACAGTAATCCTGGTTTGCCCTGGATCAGACCATTTTGGGAACACCAAACACTCACAGGTACTCAGGCTGAGCTGCCCTTGAGATTGTGAAATAACACAATGCTCAATGCCCCAAGAAAGCAGTGGAAGAACCAGCACAGATCTTTCATCCAGAAGTACTTAGAGTATATCCCTAAAATCAAGTCTGAAGTCAGGAAGTAGGCTGAAAGAGTGAACAAACAAACAAAAAAAAAAGAATCTCATTACAAAAAGCTATTATGGTGACAAGGATGCTCATGACACAAACACAGAAGAGAATGACTCCAAAACATCTATAAGCAAAGTCTCAAAGAAAAACACAGCTTGGAATTCCTGGAAGAGAAGTTTAATCAATAATTTTTTTAAGTTTAAAATGTTTTTATAAATGAGAGTGCTGGAAGAAAAAATTGGAAAAGAAATGAGAGCTATGGAAGAAAGAATTGGAAAGGAAATTAACAGCTTGGCACAAGAGGCACAAAACCTTGCCCAAGCAACAAAGTCTGTGAAAATTAGAATGTACCAAATAGAAGCCAATGACTCCAGTGGCAACAAGACTAAAAGAGAAGGAGGAGGAGGAGGAGGAGGAGGAGGAGGAGGAGGAGGAGGAGGAGGAGGAGGAGGAGGAAGAGGAGGAGGAGGAGGAAGAGGAGGAGGAGGGGGAGGAGAAATAAAGTATCTTATAGCAGAAACAACTGAATTGGAAAACAGATTGAGGAGGGAAAAAAATTGAGAATCGTTGAGCTATCTGAATGCCACAACCAAAAACAAAAAGAGAGAGAGAGCCTAGATATCATATTTCAAAAAATCTTAAAACTGTCCAGATCTCTTAGAACTATAGGACAAAGTGAAAATAGAAAGAATCCACCTGCTACCTCCTGAAAGAAACCCCAAAATGACAACTCCAGGGACTATGGATTTTCAATGAAATAGAGGACTTCTAAGCATCCTTGATGAAAAGATCAGAGCTACAGAAGAACTTTGAAGTACAAGAAACATGAAAAAGTAAATGTGAATGAACAACCATATAGGACTAAATAAGGATAAACTGCTTACATCCAAATATGGGGAGATAATGCATATGTCCCACTGGAGCCCTATCTTAAGAGGGGTCATGGAAGAACTATAATTGGAAAGAAGACCTAGGAGTGATTTTGGTATGTCTTGATGGACTTAAAAGAAGAATTGAAAGGTAAGAGAAGAATAGTTAGGGATAGAAGGTTAAGGAAAATTACCTCACATCATCAGAATGGGAAAGCAGACATCTATACAAATATGGAGGAAGGGGTGGGAGGATCAGCTGACACTTTAATCTCATTATCATCTGAACTGGTTATAGGAGTAAAGAATACAAATTGTGAGAGTTGGGTACAGAAACACATTTCACTCAACAGAAGGGAGAAATAGAGGTAGGGTAGCTTAAGCGAGAGATTAGTCTTAGGCAAAATAAGCTCTAAGAAAGTACAAAAATATTTACATCAGCTCCTTTTGTGGTGACAAAGAATGGGAAACTGAAGAGATGCCCATCAACTGGGGAATGGCTGAAAAAGTTATGGTATAAAATGTGATGAATACTATTGTACCGTAAGAGATGATGAAAAGGATGTTTTTAGAGAAGCTTGGAAAGACTGGTATGAACTGATGGCAAACAACTTCGAAAGACTTAGGAACTCTGATCAGCTTAATGACCAATTATGATTCCCAAGGACTAATGATGAAACATGCTCTCCATCTCTTGATAGAGAGGTGAAAAACTCAGAGCACAGAGTGAGACATAAGTTGTTTTGGACATGACCAATGAAGAAATTCATTTTATTTTACTATACATGCTTATTTTTTTTTCTTTCTCAATGTGGTGAGAGTTAGGTGGGGAAGAAAGGAAGGCTTTTTTTTATTGAGGAAAAATATAATTTAAGGAAAACTTAATGCAGTTCCTACATATTTTGTATAAATTTTGTAAGTATTTATATATGCACACATTGCCTCTCATGATAGAATGTAAGCTTCTTGAGAGCAGTGACTGCTCTGTTTCTGTCCCAGGACCTAGCACAGTGCCTGAGACATGGTTTGCACTTAATAAATGCTTGTCATTTAACCGATTAATTATCCTCCAAGTATCAACATCAAGCAAGGTATAAAATAGGGAGATATAAGTTTGTCAAAGGTGGTTCATAATATCATAGGGGGCATACTGAATAGAAATCCAAATGGGAGGGGAATTTTTCAAATATAGTAAGGTTTTCCAGATGTTTTGATTTGAGAATGTCAATGTACTAATTCTATTGCTTTCCAGAATTTTAAAGAACATCCTCAGTAAGATTCACCTAAAGTCAGGAAAGAATGAAACTTCATCCAGTGACCTCCCCAGTTTATCACTACATAAATCTCGGACAAAAGATGTAAATGGAGAATGAACCAGGACCTACAAGTGAATAGCAGGGAGTGTGCTCATTTATATGCAGGAAATTTTTCAGTGCTTTCAATGATCCCAAGCTATTCTTTGGCATGCCCCTGTGTACTCACACACACGCATGTTTGTGTCATTCTTTAAGAATCAATATTCTCCCCCAAGTGCTCTATATGGCTGCAGATTAGGTGATATTACAATATTAGTGGGAAAAGGTCAATAAAGAAATGCATAGTTAGAATAAAAATGATAATAATAGCCACCATTTATATGGCTCTTTACAAATACTTTGTTTTATCATCACAACAACCCTGAAAGGTAGGTGCTATTATGATCCCCATTTTACAGATAAGAAAACTGAGATAGACAAAGGTTAAATGACTTTCCCAGAGTCACATAGCTGATCAAGTCTTCCTGTCTCCAGGTCCAATGCTCCATACATTGTACCACCTGGCCATCTCTATAAACAAGCTGCGTATTACCATATTGCATGTTCTGGATCCAACATCCTATGTGGAGAATGGCACAAAAGACATTACCAAGGACATATATGATGAAAAAACAAGGTGAACGATCATGAGAGAGATTGAACTCAAGGCACTGTTAGTCACAATATATTAAAAGAACTAAAGAAAGGTCTCTGGTGCATTGGGTAGACTTTTCTACACATGAAAAGGACATGATCAGGAGTTACATAGTATGAGAAGGATTGAATACAATCCAGACTAGGGTTAAGGACTGCCTGTACGGGTGAAATCATAGACCTAAGTAAGTACTATGTTAATAACGTCCTTCCCCTGCACAAGAACTTGTCCATGCATATTCTATAAAATCCAAATTCATCTGCTAGATCATTAACGTGCTTCAAACAACTATCCTTCGTGATCTTACTTGTCATTACTTTCCAGCCATCCTCTTCGGCAAGCAGATCTGTTTGAATGCTTGATCCCACCTTCTCCACATTTTTGTTCATTTTGTTTTTCCATATCCAGAACACCTCACCTTACTAATTCTTTATCATTCTATTCATTCCCTTTAAAAAAAAGCACCAAATTATAAAAAAACAACACAAATTTTGCTTAAAAATTGAACATAGTTTGGAGAGTATCTAAAAAGTTGTGGTGTGAAAATGAAATGGAATGTTACTTCTCTGTAAAAAATGAATATGAAGAATTCAAAGAAGTATAAAAAGACTTAGATGAACAGATACAAAGGAAATAAAACTAGGAGAACAATAGGTGCAATGTCTACAACAATACATCGGAAGGAATAAACTCCTAAACTCAAGGATAAATAGTTATAATGACAAAAATTGGAGAAAAATTGAGAAATGTGTGTCCTGTCCTTCTTTGCAAAGGTCATAATCTATGAGTGTGGAATAGTGCATTGACACTGAATCTACGTTGACAGGTTTTGGTGAACTGCTTTTTCCCCTTTTAAAATCTTTTTAAAAGATACAGCCTGCTAACCTGGGGAAAGGGAGGAATTTATTGGGAAATGAATGTGACATGATAAAAATTAACATTAAAAAAACGAATCCAAGGGAAGGAGCTTGAAACCCCATTGAACAGAATACTTGGTCTTTTTTTTTTTTTGCCCAAGAATACTTCTGCCCCCAGCACAGTTCATGTTCTTAATACAATCCAAGAAGCCTTTATTAAGGGCATACTTATTCTGGGGTAGAAACTATAGCGGACAATGAAGATACAAAGATTTAAAAAAATGAAACAGTCTCTGACCTCATGAAGTTTACATTTTATAAGGAGATACAACATATTCGCAAATTAAAAAAAAAACAAAGCATATACAAAGTTAATGCAACACAAAGCGGGACAAACATTCTGTTTGTGGTTTGATTTCTTACTGTTCCATTCCCCATTGGTTTCTGTTGCTATATAGGGGCAGCACCTAAGGGGTGGGGGGAGGTAGGGAGAAAAGTGCTATTTTTTAATGCATTCAATTGAATTGATGTGTGTAAAAAGGGATGCCCTATGGATGTTTTCCACTTGAAAAGGGAAGCCAAGGACTTAAATATAGTGGGCATTCATCTCTCTTGCAAGAAAGATCTTACTGTATCAGGGAAGTAGTGCAGTGGATGGAGCAGTTGGCTTGGAGTGAGGAAGACCTCAGTCCAAATTCTGATTCGGATGTGATCTATGGGACCCTTGTCAGATTACTTAAATTCTGTCTGCCCTGAAGCAGATCTGGGATAACATCACCTGTCTCCCAAAGTTGTTGTGAAAATAAAAAGGAAGTAACAATGTGCATTTTTTGTGTCCAATTCACTGTGACCCCAATTTGGGGTTTTCTTGGCAAAGATGCTAGAGTGGTTTGCCATTTCCTTCTCCAGTTCATTTTACAAGTGAGAAAACTGAGGCAAACAGGGTTCAGTGACATACAGCCCGTGAATATCTGAGGCTGGACTTGAACTCAGGAAGATGAGTCTTCCTGACTCCAGGTCAGGCACTCTATCCACTGTACCACCTCACTGCCCCAAGCCCTTTGCAAACCTTACAATCTATATGAACGTCAGCTGTTCTCACTCTAAATTTGTCTAGTGATTCAAATAGTTGGTACTTGATGTATTCCTCTACAGGGAAAAGAGAGAAAAAAGTAAATAAACTTAAATTGTGGAGATCAGGAAAGGCCTTGTGTAGAAGATAAACTTGAGCCAGACCTTGAAGTGAGATAGGGTATAGCACCTCCCAACTCATGTTGGATTAGCAGGGTAGGTTCTCAAAGGGGACACTACTTCTTCTCCCCTTAGGATTCTTCTGGTAACCCTGAGAAGTTAGGGGATGGGTTGGGTCAAGCAGATATCTTGGCTGCTTTGCTGGTCCCTCACCAGATGTGGTTATGGATGCTGTTGGACCTGGCTGCCAGTGAGACCTCAGATGATTTTGATGAAATTCCTTGTCACACCCATTGCTTGGGCAAGGCTCTTTTGGAATACTCATTCACCTAAAGTCAGGCAAGAATGAACCCTCATCTAGTAATTTCCCCAAAATGGATCAAAAAGTTATTATCAATTAGCTTTTACAGAAAGGATATTTATTGAAAGGGTATAGCAAAAAGCTACAAAATACCCCCCAAACTGGGGATGCACTGCCCCCTCTGCACACATGGTCCCTGAGGAAAGCAGGCTTTAGGGCATAAAGGTCATGAGTAAGCACATACCAGAGAACAGTTGGGCTGAGGGGTCTTTTAGGACTCTTGGCCCTATAAGATCTTTCCTCCCTTTTAGGAGTAAGAAGGAAGGAAATAAGCATTTATTAGGCATCTACTATGTGCCAGGCACTGTGCTAAGTATTTCACAAATATTATCTCATTTAATCCTCACAACAACCCTGGGTGGCACCATTATTATCCCCATTTTACAGATAAAGAAACTGAGGCAGGCTAAGATTAAATTAATAATATTGATTAAGTATCTACTATGTGCCAGGCACTGTACTAAGAACTAAGGCCACACAACTAGTAAGTATCTGAGGCTGGGTTTTGTGTTGGCAATCAAAATGGGCTCTTAGCGCTTAGTTCAACCAAGTGCCCTTTAAGAGCTTGGCCTTTATTTCCTTGATTAAATTAGGAGTCCTTGATGACCTCCTTGCCTCAAGGGAAAGCCTAGTTCACATGAGTTTGAGTGACATGTTTGTGACATCAGAGGCTTTTAGACCATGTGGGCTTAAGTCTCATCTTTGTGACGATTTTAGGTCATGTGCGTGAGTCGAATGTGTGACTCACCCTCGACCTTGAAAAAGATATAAAACCAGGGGCTGGCTTTCTCTTTTTTGGAGCTCTGACCCACAGCTGTGGTGTTTCGCATGACACTGGGCCAGCCCTTGTTATGAGCTCCTGGGCTGAACTTAGATGTGGGTAACTATGAATTGCATTTGGCCTGTCTGTCGATGTTTATAATTTGTTTGTATTTGCTCTGAAGTTCAGGATGCCGGCTTTTTTCCCTGAATGAGGTGAATGGTGTTTGTATGGTGAATTAAAGTAAGCCTGTTAACCTCTTAACGTTGCTTTCCTTAGTAAAGCAGATCAAAAGGACCTGGGCTTGTAGCGTTCTGTGAGCTGGCTATTGTTGATTTTACACCCCTCACAGCGGCTGCTAGCCGGATTGTTCAAACAGGTTTGAACTCAGGTCTTCCTGATTCCAGGTCCAGAGCACTATCTACTATGCAATCTAGCCACTTCTAAAGCACCTACGAAGTTTAGCTTAGCAAAACAAGAGATGAAGCATCTTGGTGATGGGTCAGTCCACTGGTGGATTGGATCAAACAGATTGTTTGGCTGCTGTTGCTTGTATCTCCAAGTGCTAGTGGGAACCTTTAATCACCTTGATGGATCTTACTATCTCATTAGTTGACTGGGAATTCCTTTTTTGGAATACTCATTCAACTATGATCAGGAAGAAATTAATACAAAATAAACAGGTACCATATTCAGAGACAATTGCACCAGAATTAGAGATAGGAAAATTACTGTCCTTTTGACACCGAGAAGCTCACAGTAGTTCTTTCCTTTTGGGGTACCAGAAAGGAAAACCACCCAAAAAAGCTTGGGGAAAGGGGGTATCAATCCTTTTGCACGCCAATTCAGTTCTGGCTCAGCCCTCTTGAACCATCAGCTCCTCTGACTCTTGCAACCAACTAAACAAAAGACTCTTTGTCACCATATGGCACTTACCTTCCCCCTCTCCCTTAACCTCCTCCACCCCCCCCTCCACCCAGTCACTCAAAGCCATAAAAAGGCTCACCAAGCCTCCACATTTGGTTGGCTTGGAAGTAGACCAGAAAATAACTGCAAGAACCTTGTATAACCCATGGAGAAGGGCAAACCTGAGTATGCTCTAAGGACGAAACCCTCATTGGATAACCTCATACCCCCAATTAGTAGTGACTCCAAGAGACAGAGGTGAGGAAAGAGATCATTCTAGACATGAGGGATAACCTATCTATGCTTTAGGTAGCAAATGGAACAGGGATAGTGCCCTTTCTTTTATGTATGGAGGATTGTTTCTTGAGAGCAGGGACTATCTTTTTTTCTTTTTAAAAAAATTTAAATTATAATAGACGCATTGCATTTGAGAAGACTGAAAGTTCTCAGTCATGAGTGTTGATAGACAAAGATGCAACAATATGTTTTCTGATGTTTGTGTTACACGTGAAAAGTGGCACAAAAGATATTGTGAAGAGCATCTATTATATGATGAAAAGTAAATACTGGTAGAGAGAAGGAGCGGGAGAGAGAGACAGAAAGAGAGAGACAGAAAGAGAGAGAGACAGAGAGAGAGACAGAGAGAGACAGACAGACAGAGAAAGAGAGAGACAGAGACAGAGAGACAGAGACAGAGAGATAGAGACAGAGACAGACAGACAAAGAGAGAGAGACAGAGAGAGAGAGACAGAGAGAGAGAGACAGAGAGAGAGAGAGAGAGAGAGGGAGAGAGAGACAGAGAGAGAGAGACAGAGAGAGACAGAGACAGAGAGACAGAGACAGAGACAGAGAGAGACAGACAGAGAGAGAGAGAGACAGAGAGAGAGACAGAGAGAGAGAGAGAGAGAGACAGAGAGAGAGAGAGACAGAGAGAGAGAGAGAGAGAGAGAGAGACAGAGAGAGAGAGAGAGGGGAGAGAGAGAGGGAGACAGAAAGAGAGAGACAGAGAGAGAGAGACAGAGAGAGAGAGACAGAGAGAGAGAGAGAGACAGAGAGAGAGAGAGAGAGACAGAGAGAGAGAGAAAGAGAGAGACAGAGAGAGAGAGACAGAGACAGAGAGACAGAGACAGAGAGACAGAGATAGAAAGAGAGAAAGAGACAGAGACAGACAAAGAGAGAGAGACAGAGAGAGAGAGAGGGAGAAAGAGAGATGTTTTAATTTCCAATATGACTAACCCCCTTCCTAATAGACCAACAAGTTTAGGAATCATGGTTCTGCTGAATTGAATCATTATACTTACATACCACCTTGTATTATTAATGCTCCATTTTATATATGCACGTCTTATCTTTTACTAAATTTTGTACTATTTATTTAATTGTACTTTCATATTACTATTTCTTATTCTGTTTTATACCTTGAGCACTGCAGCTGTGCTATTCATCTTTATATCCTCCGCTCAGATGTTGCCTGCTAAATTATCTTTTTTTTTTTTATTTACCGTTAGGTATACAAGTTGTTCCACTCCAACTACTTCTTTGGTAGTAGAATGCTTTTGTATTTGTATTTCTAGCACCAAGCATAGAACCTAGCACTTAAAAATGTTTCTTTAATTGAATTATTGAATGTAAATCCCTTGAGTTTTAGGGACTATTTTCTTTTGTCTTTTTAACTCTAACACAGTGCTTCAGTAGATACTTAAATATGATTAATTGTTTAGTTACATTTTTATACTCTCACAGTTTATCACAGTACCATGACAAATGCTCTACAAGTATGTTTTCAAACCTTACTTTGGTACACATTCATTCATTCACTCAACAAACATTTCTTAAAAGCCTATTACATGCAAGGATGTTTTGGTCCACCAAATAGAAATATGGTGCTGCAGGAGAGAAATCCAATTTTTGAAAAATAATTTGAAAATTTTTTACATCACCTACATTTTTCTCTCCCTCTTTTCTATTCCCAGAGAGCCAGCCTACATTTTTTTTAATTAAAATTTTTTTTTTCAGTCAGCAAAAATCTGTCTACTCTCCCTCTAATATCTTCTCTCACTAACTGAGAAACAAAGAACAAAAACCCCTATTACAAACATCAAAAAAAATTCCTGTTTTGGCTCCTTCTCTTTTAAAAATGTCTCATTCTGGGGCAGTTAGGTGGTGCAGTGAGTAGAGCACTGGCCCCGGAGTCAGGAGGACCTGAGTTCAAATCCAGCCTCAGACACTTGACACACTTACCAGCTATGTGACCTTGGGCAAGTCACTTAACCCCAATTGCCCTGCCTTCCCCCCTGCAAAGGAAAAAAAATGATTAAAAATGTCTCATTCTTCTCTCTTAAGTCTTTCACTCCTCTGTTAAGAGGTGAGTAGCATCTTTCATCATTAGTCTCTTGGAATCATGGTTAGTCTTTGCACTTATCAAAATTCCTAAGTTATTTGTCTTTACGACATTATTACTATTGTATAAATTGTTCTCCTGCTTCTTCTCACTTCACTCTGCAAATCAGCATTCCTAGATTTCTCTGAAACCATCCCCTTCATCATTTCTTACAGCACAACAATATTTCATCACATTTATATGCCATAACTTCTTCAGTCAATTTCCCAACGATGGGTAGTCTCTTAGATTCCCATTTATTGATACCACAAACAGAACTCTAAATATTTTTGTACATCCTTAGAGTTTGTTTTTGCTTAGGACTAATCCTTCTCTTAATCTACCTTCCCTCTAGTTCTTCCTTTTCCCTTCTCTTTCTCTCCTATTTGCTTGTTGAGTGAAGTGTATTTCTGTACTCAACTTTATATGCGTGTGTGTATTCCTTCCTTGTCCAGTCCAAATGAAATGAAAGTGAGCCTCTAACGTCATCCGCTCCCACATCCTCCTCCTTGTTTGTATAGATATCTGCTTTCCCACTCTGATTATACGTGATAATCTTTCCTAAACTTCCTCTTAATTTTTGTCTATAACTATTCTTCCCACCCCCTTCCATCAAGACATTAACAGAACCACTCTCAGGCCTTTGGTCTAATTAGAATTCTTCTAAGACCCCAGATGACATAGGGTCCAGTTGGGACAAATGTGTCATTCCCCACATTTTGATGTAACTTATCCTTGTATACTGCTGCATGATTGTTCGTTCGCATTTACTTTTTTATGTTTCTCTATACTGCTGGATTTACACTTCAAAATTTCTAGACGGCTCTGATCTTTTCATCTGGAATGTTTGGAAATCCTGTATTTCATTCATGATCCATTTTTCCCCTTGTAGGATTATACTGAGTTTTGCTGGGTGAGTTATTCTTGACTGAAAGCCTATATGCTTTGCCTTCTGGAATATCATATTACAAGCTCTCCACTCCTTTATAACGATGGCTGCTAAATTATGTGTATTCTCAGCTGTGGTCCCCTCAGTACTTCCATTCTTTCTTTGTAGTTGCTTGCAGTATTTCTTTCTTTGACCTCGATGCTCTGGATTTGGGTTATAATGTTCCTGGGAATTTCACTTTGAGGTTTCTTTCAGGAGGTGACAAGTGAGTTCTTTCTATTTCCACTTTCCCCTCTCATTCTAAAAGATCTAGATAGTTTTCTCTTAAAGACTGTTTGAAACATGATATCTAAGCAATTTTTTTTTCATCACGGCTTTCAAATAGTCCAATGAGTCTCAAATTTTCACTCTTTGATTTGTTTTCCATGTCGGTTGTTTTTGCTACAAGACTCTTTACCTTTTCTTCTAT
Source organism: Trichosurus vulpecula (assembly GCF_011100635.1). NCBI lineage: Eukaryota > Metazoa > Chordata > Mammalia > Diprotodontia > Phalangeridae > Trichosurus > Trichosurus vulpecula. Next base: position 434,713,142 of record NC_050574.1, on the reverse strand, counting down.
TATTTCAGTCTTTTGACTTTAAAAAAAAACAACAACTATTTCTTGTTGCCTCATGGTGTCATTGTCTTCTATTTGGTCCATTCTCCAAGAGGCTAGAAACCATTATGGGGAGTTTGTTGCTTGGACAAGGTTTTGTGTCTCTTGTGCCAAGTTGCTAATTCCCTTTCCAATTCTTTTTTCATATGTCATTTTTCTTTTTCTAGTACTCTTCAAAAAAACCTCTTGCTTCATCTTTTCAAGGAATTTTTGAGTTTTGTTGAATTTTTTCCCAAGCTGTGTTCTTCTTTGAAGTTTTACTTGTAGGTGTTTTGGAGTCATCCTCTTCTCCTGTGTTTGTGTTTTGAATATCCTTGTCACCAAAATATCTTTCCATGTTGGAATTCTTTTGTTTGTTTGTTCATTCTTCCAGCCTACTTCTTGATTTTAGACTGTATTAAGGCTAGGTTCTGTGACTTCAGGAGGGAAGGTCTTGGATGATCCTGTTGCTGCTTCTGGGGTATGGAGTGTTGTATTATTCTAGTCACAACTCAAGTTGGGGACCTTTGACAAAATACAGTAGCTATTCCTATTAAAAACACTAGAGAGCATGGGAATAAATAGAACTTACCTTAAAATGAAAAGATTATATATCTACAACCATCAGCAAGCATTATCTGTAATGAAGATAAGTTACAAGCCTTCCCATTACAATCAGGGGTGAAGCAAGGATACCCATTGTCACCTCTATTATTTAATATTGTAGCAGAAATGTTAGCTATAGCAATAAGAGAAGAAAAAGAAATGAAAGAAATTAGAATAGGCAATGAAGAAACAAAACTATTGCTTTTTGCAGATGATGTGATGTTATACTTAGAAAATCCTGGAGAATCAAATAAAAAACTACTTGAAATTATTAACAACTTTAACAAAGTTGCAGAATACAAAATAATCCCATATAAATCATGAGTAAGAAAAAAATCAATAGCAAGAGATAGAAAGAGAAATTCCATTTAAAATAACTGTAGACAATATAAAATACTTGGGAGTCTACCTGCTAAGACAAGCCCTGGAACTGTATGAATACAACTATAAAACACTTCTCACACAAATAAAATCAGATCTAGATGACTGGAAAAATAATAATTGCTCATAGGTAGGCCGAGCAAACATAATAAAAATGACAATTTTACTAAATTAATCTATTTAATCAGTGCCATACCAATCAAACTATCAAAAATTATTTTATAGAGCTACAAAAATAATAACAAAATTGATCTGGAAGAACAAAAGCTCAAGGATATCAAAGTAATCAATGAAAAAATGAGAAAGACTGTATTATAAAGTAGAAATTATCAAAACAATCTGGTACTGGATAAGAAAGAGAGTGGTGGATCAGTGGAATAAGTTAAGTACAAATTACATTATAGTCAATGAACATAGAAATCTCATATATAATAAACCATAAGAACCAAGCTTTTGGAAGAAAAACTTGTTATTTGACAAAAAACTGCTGGGAAAACTGGAAAGCAGTATGGCAGAAACTAGGTATAGACCAACACCTTACACTGTATACTAAGATAAGCTCAAAATGGGTATATCATTTGTACATAAAGGGTGATACCATAAGCCACTAGCAAATTAAGAGAGCTTATCTGTCAGATTCATAGATAAGGGAAGAATTTAGGACCAAAGAAGATATATAGAGCATTGCAAAATATAAAATAGATAATTTTGGTTATATAAATGTATAAAGTTTTTGCACAAACAAAACCAATGCAACCAAAATTATAAGGAAAGCAGAAAACCAGGGAAAAAGTTTTTTGCATTAAGTGTCACCGATAAAGGCCTCATTTCTCAAATATATGGAGAACTGAGTCAAATTGATAAAAATATAAGCCATTCCCTAATCGATGGTCAAAGCCTATGAACAGGCAGTTTTCAGACAAAGAAATCAAAGCTATGGATAATAATATGAAAAAATGCTCCAGATCACTATTGATTAGAGAAATGCATATCAAAATGATTTTGAGGTACCACTTTACACCTATCACATTAGCTAATATGATAAAAAAGGAAAATGTTGGATGTTGGAGGGGATGGAAGGGGATGTGGGAAAACTAGAACACTAATGCATTGTGGGTGGCGTTGTGAACTGATCCAACCGTTCTGGAGAGCAATTTGGAACTACACCCAAAAGCCAATCAAACTGTGTATGCTCTTTGATCCAGCAATACCACTGCTAGGTCTATATCCCTAAGTCATCAAAAAAAAAATAAAGGAAAAAGAACCTATTTGTACAAAAATATTTATAGCAGCTTTTTGTGGTGACTAAGAATTGGAAATGAAAGGGATGCCTATCAATTGAGGAATGGCTAAACAAGCTGCAGTACATGATTTTAACGGAATATTATTGTGCTATAAGAAATGACAAGCAGGATGATTTCAGAAAAACTTGGAAAGTCATATATGAATTGATGCATAGTGAAGGGAACAGAACCAGGAGAGTGTCATACATAGTAACGTCAATACTGTTTGAAGAATTCTGAATGGCTTAGCTATTAGCAATACAATGATCCAAGACAATCCCAAAGGATCAATGATGAAGCACACAACCACTTCTAGAGAAAGAACTGATATTGATTGAATATAGACTGAAATGCGTTATTTTTCCACTTTCTTTCATTTTTTCTTTTATTTGAGTATTCTTGTACGAAATGACTAATATGGAAGTGTTTTACATAATTGCACATGTATGACCTATATCTGATTGCTTACCTGTCTCAGGGAGGGAGGAAGGGGAGGATAGAATTTGAAACTCAAAACTTTAAATAAAAATATTTTAAAAAATATATCCAGATAGCAACAAGTCTACTGGTTGATCACTAGAGATCAGCCAAGGATTCAAGATGGAGCAATCTTTTATTGATAACTTTCATAATGGGGTAATTCAGATAGGTCCATGTCAGCAAATGGGGATGAGCTATTTCATCTTAGCCTCCCCAATTCTTCATCCTAAGGAAATGATATACTAGATAAGGGGGATAGGCTTCTATATACTGGCTAACAGATAGGGGAATGACCTGCTACATGCTGGGATAGCAGATAACAGAAATGTTGCCTACTGAATGATGACTCTCCCAACATTGATTGATAAGCAGGACTGGGAACAATGGGACCACTGAGTCAGCATAAGTTTCAATAGTACTCCCGGCCAGACCTTGTCACCAGTGTCCTGCGATTTTCTCCCTTTGCCCATCTAGGCTGGACAAGTGGCTCATTTTGATTTTTCTTGGATTTCCCTGTCAGGATTCAGTCCAGTGCCTTTTTTAGATCTCTTTCAAGGAGTTTGAGGGTTGAAGGAGTCAAGGAGCTTTCTGTACATCTTCCTGTTTCTCTGTCATGTTGGCTCCATCTTCATCCTTTCCAATAAGAAATAAAAAGCTGGAGGGTGAGGCAGAGAAATAAGTTAAAAACTAATCAACATGTGGAAAAAATCCCGACATATGCAATGTTCTCCACTCCTTATCCACCTTTGCAAAGTATTAGGGGAAGATATCTAATGTCAGAATTTTTTCTATGTGTTAGTGTGTTCGTTTTGCTTAACTTTCCCCCCTGCTCTTAACTCATATTTTTTGGGGCCGACTTTGGTCATCATGATTTTGAAGTAGTCACTTTTTGTCATGTCACTATTTTCACTTCCATTGTTTTTCTGTGTGTATTATTTTCCTGGTTGTGCTTACCTGACTTTGCAGACATTCAGCGGCCTTCCCTTTGCAAAACTTACACTGCTATATATTCTAGCTACCACTATTCTTCTATATATTCATCATATTTATTATTTCTTAATATTTTGTTATCTTCATTTACCATAATTCATTCACCCATGGCCCAATTAATGCCAATTCCTTTTTCTTTAGGAGTAAAGTCCTTTTCAACCACTCATTCAGTCAATCAAAAAGCACTTACTTTTTATAAATAAGCGCTTACTATGTGCAGAGCACTGTAGTAAGTTGGGGGGGGGCGGGGAAGGAGAGCAGTAGTGGTAAAAAGAAAGGTTAAAAAAGGAGTCCCTGTCCTCGATTCTACTGGGGGAGATAATACGTAAACAACTACGTGGATAATATTACTTTCACTATTTCTCATATATATGTATATATAATTTGCATAGTGCTTTAATGTTGGGGTCCTTACCCCCCCCCCCAATTCCCAGGCCTTTGTCCAGCAAAGGCCTGATGTCACGGACAAGGACAACGAATGAGGCGGCAGGCAAGATGGTGAACAACTCCATTTAATCAGATTAGTAGCAAACTTTTATATCTTTGGTTAGGTAGGCACTAGGGCCGCCCTGGCTCCTCCTACTCTCCTCCCCTCTCCTTCCCTCGCTCTCCCCATGATTCCCTTGTGATCAGGCAAGTCCAGACAAAGACCCGGAACTGCCACGTTGCCCACAAAGGCGAGACCCTTCCTCCTGTCGCCATCTTGTCCCACCCTTACCTCAGAGCCCTGAGTTTACCTCAGCAGGCCCTGGGTGCGGAGGTCCAGTGAGGGCAGGGGTCGGCTCTAACTTGCCCCGTTATACTTTAAGATGTGCAAAGCACCTTACATCCATTATATCATTCTATCCTCACAACAATCCTTTGAGGTGTGTACTATCACCACTTCCATTTTATGGGTGAATAAACTGAGAGAAGTTACATGACTTCCCCAGGCTTACCCGGTAGTAAGTGAGAGATGTAGGATTTGAACTCAGCTTTAGTCAATTCAATAAACATTTACCAAGTGCCTGCTATGTGCCAGGCACTGTACCAAGCCCTGGTTGGCAAAGAGGTGAAAGACAGCCTTTGCCCTCGAGGAGCCTACAATCTAGTGGGGAGAGATCTGCCTCACTCCAAGTTCAGTACTCTGTCACTAGTACTACACCACTTAGTTGCCTCTGGTCTTTCTAAATTTCTTTTCCTTCTAAATGATTTCCTATACTGATCAATGTTATTTGTATAATTATTAAATTAATCAACAGTAAAAAGATATATTCAGAGTAGGAGGGAGGCAACTCCATTAGCAGCTGGAGGGGGTTGGGGCATTAGGAACCACCTCCTACAGAAGGTGGGTTTTAAGCTGAGACTTGAAGGAAGCCACAAAAATAAGAGCAGAAAGTGAGGAAGCAGAGCATTCTGGGCATGGGAGCCATCCAGTGGAAAGGAACAGAGGGTAAGACTGTCCTTTTCGAGGAACTGCAGATAGACCAGAGCAGCTGGATTATAGAGCTCAGGGAGGGGAATACAGTTTAAGAAGGCTGGAAAAGTGGGAAGGGACCAGGTTTTGAACAAACTTAAATGCCAAAGAGAGGACTTTATATTTAATGCTGGAGGTAATAAGGAGCCACTGAAGCTTATTGAGTACTGTGGTGATGTGGACAGATCCTAAGTGTTAGCAAAAATAATTTTGACAGGTATGCTGAAGAGCGATCAGCATAGGAGGAAATTTGAGACAAGGCACCCAATCAGAAGTCTGTTACAATAGTCCAGTTGAGGGGTTATAAGGACTTGAATTCAGGTGGTGGCTGTGTAAGCGGAGAAAAGAGGACAAATAGTATAAAAAAAGTATAACCCAGGTTTGCCAACAAAGCCTCGGCATAGACAACCAGAAAAATGCCTCAGACTTAGTTGGAAACAGTTACACATGAGCTGCTGTGGGGGTAAAAATGGCAAAATTTGACCATTAATTGGATATGTTGTCAAATATATACAATTTGTGAGGCTGATGGAGTAGCTGAGGCTGAGACTAAGTTTGTGAATCTGGGTAATAGGGAGGATAGTAATGTCCTCAACAGTATTATGGAATATGGGAAGTGGAGAGCAATTTGGAATTATGCCCAAAGAGTTATAGAACTGTATATACCCTTTGACCCAGCAATATCATAATTAAGTCTGTTTCCCAAGGTGATCAGGGATAAAGCAAACGAACCTAGATCTTCTTTTTTAAAAAAACAGTATTTCATTTTTTCCAATTATATGTAGAGACAATTTTTAACATTCATTTTTTTACAAAATTTTGAGTTCTAAATTTTTCTCCCCCCCTTTTCCTAAAATAGTAAGCAACTTGATATAGGTTATATATGTGCAATCATGCAAAACACATTTCCATATTAGTCACATTGTGAAAGAAGAAATAGACCAAAAGGAAAAAACCATGAAAAAAATAAAGTGAAGATAGTATGCTTTGACCTGCATTCAGACTCCACCAGTTCTTTTTCTGGATATGGACAGCATTTTCCATCATGAGTCCTTTTTAATTGTCTTGGATAATTGTATTGCTGAAGAGAGTTAAGTCATTCATAGTTGATCACACAATGTTGCTGTTACTGTGTACAATGTTCTCCTGGTTTTGCTCATTTCACTTTGCATCAGTTCATGTAAGTCTTTCCAGGAAGAAACTACATGTTCTAAAAATATTTATGGTGGTTATAAAGACCTGGGGAATGAGGGGATGTCCATCAGTTGAGGAATGGCTGAGTAAGTTGTGGTGTACTATTGTGATGGGCTCTACTGTGCTGTAAGAAATGATGAGCAAATTAATTTTAGAAAAATATAGAAAGACTTGCATGAAATAATGAAGAGTGAAATAAGCAGAACTAAGGGAACATTGTAGATTGTAACAGCAATATTGTTCAAACAGTAACCGTGAATGACTAGGCTATTTTAATAAAAATTTTCAAATAAACTACAAAGGACTTATGAAGGAAGATACTATCTACCTGCCAAGAAATAACTAATGTATGGAAGTGTATATTGCATAGTTTCACATATATGTCCGTGTCAAATATTGACTTTTTCTAGTTTGGGGTTAGGAGGGAGAGAGGAGACAGCTTGGAATTCAAAGTGTAACAAAAATAAATATATTTTAACATAAATAAAATTAAGAGTAAGCTCAAAAAAAGAATATGGAAGAATGATTTGAGGGGAGAGATAACAAGTTCTATTTTGGACACGTTGAGTTAGAAATGTTTGCGGGACGTTAGTGTTTTACAAATGACAATTGGTGATTCAGAACTGTAGCTCAGAAGAGAGACTAGGGATGGATCTATAGATCTGGAAATTATACACAAAAAGATGCTAATTGAATCACGGGGAGTTGATTAAGGGACCACCTGAGATAGTTTAGAAGGAAAAAGAGAAGGTGGCCCAGGGCAGAGCCTAGAGAGACAGATACGTGTGGCCAATGGATGTGACATGAATGAAGAACCAACAAAGGAGTTATTGTTATTTCGTGAAGAATAGAGGCCTGCTCTAGACTCTTTGTGACTACTCAGCAGGCCTACTGGAAATCTCTGGAGTTTGGAGGCCTGTCCCATTCTCAAAACCATTGCCACATCTAACTCAGCACCTCCTTTGGGGTGCTTCCCCCTCGGTGTTTCTGACTTGTCAATAACTGGGAAAGTTCCCTTACTTCACCTGCAACTGCATTTTGTCTTTCTACCCTCTGGCTGACCTTCCACTGTGTCCCTTTCTCCCTGCCCATTTTCCAATTCTGCCCAGTGCTCTGATATTTCACCTTTCTTGCAGTCTTACATTTGACTGAACAAATGTCATTTGAATAGGAGAGTGTGAAAACCGGCTTGTTTTTATCAAGAGTGTGAAAACTGCAGTACTTTTATTGAGAGACCTAATATAAAGAATTTTTTGTTCTCCAACCAAAACATGAACAGGACAGATGCTACTCACCAAAACACAAAATATCTCCATGGCAAAATTAAACCAAAAACTATCCCAGGGCCCCAAATGTAGCCTACCTCTCATCATATGCCAGGGCAATTGGGCTACGTGGTCTTGCTTTTACAAATAGATCTGTACATTACTAGGTCAGGAACTGAAGGAAAACAGCGTGGTGATTCTTCCTTTGTAAGAGCACTGGGAGCTGCTTTGATATACCAAATAGTCTATTTTTTCTAAGAAAAAACTAAAGGGATTATTTTTTCTTTGTGTATTATGAAGTAGAGGCAGCTAAGCGGTGCAGTGGAGAGAATGTTGGATTTGGAGTCAGGAAGACTCCTCTCTGTGAGTTTAAATCTGGCCTCAGACATTAGCTGTGTGACCCTGGGCAAGTCCCTTAACTGTTTGCCTCAGTTTCCTCACCTGTAAAATGAGCTGGAGAAGGAAATGGCAAACTACTCCAGTATCTTTGCCAAGAAAATTTCAAATGGGGTCACAAAGAGTTAGACACAACTAAAAAATGACTTAATGACAAGCTATGAAGTAGAAGTATATTACAAGTTCAGTAAATAAATATATATTACCTATGTGTGAATTTAAGGAATTTTATTGTTCGGTTGTTTCAGACTCTTCATGATCCTGTTTGGGGTTTTCTTGGCAAAGATACTGGAGTGGTTTGTCATTTTATTCTGCAGCTCATTTTACAGAAGAGGAAACTGAGGCAAACAGGGTTAAGTGACTTGCCCAGAGTCACATAGACAGTAAGTGTCTGCGGCCAGATTTGAACTCACAAAGATGAGTCTTCCTGACTCTAGGCCTCGAACTTTATCCACTGAGGCACCTAGTTGCCTAGGACTACATTTCTGCAGTTTGGAATCCTACTCTTGGGGCACAAGATTATCCTAAGTCATACAAGTCACACACCCCAAAATCATTTCAGTAGGTGAAAAATTACACTACAGATAGAAGGGAAATTATTTTGTCTTTAAACCAAATTTTGGTGTCATACTTATAGAACATTAATACAAAATGTTAAGTTAATCATGCTCATTTTGCATTTTATACTTTAAGGTACTTTTTGAGGTATAAATATGTGTTCTGCTTCATTTTGACTCTCTTGGTAAGACTGTACTTTCCTCTAAGTTAAAACAGTAATGAATTCTCAAAATGTCCTGGTTTTCTACCACAGTGATCAAAAGCATGATGTTAAGCATTTTACTAATTGTGCTAGTTGAAAGCTGCAATTATTGGCTTAAAACTTTTTTTTTTTACCATCTATGTTAACTCTTTTTTCTTGCTCCTCTCATCCCCCATAATGTGATTCAGTCTACCCCTCTTTGTTTTCATGGGTGCAGTGTTCAAAACAACTGGTCAAGATATCTGGCATTTAGGGCTGGCCCCAACTACTCTACCATCTTAAGCAAAATGAAGTTTTGCCAGCCCTTCTCAGACAGTTATGCCTTTGAGAGAAGAGTCACGAGGGAATGAACTGGTGGGGGTAGCTGATTCAAAAAAAGAGGGTGAAATGCAAAAAAATAAAAAAGAAATCATGCATGTAACATCTGGAAACACTATTCAGGTGACTGTTTTTGTTCAGGGACTGGTGGACTTTAACTTATTCATATACTCTTAACTGTAACTCAAGTTTACACATCCTCTAACATTCACCAATGAAACCAAACTATCGCTGCCATAAAGTCCAGGATGACAATATGCAAAAATGGAAGACCAGATATGAATCAGTGGAATCTCCAGAGAATAGGTTGGGAGGAAAGCCCTAAGTCTCTGATTCATAACTAACTGCCATCCAATGAAACTATTCTATCAAAATGCACTGGGTCAACCTTCTATTTTAAAAGATCTCTACCCATTTGCGTAGGTACCCTCTATAGCAAAACAGATTGCAACTCCTATATTAAATGGTCAGTCCTCACAGTGCGGTTCTGCTATGAGCACCAGATCTGGAGCACAGGGACTTGAGTTCTGTCAATTGACAGTTGTTAGCTGTGAGACTTTGGGCAAGCCACTTAACCTCTGAGCCTCAGTTTCTTCATCTGGAAAAGACTTCAAATCTAACAACTTTGGAAAGGGTATTGTTAACAATGTGGCACATAAATGTGGTATGTTGTTATGAAACCAAAAAAAAATTCATCATCTAATAGCTGACTTTGTGATGAAGAGCTTTTGGGAAATCATCTTAGGCCTAAGAGAGCAGGTTGTCCCCAGGCTCTTTCTAGAAGCTTTTTCAGCCTAGTAGAACCCTCAAATTTCCAGAACCCATGCTAGCTCTCACACCATGATGAGGCTCTAAACTGATGTCATTAAGGCCTGCTAGGTAATTAAGGTCCTAAAAACTGTCTGAAGGAACTTGGGCTTAAGTAGGCTTCAGAATTTGGTTCACCTAGTCTTTGGGTAGGTCCTGGAGAAATAAGCACGAATGACATTTCACCAACTGTATTTCAAAGTGTGAATTGTTTTTCATTTCCACTCTCCAATTGAGTCTGACTGAGTCACTTTTTGAGGATGCTCACTCACTCTCCCGCTGATACTTCAGACCAAAAGCTTTGTTATTTAACAAGACACCTGAAAGAGGTGGATGGATAACTGTGGCTATCCTTCCCTGCTTTTGCCATTTTCTGACCCTTTACCATTCCTCTTACTGGCTAGGATGAAAGGCTTCATGGTCTTACACCAGGTATGAACTTGAGTCCTCCACTAAATAGATTTTCCTTTTGTTGTCACATTAATTTGCAACTCATTAATAGTGACAGAAGAGTGGTACTGCACGGATGCCTATTTGCATATTCATGAGTGACTTATTATTAAACAAATAAGATTTTCCTATCTTAGGAAGCACCCAAAGTAAGGCAGAACAGTACATTACACCAGCCCGATGCTTTATTCTCTCTTTAATATGTTAATAGATGCAGTTGATTTCTTTAAGTAAATATGCATCTATAAAACAACACGTAATTTTAAAAAACTAAATCATTTAAATAATAATCTATTAGCAAAGTTGGCAACAATTTAGGAGGAATAACCCATTAATACCAACGCGTGAGAATCAATTTGTGCATTGTAACTCAGCTGGCTGGTGGGTTGCAGACGACTGAAGAGCATCTGCGTGTGTTCGTGCGCGCGCGCGCGCTTTTAAAAAATAAACAAATCCTTTAATCGGTTTCCGGAGAAACAGGCGATTAGTCGATTCTCTTATTCAGGTGCACAGACTGGGAGACTAAAACTACTACGATCCAGACGGTTTGCAGTCAGAGAGGGCTCCTTGGCAGGCTCACATTCAGGGCTGGGGCTGACGATGTGGGAGGTTTTGGTTTGAAAAACAGGGTCTTTCCTCCCGAGCTGCTCGGCAGTTCCCAAGGTCCCCTGCTGTCTCTTCTGCGTTACCGGTGGTTCGTCTCGAGCAGGATAAAGTATGCTGGCACAGTATTTCTTCCTGCCCTTCCTGATCCCCTCTTGCCTTGCAGCCTAGGCACCCCCACCCCACAAACACAAGATTGCGCAACGAGGCCTGAGCAGGGGAGGTGGGGAGGTGTGTGGGTGGGAGAAGAGAGGCTCTGACTTGACTGCTAGCGAGTGAAGCTGATCTCCAGGCCCCAAATCGTGAACGGTTGGTTTCCCTCCCTACGGCTCATCACCCTCCCTCCCTAGCTTCCCTTTCCTTCTCATTTCGTTTCGCCAAGGCCTGTTCTTTCCTGCGATGGGCTGGGGGCTTGCTCCCATCGCCGCAGCGCAACGCGGAGCCAGAAGCTGCAGCGCTCAGCCTTATCACGGTCGAGTCAGGCACTCGCCGCATGGAATCTGTTGACATTTACTATTGTTCGGCGAAGTCCACTGTGCTCAGGCAGGGAGGCGAGGGGGAGGGGAGGCCAGGAGAAAGGCGGAGAGGGATGTGGGGGGCAGGGCGGTGTGCGGGGTGGTGGTGGAGGGGCTGGGGAAGGAGGGGACAGCAGAGGGGCCCTTATCCTCAGCAGAAAAAAAAAGAAAGCGGCCTGTGGACCAGGAAACCCCTGGTTTTAGCTACAGTGGGATCTCCAGCCCAAGCTAGGAATTAGGGGGCGGGGACGGGGTAGGGGAGGAGGAAAGTGGGGGATGGGAAGGGAGAGGAGATTGGCAGCTCATTCGGCTGGCGTAGTTGGGGGCAGGGAAAGGACCGCAGGGGGTGGGGGAGGGAGAAAAGAGGGGGTCTCCTAATGCTGCCCCCCGTGACCCGCAGGACACAAGTGCGTTTGTGTTTAGTCGTGGGCTGGGATTAAAGTACCATACGGTGCGAATGAGAGAGTAGCAGCGTAAAAAACAACCGCCTCTCTGTACAAAGCTTAGATTGTTCCAGCCACCACCATTATGCTACGCTCCAGCCAAAATCCCATTTCGCAATTCTCCACCCCCCCCCCCACCTCTCTTGCCCCCAAACCCTCCATGCACCTGTGCCCTCAACCCTGGGGGTATGTTCTGCTCGGGTAGGAAAAGGTACCAGGGCCTGGTTCGGCGTTGTCTTTTTTTCTGCTCTGGGTCGGCAGTCCTATTCATAAGCTTGCCTCCCCGCCCTCCAATCTTTTCCTCGCCACTTCGGCGTTTCTGTATCTCCTACGAGCTTTTCACCACCCCACCCCCACCCCCTCCCGAATACTGCTGAGCTATTGTAATCCTTTCGCGCGTACGTGGGGCTCTCCAGGAGAGGCGGAATAAACTGGGTTGAGAAGCAGATTAGGGGTGCGATGGGGTTGGCTCACTCACAAACGCTGTCAAATGTGGATCATAAACCCCCCTCTGTGTCTTATTTTTGTGCTTTGCAAATTACATGTGTGCGGTGAGGGGGTGGGGGAAACACGCGTGCCCTGCTGGAGGCGCTGGCAGCTCAGTTCAGCGGAAAGGCTCCGGCAGCACCCCCCACCCCCACCCCCTTTCTCCTTCCCCAAAGGCTTTTCACGGGGCCTGGGGGTGTGAGTTGTTTATGCCAAGCTGCCTGCAGGCGACTACGCTGTCACAGCCAGCCTAGTCCCCGGACCCCTCCACTGGCCCTCTACTCCATGTTACAGGGCATGGTAGATTCGCCCAGCTGGAGACCTTCCCGACCTGTCGCCCCCTCTCATCTCTTTAGGACGAGGCTTTTACTCAGCTGGGTAATCCAAAGAATCCCTGAGAGAAGTTTTACAGCTTCTGCTGAGTCTCAAGACCTTTTGCTCTAGTGGAAGAAGGATGGGGGGGGGGGGGGGGGAGGTAGGAGAGAGGGAAAGAAGCTGAAGAGGGTGAAGGGTGAGTCGGTGCCTGGGGTGGCGCTCTCCTCTCTCACTCTGATCCCTCCGACTGCTGACTCCCCGGTGGGCAGGTGGGAAAAGGAGGGAGCTGGCTACAGAGGAGTTCTAGCGCCGGCTGGTTTCCTTTACGTTTACAAGCTATAAATAAACTTCCCCTTGGACTGATGCAGTGAGCTTCCAAGGGCGGCTTCCCGCCTGCTACGGGCTGGCGGGTTAGTTTATTATCCCAGGCAGGAACGGGCCTAGACTAAGTCTCAATCCCGTAGGTCGGTCCTTTTCTAAGCCCAAAGCCTTCTGTAGATTGGAAGAAGTCCTAGGGTCCTGGAATCTTATATCTGAGCCCAAACCCTTTGTTTCACAGATTAGGAAACTGAGGCCCAAAACGGGTGAAAAGACACCTCCAAGACCATGCAAAAATTTTGTGGCGCTCAGAGCTAGCTGGCACTTTGAACCTAAACCTCTCCCCAGCCCCCACCCCGATACTGACGCCGTAACACATTTCTAAACACATTGCCCAATTCCCTCGACATCATGGGAGCAGAGGTTCTCCTAAGAGCCATTTCCTGGAGCCAGGGTGGTGGTAGTAGGTGATGGGGAGGATAATTTTTCATGGCTCCCTCCTCACCAGTTCCTCTCTGCTTCACAAGCTTTCCTTGGATTTGCTTGGGATCAAACATCGATCTCTGTCCTCTTTTATTCTGCCAGAATTAAGGCAAGAGCTGAGAGACTGGCAAACCTAAGGGCGAGAGCTAAGAGACTGGCAAGCCTAAGGGCTGAGAGCTAAGAGACTGGCAAACCTAAAGGCTGAGAGCTAAGAGACTGGCAAGCCTAAGGGCGAGAGCTAAGAGACTGGCAAACCTAAGGGCGAGAGCCAGAGATTGGCAAACCTAAGAGCGAGAGCTAAGAAAACTGGCAAACCTAAAGGCGAGAACTGGAGATTGGCAAACCTGAGGCACCAGGGTGCAGGAGTGTGTGTCAGTGTCAGGGGTCTTATCTGAGGAACAAGACGAAGTGAAGTCTTTGGTTAACTCGTGCTCCCCCGGAGTTGACTGCAATTGTTTTGCGCCCCCGCTGACAGGCAGCCAGGCTGGCAGGCAGGCAGAATGCAGCGAGGCGAATCGGCCCCAGTGCCATGGAGCCGATCGCTTCGCTAAGCGCGCCGGGGATTGGCGGCTGCAGCAGCCTTGGCTGGAAAACCGAGGAGGAAGGAAGGAGCGCGTGGCTCCGGAAACGGAGGGACTGCAGGGCTAGGCTCACGAATACATCCACAACTCACTACCACCTCCTACCCCCTCCCCCTTCTCCCCAAGGTCAGGACGCACATTAGTAAAACTTCTTGCCAAATAACGCTACTTCCGTGGGAGGCCGGTGGCCAGGACCGAAGCAGTCCCACCTTTTCCTACAGCTTTAGTTGGTGGACTTGGGGGTGAGGAGGGAAGAGTGTGTGTGTGCGTTCACGGAGGTGAAGAGGGGATGGAGCGTTGTGGACTAGGGAGAAAAGGAAATGAGGCGTGTGTGTACTTGAGTGAGGAGGAAACGATGCGTTGTGAATTGGGGAGAAGGGAATGGGATGTGTGTACGTGGGTGAGGAGGGAATGTGCGTGTGTGTGTGTGTGTACTGGGGTGTGGAAGGAATGGTTTGTATGGGGACTAGGGTGAGGAGAGAATGGTATTTGTGGACTAGGGTGAGGAGGAATTACGTGTGTGTCGTGAGGAGGGAATGTACGTGTGCATGTAATCTAAATTTACAAACTCGAATAAAGCCCTGATTCTGGGCCTCGGTGGGTTGCTCCCGTCCTGTGTTCTGTGACTCGGGGTGCTCCACCCCATGCCATCTTTGCGAGAGACTCCTAGTCTGGTTAGGGGAGGAGGGTAATTATGAGTCGAGGCGGTGGAGTGTTTTTCGAAAGGCCTGAAGTTATTTTGGTCTCCGAGAGATCGTCATCTGCTACTCTCGCTTCCGCGCGGCTCGATCCCACTGTCAACTTTGCTTTGCAGGAGCGGTAAACGAGCGACAGTGGGTTTAACACAGACTACTGGCTACAGCCTCTTCGTCTGGGAGAGGAGGGAAGGCTGGACAGAGTGGGAGGGGGAGAGGGAAGCGGGTGCTGCACTCGTTAGAAAGCGCCGTCAAGAAACAAGATGCAGTGATGCCCTGCGTGTCCTTCCTCCTTCCCTTCCTCCAGCCTTCTCAGAACTGCAAGGCTACACGCAGGCTGCACAGCCGGTTTATTTCTCCTTCGGGTATTTATTTAACCCCCTCTAAGGCTTCGTCGTGAGAGGAGATTTCCGTCTGCTCTCTCTAATCCTTATGGGAGACACCCCCGGACACTCTCAGGGCACCACCCTCAGCCCTATCACTGTCTCCAGAGCCTCTGTACTACAAGTTTAATCTTGAATCTGCAGAAGGATTCGTGGATTCCATGCCAAGTGACAAGATGATGATGAGGCTGAGGGTGATTGTCCTGCAGTAACTGCCTTTTGGGTCAGAGATTCATTTCCTTTACCTCTGGGCTAATTAAAGAGAGGTAGTAGAAGTTGAGTATTTAGTTTAAAAAAATATTTTCTTGGGTTTGCTTTACAGGACCCTTTAGATAAATTCTATTTAGAGCACACGTTTTCAATTAATATTTTAAAGACAGGAATGAAAGTTGGGCTCTACATTCAGAGTGTGCTAAGATTCACAGCCTAGTTGACAGATCAGACACTGATGTGGTTTATCCTATAACCTATAATCTTTCTGATTGTAGAAAAAAATTGACCAAAAAGCAGGAGAGGGGGGTGTGCTTCTGGATAAATAGGGAAAGGCATTTTATGACTTTCTCTTTCCCTCTTCCAGCCCCAACGGACCCTGAGACCCAGTCCACTTACCTGTTGCCCTTCTCCTTTATCAAAAAGAAAGTGTTAAGTTTTCTGAAAGTTTTGTAGAAAAGCAGAGGAGGAAAAAACTCAACCGACTACTGTTGGGGGTGGGGTTGGGGAAAGACAAACTACTCTTTTGATAGCTTTGTTCCTTTAGTAAAGGCGTCCTCTTTCTGTCCAGCGTTAAGGACCACACCATGACAACCATGGCTTCAGGGTGGTGGTTAAAACACAGCAGTGAGTTGTGAAAGAGTTACGATTGAAAGTTTGAAGTTCTGGCAGCAGCTCAGAGAGTGGGGTGGTCCTGTTAGGGACTGCAGGAAATTGTCTGAGTTAGATTAAACATTTTAGAAAACCTTGGGGGTGGGGGCCCAGAGTTAACTTGGAAGTTGGCAATGTTAAACAAAACAAAAGCTAAAGAGTTTTTCCTCTGACTTTTTTTTTTTTAATGTAGAGTTCAGATAAAACTGGAGGTAGCTGCCCTAGAAGGAAACTCCCTTCTCCTTTTCCTATACACACAAAAATATTTTAGGTATTTATTTCCATAGCTCATCTCACCACCACTAGCCCTTCTAAAGTCCTGTGTGGATTGGAATGTTGGAAAAGATTAGGGAGGGGTCCATTAGATGGCAGTCTGTGAGGGCAGGAATAATTAGCACTACCCTGACATCTAGTTGACCATATTATTTCCCAAGGCTGCTTAAGCCCAACCTTTTCCAAGTTGCACCTTAGAAATCAACTAAATATAGATCAACTCCCATTCAACATGGAATAAACAGACTTGTAGAATAAAATGCCCAAGACTACGGTGAACTTGATCACTCAGAGGTGACCAAGTGAGTGCACTGCGTCTGACCTCAGAACCTTATGTGCACCTTTATCTCCTCTCACTCTCATCTGAGTATGGGGGTGGGGCAGGGGTGGAGAAGGACAGCCCTATCCAAGAAAGGTCTAAAAGAATCAAGGCCTTACTCCTTTGCATTATTTAAAAAAAAAAAAGAGCTGGTCTTGCTCTTCCCAGTCTCCAAAGCTGAGCCATTTAAGCATTTTCTTGTATCTATCTAAATGCTGTGTGTTGCTTTTGCTTTGCTTTCTGAATCCTCCAGTTAGGGCAGCCAGATTGTTCCCTTCAATCCCACTTTTGGGCAACTGGAGACAATCATACATCCAGCTTTCTTATTTGAAATTCACTTCCATTCTCCTGTCTCTTCTCCCCACCCTCCCACCCCTTTTAGAAAGCAGGGGGTAAGTAGCTTTAGCTTCAGTAAAGCTAAACTGTGGTCCCAGGGGAAGGAGACAATGGGTAACGGAAAAGGGTGGGGGGGCAGAATAAATTCACATCCCTAGGCACTTAGGTGGGAGATGTTGAGCTAGGAGAAGCTTGGTGAAGAGGTATAGTCACAGCTCCCACAGCCATAGCTTAGGGTCTGCTTGTGAGAGATGGCAAGAGGAAATGATTTCAGATCTGATTGAAGGGGAGAGGGGAAGGAGGAGGGAGGGGAAGGGAGGAAGAGCCTGAGGATAGCTGAGGGTGGGGTGGGGGGAGGGGGAAGTGTGTGTGTGTGTGGGGGGGGGGGTTGGAAACAGGGCCTCTGGAGATGGCACAAACTAGAGGAAGCAGCTCTTAAAGGAACCTTACCAAGGGAGCACTGGCTGTTCAAGATTATTCAGTGCAAAGATTGACAGCAAGCTGGGAGAAAGAAAGGTTAAGATTACCACAGGATATAGGACAGGTGTGACTCCTGGGTGGTTTTTAAAAATTCAAGCCAGCTGAGTTGAATCATGGAATTAATTTGACAACCTTGGCATTAGATGGCAGTGGATGATGTTCCCCTTCCTCCACTCTCTTTGTAACTGAGGCATTGGTGACTGTGTCACCACAGTCTTAAGTTAGAAGAGAACTTGCTTAAGACTCTGGTCCTGACACATGCTAGTTGTGTGACCTTGGGCAAGTCATTCTAAGTCTCACTTTCTTCAGCTATAAAATACTGATAACCTTATTTGTTCTGCCAAACCTCACAGGTTTCTGTGGGGAAAGCACTTTACTTGACAGTTTCAGATAACAGCCCTTCCCTTTTTTCTCTTATTTTGAAAAAATAATGAAATATTAAAGTTCATCAACTCAGATGCTCATTAGTTCTTGTGATCTCATAGAGTGGATTCACCCAATTGCTGGAGGCTTTATTCACTTTCTCTAGCCATTGGTGCACCCTGCCCATCTCCTCTTCTTAACATACAGTTCCTTGATGAAATCATTTACTACCTGTTCTTCAGAGTTCTTCATTAGCTCTACATTGTAGCCTGCTGACACCCACCAAGTGCCCCTCCATGGCTCTCTGTGTAATAAGGCTAGGTTCCAGTACGTGTGAATAAGGAATTCCCCAAAGTAGTCAGATAGATTCCAATTTGCACTATTCAGAATTATATATAGTTGAATAATTGGTCACACAGTGGGAAAAGATCACATGGGAGGGGGGAATAAGACTTTATATAGCTCCTACTCTGCCAGCTATTGCACAAGGTAGATGCTGTTGTTTTCCCCATTTTACAACAGAGGAAACTGAGGCAAACTGAGGTTGAGTGACTTGCTTAGGGTCACACTGTCATTAATGTCTGAGGCCAAATTTGAACTCAGGTCTTTCTGACTCCAGGCCCAGAGCTTCATCCACTGTGCCTCAATGGAAATATGCAGTGCTAATTGGAAAAATGTGAGAGCTTCAAAGATTTATTAGTTTGTACTAATAGGGACATAGCTAATCATTTTTAATGCTTAAGAGCCAGTGTGTTCCTTATCTCGGTGCCATATAGCAAAGTTGGTGTTGAAAAGATATCTTTTGCTTTCATAGAAAATTTGAGGTTCATAAAGGAACTTTGCAATTTCCTAAATGAAGTCTAACTTGCTCTCCTTTTCAACTCTGGATCCAGATCACTGTGTCTGTATATACCCTAGTTATAAATACTTTTGGGCATACTCTAGGGTATCTGTCCAAATACATGTTGAAATCTAGGCCAGAGACCAGGGGTTGGGAACTTCGGCCTCAAGGCTACATGTGGTCTTCTAGGTCCTCAAGTATCCTTTTTCAAGTATCTAGGTCCTTTGAGTCCAAACTTCACAAAACAAATCCCCTTAATGAAAGGATTTGTTCTGTAAAATTTGGACTCAGTCGAAAGGCTGCACCCGAGGACCTAGAAGGCCACATGTGACCTTGAGGACAAAGGTTCCCCAACCCTGCCATAGACCTTCTCCATTGACATAGCCAGGCCAAATTCCTTTACATATCTCTTTCAGAAGGCTCTCCATTGTCCTGGGGTTTGATGAACTCAACATGTCATCAATAAATATCAAACATCTGGAGAACTTCACTCTGTATGGGGAATCCTGCCTCTCTCTGGACTTACACTGGATCTCTTCTATCAAAGTGTTGAATGTTTTGGTGAATGTTATCTATCATTCCTATTTTATGCCACCTGGTGTTAATTATCAGAACCAGTTTGTTTCTGTTACTACACTTTCCAAGGAATCTCAGATGATCTTGACTATTGATGGAAGACAATCGATAGAAAAGAGCCTGTAGCACAGCATTTTGCTCTACTGAATCAAATGCTTTTTCATAATCAACAAACAGTAAGCACAATGGGATCTTACACTATTTCTTTCAGTTAATTGTGCTATAGTAGAGAGACCATCCATTGTTGAATTTGTTCCCTACTAATGCCCTCACTGAGGATGCTCTGAATTCATGTATAGATAACTCTGTACAGATGGAAAACTAAACCTATAGGTCAGTAGCTGTTGGTATTCTTTCAGTCTCCTTTTTTTGGCATTAGTAATGGCTGAGATTTTTTTCTTCCAAAATCCCCTCCTTCAGATGCCTTGTAAATCAGTCCCTTAATGCCCTCACAGTTGTATGGCTTCCAGTACAGATCTCCTTTATATATACTTGGAAGAATCCACAATCCATCTACTTTTCCCTTCTTTGTTCTCTCTAATGCTATGTCTACCTCCTCCTGTTCCATTGTCCTAGATGGAGCAAAGTTTGTAGAAATGGTTATTTCAAATCTTTTCCATTTGTCTTCTGTTTACAATCCTTTTTCCATTTCCATCCTGCAACTCTCTTGCAATGACTTTGCTTAGTTGGCTGTCATTCCAAGTTTCCTTTAAACTGGTCTTATCCTTCACTGCTTCCCTTTGCTTTATGAGATGAGATGATCATCCATCATCATTCTTCCTGAGATTTTACAGATGAGTTTATCTTTTAACTGGGTGTTGTTTTTGGCATCCATCTTTCTTCTTTTGGCAAGGAAGTCAAGTATTTGCTGACTGAGGTGTTTTTTGGAGCTCTTTTGGTCTTCCTGTTGTGGCAATTAGTTTACATTGGTTCTGGATGAAATCGTGGTATTTCTGGATGAGATTATTATTGTGAATGTCAGTGTTATTTCTCTTGTCCATAGTTCTGTTGTTTAAGTTATACATACATACATGCGTATGGACTTGTAGAGGAGAAATTATATATGTAAGTGTATATATGTATATGTGTGTATTATATATACACATATACATATATGCAAACACTTTGTACATCGTTTTTATGGAGCTGCACCTTTTACTCATTAAACAAATTATTAAGTGCCTGCTTTGTGTCCTGGGCACAAATGACCTGGTCCTGCTGTACAGTAATAACAACTACCCTACTTTATATATATAATTTCATTTGAGCCTTTTAACAACCTGTAAATTCAAGTATTGCTCCAATTTTACAAGTGAGGAGAACTTGGTAACGATTAGCAACTCATTTAATTTTTCTGAGCCTTAGTTTCCTTCTCTGTAAAATGGGATTAAACCAGGGTTTTCTTGGGAGCCAAAGAGATAACTCATGTAAAGTTCTTTGCCAATCCTAGAACACCGTTTAAAGGCAGTTTTTGCTATTGTGTGACTTACATACATATTATGTGACTTACAGTTATGCGAGACAGGATTGGAACCCAGGTGGCTCCTTTCTCTCATGTGTACATATTTTTCTATTATACCACACTCCCTCTAAAGGTGAATGAGGGGAGTAGAGAGCATGAGTATATATAGTTTTACCTCCTGTCTTTCTGTTCCTGCTTCTAAGAGCTTCTGCATGCTCAATAAAGAGGAGGTTGGGGGGTTGAGAGGGAATCTGTATAGTGAGTCTAAGAAAGTAGTGAGAAGCTGTGAAGAGGTGGGGGAGGGAAGAATGCAGGAAAGGGAAGAAGAAACAACCCCAAATTTCAACCATCAGCTACCCGCAATGAATATTTTGGTACATTCAGCTGATGCTGCGTGAACCACCAAAACAATCAGGAGGCTCCGGCGCTTACTGGAGTGTGGAATTGAAATCCTGTATCAAGCCCACTTCCAGGACTGGTGATTCTCAGAATGGAGTGAGCTTCTTGCAGAATCAGAGATGTTTATTATAGCATCTTACCCTGGAGCTGCAGAAGGATAATCTGCCCCAGCTAAGCATTGCTTATTAGGCTCTTTTTGATATCCTTTCTCCCAGAGTATATACTCTGGTGGTTATTCACAGATAGCAAGCTGGGTATCTTTTTTCACACAGAAAATGGAAATGGAGAAACCTGCATAGCAAATCTCACACTTCTCCCTCCTTTCTTGACTCTTTGGGGTGTTAATTCTTAACCAGAATTGACCAATACTGACTTATTAAATTAAGGTATTTAGGAACCATGCCTTCTTTTCTTCTAAAAAGTAACATCTCCTACTTTATTATACTGGCAAGTGCTGAGTCTGAGCTTATGTTGTTCTCCTGTCTTCTGCCAGACAGCGCAGGCCTGCTTCCACCCTGATTCTGGGGGAATGCATGTTTGTGCACTCCCGGTTGTCATCACAACCCCCTCTACTTCACTCCTCCCCTCAGCTTCTGGGCTACTCCTGTGGTGTTCTCTTGTGACTCTGACCTCTTAACCACTACAGCATTGGCACTTCTGGATCATTCTACAGGCTTGGATATTTTTTCCTTAGTTCTCACCCTTCACTTCCCTCCTCCCTAAACTATCTTCCCCCCCCCCATTTAAACTTAAACATGCAAAACAAACCACCCTCTAGAGTTTGGATGGTCTTATACTGAGGAAGTCATGGGCTGTTTCTCCTATCAGAACAAATAGCAGAATAGGCAGGAAAAGGACTGACACTAATTCCTGTGGGAGTGAAAGTATCTCAGAGCGGGAAGCCAAAACGTTGATATTTTTAGAGTCAGTTCAGAGAAAAGACTGAGGGCTACGGGGCAGATCCGGGGAGGAGGAAGGAGAGAGAGGCGGGGTAGGTGTACAAGTGAGGAAAGAAGACTGCTCTTCAATCCTAGTTCTGGTCGTTAGAGCACGTGAGTAACTTTTGTCTCCAGTTGTTCATGTGGTGACTTTCAACATATTCGAAAGGCAACACTTAGTCTATCTTGCAGACATTGAGAAACTATTAGATAGGAAAGACCTTTCCAGAAGCAGTATAAAGTTACCAATTAATCATGGGAGTTACCGGTATATCAAACAATCCCAGAACCGTTTCCCTATTATTAAACATTCTCTATTCTTTTAAAGCCCTCTATCCCTTTCACCACCTTCTAGCAAAAGGATAGGTACAGTCTTCTCCTCTAATTAACAGCAACCAGTTAATATGAAAAATGTTTATCCTCCCACCCTTGGTGCAGTATCAAGCTGCGCCACTGTGCCTGCTATATGCGCACTGTGCGAATTAGCAGGGCCTGGCAGCTAATACTTGGAGCGCTGAGATCTGGCCCCAGAGCTAGTCAGACAGAGGTCTTAGAGGAGCTTCACCACCAACCAGTTCTCTGAAGCTTTGGGCTCAGTTGTTCCCAACTCAGTGCTGCACTCAGGCTTGGAGATCCAGCTTAAATGCCTCGGTTACAAAGAACCAGGGAGTAGAGCAAATGGGCTTTTTGGCCGATCAGTCAGCTGCAGACAGCACCAGCTCCCTTCCCCTCCCTTTTCTCTTAGCAATCAGGGAAGGGAAGGGCGTTTGGAAGCAAAGTAAACAGAGCTCCCAGGCGCAACTGTTGTTCGCTTGCTCCTACGCCGGCTGTGGCCCAGCAAAGCGCGGAGCGGCGCCTTTTTGTATTGTAGCTGCTCGATCGCTTCGCGGAGGTTCCATGTTTTTTTTTTTTTGAGAAAATGGCAGTGCGTGTGTGTTCGTTAGCCCGCTTCTGCTCGCTAGGGCTTTCCACTAAATAAATCCTGATTTCTTACTTACTCAAACACAGTCCCCTCTCTAATGGGACAGAAACAGACAGTATGGCTTGGCATTCTTTGAACCTGAAACAGCCTGGGACTTAGCCTCCAGCCGGACTTCTTGAATTCCGATTCAGCGGCTCAAACTCCAAATTCCCCTGGTGTGCAAAAAAAATTTCAGTCACATACAAAACTCTAATCTCACCAATTTATTTTCCGGACCTGTCTAGGTTGCCATGCCATGGATTTCTGCAAGACAGAGCAGTCTTCGGGTACCACTCCGTTCCAGAGAGGCCATAAAAAGCAGATGGTCTCATTAGAAACAATTTATGCATATATATTTCTAAGAGTTCATCACTGCCGGGGTAGGTTTTTAGCCCATTCACTATGCAGGAGGAAAATATCACCGTTTGCAAATGTTTCCAGTTTGCAAAATAATGACCTCTCCAAAGTAGCTAAGCAACTAATTACTCAAATACTAGAAGGTTATACGCCAATATTATCACATTCATGGTCTCTTGGGCCAGCAACTTCATATTCCTTAAACCACCATATAGCGTCATTAGATTTGCAGAGGCTCTTACTCAGAGCTGAACTGGCCCCTCGTCCTTGGCGCCCCTACACTCGTGGCTCTGTTTCAACTATTATTTCCAATCACCAAGTCAAATCACTTATTAATTATAGAGGCAACTCCTGCAAACCCAATTTCGTGCCAGCAGATCTTCCCAGATGGGAAGTCCGTCTTGCATGTCTCCCACCATGCTCCCAAAGGCTATGGAGCACCCCCTCCCCTTTTTGGGTCTAGTCTGTGAAACAAACCCTTAACATTTCCTATTCTCTTTTATAATTCAGAGTGTCTTCACTGTCTCACCTTCGCTTAGTCCTTTGAATTCAGGCCAGGGACACACATCTCTTCCAACTTTAAAATCTTGTGATCTTTAGGGGTCAATTCAGCCTCACCCTACCTATTTATGCCTTAGCACCCACTCCCCTCCCTTCCCCCCCTCCCAATTTCCTGCTGCTGGCTTTTTTGGAACGAGTTTGGACCACCCTTTCAACCACACTCTGCCGGACGATTCACTTGTGTGCCTGTTGGGACAGATAATTAACCCTTACCCATCAGGATCCTGAAAGGCAACAGTAGCAGACATGCAAATAAAGCTCATCGCTAGCCGAGTGGCCTTGTGACCCGAAGGGGAAAAGAATGAAGCTATCCTTAAGGGTGCGCTGTGGAGGGCATGATAGAATGTTGCTAAAGGGGGATGGGCAAAGCCAGATTTCAAGATCCTCAGCCGCTGTAGTGGTCAGACCCCAGAGACCTGCGACAGAGGAGCTGAGTTGGGGGAGGGGAAGTAAACCAAAATGGGGTGAGGAAATATATGCAGGGGAAGATAAGCATAGGTTTGCCTGTAGGGAGTCCCGATGATGGAGCTTGCTCATCGTACCCATGCATTGTATAGAAAGATACTGAACATCATGTGAGGTATGACGATTACTTAACTCCACTGTCTCGGTGCTTGCAGGAAACAGCCCTAAATTCAGATTCTGTGCCTAAGTTGTTTGGTGTGCTGTCACCATGCTGTAGGGGATCATGTATGGGAAACCTTTCGAGATGCATTGGGCCTGTTTTCCTCCCGAAGCTGCTCTGCTCCCGTTGGGATAACATCACATTTTGCATGAAGTTCCCCGGGGGAGGAGCGAAGGAATTTGAAAGGGGAAGTTTGTGAAGATGACACGGGGTAGGCCGGTAACTCGGGGGCTGCAGATGTAGTTTCCCCAGGTGGTTGCTGGTACAAAGGGCAAAGGCGTTTCTATATCCCACAGTACACCAGTGAGAGTAGGTGTTTGGCCCAGTAGATAAGAACTTCAAGCAATCGGCATCTTTGAACTGCACCAGTATTAGGACACGAAGTAGGAAAGAGCAAGGAATCAGTACTTCTTCCCTCCGACTCCCTCCACCCCCGGCCCCTACCCCCACGCCCCTCCTCCGGTTGGGCCCTCTTCCTGGTCTCCTGGCATAGCTCAGTTGCAATATCTGAGTCTCCCCAAGCTTCCAGTTAAACCACGCACTGCTAGAGCTCAAACCACGGCCTACTTTTCTCCTTACTGGCGGTCTCGGGCTCCACAGGCAGACCTTAGAGGATTCTAAGGGTTAAAGTCCCCGTGACAAGTAGCTTGGGCTACACAGGCGGCCCCTACTTCTCCACCCAGTCCCTTGGGGAATCTGTGAGCCGCTTCTCGTAGGGGGTGTTTCTGTGTGCCACGGACCCGGGGTGTGGAGCTGAGGTTCCACCACTACTCCCTCCTTGGCTGGCTCCCTTGAAGGAAAAACAGTTGCATAATCCCAGCAGTTCTGGGGTGGTCGACTGCGACCTCACGTGCATACTCTCCTCTCTCTCCCCACGCCCCAGCCCCATCCCTCCACTAAGGAAGCGAACACTACTAGATTCTAAGAACTGGGCCTTGTACATCGCCAGCCCCATCGCAGGCCCACCCAACCACTACCTCAGCCACGCGTGCTTCAGCCTAACCAGAGCTGGTTTGCGAGAGTGAGGGTAGGGTGCTTCTGTTCCGTAGGCCGACGCTAAGAACAGGGAACCAGTACAACCTAGCTCCTTTCTCTCTGCCCCAGCTCTGGACTGGAGACTTCGGTTTAGAGTTGAGGGTGGGATTGGGGTCGGTGACGGGATAGATTAAGCCGCTGCTGGGTCTTTCCCAGCGCAGTCGGCTTCTGCACTTTGCCTTTTGGCAAGCATCAAGCTCCAGCCCAGCACTGGAGGACTGGCTGGGAGTGTGGGTGTGCGCCTTCGCTCTCACCAGGCTTTGGGGAGGAAGAGATCGGAGTTGGAGGGATAGGGAGGCGGGGGTTCAGGGGGAGGGGTGGAAGCCGCGAGGGGAGGGGGGAAGCAGGCAGGGGATTCCGGAGTTTGTAGCCCGTGTAGTTTCTGGCTTTCACGGCTCGTTTGAAATCCTCCCACAGGAAGATGTCTGCCAAGGAACAGCAGCATGCGCTGCTTACAGCCCAGCGTGGCCAACCTCCGTGTGCTCTGCCTGCCGCCTCCGCCGCCTCTCTCTTGCGCGCGAGTGAGAGAGCTAGAGGGAGAGAGGAGAGGAAGAGGAGAGAGAAAGACAGAGACAGAGAGAGAGACAAACAGAGGGGGAGAGACAGAGAGAGACACAGAGAGAGAGGAGGAGGCGGAAGAGGAGAGAGAGAAGGAAGGGAGGGGAGAGAGAGAGAGGAGAACCGGGTGAGGGGTGCGGTGAGACAGAGAAAGAGCTCCATATAGTTAGAACAGAAATGAGAGGTTGAGAGTAGCCAGAGCCAAGGTTCAGAAATATTTTTCTGCTGGTTCCGGGAGTAGACGAGGTGTGTAGATCCCATCTCGGCAAACCCAGGACGAAAGGCTCCATTCAAAAGCAATGAACGCCTGGTCAAGAGTTGGCCACATCACCCTTGGCTCCATCTCCTCTCCCTTACTCTCTTTGGTTTTCGCTTATGCTGTAGCGTTCGAAAGCTGTTAACCTAGGCAGGTGAACGATCCCCGGCGCTTTTAATGCGTTGGTCTTTATAACTCGTGAGTTCAACACTAATGAGTTATGGGTTGGCCCACGAAAACATAATGTGTAAATTAGGAATTTAATGATGTGTAAGATTAAAAGCTGCGCAGGGTTGCATTTATTTAAGGCTGCCATCTTGTGTTCAGAAAGAAATTACTTTGCCGGCATTGTCCCCCCTTGCACGTGGGGCCAGGGAGGGGGATGGGAGGGGGTGAGGGAGGGGAGAGAGAGAGGGAGAGGGAGAGGGGAGGAAGGGAGGAGGGAGAAAGGGAGGGGGGAAGAAAAAAAGGGAGCGGGAGAGAGAAAGGAGTGAAGGGGTGTGTGTGTGTGTGTGTGTGTGTGTGTGTGTGTGTGTGTGTGTTTGAAAAAGGTTCAGGGTGGGGGTGGTACCTTTGGGCTTTGTCTCTGAGGATTTGCATTGTGTGTTTGCCCCTTATTATCATAAACATTTTGAAGGAAATTTGAGGACTGACATTTATTTTGTTAGCTTGGAAGAACCCAGGCATAAAGGACCCACTAGTCAGATACTGAATTTTATAGAAAGTTGCTTAGATTTTCAGTGCTGCTTTTTGGGGGGAAGGGAAGTGAAGGGAACTTTACAAAATACAGGAGTATCTGTCATTCTATTCATCTCGCTATGATCTTTAACCAGAGTTAAACTATCCCACCCCTACCCCTCATTTTAATTTTTTTTGTTATAAACTTGACACATATGCTTGAATGTTATTTGCCACAAACAGGCAAAAGAATTGTATATAAAATTTCTAATATTTTTTTCATATTTTTTAAAAGTACATAATGAATTTGACACATTAGTTCCAAAGCTGTCTAGCTTTTCTGTGTCTCCCTCTGAATTTCCTTCTGTTCAGTTCTGTTTTTAGAGAGCTGTTTCATTGACCCTCTTTTCTTTTTTTTTTTTTTTTGGCATCACTATCACTAGTCCTCTTTTCCACTTCTCCCCCTAAAAAATTCCTCTTTGTAACAAGTAAGCATAGTCAAGCAAAATAAATTACACATTGGCTATGTCTGAAAATATGTCATTCTGCACATTTATTCTATCACCTCTATGATAAGAGGTGGTAAGCATGCTTCATAGATTTTTTGGATTCTTGTCAGTTCATTGCATTGATCAGAATTCTTAAGTCCTTTAGTCATTTTTATTTTCAATGTTTTAGTCATTGTATAAATTGTTTTCCTGGTTCTGCTAACTTCATTCTGTATCAGTTCATACAAGTCTTCCCAGATTTCTCTGATTTTATCCTTTTCATTTCTTATGGAGCAATGCTGTTCCATCATACTCACATGCTCTATTTTGTTTAGTCCAGGCCTACACAACATGTGTCTGCCAACAGATTTCACCAGTGTCAAAAAAATGCAGGGTTGCCACTGTACTCGCTCCTGTTTGTCGCATGACCTGAGACAAACCACCGTCAGTCTGTCTTTACTCTAACCTACCTGTAGCTCGAAGAAGTTTACAAGTTGTGCAGGTCTGATTTAGACATTCTTTAACTGATAACTACCTCTTACGTTTCCAGTTTTTTACTATAATAATAAGTGCTACTATGAATATTATTGTAATATATACCACTTCCAGAGAGGTGTTGTACAGCCAGCTCTACTGGCTGAAACTGATTTAAAAATTTTCATTGTGAGCATTTGCACCTTGGAAATTGGCAAAAACCATACTCAGGGCTCGGTTTATTGTTTTGTTGATTGTCTAGACTTAAGAAAATGTTAATAATGCAGATTAAGCATAAAAGTGTGCCTTGTGTACTTTTAATTTTTTTTAAAAGATTTACCAGAACACCTCCTGTTCTTTCTATTCTTTGGGGTATGGGCCTATTAGTGGTATTGATTGGTCAAAGGATATGTGCAGTGCAATTTACTGACTTTTTAAAAATATACTTCCAAATTGCTTTCTAGAACAGCTGGACCAATTCACGTTGGTCTGTCTTCTCACATCTCCTCCAACAATTGTCATTTTCTATTTTTTTTTTTTTGCAAATCTCATGGATGTAGGAGGAAAGAAACTTTTTAATAAATTTTGTTTCTATGACATTTAATTTGCACACCTCCCTCTCCTCCTCCCCCCATCTATCAATTTTTACTTCTCCTATAAACTCACATATCATAAAACTCACATGTCCTTGTCCTTAGGAATTTAGGTATCTGAAGCCAGTAGCACCACTTTAGGGAGGCTGCCATCTGTACATTAGGAATCTAAAGGTTTTATACCGCTTAAGAATCTGAATTATTGTTTTTTTTTTCTTTTGTCCACTCTAAAAGAAATTGAAGTCAACCAGCTTATGGATGGGGATTTTTTTCCCCCCACAATGCTTTGAAATTGTGCCTTGCTATTTTGAGCCAAAATGTCTTGGCCAGTGGTACAAATAAAGCAACTGGGCACCCCCTGCTCTGTCAATGTAGGTTACTATAGTTACACTGTCTTATTTTAAACAGGCTGGGGTTGTCTAGTTTCTGTCCAAGTCTTCTTTTTCTAGTAAACTGCCTGCCATCAGCTCTAGATAATTTATGTATAATAAGAGTTTCTCCCAGGATAACTTTGTGCTCACTTTTCTGATCCAACAGAGGGCATGTGATCCTGACAAGGAAAGGCCGGGCTAAACTTTTCAACTCACTATAAAGCTTCCATCTGGTTCAACCACGAGACAGGAAAATGACACAATCTTTGTACTGACCAGATATGTGCAGAACTTCTGCTCTTGGTTTTTGCTGAGTGAATTCTGCTACCCTAGAACTTTGGGAAGTGGTCTAGACACATATGGAAAGGAAAGTAATATATATAACATCCTAGACTGAGCATCAAAGATTCTGAATTTTAATCCATTGATCACTGCCGCTAAGTTGACTCATCAGGAAGCTTGAGGATCAGAATTTGTAAAATGAGAGATTGCTTTCTGTAGTTTGTAACAAACTCTCCAGTGCTTGAAAATATTTGCTCATTATATGATGATAATGAAAACAATTCATTCATAACCAGGTTGAAGGAATGTAGGTGAGAATGGGGTTTATCCATTAATATTTTTAAGGCTTTCCTGGAATATGACGTTTTCAAACATAAGTGGTATTCTAGCACTTTGGAAGACTTAATAAGTGAACTACTTAGTCCTTATGTGTTTTATTTCCTCTTCATTCTCATAGGTGGCCCAATCACTCCCTGAAGGATAATGTTAGAAATTTTTTTATCTTCCTCTTGCCTTAAATTTCTGAAGATTTTGTGTATCCAGGATTTTCCTTCTGAACTACTTAGGGCCTGCAGATATTTGGCATTTTCAATGTATTCTATTTTTTTTAACAAGAAAAATAATAAAAGACTTAGAGTACTATAACATTCCCTGAACTAGTCTTGTTTGATACAGCTTTGTTGCCTCCATAAACCTGCTAAGTGTGTCCCCAAGTTTCTGAGAAGTGCTACTGTTAGAATCTTGGCAGAAAAGCAAAAGGATCAAAGACAAGTCAGGAGAAGTGCCATATTTTCCCTTTCTACAGAAAGGGAGCATATACCCTTCTTGGGGAATAAACTGGTAACATATCTAATTATGAGGACCAGATCTCTGTGTTTTAGGTCTTTGAGGTATCTCATTGATAAGATAGCCTACTTTGTTTTTTTTTTTTTTAATCAGAAGCTAGCTGAGGCCCACACTGTGGGAGGAATTAAGTGGTGGATCAGAGCAGGAGTGCAGAACCTGCTTGGATCTGGGTCCAGGTCTGGGTTGATGGTTCTTGGGGGAGGAAGAGTGCTGGTGTGGCAGAGTTTGCTGTGTAGAAGTAGCTCTGAAAACAGCAGCACAGCCCCTTAAATTTGGGACAAAGTACTCTCTACTCCACAAGCAGCCATACTCTGACAAAAAGCTCAAGGGTGAAGTAGTTGGCTGGGAACATGAACAGGTAGTGAAAACAGACTCAGATCCAGACTCAGACTTTGGAATTTTTCTTTGGTGACAAAGAAGATGAAAACATACAGCCAGAAGAAGTCAACAAAGTCAAAGATCCTACCTCAAAAGCCTCCAAGAAAAATATGAATTGATCTCAGGCCATGGAAGGGCTCAAAAAGGATTTGGAAAAGCAAGTAAGAGAAGTAGAGGAAAAATTGGGAAGAGAAATGAGAGTGATGTAAGAAAATCATGAAAAACAAGTCAATGACTTGCTAAAGGAGACCCAAAAAAATACTGAAGAAAATAACACCTTAAAAAATAGACCAATTCAGATGGCAAAGTTGCTTCAAAAAGCCAGTGAGGAGAACAACACTTTGAAAGGCCAAAATGGAAATAGCCAAATGGAAAAGGAGGTCCAAAAGACCATTGAAGAAAATACTACCTTAAAAATTAGATTGGAGCAAGTGGAAGCTAGTGACTTTATGAGAAATCAAGATACTGTAAAACAGAACCAAAGGAATAAAAAATTGGAGGAAAATGTGAAATATCTCATTGGGAAAACCACTGACCTGGAAAATAGGCCAAGGAGAGATAATTTAAAAATTATTGGACTACCTGAAAGTCATGATCAAAAAAAGAGCCTAGACATCATCTTTCAAGAAATTATCAAGGAAAATTGCCCTGATATTCTAGAGCCGGAGGGTAAAATAAAAATTGAAAGAATCCACTGATAGCCTCCTGAAAAAGATCCCAAAAAGAAAACTCTGAGGAATATTGTCTCCAAATTCCAGAGGTCCCAGGTCAAGGAGAAATTACTGCAAGCAGCCAGAAAGAAACAATTGGAGTATTGTGGAAACACAATCAGAATAACCCAAGATCTAGCAGCTTCCACATTAAGGTATGGAAGGGCTTGGAATATGATATTCCATAGGTGAAAGGAGTTAGAATTAAAACCAAGAATCACCTACTCAGAAAAACTGAGTATAATGCTCCAAGGCAAAGTATGGATTTTCAATAAAATAGAAGACTTTCATGCTTTCTCAGTAAAAAGACCAGAGCTGAATAGGACATTTGACTCTCAAACACAAGAATCAAGAGAAGCATGAAAAGGTAAACAAGAAAGAGAAATCACAAAGAACTTACTAAAGTTGAACTGTTTTGTTTACATTCCTACATGGAAAGATGGTGTGTGTAATTCACGAGACCTTTTTCAGTATTAGGGTAGTCAAAGGGAACATACATATATATAGACAGAGGGCACAAGGTGAGTTGAATATGAAGGGATGATATCTAAAAAAATAAAATTAAGGGGTGAGCAAGGAATATATTGAGAGAGGGAAACAGGGAGAGATAGAATGGGGTAAATTATCTCATAAAAGTGGCAAGAAAAATCAGTTCATTGGAAGGGAAGGGGGGCAGGTGAGGGGGAATGAGTGAGTCTTGCTCTCATTGGATTTGACTTGAGGAGGGAAAAACATACACACTCAATTGGGTATCTTACCCCACATGAAAGTAGGGAGAAGGGGATAAGAAAGGAGGAAAGAAGGGAGGGCAAATAGGTAGAAGAAGTAATAAAAAGCAAACCCTTTTGAAAAGGGACAGGGTCAAGGTTGAAAATTGAATAAAGGGGGGACAGGATAGGATGGAGGAAAATATAGTTAGTCTTTCACAACATGTCTATTTATGGGAGTATTTTGCATAATGATACATGTGTGGCCTATCTTGAATTGCTTGCCTTCTTAGGGAGAATGAGTGGGGAGGGAAGAGGGGAGAGACTTTGGAATTCAAAGTTTTAAAAGAAGATGCTCAAAAAAAAAGTTGTTTTTGCATGCAACTGGGAAATAAGACATACAGGCAATGAGGCATAGAAATCTATCTTGCCCTACAAGAAAGTAAGGGGAAAAGGGATGGGGGGGAGAGGGAGTGGGGTGTCAGAAGGGAGGGCTGACTGGGGAACAGGGCAATCAGAATATATGCCATCTTGGAGTGGGGGGAGGGTAGAAATAGGGAGAAAATTTATAACTCAAAATCTTGTGGAAATCAATGCTGAAAACTAAAAAATATTAATAAAGTGTGGAATAAGAAGCTAGCTAATTTTTTTCTTTTTGTGTGTATTTCAGTGAACCCAGTTATTAAATATGTGCCACAACTGGAAAAAAGTTCATTGAATATCAAGAAATAGAAGAGGCTTTGGAAGTCATCTAGTCCAACCTGAATTCAAAGAACATACCTGACAAATGGTTATCCAGCCTTCCCTTCTAGTAAAAGGAAACCTACTACTACTTTCCAGGGCAACTTGTTCCTCTTCTGGATAAGCTTTAATTATTAGAAACTTTTTTCTTAAATCAAGGCCAAATCTCCTACTCTTGAAATTTCCTGCCACTGTTCCAAGTTTTGCTCTCTCTGGCCAAGCAGAGCATGTCTAATCTCTCCACCACAACACTGCCCTTCAGACACTTGAAAATAGCTACTATGTCTCTTGAAAAGTTCTTTTCCAGGCTAAACATCCCTAGTTCCTTCCACCTATCCTTATATACCGTTATTTCAAGGCTCTTTATCATCTCAGTGGCCCTTTTTTGGACATTCTCAAGCTTATCCTAAAATATGGTGCCTACAACAGAAGAAAATGCTCTAGATAGGATCTGATCAGGGCACTATTCAGAGGCGTTATCGCTTCTCTAAACTTAGACACTCTGCTTCTCTTAATGCAGACTGTTTACACTAGGGATTTTTTTTTGGCTTCTTTATTATACCATTGACTCATATGGAGCTTATAATTCATTAAAAACTCCGGTCCTTTTACATCTGAATAGCCATATCTCATATTTAGGAATTTGATTTTTTTGAACCCAAGGGTAGGACTTTACATTTATCTCTACTATGTTTCATTCTCAAGGTCTTAACCTGTTGAAATCTTTATAGACCCTAGTCTGCTGTCTTGTATGTCTTCATCAAGGATAAGTACTGTATTGATGTTTTTATCTAAGTTAAATCTCTAGAGCACTCCACTACACACATCTTTCAAAGTTGACATTGAACCATTTTTTTTTTGAGGCAATGGGGTTAAGTGACTTGCCCAGGGTCACACAGCTAGAAAAGGTCAGGTGTCCAAGACTAGATTTGAACTCAGGTCCTCCTGCCTCCAGGGCCAGTGCTCTATCCACTGTGCCACCTAGCTGTGCTGACTTTGAACCTTTAATAACTACTCTTTTGATCCAGGGATTTAATGAGTTGCAAATCCACCTGATATGAAATCAAGCCTACATCTCTCCAGCTGATACTGTAAGAATAGAATGAGGTGCTTTATGAAATGCTTTGCTAAAAACTGGGTCAACATTTCCTTGATCTACCATCTTGTTAAAAAAAAGTTATTTTGTCACAATGGTTCCCAGTGTTTTTGGTTCCAAACTTATTTCAACTAAAAAGAAAAGATTGTGACCTCACAGGGTAGTTTATTAGGCTACTCACAATACTTTTGTACACTTATTCATTAATTGCTTATAATAACTAAAATGATGACTTTTGCCTCCAAAAGCTTCAAGTTAAAATTCACAAGTATAATTGTAAAACAAAATTTTATTCTACCTATAATTATGAAAGTTAAATAAAAATTATGAAACTAATTATAAAATCATGAATATTTTATGTGGGACATTCTGTAAGAATTAAGAGATAGAATCTAGCATGATTATTGTATGATTATTATTATCTACAGGGGTTCACAATAAATTTATTTATTTTACAAATTTTGTGGTTTATAACATTTATAACAAATTAAGCCACAACTTAGGTGTTCAACAGTATAATTATCATATGTAAACTTAATTTTGATGTTGGACTTTTCAATTTGAACAAAGGTTGGCAATATTTGGCTAAATGCCAGACAAACACAGTCTTAAACCTGGTTGTGTGTTAAGTTTATGCCTATATTTTGACTTAAAACATGAATAAAATGAAAATGCATGCTCACACAGATACACAGAAAGCTTCCTTGCTGAGACGTAGAAATTAATTTTTAAACTTACAGCCACCAACCCAAGCAATGAAAGTGAATAGCTAGTTATGACACACTTACTTTTCTATTGACTAATGACAAACACTGTAGTAAATGATAAATGTAAGTTCAATTGTATATGTTGCTCTATTTTTAACAGTGTTTATATATAAACGAAGCTTCAAAAGGAAAGAATCTCTTCCTATATAACTTTCTTCTCTCTTACACCTGGTGTACCAACTATACTCTCCCAGAAACTTTATACTGAATGACAGAACAGTATTGCCAATCAGTTCATTTCAAATCTCCTAGATAGAAGAATAGTAACAGGAGTGGAGGATAAGTTTAAATCAGAAAATAGCCTTAATAATGCAGTGAGAGGCAATATGAGATTTGTTTTTGTAGAAAGTTTGTAATGATCTGTGATTGGTTCAATATAGCTTGTCATGAGCATGCTCAGTGATCATGATTTTCAAACAGTTTGACATTTGTGGTATAAAAATGGAAGCTATTCATAATAACACTGTAACATCTTGATCATATGATTACACAGCTGATGAGATATTATTAAAGGATAACAGAGGGGAATGGGGAAGCTCCTTTGGTGCTGTACAGAATACAAATGAGGGTAAGTGTCTGATCATCCATTGGAAATCAATTTGCATTAAATGTTGAACCCTTATAGTAGTTTGGAAACAATTTGATGACAGGTTGAGATGAATACGTTGTATTTAGAGTCAATCAGAGTTTGATGTAATTGCTGTACAAACACTGAAGTTGTGCATATGTTTGTGAATGTTTCGAATTCCTGTAATGTAATGCTTCAGACATGCACAAAGGAAACATTTATAAGCTAATTGGGCAATATATTTGTTACAGAGGAATACTATATCTGTAACATAATTGGGTGGTCATTTATTGTTTAAGGTGCCATCCAAGAATTTTCAGTATGAATCTCTTAGTGGTTCTTGGACCACTAAATAGCAACTATTGTTTGGCATGATCTGATGATTACATCTAGCCTAACAGTGCCATTCCCCTGCCACTACATGTTCTTGTGCTCTATCTTCCACCTCTGGCCAGGCCCTTCACCTCCCACCCTGGGACCCTGGGCTTCTGCTTGATGAACCTTAACCATTTTACAGCTCAGATCCATCTCACTGCTGCTCCCTTGCCATCACTCAGCCTCTTCCACAGCTTACTCTGGGAAGAGTAATCAGTACTACCTTTCCAGGAAAGAATGTATCAATTGATTGTTCCATGACTCCACTCACTGTCCTTTTGACTTCACCCATCAAAACACCTCTTAGCCACCACCATGTATGTTGTCTCTACTTATTAGAATCTAAGCTCTGATTTTTGTAGTGTGTGTAGGATAGGGAATGTCACATAATAAATACATAATTAAAAATTAATTCATAAACTTTTGTTTAGCTTTTAAAACAATTCAAAATCTATCCCCAACCTATCTTTCCAGCTTCATACTTTATTCTCCCTCCCATGTTCCCATACATACAATCCATCTAAATTGACCTTCTCAGTGTTTTACAGTCAGGACACTTCATTTCCTTTTCCTTTTCAATAGCTATTCACCACACCTGGATTGTACTTCCTATTCACTTCTTCCTAATACA
This sequence comes from Trichosurus vulpecula, assembly GCF_011100635.1. Classification (NCBI taxonomy): domain Eukaryota; kingdom Metazoa; phylum Chordata; class Mammalia; order Diprotodontia; family Phalangeridae; genus Trichosurus; species Trichosurus vulpecula. The sequence goes on along the minus strand of NC_050574.1, from coordinate 434,677,013 downwards.
ATGCCTCTTTTCCTTCAATACTCAGCTCAAGCACCACCTTCTACACAAACCTTTTCTGGAGGTAGGGCAACTTCTACTTAACTATTTTTATTTATTTTCTTTATGTTTATTCTATATATATTCATATATGTCCCTGTTGTTTCCTTCCTTAGAATACATGTTCCATGTGAGTAAGGATTGTTTTATTTGTAAAATGTGTACTGTTTATATAGGTTGTGTATATCCACATGGTTTGTCCAAGTGTAGCTTGAGAGAAACATTAATAGATATCTCTGGAACTGTGCCTACTTATCTCTGAGGGAGACTTAGATTCTTGCTTAAAGGGGAATGTGAGAAGAAGCCATAAGGCTAGCTGCTCTGTTTTCTAGGCTCTGAGACAGGGTTACTAGAATAGAATTATACCTATTTGCCCCCTAAATATTGCAGGCCTAGAATCATGGTTTTGGTTAAATTCCAAAACTCTTATCATCCCTAGGTGCTTCCATTTCCTTCAAGCAGAGAGGGTTACTCCAAACTTGTAGCAACAGTGTGACTAGCAGCTGCTGGACCAACAACACCCAGCACACAGAGAGCTGCCAACACAGGTTCTTTGATCTACTTTTCTAAGGAAACAACTTTAAGGGGTTAATGACCTCAGTTTAGTCAAGCATACATATGTCATTCACTTAGTTCAGAGGGAAGAGATCAGCCCCCTGAACTTCAAGGCAAATACAAAACAGAAATTATGAACATCAACAGACCAAATCACATCATTGCCCAGGCACAGCTGATCCAAATCACAATTCATAGTTACCAGAGAAGCACCAATATCTGTCTGGGGCCAGGGCAGGGGCAGGGGGGTCAGTTACAATAGTTTGCCCAGAGTCTCAACACTCCTTCCGTGAGTGAGCCCCAAAAGTCAAACACCAACCTTGGATCTTATATGCCTGTCTCAGGGCCCTGGGGCACTTGATTACCTCAGGTTTGAGAAGCACTCAAACAAAGAACAGTGAAAAATCCTATTTTGCTGGCCGTTGCATTTGAAAGGCAAGACTCATCAAAGGTACTTAACTACCTCAGCATTCCAAAGGAGGAGTCAACCAAAAGTCCTTCCCTGATTACCATTACATTGTCTTAGTGCTGAGAAACACTCCAAGACAAAAAGATCCCATTTTACCTGCCCCATTCAAACAAAGGGCAGAATCATTAGAGGCTCTTAAGAACAGCAAAAATTCCCACCTTAATTTCTGATAGTCTCCACCCCTTTCCAGGATACTTGGCTTTACACAATCTAAATAGCCATGGATCCTGGGCTGAATTATACATTGTGATTCAATCAATCAGGGAACTATAACAAAACATATCATTCAGTATCATCCTCAAAATACTTGTTTACAATACACCATCCACCCTTAGGTCACAGCAAATATCAATCTCCTTTAGTAAATACAGAGTGTCCAGGTAAAGTCCTTCTTGAGAATGGATCCTTCTCCCCATACTGCTGTTGCAGGCTTCCTCCCAGTACTTTTAGGCATGGGCATGCTTTAATTAGCAAAGTCCCAACTCAAACAAAAAAGTCCAAATAAAGTTCTTGTGGGGATGTGTCCTTCTGACACTGCCATTGTAGGCTCCCTCCTGGCACCCAAACTCCCAACTCAAACAAAAAAGTCCCAATAAAGTTTTCCTGGGGATGTGTCCTTCTCCTCACATTACCATTGCAGGCTTTCTCCTAGCACCCTCAGGTACTGGCATGCTTTAATTAGTAAAGTCCCAAAGCAAACAAAAAAAGTCCAAATAAAGTTCTCTTGGGGGTCTGTTCTTTCCACAGTGTTCCAGCCCCCCACTTCCAAGTCCTGAGAGGTGGCTGGGCAACAAAGCCAACAAGGGTGGGGTCCCTGGGGGTCCAAGGCACTTCCCCCCACCACCATAGACAACTCCACCCCTCTCTCATGGGTCCCAAAGAGTCCCAGGGGAAGGCAGCAAAAAAGCACACCCAGCACCTTGCTGCAAAGTTTCTATCTTGCCCCAGGGCTGAATTCTAAACTTCTGGGTTCCTGGTTGTCCAGCTCCTGCTGGCCACTCCTGGCTTCTGCCAGAATCCCTGTGTAGGTGGTTCCCCACCTTTGTGCTCACCTCACCAAAGTCAGCTCAAAGGCTGCTCACCATTCTCACCTTTCCAAAGTTCTCATGCAAGCAGTCTTGTGCTTCATCTGGGTTAATATGTCGGCAGCCACCGTCAGCTTCTTCTCCCTCCTCACCAGCCACTCCTGCCAAATCTGCATGAAGGCCATTCTCCACTCCTGTTACGAAACTCCACATGCAATACAATCTCAAGACATTCACCCTTTCGGCACAATCTGGAGCTGGGTTAATCCACTTAAACCCTTCTTCCACCATCCACACTTCCCCCAAGCCTCTGCTTGTTCTCCTCCCACAGCCTCTGCTCCAGAGAGCTAGTGGAGTAGGGAGAGGGAAGGAGAAGTTATCTCCCAGGGCCCCTGCTCCCATCACTGCTACTTGCCTGTTCTGCTTCAAGCCTCTGTTGCTCCTGGGGCTCCACAGAACCGTAGCTACCATAAGTATAAAGAGCAACCCAATAACTGGGACACATCCAACCACTATCTCAGTAACCCCAACTCCATACTTTCCTTTTAATCTTCAGATCTTACTGACTACACCATTTTGTAATAACAATTTTGCTAGTAGCTACTGTGGCTGTGTAAAACCAAAAACAATCAGCACACAGAAGGCCGCTAACACAAGTTCTTTGATCTGCTTTACTAAGGAAAGTAACTTTAAGGGATTAACAATCTCACTTTAATTAAACATATATATATATATATATCTCACTTAGTTCAGGAGCAAAAGCCAGTACCCTGAACTTCAGAGCAAATACAAATAGATTACAAATGGAGACAATATAAACAGACCAAATTGCAATTCATAGTTACCAAAGAACCAATGGGTCTGGGTTAGCAAAGCTGGCGGGGTGGGGATGGGGGGCAGTTACAACAGCTTGCCCAGAGTCACTTGCAACTTTTCCAGTGGGTGAGAGCTCCAAGGAAAAATGCCAAACTCTGAATTTATATGTCCTGTTCAGGATCAGAGGGCATCACAACATGCAACTCAAACCCACATGACATAAAAGCATCACAAACATGCGACTCAAACCCATGTAAACTAGGCTTTCCCTTGAGGCAAGCAAGTCATCAAAGACTCCCCATCTAATCAAAGAAACAAAGGCCAGACTCATCAAGGGCACTTGATTAAATAAGTGTTAAAAGAGAAAACAGTAAAAGAAAGTCCCACTTTAATTACTGATACAAAACTACAACCACAAGTTTGACTTTTTCTCACCAAATGTTAGTTATTCAAAAGACCATCACAAATATTGAATAGTGAGTAAACCTGCTTATTCAAGAAGATGGCAAACAGAAATCAGAGAAATTGTACAGATGAGACTATATCAGGAAATGCCCAGAATTGAATGAGCCCTCCTTCTGAGATTGAGATATCTCAGCTTAACCAAGAAAAAAAGGCCTTGAGGGGAGACTCCAAGGGAAAATTTTCCAAAGTATCCAGAGAGGGAATTTGGAAATCAGGGACATTTTTGGCAGCCAGCTTCCCCTAAATGTCTATAAGACAGTCTTTCTTTTCTCTTCCCTGGAGTTGGTTTCTGAAGAGTCAAATTATTTTGGTCAAAGAAGCAAAAATCTCTCATCTTTGAAACTTTCATGCCAACTTCACCCCTCATACAGGTACAAAGCATTATGTCAGCATTCTCTCCATCGGTTAGGAGAGTATCATGTAATGTGTTCCAGACTTGGCTAGAGAACTGGATTGCTTTTTCATTTTATTTGTATCACCAACACTTAGCACAGTGCCTGGAACCTCATAGGTGCTTAATAAATGTTCATTGATTGATTGCTTTTAAAAAGCCTTTAAAAAATTCTAAACTGAATTAACAGCAAATAAAATAAATATTTCATGTGCAAAGTAGAACAGAAAAAGAGAATTTGTATGTGAAACTGATTATTATATACAACTTGATGACTAATGCATTTTCCCCACTTAATAGTATTTTATTTTTTCCAATTACATGTAAAGATAGTTTTAAACATTCACTTTCATAATATTTTGAGTCCCAGAATTTTATCTCACTCCCTCCTCCTCCACCAAGACAGCATGCAATCTGATATAGGCTACACATGTACAATCATATTAAACACATTTCCACATTGGTCATGTTGTGAAAGAAGAATCAGAAGAAAAAGGAAAAATCATAAGAAAGAAAAAACAGCAACGAAGAAGAGAAAATAGTATGCTTTGATCTGGATTCAGACTCCACAGTTCTTTCTATGGATGTGGATAGCATTTTCTATCATGAGTCTTTTGGAATTGTCTTAGATCATTGCATTGCTGAGAAGGGCTAAGTCTATCAAAGTTGGTCATTGAACAGTGTTGTTTTTGCTATGTACTATATTCTGCTGGTTCTGCTTACTTCATTCAGCATCAGTTTGTGTAATTCTTTCCAGGTTTTTCTGAAAGTGCTCAGTCATCATTTCTTATAGAACAATAGTATTCCATTGCATTCATATACCACAACTTATACAGACATCCCCCAATTGATGGGCATCCCCTCAATGTCCAATTCTTTGCTACCACAGAAAGAGCTAATGCACTTATTTTTGATGAAGTTATGGTGAGTCTTAGTTATTCTTTTCCAGATGTTCACAATCTCTTTAATAATGTTTTAGGATTGTCCCAGGAATCTGTGTCAAGCTTTATAAGGCTTATGGTTTGCAGACTCTGCTCACACCTTTTTTTAAAAAAAAAAAATCATACATTTTACCATTCCCTAGCTCTTTGGTACCTCTCTTATTTTCTTCAAAAATTTTTTTAATTTGGAATATTGAAAAAAGAACAATAGAACACCAAAAGAGGGTTTTATATGTAACTAACAAACTATTTTATATCGCTTGCTTTAAAATACACACACGCATGTCTATATCTCTATATCTGTAGATTACTTTCCAAACCATCCTATTGCTTGGGAATACCTTTGAACTTCTTTCTGCTGTCTTCTGTGTATTTTTTAAAAAGAAACATTTATCATTCATTTATCTCTCCTTGACCTGTTTATCAGAACAGTTTTTAAAATATAAGATATCTTACATTTTCTTCTATTTAAAAAAAACTTTTGATTTTGTTATAAAATTTCTTGCTGTCTCATGGACCCATTGATTTCTGTTTGGTCTATTCTAATTTTCAAGAAGTCTATTTCTGGAGTAGGGTTTACTACTTCCTCTTCTAGAGTATTTATTCCTCTTCTAATTCTTTCCTCCAAAGTTTTTATTTCATTTCTTTTATCACTTTTTTTTTGTCACTTATATAGTCCTGTGTGGAAAATAATGATAATTAGCTAATAATAGTTAATGATAATTTTTGACATTTACAAAGTATTTTAAGATTTACAAAATGTTTCACAGATGTTATCTCATTTATCCTGATAACAACCTTGAAAGGTAGGTGCTGTTATCATCTGCATTTTATAAATGAGGAAGCAGAATCAGATAGAAGTTAAGTGACTTGGTCATATAGTTAGTAAGTGGCTGGGGCCAGATTTGAATTCAAGTCTTCCTGACTTTGTATTTAGTGTTCTATCCACTACTTGCAGTTGTTGTGGAATTATTTGCTCCTTCATTTTGAGATCTTTTGATAAACTATCTATCTATCTATCTAGTTTTGTTTTCCTTGTCTTTTTAGTTTTAGTTCATGAATTGGGTCTCTGTGCTAAGACCAAGTTCCATACCCTCCCTTCCCCTATTTGCTTTTGGGTGGGGGAATTGGCCCTGCTTGTTCTTCCCCTCTGTTCCTAGAGTTCTTGTGCTGGCATTCACTTTCTGAGTTATTCCTTCTGCCAATCTTTGAGGTTCAGAGTGCTGGATCTTTGGGGTCCTCATTGATATGTCAGGACAGAGTATATGGACCTCAGAGTCCCTGTTCCTGGGGTGTCCTGATCTGAGCATTGTCTTATGTGCTGCTAGGGATTTCCAAGTTCCTTAACCTGGTGCTTTTTAACAATATTGGGGATTTCTTTGAGAGTACCCTCTGCTCTTCCTGCCTCAGGGCAGGTTGGTTCCTAATCTAGCAAGTGCAGCCCTTTGACTGAAAGGGCTGTACTTAAGGACCTAAAGGACCGTATGTGGCCTCGAGGCTGAAGGTTCCCCACTCCTGAGATGTACTCTGCACTGCTGCTTGCTTTGTACACAGCCCCTTTTCCCATTGTCCTTAGTCTTCAGGCTGATCTCATGTTTAGTTCTGGGGTGGAAAAAGTTTCTTATTATAGTTTCTCATTGGATTTCTTGATCATTACTAGATCTGTCAAGAACTTCAGTTTTACTAGAGTAGATATGTGGGAGCTGGGAGGTCTACCTACTTCCCTTTTAATCCCATGATCTTTTCACAGACATTTCTGACCACTGTGTCTGAGCAATTACCTTCTGGGTATTCAGTATACATACAGCAATACCCCTATTAAAGAAGAAGTTGCATTCCAGTGATAAACTTTGTTAAATGAAATAGAAATAATATAGGAGATATACAGAGATCCTTTTTAAGGCATAGAGCCAATATGTCCTTCAGCAAAAGTATTAGTCTCAGTCCTCCCCCTCTCCCCCTTAAGGCAGGTAAGTAGTTGCGACATTTCTTCCTTGGTGCCTTTCAATCTAGAAACAAAAAGCATGGGTACATAACTGACCCTGGAGTGGCATCATCCCTACTCCCATATGATTAGGTTAGTCAGACACAAGGAGTTTGGTCCTCCCTTTAATCAGAATTAGTCATGGCCCTGTCTTCCTTAATGTTTATATCTGAAATGGGACCATTGTTTCCTCTACCTCAGCCAAAGAACCATAGGGAGGACAGAAGTTTCCCAGAATCCCTCTACAGTGAGGCTAACTTCAGTTTAAAGTAATTTTGTTCCCAGAAGATGTATTAAGTTATTGCTTAATAGTGATTTTACAGTATTTTAGATGCTGTCCTGAAAGTGTTTATTTTGGGGGGTATACATTACTTTGGATGGCTTCCTTCTACTCTTCAAAAAGGGCTGACTAGGGATAGTGGTCACGCATGAATCCTCTTTCACGTTGTTAAGAACAGTAAATCCAGATATGGGCCTTTCGATGTACATGAGTTTTTAAGATAATCTCCCCAGTTATCCTGACCATGCTTTTCAGGTTTTCATGAAAAACCTGTAAAGAACAATGTCATACTCTAAGTTTATTTTGTTGCTTCCTTCTGTCTTCTAGGAATGATTAGTGAACATTTAGGTTTGGAAACCTATGCGGGAAATCAATTCATTCCTTGTCAGTTCTTGCTTCCCTCCGTGGGACTTGAGGCAATGAAGGCCATCTATATTTTGTAGGTCATGAATGCCAGGGTAGTACTACAGGGAAAATTTGGATCAGGGAAGGTACCTTTTTCTTTGGTTCTAGATTAGGGACACAGATTTTCCTTAATGAAAAAATTTTTTCCTTCATAAAATCAGCCATATTTTCCCCATTTTTAAATTTTTTCAGTTATTGTTGTTGTTCAGTCATGTCCTACTCTTCATGACCCCATTTTGGTTTTGTTTCTTTTTCCAGCAAAGATGCTGGAGTGGTTTGCCATTCCTTCTTCAGCTCATTTTATAGATGAGGAAACTGAGGCAAATAGGGTTAAGTGACTTGCCCAGGGTCACATAGCTAGTAAATATTCGAGGCCAGATTTTAACTCAGGAGGATTAGTCTTCTTAACTCCAGGCCTGGCACTCTATTCACTGCACCATCTAACTCTCCTGAACCTCACTATGGGGAAGTACAAAGAGGAACATCTGGATACCTATAACTAGACTTAACCATGAGCTGCAACATAGGTTGAAGCTCTCTCTCTCTCTCTCTCTCTCTCTCTCTCTCTCTCTCTCTCTCCTTCTCTTGTTTTGCAGTTGTGTTCATAAAATTCCTGTGCATGACTTGGCAAGTAGCCTCCTAATTATTTTACATATTCCTTAGTAATCTTGAATCAAGTTTCTCTTTCTAGCTCTTTCCGTCTAATGTTATAGGCAATTTAATTTATGGGAAAGTTAATGATTTTGTTGGACTTATTCTATTTCCTGCTACTTTGCTGGATATTAATTGTTTCAATTTGTTAATTAGTTTAATCTAATCTTCAAAATGTATTAATTTTTTCTCCTCTATGCTTTTGCTCATTTAACTTTTCAATTTATTTCTCATCTTATTTCTAAAACCGTATCAAACAATATTGAAAATGGTGGAGATTTTTGCTGTAGTCTTGATCTTGTTGTTATGACCTTTAGTATTTCTCCATTATATATAATGTACAGTATAATTTTTCTTGTTTATCTTTTTTGGCTGTACCTATTTTTTAAAAAATATTTTTACCTCATTTGAGATCATGATTTTTATGTCCAAATTTTTTAAACAGCTAGAAGCATGATAAATTTTATTCCAGTTCTTCATCTTAATTATGTGTAAATCTATGTTTCTTATGAACAATTTGTTTGATTTTGCTTTCTATCCCATTCTACCACCCTGCTTCATTTTATGGGTGAGTTCATCCCATTCATATTCACTGTTATGATTGTTAATCATAAAATCGTAACTTCTCCTTTTCTTCCTTTCTTCTTCTTTGTGTTTTTTTCTTTTGTAGAGTTTCTCATGAATTTACCTCTTGGACTTCTCTTAATCCATAGTATTTCTTTACTATGTTTGGTATTTTCTTATGTTTCATCTTTCTAGATTCAATTCTTAGGTTGAGATGTCATGCCAGTCCTCTACAATGTTCTTAGATAGATTGGGTAGGCTTTGTTTTCTCCTGTCCTTTCTGTAGTCTAGATGCTGGATTTTTCAGTTAGTAAGTATGTATTTTCACTATCTCTTACTCCTGTAATTTAAAAGAAAATGAACAAACCTATAACAAATATCCATAGTCAAGCAAAACAAATCCCCCCAATGTCCATGTCAAAAAAGGTATTACTCATTCTGTACTTGAGACCATCAATTAGCATTGGCTTTCCAGATTGTGGAGACCTCATTTTAAAAATGTCTTCTCCTCCGTATGACATTCTTTGATAGGACCAAAGGTTTCCTGATGCAGCTTCTCTGACTTCGACAGAGCTTTCTCTCCCTATGTAACCTGTTTGGCTCCAGATTTCCTGACCCAGCTTCCTGATTTGGGGGCATAAAAGGCCTCAGCCTCACAGTCTACAGGAAGAAAGAACATTTAATCAACTAGATACAAATGAGGAATTGGAGGTAATCTATGATTAGGGAAGGTAGGACTTGAGGTGAGACTTGAAGGAAACCAGGAGATGGAGATGAGGAAGCAGACAGTTCCAGGAATGGGAGATAACCAATAAAAATAGAATTTTGTTTGAAGAACAGCAAGAAGGCCAGTTTATGGAGAGGGGAAAGGTGTAAGAAGACTGGGAAATTAAGAAATGGCCAGGGTATGAAGGACTTTGCAAGCAAAGCCAAAGATTTTATGTTTCATTCTGGAGGTAATAGAGAGCCATTAGTATTTATTGAATGGGGGAATGACATGGTTAAATCTAAGGAAGATCAGTTTGACAGCTGAGTGGAAGATAAATTGGAGTGGAGAGAGACTTTGGGGGGAAGACCAATTAGCAGTCTATTGCAATAGTTTAGAGGTAAGGTCATGGGCTCCTGCACCAGGGTGATAGGAGGGTCAGAGGAGATAAGGGGGCATGTATAAGAGATATAAGGAACATTAGGACTTGACAAATGATTGGGTATGGGGAAGGTATGTACCTAAGATGAAAGCATTAGGTGACGGGAAGGATGGTCATACCCTTTATATTAATAGGGAAGCTAAGAAGAGGGAAAGGTTTTGAGGGGGAAGATAAAGAGTTCATTTTTGGACATGTTGTGTTTAAGATGTCTAAAGGATAAATAGTTCAAGATGTCTGATACGCATTTGGAGATGTGAGACTGGAAGTCAGAAGAGAGGTTAGGGCTGGATAGACAGATCTGATAGCCACCTTCACAGAGATGATAATTGAAATCGTGGGAGCTGACAAGATCACCAAATAAAAAACAGAAGCAGACATGGTAAGTATCTCAGATACGAACACACCATGTTTTTTATACAAAGAGAACAGAAAGTTTTATGTTTTGTTTTCAGTTTATTAGATCCAAGATAAATACCTTCTGCTTCAAAAATGTTAGCTGAGCCACTTTTCTTTGTTTCTAATTATATATAGAGTCTGGCCTTGTTATCCCTCTTAAGAAGGGGTGGCAGGGGTAGGGCAAAGAAATAACCATTTATATAGTACCTGCTATGTGCCAGGCACACTCTAAGTGCTTTTGTAAATAATATTTCATTGGATCCTCACAACAATTCTGTGAGGTAGGTGCTGTTATTATCATCATTTGTGATTTAGGAAACCAAGGCAGACAGAAGTTAAGTGATTTGCCCAGGTTCACACAGCTAGTAAGTTTCTAAGGTCAGATTTGAACTCAAGTCTTCCTGACTCCAGGTCCAGTGCTCTATCCACTGTGCCACCAGCTGCCTCTTATGTGTCATGACCGTCAGGTTTTAAAGGCAGGGAACAAGTCTATTACTTCTTTCTGTTGCTTACAATGGCCAGCTCAGTCCCCAGTCCGTAGTGGATATTCAGAAAATATTTCTTAACTGATTGGCAAAGAAAAAAAAGAACAACATTCTCTTTCCAATTCAGTGAAACACAGGTGATGCTGGAGACATATGAAATCCATCAGGGCATGGCTTGGGGTTTCCTATTCTTTTCTCTTTAAGCATTCTATTACCAATCATCTTCTCCAGGAAGTTTGGTTTGAAATCAACTCTCAATGATCAACAAGTGCCTAATTCTTAGAACTCCTAATCTCTGGAGCTCTTGATCTCTGAAACAACTTCTTGGAGGAGATCATGATTTACAGGAGGATGTAGAAACTGAAAGAGCTAAGAAGGACCAAGCCATACTCAACCTTGTACAGAGACTGGGAGTTATACAGTTGTAAAGGCAATCAGTGAATGGGAAGATCTTCCCCACCCATTTGAGTGGGCTTTGGGGCGGGCCTCTCAGGGTCCTGGGGGGAGTGACTAGGACTGGAGCCAATGGTAGGCGCCTGAGTTCTGGTCCACATGATGACATGAAGCCTGTGGTGGGAGGAGCTTACTGAATGGTTGGAGCAGAGCTGACAGGCAGTTGGTGAGGCAATTGGTGAGAGCAATTAAGAACTGAAGGAGAGAGGAAGCAGTCAGCTAGCTGGAACACAGCTTGGAGGTGGCAGAAGTGGCGGCAACAATGGCAGACGCTACAAAAAGGTAGGACTGACCCTCCTGGAGACCAGAGAGTGCTGAGCAGGGGCTTGAGGCCAGTGGGTGGTCTTGCTGGAGGGCCCTGGCATTGGGCATTGGGCATTGGGCATTGGCTTGGCTTGCTGCCATAATGTTTTTCTGTGGCCTCCTGGTCACTGTTGTGAGATGGGCATACTGATTTTGGAAGGTTCTTGCCAGGATGTTGAATTGGGGACACTGGTCTGTGGGTCTGCTACTTTTGAGTTTCAATAAATGCTTTAACTCTTCTGCCTTCTATTTAGAGAATTCCTTATATCCTGCGATTCTGGACCATTCAGGCATATTCATGGTTATCTTTGAAGTCATGAATTCTGCCTTAATGATATAACAGTTATCCCAGCTCAGAGGTGAAAGTGAAATATCTTATGAAGTTTCTACAAAGTTGTCTTTTACCTCTTGTGAGAGTAGAATAGATGCAGAGTTATGGTTTCATGTGTTAAATATTTGTGGATGTGAACTTATAAGTCTTGTATTTTAATAATTTCTTTTGTGGCAGAGGCAATAAATAGCTACCCTATACTTGATATATGTTTATATATTGAAGACTTTTCTTCAAGATATACTTGTCAGTCTTTTTTAGGGAAACCCTAGTCATGAGCTATATTAAAGCTTTAATTAAAGAATTTTCCTTGGAACTCTAGGGTGGCTAAGAGTGTTCAAGAAAAGTCTGGTCCTCCCTCTTTGGCATCAGATTCATCCAGTACTATACCCAGTTTATTTGATCCCTAGGGGAGGCAGGTACCTCCCTGGGTCAGAGGTACCACTTTCTTACACATTTTATTGTGCTTCCCTAGTGGAAAATGATTTTGATTCCCATTTCTTACAATAGAATATTGAACAGTGGAGAGGAATAGCACAACATTGGTCTTTTAAAATAATATTTTATTTTCCCAATTGCATGGAAAAATAATTTTTAACACCCATTTTAAAAAATCCCTGAGACAATAAGTAATGCAAAGCATATTTCCGTATTAATCATGTTGTAGAAGAAAAATGTTGGTAATGAGTGATTACAAGTAGGTGCTTGGAAGACGCAGTTTTACCCTTCCCAAAATAGTTTCTTTTATATCCTTCCTAGAAGACAAAGTAGGAATTTTCTGTATGAAATTCGTTTGACTGGGATGAGTCAGAGAGGTTATATACTGTCCTTTTTCTATTCTTTTTCTATTTTAGATTGTAAAAGTCTATAAGAGAGAAAGGATTGTAGAATGGAACACTGGACTTAGGTGTGTTCCTAAGTCTCAGGGAACGTTAAAATCCAGGAGAGAAAGGACACCTGTCTCTCTGAACACTAAGAAAGATACTCTCTTCCTTCTCTTCCACTTTCCCTGTTGAGGTTTTGATATATCACTGGTTTGCATAAGAAATTAAATGGGAATTTTCGGGAGAGTTCTGCAGAAGCCATAGATAACACACAAAGGCCAGCAGGTGACATAGAGCCTATGACCAAATACTTAACCCAGATTTTACAATAAGGTACTGTAAACACTCCACAAAAGAAAAAAGGAAAAATTTGCACTTCTTCTCTGGTACCTAGAGAAGGCCAAAAAATTTTACTCAGATTTTCCAGTTCAGAGCCATTGTGCCCCTAACCCCTGCAATGTGGAAGGGATACATAGCATATGTACATACATAGCATTCGTCCTCAGGTTTGACCTTCAGTTGCTGTGGAAGTCTGAGAAGGAGAAATTTATTCATTTATTGCTATAATGGGCTAGGCTGTGGGTTAGGTGCTAGGGATATAGACAAAAATGAAACACTTTCTTCCCTCAAAGAGATTAGTCCTACAGGAGGGAATCGTGAAGAGCACAGGTAAGTAGCAAAGTACTTTTCCTGGAAATTGGAGGGGTGTGTGTGTGGTGGGGGTGGGGCTGAAGGGAATGATGGCAGTACAGATTTAGGGAGACTAAAAAAGGCTTGTGAGTAGCAGGTGAGTTTTAGCTGACCCTTGAAGGAAGCAAGGGACCCTAAGCCAAAGAGGCAAGGTGGGAGTGTTTTGGAGGCAGAGATGAAAGATTGAATGGAGTCTACGGGAATCGCAAGTAAGTGAATCTGACTGGAAAGGAAAGAGTGTGTGAAGAAATCTGTTGGAAGAGACAGGTTGGAAGCAGATTGAGAAAGCCTAATTGGCGCTGGAGGAACCTACCTCTTAAAAAGACAAAAAAACAAAAAACAAAAAAACCCCAAACCTGATACATTTTGTTTCAATGTGGAATACAAATGTCATTTAAGTAACAGTTATCTCCTCACAAAACATAGTTTCCTCAAATAATTCGTCAACACAGTATGTGACTGAGCCCATTTTTCTTTTCTGCTAATCTGTATAAGATGAAAGTAGAAAGTGGTATGTGTCCTAGCTACTTTTAGGTTTGCTTGTTTCAGGGCTCTATACTTTCCGGGGGTTGGTTTTTTGGTGTTTGTTGGGGAGGGCTTGTATCAAAAGTGTATCAAGCTTAAATTAAAAGAACATTTTTAAAAAGAGTGGTTACAAATAATAGCACATTTGATTTCACATTGTAATTCTTTGCTGTTTGTTAAAAATTAGAACCAATGTTGTCCATTGTTTTTAATCTGACATTTGTTGCTTTTGAAATTGTTTTCATTTATATATATGTAGTTATCATATAGAGTGTTGTTTGCCTGCTTTTTTTTTTTTTACTTTGCCTCATTTCATATAGGTCATCCCATATTCCTATTAATTCTTATATTGTCCTTCCTTATTATGCACTAATATTAGAATATTAGAATATCACATTCATATACCATAGTTTGTCTAGATATTCCCCAACCATTGGACACACACCAATTTTTTGTTATTAAAAATAGTGCTAGTAGGAATATTTTGGTATAGTTGAGTCTTTTCTTGCTGTCAAGCTCCTTGTGAGATAGAAGGAATGGTGTATATAAACTTGGTAATGAGATCCATGGATCAAGTGGTGTAAACAATTTTGTAACTTTGTGGCTCAGTGAGTAACCTCTTCCCACAAGGATTCAAATAAACTGGATATAATCCTGGATGAGTCTGATGCCGAAGACAGAGATTAGGCTTTTCTCGAACCCTCTGGTTCATTGCCTCCCACTGTGGAGTTTCAGGGAAAATCTCTTCAGTGAAGTTTCGATATAGCTTTCCCCCCCACAAAAGGACTGATAAGGTCCCTCCAAAAAAAAAAAACCTTCGATATATAAGGTAGTCTTTTTCTTTTTCTTTTCTTTTCTTTTTCTTTTTCTTTCTTTCTTTCTTTTTCTTTTCTTTTCTTTTCTTTTTTTTTACAAAATTCAAATTAGTTTTCCACCATGGTTTGACCTTTAGTTCAGTAAACTCCTTGAGGGCAGTAGCTGTCTTTGTATTATCCTCATCTAACACTTAACATCTAACACAGTGTCTTATACACAGAAAGTTGGCCTAAATAAACATTTGTTGAATTGACCTCATAGCTAGTTCCTCTTGCACAGGATTACTGTGATTGTTTCCCGATGTCCTGCAGGGCAGGATTTTTCTATCTTTTCCCATCTTTGTGAAACGATGTCAAGTGACATCACAGAATTATTTTACTTTGAATTTATCTTATTATTAATGATTTAGAATGCTTTTTACAGATAGCTGTTGATAGTTTGTGTTTCTCTTTATGTATTTTGACCATGTACTTATGCCCTGGATGTTTCTGCCTTTCCTAACTTGCAACTCTCTGGTAGAAGGTCAAAGTGAATGATGAAGCAATAAAGTGGGAGAGTTTGTGAGAATTTGGGTCATGAGGGTGGTCAAAGGGATATAGAGACTTCTATGGGTAGGTGGGCTGGTGGAGTAGTATGAGTAAAAGAAAATAGAAAAAAAAAACTTGTGAGACTCTACAAAACCCTGCAGATGGAAGGTTGGACCTGGAAGTCAGGACCTGCTGGGCCCATCATGCCTGTAATCCCTAATACCAGGGACACTGAAGGGCTAGTAGATCACTTGAGCTATAGTAGGTTAAAGATGGGGTGAGCTGGAGCCAGCTTG
Source organism: Trichosurus vulpecula (assembly GCF_011100635.1). Taxonomy (NCBI): domain Eukaryota; kingdom Metazoa; phylum Chordata; class Mammalia; order Diprotodontia; family Phalangeridae; genus Trichosurus; species Trichosurus vulpecula. Next base: position 434,661,637 of record NC_050574.1, on the reverse strand, counting down.
GACTGGCTGAAAAAGCTGATTGTTAAATTTTAAATGTGAGCATTTATACCTCAGAGATTGCAAATGCTATAAATCAGAGCTTGATTTATTTTAATTATTTAGATTAAGAAAGTGAGGGAGGAAATGTTAATAGTGCAATTAAACTTAAAAATGTACTATATACATTTTTTAAAAAAGAGAGCATGTGGTTAAACATTTACCAGAACACTCCTGTATTAAAGCAGATCTGGTATCCCTACTAAATCTAGAGCCAATGTGATAAATCCCTAGGGGGTGGGGGTGGAGAAGGACATAAGGCTGCTTAGTGTGAGGCTCACCTACCCTAGTTGGAAAGGGAGTAGTTCAAAACTTCCATGATGAGGAGTGGGATTGGGACCATGAATGGCCACCATACTTCTAGCCTGGGCAAGATAGGGAGACCTACTCTTCAAAAAGAAGGAAAAGAAAGGGAAAAAAAAGAAAGACAAAAGTCAGGATCTCAAATATATGAGTCTGACAAGTCTGAAATGAAGCTATTTGGCTCACCTTGTTCAGCTATTAGGAAATAAAGGACAGAGGTGAGTCTGTAGGTGCTTCTTCTCACAAAGGAGTTTAATTTTCTCCTGAATTCACACTTGGCATTTATCACCTGGGAAAGTTACAAGTCCATCCAACACCAAGATGAGTAGTGTCTCTAGCAACCCATCAGAAGAAGGCTATACAAGGGATTACACATTCAATGGAGAATTCTTTGGTTGCTCTTTCATATTTTAGACTTATGAGTATAGAAGGAGTGTGAACTCTACTTTCAATTAAATTCCATAAGCTTTTATTAAGCACCTACTATGTTCTAGGCCACGTGGCAAGGTAGACAGAGAGCTGTGCTTAGAATCAGGAATACTTGGGTTCAAGTCTCACCTTTGACCCATATGGGCTATGTCACCCTGCATAAGGCTCCCTTGATCTCTCTGTGCTCCCGCTCCCAGGGCAATCTTTTAAGACTATAAGTTGTGAAGCAAGAGGTGTTGGATCTACATTGTTGGGGGGAGATTCTTCTTGGGCCATTCCCTATAACAGTGAAATCATAAGTCCCGTTCCAAATCCCCAATCTCTCATCCTAGAAATTCTAGGAGGGGTTCTGGGCTTGGAAAAACAGTCTTTTCTCTTTCTTTCTACAGGGCAGCTGAGTGAATATGAAATGAGTACAGATATCTTAGTTGAGGTAGGTAGTTTTGGGGTTCCCTTACTCTTCTGTTTGTATCTTTTGGCATCCATAGCACTTGTCCTTGTCCTTGCCCTAAGCTAGCATATGGTACTTGGCATAATTATTTGCTTCTCTGTCTCTCCAGCTAGATTTTAAGTCCCTCCAGGGTAGAGATGAGAGTTGTATACCCCTGAACAGAGCAGATGGGCTACTTTCACAATATGTGTTTGTTGAGAATGGTGATGTGCTGGAGAGTTAGTAAAAATAAACAAATAATTCCATCTCTTGTCTCATAGCAAAAGGAAAGCTTTTGGCAGGCATGAAAAGTAGCAAAACTTTACCGCTACACATACAATTAGAGCTTTGGGTCAAAGCAATCCCTTGAGGAGCCACACATTAAATTATAAAGCATGGACTGTTTTTATCAGTGCGCTCCATCCTCCCCTAAAGACATTATGGCTGAAAAACAACATACGTATCTTAACCACTTTAAAGAGGTAACCTTTTAAATGCTTTATTTTACTTGAGAACGCATATGAAACATTACAGCGGCCTTTCAGACACAGTGAAACACATAAGCATTTTTCTTCAGGTTCAGGAAACATTACAGAGAATAGAACATTACAGGGAATGCATTCTTAAAGCAGCCTCTGCTCTTGGCAAATCATTTTCACATATGGATATTAATTTATGTGATCACCTGAATACAAACGCTTAGCTGTCTCCGTAAGTTATAGAAGCAATCATCCCAGGGAGCATCAGGAACACCTAAAGTCAATTCTTAGGTCATAATTCCATATTCTACCTGGGGATGTCAAATCATGGCCTCTTTATATAAAATGTGGGCCCGGAGAAATGTGCCCTCTCCCCCTTTTCATTACTGTACAATCTATTTCTCTATAAAATACATTTATCCTATGGAAACAAAACAAAACAAAACAACCTAGGGGGTGGTCTGAAACTTGGCAGAAGCTAGATGCATTCCTGGGTCCTGACTAGCTTTTCTGATTCTTCTGGCTGGCAGGAAATAAGCCACCAGAGAAGAGGGGTTTTCTTATAGATGTGTAGAATAAGCCCTTTGAGGTCAATCCTGTTGAACTTTGGGAGTCACAAAATCATGGTGTCTTAGAATTGGAGGACACTTTAGAGATGCTCTCATCCAATTTCCTATCCAATGCAAGAATACCCTTTGGGGCCATGCAGAGGAAATCTAATCCCTCTTCCATGTGACAGAACTTCAGATATGTGAAGACAAATTATCAGGTCCTTCTAAGGCTCTTGAACAGCTAAATATCTGGAGTTCTTTTATCTTCTCCTCTTATGAAATAGCTTCAATTTCCTTCCAGATTGGTTTCTTCTGGATTCTTTCCAGTTTTTCAATATCCTTCCTAAAATGGAGAATTTAACATGATATTCAGATGTGATCTGATTAGCGTAGACTATCATGGGTCTGGTACTTCCCAGGATGCAGATACCGTATTTCCAGAAACATAGCCTCCATTTGTATTAGCTTGTTTAGCCTCCTGTAGAGCAAGCTTATATGGGGTTTATGGGCCACAAAAATGCAAAGGTCATTTTTTTTAATACATACTAGTACTTTTGAAGTTCATTTAAACAGAGTATCTTAGGATCCTATTTAGAATCAGAGATCAAGCCCGTAGGAAGGGATATTAGAAATCATTTAGTCCAATCCCTGCTTTTTTTTGTAGTTGAGTGAATTAAGGCAAGTGAAACATAGGGACACTTCTGAAGTCCTAAAGTTAAGTTTGTGGCGTAATTGGAATCCAAAGCAAGGCTTCCTGACTTTCCAGTCCAGTGCCTTCCATTTTGAACATAAATATAGAGAATTTATCCTGACCCTTATTTAATTTCATCATATTCATCTCAATCCAATATTTCAGGAATTTGACACAGTTTTAAACATTTATGCCATCGTTTATCATATTAGCTTTCTACTTCATTTTTTATGCTTTAACTTCACCCATGCCACTTGTTAAAATGATGGCTCTGAAAGGAGTGAGGCCAGAGTCTTGCGTCAGGTTGCTATTGTCCTCTCTCTAGGTTGATGGCAATCTATTTATCAGCTGGACTCACTGGCTACCATCATTCAAACAGTGATGAGCCCACTTAAGTGGACCCACAACAGCATCATGAAAGTCTTTGTCAAATGCCTTGCTGAAGTCATGGCAGATTATTTCTATGGCATTCTTCTTGACTAACACATCCAGTAACATCATGGCAAAGCGGTTTGGCATGACTTGTTCTTCCTGAACCCATGCTGGCATCTAATGATCACCGTGTTCTTTCCTAAGTACTCACGAGCCATCTATTTAATAACCTACTCTAGAATTTCGTTGAGGATTCATTGACGTTAAAATGCAAGTCAGTGACAGGGGTGTGCTCCACTCATTTTAAGTGTAAGCATTCACACCTCAGAAATCAGCAAATGCTACAAATCAGGGTTTGATTGTTGTTTTGTTGACTGTCACTCTAGACTTAAGAAAGTGATAGGGAAAATGTTAATAATGGAGATTCAACTTAAAGCATCTCATGCATTCATTGTTTTAATCAGAGAACATTTCCAAATATATACCTGGTCTGTAGTTTTTGTAAGATACCTTTTTGGCCTTTAAAAATGTTTTTAGTGGATTTTATTTTTTTCCCAATTACATGTTAAAACAAATTTTTAAACATTAAAAAAAAAACAGTTTTGAGTTCCTTTTTTGGCCTTTTTGAAAATAAGGGTATGGCTTTCAATGACTCACATTCTCACTGATTTTTTCATGAATTACCAGTAGTAATGTCGAGATCACAATCTATATGTTCCTTTACTATCCCACATTGTAATTTTTCTGGCTCTGAAATCTCGAACTCACTTAAAGCAGCTAGATATTCTTTTCCTCTTTCCTCTTCTTGACTTAGGCTTCACTCCCATCTTTGCATTATTTCTTTCCCATTTGAACAAAGCTCCAGGTCCTATGACTCCTCTCCCTGTGAAGGCTGTGAGCATGGGACAGATCAGCTGGAGGATTGGAGACTGTTAGCATTGTGCTAGATACAGTGTGTGTAGAGAAGAACCCATGGTCATACCTACCCTCTGGGAGTCTAGTCGAAGTCACAGCAATGTCTGATATTCTGGGACATCCAGTGTCTAAAGCAGCCACTGTGTGCTACTGAATGATAGGAAAAGTGTTTCCAATAGGTCAATGGTCAGTCACTTACCAAGTCTTTCTTTTTAAGTACATGCTGTGTGTTTAGAGATATTTTGACTTCAGCTTTTCAGTGAAAGCTCCAATGGATACTGTCCTGGGTCCAGAATTTATGCTCTAGTTAGAGAAAAGAAGCATAAATATACATACACACGTATATGACATATATGTATATATCAACACATGCAGGAGCATGCATACACACATAACAAGCATGTACAAGCCTTAAAGACTATACTAACTCAGTGGGCCATCAACTGCTTAGCATTATGTGCCAGCCTTAAAATATGGGAGGAATAGGTGGTTTTCTAAAGGAGTTAAGGGAATGAGTAAGAAAAAGTAAGGGGTACTGTTGTTGTTGTCCTTCATTCTCAAAGAGGACCAATGACATTAGGAGGGCGATGTCTTGACTTGCAAGTGAATTGGATTTAAGTGAGGCAGGGCTGTGCAAAGTCATCAGCCTCTCTCACCTCCAGAATCATTGGAGTCCAGTGGCAAGACATAAATCAGGACACTGGTGATGGCCCGGGGAGGGGTAGTAGAGATAACCGGGGGCAGCTAGGTGATGGCCTGGAGTCGGGAAGACCCATCTTCCTGAGTTCAACTCTGGCTTCAGATATTTACTAGCTGTGTGATCTTCAGCAAGTCAGTTAACCCTGTTTGCCTCAGTTTCCTCATCTGTAAAATGAGCTGGAGAAGGAAATGGCAAACCAGTCCAGTATCTTTGCCAAGAAAACCACAAATGGGGAGTTAGACATAACTGAACAGCAACAACAAAAAGTAGAAGTAATACTGGCCTATTAGTGAGGACCCTTGGGTTTAAGTCTCAAAGCATTTGCCTCCCTCAGGCCTCAGTTTCTTTATCAAATAAGGGGGTTTCATTAGATGGATTCTATGGTCCTTAGAAGGTCTTATCAGTCAGCCTCTCATGAGTTAGCTGAAATATGACCAAAATAACTCATCACTTGGTAGCCAACCTTTTGGTGATAAATGTCTCTTCTTTACCTCTGCTGGTTCTTGGATCACTTCTACATAGTCAGCAGCATAGCGAGGTAGGAGGAATATTGCATTTGGCATGAGAGGATCTCAGTTCAAATATTGGCTCTGCCACTGATTTTATCCAGGTCACCTTGGGCATGGCATTTCACTTCCTAGTACCTTCCTCTGGCATTAGGGGATTACACTAGATAGCTTAGTAACTCCTTTTTAGTTCTAAGTTAATGATCCTGTGAATATCAGTTCCTTAACAGAGAAGGTAGAAGTAAATTGGACGTAGCCCTGCATTCACTATCTGGTTTACCGTAATTATAAAACCTTCTTTAAGCAATGGACCTGTTTCTATTCTGGTTTTTTTTTGTTCTTTAAAAAAAAGCCTTTTTGTTTTCTTCAACATTTTCCACAAACCATTTGAATCTTTAATTTCTCTGATGCTGTTATTCCAGCTTGTTTTTTAAGCACTCCTTTGGATTCATCCTTGGTCATGCGCTACTCCTTCTATGATCTATATGTGTCTGAGTTCATCAGAGAGCATCTGTGTAGTCACTCTAGTTTCTTTAGCTGTTTTCCCACTTTCTTCATCACTGGAATTATGTAATCATATTTTTTTTTCAGATTGTGCCCGATGTTTCTTTCCTATAATGAAATCCAAGATTCCAGTGCCAAGTGTCTTCAGCCTTGGTGTTGGTCAGTTATTTCAGTTGTGTCCTCTTCTTTGTGACTCTTGGTGGGGCTTTCTTGGCAAAGATATTGGCGTAGTTTGCCATTTCCTTCTCCAGCTCATTTTGCAGATGAGGAAACTGAGGCAAACAGGGTCAAGTGACTTACCCAGGGTCCCATAGCTAGTGTCTGAGGCCAGATCTGAGCTCAGGTTGAAAAGTCTTCCTGACTGCGGGCCTGGCATTGTACCCATTTAGTCACCTCCATCTTCAACCTAGTAGGCACTTAATATCTGTTTATTGAATTGAATTAAGCTGACTTGACACAGTCACTTTCTTCTGATTGTAGGCAGTACCTGACAGGCCATCTGTTGCTTCATGTTTGGAATTAGAACAAAGTAAAATGGCTGCAGACTATCTAACAGCTAACAAAAGGAGGTTCACTTAACCATTGCATGGAAAGCATGGTTACTGAGCAAAGACTTGGTGCTGATTCAGTGGAATGTATTCTTCCTGCCTGTGTTGGCCATTCTGGTGCAGTGGTCAAGACTGAGTGAAAGCAACTCTCCAATAAATATTTATTAAGCATCCACTTGCCAGGCTTTTGTTGTTGTTCAGTCACGTTTAGCTAAGGGGATACAAATAAGAAAAAAAATAATCCTTGACCTCAGAGAGTTTATAATCTAATGGGGTTAGGCAATATACAGAAGGAAGCTGGGGGTGGGGTGGCGAAGGATACCAGGGAGTACTCCCCATCCAAGGGCATGACCCAACAGGGCCACTGATGGAGAATAGAGTTACCTAGCGAGGTCTGAGTCTTCTATAAGGGAAAGCTTTGGGAGCACTTTATTGCTGCACCCTCCGGTGCTCCAATCAGAGGAGAGAGGCACCTGAAGGGGTTGAGGCGTTGCGTGTCTTACCTACAGCTGAGTCCATCTGTATGGTAGAGATTTCAAGTGATCAGTTTATTCTGGAGGTGTTTTGATGAAGCTGAAATCCAGTGGGAGCCCTGATGGGCAATGGGGAGATGCTTACCTCCTTGTGGGCAGACTTTGCACTTAGGCCACCAGGAAGTTCTATCAATGGCCTAAACCTTACTTGTTTGAACCAATTAAATTTTGAGAAAAGTTTCAGTTCCTTTATACAATGTGCCATGCTCTCTGCCTTGACCCCTGACCCAGGGTCAAAAGGTGTAGGTAGATGCTTAGCTAAGGCTTTGGGAACTTATACACTGACTTTCCTAGCCAAGGCCAGGTGACTGTGGAGAGTTTTACTTAGCCCAGTGGGAAATTTGATGGACACAAATAAATTGGGAAGGAGGAGGAAGAAACAGAGTCAGGCCAGGGGTAGTGCCAAAGAAACTGAGAGGACACTCCTGGCTGGCTTCAGAGTCCCATTGTATGACAAAGGAATGCTGCCTGTATCTGCTGTGACTCTGGGGAAGCTCAGCAAAAGTTATTTCTTCAACATTCCTTCCCTTGGAACCTATGTACTTGCCATCTAAAGAAAACCTTTATAATCTGCTCTCAGTATTTTTTTTTCAATCCTGATTGTCTTTTCACGTAAACATATGTGGTGGATCTCAGACAAGTGCATTTTACTGTGTATAATTTAAAATGCATGCAGCAGTGCAGACTCAGGGGGGTGGAACTCCTCAGGGCACAGATGCTGAAACCTTCCTTTCTCAGGCATTGGTGATTTATAAAAATCACCCAGGGCCAATATTGAACCAACCCTGATTTTATTTTACTTTTACTAACAACCTTGTAGAACTCATAAAAAAGGGCAGAGAATCTTTAAATAGAGTTCAGGAGCATCTTTTCTTCCTAGATGGAATCTGAATTGTAATCTTTAGTGTGGTTGGCACTCATACCTGAGTGCTTTCCCTCTCCTTCCCCCCTTCCTCTCTCCTTTCCCCCTCCCCCCCTTCCTCTCTACCTTCCTCTCTCCCCCCAGCCTCAGGATTCAGCAAAGGAGTGAGTAGGAGAGGAAAGGACTAAAAGAAAGTTTCAGGCTTTGTACCCTTATCTCCCCTCTCCTCACTAGCCTGTCCAAGAGGTAGAAGCAGGGCAGCTTTTGATTTAAAAAAAAGCAAAACTCTCAACCTTTTTTTGGTCAGTAGGGATGGGAGTGAAGGGGACATAAATAGCCAGGCACCACAGAAACCCCTGAGTCTTACATATTTATCTTATATGGCAAATATTGCTCCTTCCACACCTCGGCCCATGGAGCCAAGGTCCTAAAGGTATTTGAGAAGACCTTTTACCTCCTAGATGGCTTTGGGCAATTACTGGGCAACCCTAGTTTTGGGGATGGTAGAAGCTTGTCATAGACAGCACCGGAAGAGGAAAAGAAAAACTTTAAAAAAGGAAGGTGGGAAAAACCACCACCATAAGCAATGGAAACAGCCTCCTGAAGGAGTGTCAGAATGTAAAGGAGAACAAAGAGCAGAAGTCTCAGGATTTACCTTCCCAAGACCCAGATTCTAATGATCTTGGACCAAGTTGTGGGTGATGCCAAATCTTGGCAGTTCACAGTTGGTCTCCTGAGTGGGAGCATCAGCAGGACTATCAGGACTATAGCAGAGATGATGGCATTTCTGTCACAGTGGCTGTGCCAGATCTGCATCAGGCATTGGGATTATCTGTAGAGAGTTATCTATGAGGTTGTTACCCTGAGCATGTAGCCGGTCTGAGTGGCAGAGCTGATACTGAGAATCACTGTGCATCATCACCCATTGTGTTCCTTGGCTCGCCAGGGAACAGCTTCCTTTCCTTGGGAGCTCCATGGTTAGGAAGATGAAGTCTTTTCCCCTTTAGAAGTCTTGCCAAGGGACTACTTTATTCTGCTTGCTCCATTCTAATTTTTAAGGTAGTGTTTTCTTCAGTGGTCTTTTGGGCCTCCTTTTCCATTGGTTAATTCTGCCTTTTAAGGCATTCTTCTCCTCATTTTCTTTTTGGAGCTCTTTTGCCATTTGGGCTGGACTGTCCTTATTCTGTTCTGGATAGACCATTTCATTTGTGTGCCCAAAGTGTTATTAAGCTATGTATAACCTTTGACCCAGCAATACTACTATTAGGTCTGTTCCTAAGGGTATTACTGAAAGGAAAAGAACTTATATGTTCTAAAATATTTGTAGCAATTCTCTTTGTGGTGGCAAACAACTGGAAACTGAGAGGATGCCCACCAACTGGGCAATTGGAGAATAGCTAAACGAATTGTGGCATATGCTTGTGATAGAATACCATTGTACTATAAGAAATAATGAACTGGCTGGTTTTAGAAAAACATGGAAAAACTTGCATGAAATAATGAAGAGTTAAATGAGCAGAATCGAGAGAACATTGTATACAGTAACAGCAATATTGTTCTAAGAACAGCTTGAATGACTAAGTCATTTTGACAACTACAAAGCACATATAAAGATGCTATCCACATTCAGAGAAAGAACTGGTAAATGGACGTATGTATAGTGTGATGTTACATGTCCATATATATCCTTACATGTCCTTATATTATCCTGGACACTTTCCTCTAGAAAAGAATCCTTTTGGGGATGTCCTCCTTAAAATGTGGCACTTGAAAACTTATATATACATATATATATATGATATTTATAGTCCCACTCTTTCTTGTAGCAAAGAAATCTAAACAAAGTGGGTGACCTTAATTTGGGAATGACTGCATAAATTTTATTACATGGATGTAATAGACTATTATTATGCCATGAGAAATGATGAATATGACAGAGTCAGAGAAACTTGGGAAGACTTGCATGAACTAATGGAGAGTGAAGTGAGCAGAACCAGGAAAACAATTTATACAGATTGCACTAATTTAAAGGAAAACAACTTTAAAGGAAAGATCAACATATTGACCCATCATCATAACTTCAAATGACTGATGATGAGGTATGATTATCATTCCTTACCAAAGAAGTAATAAAACAGAGACATATTTGCAGATTAGACTAATTTGTTGGTTTGTTTTGCTTGATGCTACTTACAAGGGAAGGCTTCTATTGGAGGTAGAAGAGTTGGTAGGTAGGGGAGTGATACAAAATAACATAAGAAAGAAAAGAGCATTAAAAAGCATTAAAAATACACAGAATAGAACAGAAGGAAGGTCAGAAGGGCAGTTTATACTATCATACTAAATATATGACTATGTTTCAGTCATTTTTCGGTTGTGTCTGACTCTTTGTGAACCCATCTGAGGTTTTCTTGGCAAAGATGCTGGAGTGGTTTGCCATTTCCTTCACTGGCTCATTTTACAGATGATGAAACTGAGGTATACAGGCTGGATTTGAACTCAGGTCTTCCTGACTCCAGGCCTAGCCCTCTATCCACTGTGCCATCTTGCTGCCCCAAATGAGCTACTATCTTCTTTTTCCTCCTTCACCAAGTATAGAATGATTAAGGCACATCTGAAAGCTCTTTCTCATACTTGGTGCAAATGCAGTCTGAAATGGGACTCTTTCTTATTTTACTTTACGTAATTTTTACCTTACCACCCACAAATTTTTGGAAGTCTGAAAGGGTCACATCCCTATCATAGGGAGAGAAAAGGATCAGAATAGGATTACTTTAGGATGAATGGATGAATGAGTGAGAAGCCGAGTGAGTGAACAAATGAAAGCATTTATGAAGTGTTTCCTATGCACAAAACACTGTTGGTCAATCAACACATATTTTTTAAGTTTTGACTGTGTCCTAGGCACTGTGCTAAGCACTGGGAATACAACTATAAGCAAAAAGAAAGTCTCTGTTCTCAAGAAGTTTACAATTTACTGAGGGAGACAACTCATAAAAAGAAGCAGAAAAGGGGAACAGTGTGTGTGGGGGTAAGGTATTGCCTGGCTGACAGGGAAGGATGGGGAAGTCTGGAGTACAGCCTGAGAATGGCTTGGTTGCCCTCCTTAAATGGACATTCTGAGAGGATCCATCCAGTCAGATGGAAAAGCTGCAGGCACGTGGGTTACTTCTGAGTGTGAATTCCCCGGGCTAACGTGGTCTTTCATGTGGAAGAGGTTTCTGGGGGACCTGGAGAAGTCCAGAGTGTAGCCTGATGAGAAGTGAAGAGATGCCTGGCCTGGACACCCTCCTTAAATGAGCTTTGAACAGAAGGTAATCAAATACCTGCCTGATAGCCTTTTTGTGTCTTTCCACAGGGAAATGGGAGAACGATGCTGAAATGATATCCTGGGGAAATCTTCCTGATATCCAGGGAACAGGCCTCATCTGCTTTGTGGAAGTTGTCCCATCCTTGGGGGCCTACACTTTAAATTATCTTCACAATGGACCGTCTGGGTCCATCTTGAGTGCCTTTGGTAAATTGGATGGTTTCATTGCTTTTTGACAAGGCAAGCCAGAATGGGTCATGATTTTGTTAGATTTTTCAATACCTAATTTCCCCTCATGGACCATTTAACATCATTCATGATCGTCTCTAAACTGCTTTTTTTTTCTAGGTCATTTTTTTTGAGAAATGAAAAAAAATTGATGCTTATTGGGAGAGGTACAACGGTGGGTTAGGATGGTAGTAGAGTAATGAAGTCCCATCCGATGTTCTGCACAATTTACTCCCTCTCGCACAGGACAATTCCAATAATGGCTGTGCCTTTTCCTCATCTCAGGGCCACCTAGTAGATGTATAGAGCTTATTCGAGTCTCTGGAGCTGGCAAGACCAGTGGTAGTCTCTGTAACATTTAACACCATTGATAGCCTTCTCTGGAATATTCTCTCCTCTCTTGGTTTCTGTGACACTGCTCTTTCCTTGTTCTCTACTGACCTGTCTGACCTCTCCTCGGTTTCCTTTACTGGTTCTTCATTCATTTCACATCTATTAATTATGAATGATGCCCATGACACTGTCCTGGGCCCTCTTATCTTTTCCCTTTATACTCTCTTATTAGCTCCCATGGGTTCGATTATTGTGTCTATGTATGTGTATGTATGTATATGTGTGTATACACACACACACACATATACACATATATAAAATATATGTACACATGCATAAGTGTAATATGTGTGTATACATGTATATGTTAAACACATATAGGTGACCACACATGTCTACATGTGTCTATGCACACACATGAACATGTACATATATGTATACACTCATGTACATTCATGCACACACAGGTTCCTAGTCTTTCTAGGTAGCAGTGGATTGAGTGCTGGGCCTGGAGTCAAGAGGACCTGAGTTCAAATTCATCCTTAGATACTATGTGAATCTGTGCAAATCATTTAACTCCTTTTTGCCTCAGTTTCTTCAAAAGCACAGTGGGGGTAAGAGAGCCGTTGTGAGGATAATATGAGATAATATTTATAAAAAGTCTTAGTACAGAGTAGGTGCTTAATAAATGCTTATTCCCCTCCCCCCTTGCACCACCTCCACCTGCTTCTAAGCTCCAGCCACACATCACCAGCTGCCTCTTAGACATCGCAAGCTAGATGTCCTGTAGGCGCGTTCAAGTTCAACATGTCCAAAACAGACCTGTGTCTTCCAATGCAGACTCAGCCTTCACGGTTGAGGGTATCATCATGTTCCCAGTCATGCAGAACCTTGTGTGTCATCCTCTACTCCTCACTTACATTACTCCGACATATACAATGGAATTGCCAAATCTTTTCACTTCTACTTTCAGAGCATCTCTCTTTCTAATCCAGTCCTGGCTAAGTAAGTTCCTTTTTCTTCACTCACATAGACACCATCCTACTTCAGGTCCTCACCCCCTCTTTCCTGCATGGCTACACGAGTCTTCCAATAGGCTTCCCTGCTTTAAGTTTCTCTCTATTTCAATCTATCCTTTACTTAGTTGCCCCAAAAGTGACTTTTTTAAAATTGTAGGTCGGACCAGGTCACCCTCCCACCCCCACTCCATGAGCCTCAGTGGCTCTTTATTACCTCCAGGATCAAATATAAACTCCTCCTTTTGGACTTCAAAGTTCTTCATAACCTAGCCCAGGGGTGGGGAACCTGAGGCCTCAAGGTGGCTGGCCCTCTAGGTCCTCAGGTGCAGCCCTTTGACTGAATCCAAACTTCACAGAACAAATCCCCTTAATAAGAGGATTTGTTTTGTAAAATGAAATAAATTTTGACTCAGTCAAAAGGCTGCACCCAAGGAACTAGAAGGCCACATGTGGCCTCAAGGCCATAGGCTCCTCACCCCTGAGTCCTAGCCCCTTCCTACATTTTCAGTCTTTTTAGAGTTGAATCCTGTCCATGAGCTCAGTTACAGGTACACTGGGCCATTTGCATTTCTTTGAAATGGATACTCCATCTCCTATATCTCAACCTTTTCATTGGCTGTCTCCCATGCTTAGAATGCTCTGCCCCCTCACCTCTACCTCTTGGCTTCCTTCAAAACTGAGCTTAAGTCCTTATTACAGTGGGCCTTTCCCAATTCCTTCCAGCTACCTTCCTTTCAGGTTATCTTGTCTGTACCTGGTTATTTACATACTGTTTCCCCCATTATCATGTGAGCTTTTTGAGAGCAGGGACTGTTTTTGTTTTTCTTTGTATATAGTAAGAGCATAATATCACAGTGGATAGAGCATTGGACTTGGAGTCAGGAAGTCTGGAATTCAAATATGACCCCCAGCACTTGAGAGCTGAGCGATGCTGGACATCACTTAACATCTTTCTGTCTCAGTTTCTTCTTCTGTAAAATGGTGTGATGTATAAAAAGTTTGAGAGACATAATTTCCAGTTAATTAATCATTTTATTAATCATGCTAGCAATAATTAATAAAAGGGGTCAGTGACACTCTGGAATGCCAAAAATCCCTCATGAAAGCCACTCAATGGCTATATGCCCTTGAAAGAGTGAGTGTTCCTGGTGGTGGAAATCAATTCTGACTGGTTAACAATTAATGAGAAGGATGAATGTTATGAAAGATGGACCTATTTAATGAGGGGCTGGGGGTTGTGACCCTGTTCACTCAGTCTTGGTCAAAGAAAAGTATCTATACCCATATCACCCCACGTAGGGTAATCTAGACAAAAGGATCTACACTCTACCCCTAACCTGCCAGACTGGACATAGAGGGCCAGAATCCACCTTAAATTCTTTGTAAGGTTCCCTAGTTGGGTGAGGCAAGAACTCCCACCCAGGATTGAAAGGCATGTACCCTGGGGATCTGAGCAATCTCATCCATCAACAATGCCCTTCAGAGACCGAACAACCTACAGGCTTCTGAAAAAATCCTGGTCCTAATTCACTAATTGGTTATAAATATAAGAGAGAAATAATTATTTCTCTCAATGGGGATAGTAAGGCACCTAATTCCCAGTGTTGTTGTAAGGATAAAAATGATATTTGAAAAGTGCTTTGCCAACCCTAAAGCACTATATAAGTGCTAGGTATTCTTATTCTCCTGAAACATCCCAATTTTTCCAGAGGCTTAAGTCAAAGGAAATTTCTTTTTGGGTAAGAAAATCTAGTTTAGGTCTCCTCCAATGCGTTAGTGTGTTTGGCCAGTTTGTTCATATATGTAAGATATTTTTAAAAAGCATTATACTTAGTACCAAAAAAAAAAATAAACCAGCCATGAAAACTCTTCTTAAACAAGGTGACCTCCACCTACATGTACATTTTATAGGTTTCTGTGATAGAGGCAAGCATGGAGATGACTTCATTCAGTGATCCACTGAGTGCTGATGCCTGTGAGGTATAAAACAAGGAGACTTAAGATGACCTAAATTGTTTGCCAATGTCATGGAGGATATCCTAGACAGAGCCCAAATAGAAAAGTGATTCCTAATCAGTGGAGAGATTCTTCAAATGCACCTATTAAAAGATGATACTGTATTAACTGCATTGAGACCAGTAATGAAATTCACAAGATTGTAGAAAGGTTGTTTTAATTCTGGAAAAACAGTGGATAAAAAAAATTACCTATACAATGACTTTTAGCCTGTAATTGTTCTGTATGAATGTAACAAGTGGCATCTCTCTGACATAAGGTGATTGTACACTGGGAATTGAAGTTCTGCAGCCTGGAAGAGAATCTCTGGATTTGTAATTGTGAGATGTAGAGTTGTGGGGGTGGGGCTAGAGGAAGACAGTGAGATGCTAATTCCGCTGGGAGAAGAGCTCTAGGCAGGTCCAGCAATTTAAATTTCAGTTTTGTGTTTGAGGAGATAGGTCTGCCTGTTAGAACAGTGAGGAAGTATGTGGCTGGAGGGCCTAAAGCGTGGGGAAGTGTTCTCCCGATGAAGTTGGATAAAGGATCACATGATCCTCTACTTCTCTTACCTCCTTTCTCACTGCCCTAAATGGTAGATGTTAAATACAAAACTTATCTCTGTTCTTTAAAGTGATTCGTTTTCTGTTTTACTAAAAATGTAAAAACTTGTGCTGATTTAGAGAAAGGATTGATCCCAGTTATGCCTATTTGTGTGCTTCAGTATTTGTGAAGGGAAAGAGAGAGAAAGGGGGTAATGATTGACATTGTGAGAGAGATAAATAAGAAAAACAGAGGATCTGAACATGTATTGATTCAGTTCCGAAAATTTAAAGAGAAAAGAGAAGAGAGGATAAAAAAGAATTCAGTAGTGTAGAGAGGAGAAAGAAAGAAGTGGAAATGGTTACTTTTTACAATTTGCTGGTATGAGAAGAATATACAAACTTGGATGAAGGGTAGAGGGTCAAGAAGGCATCAGATGAACCTCACTCTTAAATGAAATGCTAAAAGACAGGTTGAATACATACATACATACATAGAAAGACATCAAACTCAATAGAGAAATAGGGAGGGATGGAGAGGAAGGTTGAAAAGGAGGGGAAGGAATAATTACAAAGGAAACAAACTTCTTAATCCTGAAGGAAGGATTAAAAATTGTTTTAAAAAGGAAAAGAACTAGAATTGAAGGTGGTGCCCATCCCTTGGAGAATGACTGAACAAAGTGTGATGGATGAACATAATGGAATATTATTGAAGTATAAAAATGATGAAAGAGATGATTTCAGAGAATCCTGGATAACATGAACTGATGCAGACTAAAATGAACAGAACCAGGAAACCTATTTAGACAAGGACAGTAACATTGTAACAAAAGCAGTTTTCAAAGTCTAAGAACTGTGATCAATGAAATGACCAGCTGTCTTCAGAGAACCTAAGATGAAGCCTGTTACCTACCCTGACGAGAGGTGATGAGCTCAAGGTGCAGAAAGATACATTTTTTAGTTATTTTTTGGACATTCTTTTCTTTTTAAATTGAGTTGTCAATTTTCTCCCTCTTTCCTATACCTCATATGCCTACTGAGAAGGCAATCAAAATGATATCCATTATACATGTGAAATCGTGCAAAAATATTTCCAAATTAGCCATATCACAAAAAATGTGAAAAAAAGTGAGAACATTAAATTTCAATTTGCACTCAAAGTTCATCATTTCTCTCACTGGAGGTAGATAGCATTTTTTTTTTATTATGAGTCCTTTGGAATTGTCTTGGATCATTGTGTTCATCCCATTCACATTCACAGTTATAATTATTAACTGTGTATTTCCCTCCATCCTATTTTCTTCTGTTTAACCTTCTCTCTCTCTTTTTATCCTGTCCCTCCTCAAAAGTCCATTTTGCTTCTGAACACTGCCTGTCTTAATCCACCTTCTCTTTTATCAACCCCCCCCCAATATCTTTTATCCCCTTCCCCTCCTACTTCCCTATTGGGTAAGATAGATTTCTATGCCCAACTGAGTATGTACGTATAGTCTTCTTTCATTGAACCAATTCTGATGAGAGTGAAGTTTGAGCATTGCCTGCCACTCTCTCCACCCTGCCTGCCCCAAGCCCCACTCCTCCTTTATTATAAAAGCTTTTTGACTGATAAACAACATAAAAGCTCTTCCTGATACACCTCTTGTGTGAGAAAAATTTCCCTCTTCTTCCTTTTCCTTCTTCCTTTTCCCAGTGCATCCTTCTTTCTCCTTTTTTTTTAAAGGCAATCATCCCAACATAATCAACTCACACTCATGCCTCTGTCTATGTTGACTCCTTCCAAATGCCCTAATAATAATAAAGTTCTTAGGAGTTACATGTTTCATCTTCACATATAAGAATGTAAACAGGGGCAGCTAGGTGGCACAGTGAGTAGAGCACCAGCCCTGGAGTCAGGAGGACCTGAGTTCAAATCTGGCCTCAGATACTCGATACACTTACTGGCTGTGTGACCTTGGGTAAGTCCCTTAACCCCAATTGCCCTGCCTTTCCCCCTCCAAAAAAAAGAATGTAAGCAGTTTAACTTCATTGAGTCTCTTGTGATTACTCTTTCATGTTTATCTTTTTATGCTTCTCTTGAGTCTTCTGTTTGAATGTCAAATTTTCTATTCAGCTCTGGTCTTTTCATTTGACATGCTTGAAAGTCTTCTACTTCATTATATATTCATCCCTCCCCCTGGAAAGGATTATATTCAGTTTTGTAATACTAGCTCATTTGCCTTCCAGAACATCATAGTCCAAGCCCTGTGCTTATTTAATGTGGAAGTTGCTAAATCTTGTGTGATTCTGACTGTGGCTCCATGATATTTAAATCATTTCTTTCTGGCTGCTTATAAAACTTTCTCCTTGACCTAGGAGCTCTGGAGTTGGCTATAACATTCCTGGGTGTTTTCATTTTGGGATGTCTTTCAGGAGGTGATTGGTACATTCTTTCGATTTCTATTTGACCCTCTGGATCTAAGATGTTGGGATAGTTTTCCTTTATAATTTCTTGAAATATGATGGTTAGGCTCTCTTTTTGATTATAGCTTTTGGGTAATTTAATAACATTTAAATTATTTCTCCTTGATCTATTTCCTAGGTTACTGGGTTTTCCAAGGAGATATTTCACATTTTCTTCTATTTTTTCATTCTTTTGGTTTGTTTTACTGTTGCTTGATGTCTCATGGAGTCATTAGCTTACCAATTCTAATTTTTGCTCAATTCTAATTTTTAAGGAATTATTTTCTTCACTGAGCTTTTGTACCTCTTTTTTCATTTGGTCTGCTTTTTAAACATTTCTTTTCTTCAGTGAATTATTATGCCTATTATTATTATGTCAATTCTGTTTTTTAAGGTGTTATTTTCTTTAGTATTTTTATGCCTCTTTTTTTTTTTTTTTTTTTACCAAGCTGTTAGTTCTCTTTTCATAATTTTCTTGCACCACTTGTTTCTTTTCCCTATTTTTCTTCTACCACACTTGTTTCTATCTTTAACTCTTCCAGGAGTCTTTGTTGGGCTTGTGTCCAAATAGCATCTTTCTTGACAAATTTGCTTATAGCTGTTTTCACAGTGTTGTTGTCTTCTGAGTATATGTCTTGGCCAATGTAGAAGCTTTTTGTGATCAAGTTCTTCTTTTGTTGTTTGTTCATTTTTTCCAGCCTATTTCTTAACTTTGAACTTTATGTTAGAGTTGGACTCTATTTAGTGGGGAGTCACCATCCCAAGCTTCAGACTTTTTTTCTGCTGAAGTTTTCAGAACTAGTTCTGGGGCTTTGCAAGTTTTTTTTGGTACTGTCAAGGTGCTATGATCTGGGGACAGATGTGCAGATGTGGTCATTTTTTTCTTGGTCTATACTCTGGTCTTTACCCAGAAAGGACCCCTGCTCCTCTTCAGCCATAAGTATTAATGCTCCTCCTTGCCATCAGACTGCAACCAGGTCTCATGCTCTTTTGTGGAGAACCACAAATGCTCCTTTCTGCCCTGGAACTGTGACCCAGAACTTCTCATACACAACAGAGCTGCCAATCTGCACCCATTGCATCCAGTGTTGGCATCTCTTACTGATCAGTTGTCCCATCCCCTAACCATCTCTGGGCTGAGAGCTCCTGACGCTGCTGTTACTGCTGCTGTTGCTGGTGTCATTGTGGCCTTCAAGGCCCATTGTTGGTGGTCCTGCTGAGTTCCTGGTCTGTGTTCACCCTGGTGAGCTCCTAAGTTGCCTTAGGCCAGAAAAATGCCTCACTCTGACCTTTTGTTGGTTGTGCTGTTTCAAAATTTGATTTGAGAAGTTATTTTAAAGTTGTTTACAGGTGAATGTTGGAAGAGTTCAGCTGGGTTGCTGCCTGTACTCTACTATCTTGACTCTGTTGCTCCCTAAGAGACCCGTTTTTGAACATGACCACTGTATGGATTTGTTCTGCTTGACTATGCTTATTTGTTACAAAGGATTTACTCCCACCCTTTTAAATTGAGGGGAGGGGTTAAGATGGGTGAAGTTCACAGAGAGAGAGTAATACAAAAAGAGACCATTAAAACATTTTTTTTAATGTATGGAAAAGAACAGAAGGAAGTTCAGAAGGAAGCACAGACAAACTGGGCAGTTTTTAAAGTAATGTAAAATTTGTTATAGTCTTAAAAAAACAAATGACATGAAATAGAGATTTGCAGTTTCATATAGAATCTTTTTGTATTCTGCCATGCATACAGAAATGTTCTTTTGAGGGGCTTAAACTAAGAATAAAAAAAAATTAGAAAAAAGAAAGCTTTTGGAAGAAGCAAGGTGAAAGTACATTGGACGTGTATTTGGACTGGCTAAAGAAACTCGTGATTCTTCAAACCCAAGTTCATGCCACATAGGTTTTCTACAAAATTGCAAGGCAGTTTATATTCCAGGATTCTAGGATCTTATGCCAGTAGGACTCCACTATCTGGCCAGTAAATAGAAGAAATGGTCCTACCCAAGCACTTGAGAGGAAATTGCCTGGAAGTGGGGTAAGAAAATGCCTCCATCTCCTCCTACAATCCCCCAACACACTTTGACCAGAGTTCTGGTGACTGTCAGAAGGTTGGAAGATTTGAATTTAGCAGTGCCCCTTTAGTGTTTCTGTCACAGCATTGACAGGTCTGAGTGTTTACACGGGGAACTAAAGACAAACCAGTTGCACCAAGTAAAGACAGCATCAAGACTTTACATGGAACCTAGAAGAAAGCTCCACCCTACCTAAGGGGAACACTTTGAAGGACTCTTGCAAAAGGACTTCTGGGAGTTGAGAGTTACCCCCTTTGCCACATGCATTCTGATCACGAACTCTCTTTCCTTTGGACTCTAAACATCCTTCTGGCAAAGGACTGTGTCCCAGACGTTTGGGAGGAAGTTTTGTATTAGCTGTTCTTACTATACCACTTTAGTAAATACCCCTTTCTGAAAGCTAATTAATTTTGACTGACTACATGCTATTAACTGATAATCTTTAGGGAGGAAGCTCACCAGTGGGGGCTCATAATCTATAATATTAGAAAGATACCCCTCAGGGTCTCCTAGACCCTTAGGAGATAAATAACAGCTGTTCCCAAGGGGAACTTATCTGCCTGTGCTGGTGGGGACTGGGAGAGTGAGTCCAGTGCCTCCATTGGTATGCTTTCCACTTCAGTACCCCTGATGTATCTCTTCAATACATTAAGAGAGACTATGAGAACAGATGGCTGCAGAGATGCTGCTGGTTGTTTGGATGTGGTATCATGGATTATATCCAGTTGGGTGAAACAATCCATCACGGGCATTTTTTCTTTCTCCTTGGTTTCCACACTAAAGGAAAGATAAAAGTACTGAGACAATTCATATAACTCCTCCCAAAATGAAAGTCCGTCTAGTCCTAGAACTCCATTAATTTTCTTCCCAGAATTCTCTGTGAACAAATTACAGATATATTACATGCATAACCTAAGAAATTTCCCCCCTGAACATTTTTCCTGTTTATCCTGGGACTTTTGTGCTTCACAAAGAAGGTTTCATAAGTTATATGTTTTGTTTTCATATGGATGGACAAAATAATTTCTGATAATTTTCTTTATTTCTTCTTGATTTTTTTTTGTGAATTCCACTTTTGGAGTCTTGATACTGGTAATTTGGTCATCTTTTTTATTTTATTTCATTAGAATAATTAATAGTTTATCTATTTTATTAGTTCCCCCTAAGCAGATTCTAGTTTTGTCATGTTTTTTATTTTTTTCTTTCAATTTTGTTAAACTCTTCTTTGATTTTTAGAATTTCTATTTTGGTATTTAGTTGGGTTTGTTGATCTGTTGATTTTATAGTTTTTTTAATTGCATATCAGATTCACTGATCTGTTCTTTCTTTTGTTGATGACAAAAGAGAATTGTTTAGAGATATACATTTTTATCTCAGGATGCCTTTTGCTGGATCCTGAAAGTTTTGGTATACTGTCTCATTGTTGTTTTCCTTGCTAATAATATCTATTTTTTCTATGATTTGTTTATTGACAGATCAGTCCTTAAGGATTATATTATTTAAACTTCATTTAAATTTGAATGCTTTTTTCAAAGGCCATAGATTGATTATATTTTGTACTACATTGTGATCAGTGAATGAGGTGTTTAATAGCACTCTTTCTGCATTAGTTGATGAGCTTTTTAGACTCTAGTACATGGTCAATTTTTGTAAAGGTGCCATGAACATTTGAAAATATATATATTTCTTCCTTTTCCCATGAAATTGTTGCTAGAATTCTATCATATCTAAGTGCTATAAAATTATTTTCAGGTCCTTAATTATTTTAATTGTTTATTTTTTTCTATGATTTTCTGACAGGGTACATTGATGTCCTTAATTATTATTGTTTTGGTGTCTAGTTTTCTTTATAACTTGGTTAATTTTTTTCTGTAGATACTTAAATGCTATGCCATTTGGTGCATATGTATTGAGTATAGATATTATTTCATTTGATTATGATGCTTTTTACCATAATTTAATTTCTCTCTCTCTCTACTTTCTCTCTCTCAACAATGCCTCTTTTTATTATTACCTTTTCGTGACAATGATCATGATTTTTACCTCTATTTTTCTGAGTTCTCCTGAAGCATAATAATTTCTGCTTCAGTTCTATCTTTTAATTCTGTGTGAATCTTTATATTTCAAAGGTGTTTCTTGTAGACAAAAGATTGTTGGATTCAACTTTCTAATCTGTTCTGGTATTCTCTTCCTTTTATGGGTGAATTATTTTCATTTACATTCATAGTCATGATTATTAATTATGTTTCTCTCCATCATAACCTTTCATATTTTTTTCTTATTTTTGCTTCCTCCTACCCTTTCCACTATTGTTTTTTACAAAGAAGATGTTGAAGAAAGAAGAACATGATGAATATTAATGATCCAGAATTGTAGTGATCTGTTCCTCTGTTCTTTCTCCCCTCACCTAGACTTCAATCAATGATTCTTACCCTTCCTTTCTTTTTTTTCCTTTTTATGGAGCTAGGCAGGGCAGTGAATAGAGAACTGGTCCAAGGTTCAGGAAGACATGAGTTCAATTCTGGCCTCAGCCACTAACTGGGTGACCCTGAACAAATTACTTAACCCCTGTTTGCTTCAGTTTCCTCACCTATAAAATGGGGATAATAATATCACCTACCTCCCAGGGTTGTTAAGAGGCTCAGGTGAGATAGTATTTGTATAATACTTAGCACAGTGCCTGGCATATTGTAGGTGCTTAATAAATGCTTTCTTTCTTCCTTTTAATTCACAATTCACCCTCTGGACTTGAAGTTTAATTACTTGTGATGATTTCCTCCCTGATACTACTTTCTCTTTTAAAGACCTCTCTCCCTTCTCCCCATTGAGTTTAATGTATTTCTACTGTAACACTTCCACCAGGGATATTTGCCCTTGACATGCCTATCCATAGGCTGTCCCTCAAGTCTAGAAGGCTCTTTCCCTTTATCTCTATCTCTTAGAATCTCAAGCTTCCTTCAAGACTCATCTCAAATGCTACTTTCTGCAGGAGGCTCTTCTCAGTCCTTTTGGCTGCTAGTGCCTTCCCTCTAAGGTTTCTTTGAATCTATTGAATATTTATCTTCTATGTAGCTGTTTGCGTCAGTGTTGTTTCCCCAATTAGAATGTAAGCTTCTTGAGGGCAGGGACTGTTTTTGTTTTTTCTTTGTATCCATAGTGCTTAGCACAGAGCCTGTTACATAAGTGTTTAACAAATGCTTGTTGATTGATTGGTCAGGATCATTTATGTACCATTTCAGGGAAAGAAGTAAGAAAGCGGGATGATTTATTTGTAGTCTATGCTTACTGTCGGAAAAGGAACAGGATGGTTTGGCTTCTGGACCTTCTGGATACCAGGTGGATGCAACCCTGCCCTAAACCATCTCATTTTAAGAACTCTTATACATTGCTTAGCACTGTGTGTCCCAGCAGGGAGAGTTCATCTCCACTGTTGGATTTTGCTCAAGGAAATATGATTAAAAGTTGGTCTCTCTAGAGAGGATCTGGTTTAATGAAGAAAAGGGTTATAGCCCAGAGTGTACTCAATGAGGTCTTTAGGGCTGAAGGCACATTACTAAATGGTCAGACTATTACATGACCACAGAAAGGCTAGATGAGTCCATAAAATCCACAATCACTAATCCCTAAATCTAGTAATAGGACAAGCAGATGCAAAACAACAACCACCACAAAAAACCAAGAAAACCCAGAACCCTTCACATCAGTCCGTTGATGTATGTGTCAGAGGTCTGATTTTTAAATGTTGTGGCCATTTCATATCTGAAGAGGGAGCTTGAATGTAACCAAAGATATTCTGTGAAAACATGCTTTTTTGTTGATCTTATATGTTCTTTTAAATTAAAACATTTTATTGATGCCTTTGGTTTTTTATATCACAGTCATTTCTTGAAATACTTCTTCTTCCCACATAGAAGTCTCCCTTGTTACAAATAAAACAGTGAAGCAAAACTGACTGATGGATTGCTGTGTCTGGTACCTGCTGGTGATATACAACATTGTATACCCATAGACTCCCACCTCTCTGTTGAGTAGAGGAAAGAGTGTTTCACCTAGATCTTATATTTACTGTTGTACACAGAAAGCAGTTTCATGTTTCAGCCAGTATTCCAAGTGTCATTTGCAAATTGTAGAGTGCTAGGGTCCCTAGTGTTTTGTGTAATAAAATGGTCTGGTTAAAGGGCATGTACTTGCATTAACAGCTCCTTCTCTACTCGCAGTATGTAAATGTTTACCATAATTAAGAGATGAAGTTGTCATGTTGTCCTAGTTTTGGTTGTGGGTTTGAAGTTCCTACAAGGCACCAACAATAAATTATCCTTGCATATCTGGGATTTTAAAAAGCAGGACAAGGAGAAAGAGTAGAGTAGAAATTGGTTAATCAGATCTTTCTCCTGATAATAATAACTTTTGTTTTTAATGTTCTCTTAAATCTCTGGTGTCAATAAAAAAGAATGAGTATAGGTAGGAATGAAAAAGCCACACAGAAAGGTCAGATGAATGTCAGCTGAAATATAATATAGTAACCTCATCTTTCTGTTGCATGCCACAGGAGACCAGCAAAGATGGTGGAGTAGGAAGAAGTTGGATAGCTCGGCTCCTGCGATAACTCCTACAACGATGATCTAAGAAGAGTACCAGATGGAGTCATGATCATTGAACTGAAGGAGAAACCACGGTGGGTCATCTTTCCAGCCAAAGATCATGCAAGCGACCAGCATAGGAATTATGAAGCGGTGGTAGACTGGGAGGATGACCTCAGCCCTTAAGCTCAGACCAGGGCTAGGCCTACAGTACTATTGTTCTCACATGAGAGTAAGATGGAGGACTCACTCCTTGGGCTCAGAACAGTGAGGATTTCTGCTTGCACAGTAAAGATCACACAAAATTTTAGCGTGCCATAGTGTGATTACCACACTTAAAAATGTTCTTATTGCTTTTTGACATCACTATCATTTTCTATACCTCATCTTCTCATGTGAAAACAAAATGATTCCCTGAGTATGCCTGACAGTATATGCCTCATTCTGCCTCTGTAGCCTACCACCTTTTTGCCAAGAGGTGAGTGAGACATAAGTATTATCATCTATTAGTCTTCTGGAATCAAGATTGATAATTGCCTTGCACTGAATTCTGCTGTCTTTTGACGTTGATTTCCCTTATGTTATTTGTTATGTTGTTCTTGGTTCTGTTTACTTTGTTCTGCATCATTTCATGCAAATCTTCCCAAGTTTCTCTGAATCCTTCATACTAATTTACCATGCTTTTGTTATAACTGTTTCTTAAGTTTCTTGCTTAAAAGTACATCTCTAGGTTTCCAAATACAATTCTGGCACTGTACCTGGAGGTATACATACCCAAAAGAAAAAAATTAATTTTTAAGAACAAATGCCCTAATCTGGCTCTAAAACCCATTGACAGGGTAAAAGGAAGCCTATCTAGTTTGGAACAAGAAGTCAGTATTACAGGAAGTCAGGGTCATACGTGCTTGTCCAGACTGTGAAAAGCTCACAGTGCCACACTGGCAGCATTTCTGGAAATCGCTTCTTTGAAGTGCTAACATGAAAGTGCTTCAAGTGAGTGATGGGTACCGCCCAACCAGATGGAGGTGAGGATGGCCACTCTCCAGAGGGAGTAAGGGAAGGCAGCCATTCAGGTGTAGAGAATGCCTGTTACGGTCTCAGTCTTCATTGTCTAGTATACACTATGGGATTCTTTAATTTGAACCTTTCAAAATCAAGGAATTTGGGGTATAGTCATTCCTTTTATTCATGGGTCTTTTTTTTTTAAAAAGATTATGATACAGACTAACAAGAGCTATTTGTATCTTAAAATTTTTTCCCGTCATCATAGCAGCTAGTATAGTGCTAGGCAAATTAAAGTAGCTGCTATCGATTGACTTATGCTTCTTCTTTGGGAATTCTGTGTCCTTCCAATTTATCTCTTCCTTTTCCAGGTCTGCCATAATCTTGGAACTTTGATCTGAGCCTCACTTTGTTGACATTAGAAAAAAAATGTTTTGCACCCTAACTAGATTCTAAGCACTTTACCGAACAGAATTTAACAATGTCAAAATTTCCTCTTAAACTTGGCTCCATATATACATAAACTCTCTGGCTTTGGATTATAGGGTATATATGTGGGGAATGTGTACAGAACAGGGTTGATGGTGAAAGCACTAATATTATTCCTTGCTCTCATTTAAAAGAATAGATTTTAGGCTTTATTCCCAGGCTTGCAACTTGGATATCATCTTTGATTTCTCACTATCACTCACTGTACATATCTAATCTGTGGCCAAATCCAATGAATGCTACCTTCACAACACCTATCCTCTTGAATACATCCCCCTTATTTTTTCTGATACTGCTACCACCCTTGTCTAGGCTCTCATCAATACGGTAGCCTTCTGGTTGGTCTCTCTGCCCCAAGTCTCTTCCTATTTCACTCTGTCCTCTACTCAGCTGTCAAAGTGATCTTTCTAAAGCACAGGTCTGACTGTGACACACTCCTATTCAATAAATTCCAGTGGATTTCTATTGCCTTCAGGACCACATATAAAAATCCTCTATTTGGCTTTTGCAGCCCTTTGTTACCTGGCCCCTTTCCACCTTTCTAATCTTCTTGTAACTTACTACCTTGTACATACTCTGATCCAGTGAATCTGGCCTCTTTGCTGTTGCTTGAACAAGATACTCCATCTCTCAACTGCATTTTCACTGGTTGTCCCCCATGTCTGAAATTCTTTCCCTCTTCACCTCTTCCTCCTGGCTTACCTGGCTTTTTTCAGGTCTGAACTAAAATTCCACCTTCTGCAAGATGCTTTTCTTACCTATTTGTGTCTAATGGTAACCATCATGGTGGCATTGGGGGGAAAGGGAAGGAAAGAAAAAGAAAAATAAGAAATCTACATAGTAACTTTATTATATATTTAAAGGAATAGCAAGTTGTACATAATAGAGGTACAGTTTCATGTGTAATCATATTTCTTATTATACTATGTTATGGAAATCCTTGTTTTATTCCATAAATTAAAAATAAAATAAAATTTTAAATAGTTCTTTGCAGATCTTTAAAAAAAGGATGCCTTTCCTGGTCCTTCTTAATGTTAGTGTCTTCACTCTGAGATTATCCCCAATTTGTCCTGTATATATCTTTTTTATATGTTGTTGTTTGAGTGTTGTCTTCCCTCCATTGCATTGTGATCTCCTTGAGGACAGGAACTGTTTTTTGCTTTTCTGTGAGTCCTCCTACTTAGTACAATGTCTGGCATATAGTAGGCACTTCATAAATACTTGTTGAAAGGACCCACATGTACAAAAATATTTATAGCAGCTCTTTTGTGGTGGCAAAGAACTGGAAATTGAGGGAATGTTCATCAATTGTGGAATGGCTGAACAAGTTGTGGTATATGAATGTAGTGGAACACTATTGTGCTATAAGAAATAAAGAGCAGGCTGATTTCAGAAAAACTTGGAAAGGCTTCCATGAATTGATGCAAAGTGAAATGAGCAGAACCAGGAGAACATTGTGCACAGTAATAGCAATATTATACAGATGGTCAACTGTGAATGACTTAGCTCTTCTTAGCAATACAATGATCCAACACAATTCTAAAAGATTCATGATGGAAAATTCTACCCATATTCAGAGAAAGAACTAATGGAGTCTGAATGCAGATGAAAGCATACAATTTTTACTTTTTTTTGGTGCTTTTTTCATTTTGTTCTGTTTCTTCTTTTACAACATGACTAATATAGAAATGTTTTACATGATTGTACATATATAACCTAAATAAAATTGCTTACTGTCTTGGGGAGGGGGGAAAAGGAGGGAGAAAATTTGGAACTCAAAATCCTATAAAAAATGAATGTTAAAAATTGTCTTTACTATTTAAAATCCCTGCCCCCCCAACACATGAATGCTTGTTGGCTTATTTAGCTTCCAACATTTCATTAAAATTTTTTATTCCTTTTTATTATTATTAACTTTACAAACAGCTTATATTGCCGAATGTCTGGGACCCCAGGACATGCCACCTCTTACTTCCTGACTAGACTTCCAGACTTCCCAGGAAATACCATCTCTTGCTTATGCCTACCAGTGAAGTAGGCTTACCATAGCTTTCCAGGACATAACAGCACTATTTGACATGGTGTGAAGACCTTGAACCTTCTAATCACCTGTTTTCTTCACTGGACCTTTCCTCTTGCACTGATACTCTGTTTGAACTCTTCCTTAGTGGTTAATATACTCCTAACCCCTCTTACTCTCTGTATCCCAATAATACTGAATTCTAAGCTGCTGAATGCCTCCTCCATAATTAAGAAATGTCATTTCATTTTAAACTTTTCCCTTTCTCGATGCTTCTATCTTCTGGCACTTATTTAGCCCTGGCTCCCTCCAAATGACACGGCATCTCTGGTCACTCTTTCCAGTTCTAGTTCTATTTTTTATCATAGCCTCTGTCTCCCTGATGGTAAGGAAGTAGAAATAACTCTGTGCCCTCCACTGTTACCTCCAGATACTAGTTCTGCTATTATTATGCGGCACCTTCTTCTTCTTTGATATTTAAGATATCCAAAGTCATCACCCAGTCTAGATCTTGGTAGCCATTACCTATTGACCCTTAAAATAATCTCCTTCCATTCTCAATGAGTTTAGTGTTTGGGTATGTGTTCTCCTCAACCCTACCTCCTTTCCTCATACTAGTGAAATTTCACATACATGGTGAACAACATGTTTTCTCAAATATCCTAACTTCTTCAGTCTAAATTCCTGAGGCCCACTCTTTCACTTTGAAGTCAGCTTTATAAAGGGATACCCTTGATCTTGCTGTCACCTACAAGTTTTCTGCTTCCATGTTTATGAACCCTCAAATTCTTTTATCTGATCATAATCTCATATCATTCTGTCTTTCCTTGTCTTACAGCACCTATTTTTTTGGTCCTGTGACTTTCAATTTGTCACTCCTCGCTGCTTTCCAAAGCCATTCCTTCTACTCTAGTAACACTCTTAATCTTGACCTCTTGATGAACCAATCCGTCTTTACATTTTCCACTACTCTCTAATCTCTTTTACATATCATGGCTCACCCCTTGTCAGTCCCCAACTCTGGCTCAATTCCCCCATCAATCTACTTTCCTTCTACACACACGGTGCTAGACAGAGCTGGGGGCAGTCACTAAACCACACTGAGTTGACTCCAAATTTATGTAATATAGTATCAACCTGGTCTTCACTTTTACTCCTCCTTAATCAATTCTGTGTTCCACTCTCCACAGTTCTTCCAAATTTCTCTCCTCAACTGAGGACCCCAACTCATATTTCACCATAAAATTGGGGTCATTTACCATGAGCCCACATCCTCCCCTCCTTTTCTCTTCTTTCACCCTTTGACATCACCCTCCCTCCATCTCCTTCTCCCAAGAAGAGGCAGCCTTTCTCCTTGGCAAGGCCAACACACCTACTTGTACTTTCTATCCCCTCCCCGCCCTTTTTACATAGCATCTCGACTCCAATGTTACTGGTTCCTTCTCTCTTGCTGTTGTCTTATATCTCTCTTTCTCGTTTCAGCTAAATTCCTTGAAAAAGCTATCTGTACTTGGTGACACTCTCCTTTCTTTCTCTCCAGACTCTGCAATCTGACTTCCAATCTCATCTTTCAGCTGAACATGCTATCTTCAAAGTTACTAATGATGGCTTAATTGCTAATTTTTAAATATTTCTTAATTTTTTTTAAATTCAAATCTAAAATTATATTTTTTCCTCAAATTTTATACTCTTTGAATTCTCTGCAGCATTTGCCACTATTGATCACCCTCTCTTCTTGGACAAGCTTTCTTCTTCGGGATTTAATGAGACTGTTCACTCTTGGTTTTCCTCCTACTTCTCTGACTGCTCTTTCTCAGTCTTTTTTTTTGCTGAATCATCATCCACTAATTGTGATTGTCTCCTAACATTTGTTCTGGGTCCCTTAGCTGCTAATGCTTTCCCCTCTAACATTATCTTTTATGTACTATTTCTTTAAAATTAAATTATATATTTTTAATTAAAAAAATTGCTTTCCTTCCCTCCAATTTCCCTTTTCCCCCAGTTGAGAAAAAATATTCCAGTCAGAAACATGTATAGTCAAACAAAACAAATTGCCTCATTGGCTATGTCGACAAAATTTCTCAATTTACACTCTGATCAGGAGGTGGGTAGAATTTTTTCATCATGAGTACTCTGGAATCATGGCTAGTCATTAAGCTGATCATAGTTCCTAAATCTTTCAAAGTTGTTTGTCTTCACAATGTTGTCATCATAGGAATTTTTCTCCTGGTTCTTTTTACTTCATTCTGTATCAGTTCATACTAGTCTTCCTAAGTTTCTCTGAAACCATCACCATCATAATTTTTTATAGCACAGTAACATTCTGTCAAATGTATATGTGATAACTTGTTCAGCTGTTTCCCAATTGATGCATACCTCTTGAGTTTCTAATTTTTTGCTGCCACAAAAAGCTATTTTAAACATTTTTGTGTAGCCTTAGAATTTGTTTGGCTTAAAACTAATCCCTCCCTCTACCTACGTTCCCTATAATTCTTCCCTCTTCCTTCTTCCTGTTCTCTCCTGTTTCTTTGTTGAGGGAAATACATTTCTGTACCCAACTTTATACATGTGTATATGTGTGCATGTATGTGTGTGTGTGTGTGTGTGTGTGTGTGTATGCATGTGTGTATGCTTCCCTCCTTTGGGCAGTTTGAATGAGAGTGAGCTTCAAATATCACTTGTTCTCTCCCCACTCTCTCCCCCTCGAATATAAGTATTTGGATGCCCCAATTATGTGGGATAATTTTTCCCAGCTTTCCTTCTTCCTCTTCCTTTCCCTTTCTGTTTATCATTTAAGATTATTGAGACATAAAAGAACCACTTCTAGATCCTCTATCTAATTGGACCCCCTCTATGACCCCTGATGATGATAGGGTTTGGAGAGGATACATGTATCCTCTCTCCTCATTAGAATACGAACAATTTATCCTTTTTTTAAAAAAAATCCCTTGTATTTATTTACTTTTGTTTACCTTTTGATGTTTCTCTTAACTGCTATGTTTGCATTTTAAAGTTCCTACACAGCTCTAGTCTTTCCATCAGCAATGCCTGCAAGTTCTGTATTTCATTCAAGGTCTATTTTCCCCCTGTAGTATTATACTTAGTTTTGCTGGATGAGCTATTCTTGGTTGTAAGCCTATGCAACCAGACTGGTCCTGAATGTGACTTCCTGGTATTTGATTTCTTTCTCTATGTCCACTTACTGTCTTTTTTCTTTGCCCTGGAAACTCTAGATTTTGGCTATAACATTCTTGGGAACATTTTGGAATTTCTTTCACAAGGTGAAGAGTGTGTTCTTTCTATTTCCACTTTGCCCTCTGTTTTTAGAGATATAGACAGTTTTCTTTTATGATTTCTTGAAATATGAAGTCTAGGATCTTTTTTTTTTTTTGGTCAGGGCTTCCAGGTAGTCTGTTGATTCTTAAATTATATTCCCTTGATCTATTTTCCAAGTCAGTTGTTTTTGTCATGAAATACTTCATACTTACTTTTAATTTTTGGTTGTTTGACTTTGACTTTGTCTATGCACACACACACATGTCTCATGGAGTCATTTGGTTCATTTTAAATTTCATGAATTTTGTTGCTTGGGCAAGGTTTTGTACTTCTCATACCAAGCTGTTTCTTTTCCAGTTCTTTCTTCCACAGTTATTCATTTTTCATTTTTTCCAACATCTAGCGCTCTCATTTAATTTAAAAAATATTTCTAATTCTCTAAAAAAAAACAAAAACCACAAACTCTTGCTTTCACTTTTCTAGGAATTTTAGTTGAATTTATGCCCAACCTGTCTTTCCTTCCAATACCCAATTCAATAGATATTTATTAAGTCGATACAACATGCCATAATTAATAAAAAGACCATCCCTGCCCTCAAGTATCTTACAATCTAATGAGGGGAGACAACACACAAAAGGAGTCAGGAAAGGGAGGGGAAGGGGGTTTGTGGGGATTACTACAGACTTTGCTTGCTGATGTTTTAAAGTCATTCTTTTCTATGTTTGTGTCTTGAGCATCCCTGTCACCATAATAGCTTTTTATGGTAAGATTCTATTTTTATTTGTTTGCTCATTCTTCCACCCCATTTCCCGACTTTGGACTTTATATTAAGTCTGGGCTCTGTGAACTTCAGGAGCGGAATGTCTAGACTGTTCCTGTTGCTGCTTTCTTTGGGGTATTGAGTTTTGTGTTATTCTAGGATCTCTGGGACAGACAGCTCATGCTGGGGATCTGCAAGCTTTTAGTGCTCCCACAGTAATTTCATCCAGAGGATAGTCTGATAAATGCCATTTGCCTCCCGTCCCCTGCCTTAACTCTACAAGTTGCTGACCTAGGTTTGAGTCTGAATAACAGGCCTAGCCTGTTCAAGTCTCAGTAGATTGCTGGAGAACTCAGCTACTGTCAGCCAGCCTGAAAGCTCTTTGTGTTCCAGAGTGACAGAATTATACATTCCCCTTTGGTCTGGGATTCCTGCTCTGGTCATTTTATGGCAGGCTTTAGAATGGTTGGGGGGAGAGGGAGAAATCTGAGCTCAAAACCTGCCTCAGACACCTACTAGTTCTCCAACTGTGGACAAATCACTTAATCTCTCTACCTCAGTTTCCTCATGAGTAAAAGGGAGATGATGACTATGATGATCATGATGATGATACCATCTACCTCATAAGGTTCTTGTGAGGATCAGATCAGTTCACAGATGCAAAGTGCTTTACAAACCATGAAGTGCTATATAAACATTAGCTATTAATAATAATACTAATAATCCTTTGCCAATATTATGGGTATGAGATGGAACCTCAGAGTTGCTTTAATTTGTATCTTTATTATTAGTGACTTGGAGCATTTTAAATAGCTATTATATATTTTAAAATACATTTTAATAGATATTACAGCTTACTTTTCTACTTTTGAGAACTTTCTGTTCATAACCTTTCAATGTTTATCTATTGGGAAAGTTCCTAGTATTTCAGATAACCATAAAGTGCCTTTAATAGTCCTGGCATGAAGCTAGAGGGAAGAAGGTGGCAACCTTGAATCTTCTATCTAAAGAATTCAGGTTGGCATGACCCTTGCCTGTCTGATGACCAAGCTGGGGAGGGAGCTGCCATTTTATGACATTAAATATTAATAGATAGATATTGATAACAAAAGCTGACAGCCTCTTTCCCTGTGTTTCTGAGGCCATCTCTCCCTAGCCTGCAAATCCAAGAGGACTTGAGTTTTTCCATTGCCTGAGCACTCTGTGAGAGCCTCTTGATTTTTCAGGTCAATCAGTCAATCAATTAACAAGCACCTATTAAACCCTTACTAGGTGCCAGGCATTGTGGTAAGCACTGGGTATACAAAGAAAATGCAAAAGAAATCCCTGTCCTCTGGTCATGGAGGGTAAGGAAAATCGTCCTCTCCTGTCATCACTTTAAGCTGATTTGTCTGCCTAGGCTGAACAATGAACAGGGCTCCTTCCCTGTTGCTGCTCTGTGTTGACTAGTGAATGAAGCCTGTGGTTAAAGGAACAGAAATGCATTGGAAATGATTGCTTCCTAATAAAATATATAATTCTTAGAGAACTAAGTCACTTCCTTATGCGTAGCTCCAAGATGGAGAAGGGTCTCTTCATTTGAGAAAAGGTGCCTTCTGTCTGATGTTATAACCCGTGCATCTGCAAAGAGAGCAAACAAACAATCCTGTTAGTTTCATTTTCCCCCTTTCCCCCACCCTGCCAATCGCTTCCCTTTTATCTGTCTGCTTCAGTTCTTTTGTCTGCTGTCTCTGAAGCCCTATCTGTCTCGGTCTTTCCACTCTTTATGGAGAGCTGCTAATGCACAGGACAAAACCATAGGCTCCCTGTCTCCAAAGAGCGACACTCCGGTTGAAGAAGTCACGTCTGTGGCTCAGCTCTAGTGATTTGGGGACAAAGGAACCCAATCTTGCCTTGAACTCATGACTGTGGTCCTTTCTCTGTAGCCTGCTGAAGCAGAGTGTTTCAAGGCTGCAAATACCCCACCCCCACCCTCACCCCTACCCCAGCTTCCCCACAAAATGTGCCAGGAATGAAAACCCCTACCCCCTACTTCCGGCTGTTTTCAATGTACATTAATGTAATAGTTTCATGATTACTATTTTGTTATTCTCAAACTAAAATTTTTAATTATTTGATTCGTGTGTGTGTGTGTGTGTGTGTGTGTGTGTGTGTGTGTGTGTGTGAGAGAGAGAGAGAGAGAGAGAGAGAGAGAGAGAGAGAGAGAAAGGAGTAAAACCAAAATAGTTATATTTACTTGTAGTGAAGTTAAATATAGTCCTTACATTTCCCTAAACTTTTTGTGTTTCAAATGAAGATCAGTTCCATGTTATATAGGACTAAATTTACTCCCCCCCATTTATTTTTTTTTTGTTATTCTGAACTTGACAACCATCAACAAATGTGAATATTTCCCCATTTAAAAAACTTCTTTCTGTTCTCTTCTGTGCATTTAAAAATGTTTCATTGATGCTCTTTTCTTGCTCACTAGCCCTTTCTCCCTGCCCTCCCCCACAGCCTTGCAAGAAAAGCCCTCCCTTATAACAAATAAGCGTGGTCAAAACAAATTGCTGGACTCAATTCTCTTTTAAAGAAACCACTTTATCCCTTTCTTGGACAAAGTGTTCCTCCTGGAACACCTCACCTCCAGAACCGATTTGTCTGTGGGGGAAAAAAAAGATTCAATCAACTATATACTGACAGTGTACTTTAGTAGAAAGTCAACTGGATTTTTAAAAATTTTATTATTATTATGCAGAACTTGACAAATACCAGGAAGCAGCAACACCGTTTACAATGAGGAATGGAAAAAGAGGATTGTATGTAAAATCATGAATCTCCACTGCATATAGCTTGCTTTCTTGTTTTCAAGTATATAATAATAAATTCAGCATGTTATTTCCAAAGCTATTCTGCCTGTCTGTGTTTCTGAACCTCCTCCTTCCATTTTATTCAGTGCATTTTCAAAAATTAAGTTTTATTTTTCTTTTCAATTATCAAAGCATTTATTTCTTCTCCTG
The DNA here is from genome assembly GCF_011100635.1 of Trichosurus vulpecula. Taxonomy (NCBI): domain Eukaryota; kingdom Metazoa; phylum Chordata; class Mammalia; order Diprotodontia; family Phalangeridae; genus Trichosurus; species Trichosurus vulpecula. The sequence continues at coordinate 434,626,716 of NC_050574.1, read as the reverse complement.
CCTCCCCCTCCCCACTTGGGTGATTGGCTAAGTGGGAAAATTTCTTTCACCAAGTAAGTATAGTCAAATGAAACAAATTCCCATGTTGTCCATGTGCAAAAAAATTTGTGTATTCATCCATCTTGCATCCATCTATCACCTCTCTGTCAGGAAATGGATAATATTGTTCATCCTTGATCTTCTAGAATCACAATCGATCATTGTGATCAGAGTACTTAAGTTTTTCAAATTTTTCCATTTTTTATAATGCTGTTATTATGTTATAAATTATTCTCCTGGTTCTGCTTTCTTCACTCTGAATCAGTTCATGCAAGTCTTCCCCAGGATCCTCAGAAACTGTCCTTTTCTTCATTTCTTGTAGCACAATAGTATTCCATTACATTCATATACTGTACAATTTAGTCAGCCTTTCCCTAGTTGATCAGTCCCTTCTTAATTACCAGTTCTTTGTCTCTACAAAATGAGTTGCTATAAATATATTTGTATATGTATACTTTGACCTCTTTCTTTGATCTTTTTGGGGTATAGCTCTACTGGTGATATCACTGAGCAAAGGGTCTAGATAGTTGTACAATCTCATTGAGCAGGTTCCAAATTGTTTTCCAGAGGGGCTAGATCAATTCCCAGCTCCAACATTGTGTCTGTTTCCCCACAACTGTTTCCTCCAACATTTGTCAGTTGTCTTTTTTTGTAAACTTTACCAATCTGCTGAGGATGACGTGGAACCTCAGAGTCGTTTTAATTTGCATTTCTTTAGAATTTTGAACATTTTTTAACATGGCTGATTGATTTCTTCTTTTGAGAATTGCCTGTTCATATCCTTTGACAATTTATCAGTTAGGGATATTTGGTTGTGAATTTTAAAAGTGTTTCATTAACACATCATTTTTTGCATATCATAATGATATATTAACACCGCAAAGCTTATTCCTTCTCCCCACCCCCAATCTCTGTCTTCTGATTGGTGATTTTCTGGCCCAGCTCAGCCCCCCCACCCCCGTTTCATTAGGCTCTGAGTCCATGCTCATGTCCCTTCAGGATCCACTCCTTCCCCCTCTTGGATATCCTTCCCTCACTTCTTCCCAGTTTTAGCTGCCCTCCATGCGGTGGCTTCCTCCGTTAGAATAGAAATTCCTTGAGGGTAGACACTACTTTTATGTTTATATTTGTATCTCTAGTGCATAGCACAGCTCCTGCGGCATTGTGAGCACTTAATACTTGCTCTATAGTCTATCTATCTATCTATCTATCTATCTATCTATCTATCTATCTATCCATCCATCTATCTATCATCTATCTATCATCTATCTGTCTGTCTATCATCTATGTATCTATCTATCATCTATCTATCAGCCATCTATCTATCTATCATCTATCTATCTATCATCTATCTATCTATCTATCTATCTATCACCTATTTATCCATCCATCTGACCATCTGTCCTGATATATCTAGTTTCTCTTTGCTACAGCAAAAAGTGTGGTTGTGATTATTTTTGTACACTCAGGTCTTTCTCTCTTTAACTCCTTGGGGGTTTAAGTCTTATAGTGGTATTGTGAGGTTAAAGGACCTGCATTCTATAGTGACTGGAAGATTATATTTCCAAATTGCTTTCCAGAACAGCTGGACCAATTCACATTTCCACTAACAATTCATTAGTGTACCTGTTCTCTCACATCTCTCTGAGGCAACTATTTGGTACAGTGCATAGAATGTTTGGGCTAGAGTAAGGAAGACCTGACTACAAATTAGAAAAAGGAGTTTTCAATTTGAGATGTCCTCAATGACTATACTCATTAAATATCCTTCTCTTGCTATGGCTAGATAAATCTTTTTTGTTAATTATTAAATGACTTATGAGCCTTTAATTTTATTCCAATGCTAAACCTCAACAATCAGGGGCTTGGCCTGTGTAAGACCCTCCCCAGGAATTCTGTTGGTATCTTGCTTTTTCTTCTTTTGAATACTACTTGTCCAGATCCTTTGATCACTTATATAGTGAAGGTTTTCAATAGTTCAGTTCAGTAAATCAGTTCTTTATGTATCTTGGATATCAGACCTTTATCAAAGAAATTTGCTGCAGTTATTTTTATCCCAATTGTTTCACTTCAAATTTTTAAATTAGAATTTATTGTGGTATTTGGTATAAGATATTAGTCTAAGACTAATTTCTGCCAGATTGCTTTCCAATTTTCCCAGAAATTTTTGTCAATTATTGAGTCTTTCCCCTAGTAGTTGGGGTCTTTTGGCTTATTGAGCACTAGGCTACAATTTGCTTGTGAGTCTTATATTCCTAAGCTGCTCCAGTGATAAATTTTTACATTTTTTATATAATGCAAAATCATTTTTATTACTCCTACAGTGAGACCAGAGACCACTAAACTCCTTTCCTTATTTTTTTCATGCTTACTCTTAAGATTCCTGGCATGTTGTTCCTCCAGTTTAGTTTTTAAAATTTTTTTCCAATTCTGTAAAGTAATCCTTTGACAATTTGGTTGGTATGATGCTTAGTAAGTAAAGTAATTCAGGCAATATCGTCATTTTGTTTAAATTGCTATGGCCCAATCATAAGCAATTATTATCTCTCCAGTGATTTAGGCATGACATTTCCTGTTTTAAAAAAGTGTTTTGGAGATATATTCATAGATTTTCTGTGTGTGTATCCTAGTAGGTAAACTCCTAAATATTTTATGTTGTTCTTTAGTAGTTTTTCAGTTATGCCTGACCCCCATTTGGAGTTTTCTTAACAAAGATACTGGAGTGGTTTGCCATTTCCTTCTTCAGCTCATTTCACAGATGAGGAAACTGAGGCCAATAGGGTTAAGTGACTTGCCCAGGGTCATACAGCTAGTAAATGTCTGAGGCCAGATTTGAACTCAGGAAGAGGAGTCTTCCTAACTCCATACCTGGCACTCTATCTACTGTGTCACTTAGCATTTTTTTTTTAAGATTAGGTCTCTCATCGCATCCAGGCCAGAAGAGCAGGGGCTACTCATGGACCCTGTATCACTCTGGTGTTAAAGCTTTGATCTGCTCCTTTTCCAGCCTGGGCTGGTTTGCTCATCTCTAAGCAAGATGGCAGCTACCCCTCCCTCCAGAGAAGCTAATATGTTAATGATGAACCTAGTATTGACACGTAATTGGCTTAGCCCATCAAAGCTCAGAATCCCTAAGTTCAAGAGATGTGCTAGCCTCAACCTCCCCTGTAGCAGAGATTACTGGCAATAACCATCATGCTCAGAATTTTAAATGAAATTTCCCTATCTCTTTGTGCTAGGTTTTATTGTCAATAGGCAAGAGACTACTGAGTATGTGTACTTATTTTACTTCCTATTATGTTGTTTAAGTTATTTCAATTTATTCTTTAATCTCTAGAATTCCCTCAACAGACCATTATATTATTTGCAAAAATTGATAATTTTGTTTCTTTCTTGCCTATGCCTATTCCCTCAATTTCTTTTTCTTGTCTTATTCTTACAGCAATATTTCTAGAATTATATCAAATAGTACTGGGAATGTTAGACACCCTTGCTTTATCTCTGATTTCATATTAACAGTCTCTAGTGTTTCTTCATTACATATAATGCCTGATCTTTGTTTTAGATAGATACTCTTTATCATAGGAAGCAAAGATACATTTATTCTGATGCTTTTTGTGTGCTTATTTTAAAAAGATAAATTGTATTTTATCAAAATATATTTCTGTATCTATTGATATAGCCCTTTGATTTTATGTTTTGTGAATCCTGACTATCATATTTATAATTTTGTTAACATTGAACCAACTCTGCATTCCTGGTGTGAATTCAACCTAGTCATAATATATAATCTTTTTAATCTGTTGCTGTAGCTTCTTTGTTGATATTTTGCTAACAATATTTTTGTAGTATTTTTGTGTTGATATTCATTAGGTATATTCATCCATAGTTTCTTTCTCTATCACTCTCTAGTTTACTTGCCAGCCATCTTTGTGTAATAAAATGAGTTTGATAGAATCACTTCTTTTTCTCCTTTTCAAGTAACTTATGCAATATTAGAATTAATTGTTTTCTGAATGTTTGATAAATTTTATTTATAAATATATCTGATCCAAGATTTTTTTCCTTTGGGAATTCATTTATGGCTTGCTCCATTTCTTGTTCTGAGATGGCTTATTGAACTATTCTTTTTATTGTACTTCCAGTTTAGGTAGTTAATATTTTTGTAATATAATTTGTTATAGATTTTGTTAGCATAGCAGTGGGCAAAATAGTCTAATGATTCCCTTTTCTTCATATTCATTTTTGTTACCTTCCCCCTTACATTTTTTTATATTGATAACTTTATTTTCCTCTTTCTTTAAAGAAATTAGACTAACTAATGTTTTATCCTAAAAGATAATGCTGTTAAAGTGTTGCACTCAATATGCCAGCAAATTTGGAAAATTTAACAGTGACCACTGGATTGGAAAAGGTCAGTTAACATCCCAATCCTAATGAAGGGCAATGCCAAAGAATGTTCAAACTACTGAATATTTGCATTTATTTCACACCTCAACAAGGCTATGCCTAAGACTTTGCAAGCTAGGTTTTAGCAATATATGAACTGAGAATTTTCAGAAGTGCAGGCTGGTTTGCAAAGAGATAGAGGAACTAGAAAGCAAATTGCCAACATTGTCTGGGTTATGGAGAAAGCAATGGAGTTCCAGAAAAAAAAGCACATCTACTTTTGCTTCACTGGCTACACTAAAGCCTTTGACTATGTGGATCACAGCAAGTTGTGGCAAATCCTCAAAGAGATGGGATCTGCTAATCATCTTGTTTTCTGAGGAACTTGTATGTGGGTCAAGAAGCAACAGTTAGAACCAAATGTGGAACGATTGGTTCAAGATTGGGAAAGGAGTATGACAAGGCTGTATATTGTCATCTTATTTATTTAACTTATATCCAGAGTACATCATGAGAAATGCCAGGATGGTTGAATTAAAAGCCAGAATTAAGATTGCTGGGAGGACTATTAACAATCTCAGATATGCAGACAATACTGCTTTGATGGCAGAAAGTGAAGAAGAATTAAGAAGCCTTTTGATAAGCGAGAAAGATGAAAGTATAAAAGCTGGCTTGAAGCTTAACATTAAAACAACAACAACAACTAAGATCATGGCATCGAGTCCCATTACTTCCTGGCAAATAGAGGGATTAAAAACTAGAAGCAGTGTCAGATTTTGTATTCTTGGGCTCAGAGATCACTGAAGATGGTGACTGCAGCCATGAAATTAAAAGATACTTGCTTTTTGGCAGAAAAGCTATGGTGTATCTGGACAGCAGACTAAAAAGCAGAGATATCACCTTGTGGACAAAGGTTCATATAGTCAAAGCTATGGTTTTTCCAGTGGTAATATATGGCTGGGAGAGTTGGACTATAAGGAAAACTGAGCATTGCAGAATCAATGGTTTTGAATTACGGTGCTAGAGAAGACTTTTGAGAGTTCCTTGGTTAGCAAGGAGATCAAATCAATCAATACTTAAAGAAATTAATTTTTACTATTCATTGGAAGAACAAATACTGAAGCTGAAGCTTTAATACTCTGGCCACATAAATGAGAAGGCAGGACTTGTTGGAAAAGACTCTGATACTAGCAAAGATTGAAGGCAAAAAGAGAAGGGGATGGCAGGAGATGAGATGGATAGATAGTGTCATGAAAGCAATGAACATTAGCTTGGATAGACTTCAGTAGAAGATGGAGGACAGAAGAGCCTGGCACGCTATGGTCCATGGGGTCTGAGGAGTTGGACATAACTCAGTGACTGAACAACAATGTTTGTTAGCTTCTAAAAAAAAATCTCCTAATGTAATTTAACATTGCAATGCTTTTTTTCCCTTTCATTTTGGTGGATATGGTTTTTGATTTTCAAAATTTCCATTTTGGCCTTTAGTTGGGATTTTTTGATTTGTTGCTTTTCTATGTTTTTTTAGTTGCATGTCTGATTTATTGATTTGATCTTTCTTTCATTGATGAAGGGTATTAGAAGTATAAATTTTGTCTTCAGGATACTTTCACTGAATCCCAAAACTTTTGAAACGTTGTCTTATTATTGTAATTTTCTGTGATGATACTATCTACCGTTTCTATGATTTGTTTTTTGACCTATCAAATACTTAGGATTAAATTATTTAGATTCTATTTATGTTTGTCCTTTCTTTAAGGACTCTTTATTAATTACGACTTTTATTACATTGTGGTCAGGAAAGGATGTATTTAATACCTCTGCTTGTCTACATTTGTTTATGAGCTTCTAGATATCTTAGTGCATGGTCGGTTCATGTAAAGGTGACTTGCACATTTTTTTTTAAAAGAGGCCATTCTTTGCCTCATTTTTTTTTTATCAAGCCATAATCACTGAGTGGACACTGCCTCAGTCAAACTGAGACCTGTTAAAGACCTCAGGTTGAAAAGGCCAAGGTCTTCCACCGCATCCTGGGCCATCTCCAGTTATCCTGATCTGTATCTGGCCTCTGGACCAAGATGGCACTGGAGGAGAAAGTGAGGCTGGTGACTTTACACAGGCTTACCTCACTTAAATCCAATTCACTTGCATGTTATGGCGTCACCTACCTAATGTCATGGTCCTCTTTGAGAATGAAGGACAAACAACAGCAGCAATAATTTTGAGAGCACAATCACATCTAACTTTTCTATTCAGTTAGTCAGTCAAAAAGCATTTACTAAAGGTTTTTGAAAGAAGAAACTTGTTTTACTTTTTAAAAGAAAATAATAAATCCAAGCAAGTTCCAAACAAATCAGCACTTTCTACATTCCAACAAAATTGTTCATGTTAAGGGCCAGTAGAAAGCAAGACTACTGCACTGCTTGATTTCAATTCTTTCCAATTCCTCAGCTCAAGGGACCATGTGGGAGAGAAAAGGAACCTCCAACTTATTTGTTTGGATGAGCAGAATTAAAAGGCACCTCCTACCAAGCATTACCAGGCTAAGCATTAGGAATGTGAAAAAGGGCAAAAACATAAGGCAGCCCTGTTCTCAAGGAGCTCACATTCTAATAGAAAGGACAATATGCAGAAAAAAATGCACATAGAAGATAGATACAACATAAATGGAAAGTAGTCTCAGAGGGAAGGTACTAGAAGCTGGGGGTGGGGCGGGGGAGAGAGAGAACAGGGAAGCCCCTTTACAGGAGGTGAGATTTGATCTGAATCTTGAAGGAAACCAGGGAAGCCAAATGGGTCAGAGGTGATAAGGGGAGAGCATGATAGGCATGGGGACTAGCTGGTAAAAATGCAGAGTCTAATGATGGAGTTTCATGTGTGAAGAACAGAATAAGGACAGGGTTCGTAGGAAGGGAGTGAAGAATGGAAAAGGAGGAAGTGCTTAGCTTGTAAAGTACTTTCAAAGCAAACCAGAAGCTTTTATAGTTGATCATGGATGTAATAGGGAGCCACTGAAGCAGCTGGTGACACAGTGAATAGAGCACTGGGCCTGGAGTCGGGAAGGCCTGAGTTCAAATCTAACTGTAGATACTCACTAGCTACGTGATCCTTGACAAATCATTTAACCTTTGTTTGCCTCAGTTTCCTGAACTGTAAAATGGGAATAGTAATAAAACCTATCTCATAGGGTTGTTGTGAGGATCAAGTGAGATAATATTTGTAAAACAAAACAAAAGCCACTTAGCACAGTGCCTGGCACATAGTAGGTACTATATAAATGGTACTATATTAGGCACTATATAAACTCCCTTCGCTTCTCTTTCCCTTCCCTTCTCTTCTTCCTTTCCTTCTTCTCTTCCCTTCTCTCTTCCCTTTTCAGACCTTCCCTCTTCCCTTCCCTTCCCTCTTCCCTTCCTTCTTGTCTTCCCTTCCCTTCCCTTCTTCCTTCCCTTTCTCCTTCCCTTCTCCTTCCCTTCTCTTCTTCCACCTCCTTCCCCTTCCTCTCCCCCTCCCCCTTCCCTTCCCCCCTTCCCCTCCCCCTTCCCATCTCCTTTCTCCTCTCCTTTTCCCTCCCCCCTCCCCTTCCTTTCCCTCCTCTTACTGAGTAGGGGTCAGACCTGAGCTCAGGAAGATCCCTTTGGCAGCTGAGTGAAAGAAAGATTGGAGTAAGGAGAGACCCAAGGCAGAGACCAACCAAAAGGTCTTTGTAATGGTCCAGGCATAGTTCTGTGAGTGGAGAGAAGATGTATAGGAGAAATATTGTAAACTTAGAAATAATAGGACTTGGCAATACATTGTATATGTGGGGTGAGTGGGAGTGAGGAATAGAGGGTGACACCAAGATTTCAAGCCTGGGTGGTGCCCTCAACAGTCATAGGAAAGTTTGGAAGAGCTTGAGTTTGAGATGTCTACAGGATATCTAGTTCTAGATGCCAAAAGACACTTGATAATATAGGACTGGTGCTTAGGAGAAAGGTTAGAAATGGGAATGTAGGAAACCAATGTGTGAGACAGGCTGGGAGAAAGCTGGGCGCCTGAAACTGGCGGAGATCCCCAGGCCTGCCAACACAGGACTGCAGTCTGTGGAAGCGATGAAAGGCAGCAGTGCAATGCCCACTGGCCATGAGACATTGACTCTTGAGACTTGCAGCCCAAAGGTATGAAACACGTAAAATTTCTAAATAACCCCATCTCAGAAAAAGAAATTGACCAAGCCATCAATGAACTCCCTAAGAAAAAATCTCCAGGGCCAGATGGTTTTACATATGAATTCTATCAAATATTTAAAGAACAATTAATTCCTATACTTTGTAGACTATTTGGAAAAATAGATGAAGAAGTCCTACCAAATTCTTTTTATGACACAAATAGGGCACTAATACCCAAACGAGGTAGAGTCAAAACAGAGAAAGAAAATTATAGACCAATTTCCCTAATGAATATTGATGCAAAAATTTTAAATAAAATAGTAGCAAAAAGATTGCAGCAACTTATCTGGAGAATAATACACTATAACCAGATAGGATTTATTCCAGGAATGCAAGGCTGATTTAATATTAGGAAAACTATTAGCATAATTAACCATATCAACAACAAAACTAGCAGAAACCATATGATCATCTCAATAGATGCAGAAAAAGCCTTTGACAAAATACAACGGTCATTCCTATTAAAAACAGAAGAAAGCATAGGAATAAATGGAGCCTTCCTTAAAATTATAAATAGCATCTACCTAAAACCATCAACAAGCATTATTTGTAATGGGGATAAGCTAGACGCATTCCCAATAAGATCAGGGGTGAAACAAGGATGTCCATTATCACCCCTACTATTCAATTTGGTACTAGAAACGTTAGCTGTAGCAATAAGAGAAGAAAAAGAAATTGAAGGAATTAGAATCGGCAAAGAAGAAACTAAATTATCACTTTTTGATATTTACTTAGAGAATCCTAGAGAACCAAGTAAAAAACTATTTGAAATAATAAACAACTTTAGCAAAGTTGCAGGATACAAAATAAACTCACATAAATCCTCGGCATTCCTATACATTACTAACATATCCCAACAGCAAGAGATAGAAAGAGAAATTTCATTCAAAGTTACTGTAGACACTATAAAATATTTGGGAGTCTATCTGCCAAGACAAACCCAGGGACTATATGAACATAATTATGAAACAGTTTTTACGCGAATAAAGTCAGATCTAAATAAATGGAAAAATATCAGTTGCTCATGGTTAGGCTGAGCTAATATAATAAAAATGACAATTTTACCTAAATTAATCTATCTGTGCAGTGCCATACCAATCGAACTACCAAAAAATTATTTTAGAGAGCTGGATAAAATAATAATAAAATTCATCTGGAAGGACAAGAGGTCTAGAATATCTAGGGTATTAATGAAAAGAAGTGCTAGGGAAGGTGGCCTAGCCATATCAGATATTAAACTGTACTATAAAGCAGCAGTCACCAAAACTACCTGGTACTGGCTAAGAAACAGAGGTGTGGATCAGTGGAATAGGATAGGAACACAAGATGGAGAAGTCAATGACTATAGCAATCTACTCTTTGATAAACCCAAAGAGGCCAGCTTCTGGGCTAAGAATTCACTATTTCACAAAAACTGCTGGGAAAATTGGAAAATGCTAGGACAGAAACTGGGTGTAGACCAATATCTTACGCCATATACCAAAATAAAGTCAAAATGGGTTCATGATTTAGGAATAAAGGCTGATACTATAAGCAATTTGGGAGAGCAAGGAATAGTTTACCTATCAGATTTATGGAAAAGAAAAGAATTCATGACCCAACAAGAGATAGAGAGCATTACAAAATATGAAATGGATAATTTTGATTATGTTAAATTGAAACGTTTTTGTACAAAAAAGCCAATGCAACAAGGATTAGGAGGGAAGCAGAAAATTGGGAGAAAATCTTTACAACTAATGTCTCTGATAAAGGCCTCATCTCTAAAATATACAGGGAACTGAGCCAAATATATAGGAATACAAGTCATTCCCCAACTGAGAAATGGTCAAAGGATATGAACAGGCAGTTTTCAGAGGAAGAAATTAAAGATATCTATAGGCATATGAAAAAATGCTTGAAATCACTATTGATTAGAGAAATGTAAATCAAAACAACTCTTAGGTACCACAACTCTCCTGTCAGATTGGCTAAAATGACAAAACAGGAAAATGATAAATACTGGAGAGGATGTGGGAAAATTGGAACATTGTTACATTGCTGGTGGAGTTGTGAACTGATCCAGCCATTCTGGAAAGCAATTTGGAACTATGCCCAAAGGGCTATAAAAATGTTCATATCCTTTGACCCAGCAATACCACTTCTGGGGTTGTATCCCAAAGAGATCACACAAGTGGGAAAAGGACCCATATGTACAAAAATATTTATAGTGGCTCTTTTTGTAGTAGCTAAGAATTGGAAATCAAGGGGATGCCCATCAATTGGGGAATGGCTGAAGAAGTTGTGGTATATGAAGGTAATGGAATACTATTGTGCTATAAGAAATGGGGATGATACAGACTTTATAACAACCTGGAAAAACCTACATGACATAATGCGGAGTGAGCGGAGCAGAACCAGGAGAACATTATACACAACCACAGATATATGGATTCTGTGAGGTCTAACCCTGATAGACTTTGCTCTTCTCAGCAACACAATGTGCAGAGACAACTCCAAAGGACTCACGATGGAGAATACTATCTACATCCAGAGAAAGAACTATGGAGTCTGAAATGCAGATTGAGGCACGCTTTATGCCCACCTTTTTTTCCCTTTTTTTGTCTCTTTTATTTTTGTTTTTGGGTTTTTTTTTTTGTTCTGTTTCTTCATTCTCATGATTCATTCCATTGGTCATAATTCTTCTTCACAACTTGACTAGTGTGTAAATAAGTTCAATGCGAAGTTATATGTAGAAGATATATAGGATTCCATGCCATCTTGGGGAGGGGCGGGGGGAAGAAAATCTGGAACTCAAAATTATGTAGAACCGAGTGTTGTAAACTAAAAATAAAAAATAAAAAAAATAAAAAAAGAAGCGGGTATATAGATCTGGAAATCATAAACAGAGAGATGATAATTGAATCCATGGGAGCTGATGAGATCACCATGAGACTTTTCAAGTCCTTAAATCCTTTCTTGCTTATCTTTTCCTTAGATTTGTCTCAGTCTGAAAGGGGTAGTTGAGAACCTCAAGTATTATTTATCTGTGTGTGTATATATATATGTCTTTTTTCCCCCTCTAATTTGATTAACTTTTCCTTTAAGTACTTAAATACTGTGCTGTTTGGTGCATATATATTATCTGTGTTATTTAATCCCTCTCTGAGTATTAAAGACATGAGACTTCTTAATAGGATACTTGTTTCTTTTCCCTCTATAACAATGGAAGCACTTTCTCATTGTATATCTCCTCTCAATTATACAAATGTATTTACCTTTCTAGGTTTCTTTTGATTCCTGTATTTGCATTTTTAAATTTCTCCTAAGCTCTGGCCTTAGCATTAGGAATTTTTGAAAGTCCTCTAGTTGATTAAAAGTCCATTCTGCTGCTCCCACCCCCACCTAGAATTATACACAGCTTTGCAGTCTAAATTATTCTTGTTTGTTAGACTTTTGGAATATCATACTCTGAGATCTCCTCTGCTTTATGGCAGCTAGTGTGGGACATATTAGAAATTCTATGAAGCAAATACATGACATCAAAAGCACACTGTTCAGAACATTGAGATTATGCTACTCATATCAATATTTAGAGATTAATATTCTCAAACTGCAATATATTTTAATGTTATAAACCTGAAATGTACATGAAATGTCAAGAAAAAGTCTTTAAATTAAGGAATGATTTTTTTTTGGCACTTATTTTAGACCAGAAAACTGGAATATTACTGTCAATCTGGTTCATACTATGAGTTTATTTTTACTTTAAGTGACTGTTATCGCAGCATCAGTGATCATGCCATATCTTTCTTATAAATTAATATGTTGTAATAATTCATCTTGCATATTATGGTTCTGCATGTTAGTGAGTATTTATGGTACAAATTTATCATCAGAGATAATGCATTCAGTCACCAGTATACATTCTTTTTTCAAGTAGCTCATTATGGATCAGAAGCTACTGGAATCAGGAGCAATCCTGTCTAATCCAAGACAATTGGCTGGCTTATTCTAGATGTAATTAGATGTTAGCATATCCCCTACAATATATCCCAATAAGATAACATTCCTAATGATTTTATCTTAAATATTTTGCTTTTATCTTTATCTTTTTAATCTTAGTATTTTCATCTTCTTAATCTCTGTCTGTTTTATATGTACAATGAGCAGGGTCCTCCAAAGCATGGTGGCACCTGAGATGAAGGGTGGGGACCCTGCTTGCCCTGTGTAAAGGTAGTACTCATTACACTCATTGTATACTTTATTCTCCCAATTCTGTTCATTTAACTCTGCATCAGTTCATAGGCCTTCCCAGGTTTTTCTGAACCCATCCTTTTTGTAATTTCTTGCAGCACAATTGTGTTCCATTACATTCATATTCCATAACTTGTTTAGCCATTCCTTGGTTGACAGGTACACTCTTAATTTCTAGTTCTTTGTAACTAAAAAAAAAAGCTGCTATAAACATTTTTGTATATATGGGTCCTTTTCTTCTTTCTTTGATCTCTTAGGAATGTAGGCCTAGTAGGCTCTGCTCTGTTTAGCAACTTTGGGGGCGAAGTTCCAAATTTCTACAGTGTCTGGACCAATTCACAGCTTTACCGATAATACATTAATGTGCCTGCTTCTCCACAGCCTCTCCAACATTTATTTTCCTTTTCTTTTACTTTGCCAATCTAATGGGAACGAGATGGAACTTCAGAGTAGTTTTAGTTTGCATTTCTCTAATTACTAGTGATTTGGAGTATTTTTTCAAATGGCTATTGATAGCTTAGATTTCTTCCTTTGAAAATTGCCTATTTATATCCTTTGAGCATTTATCAATTGGGGAAAGACTGATTTTTTTCTTTGAATAATATTTTATTTTATTCCCCAATTGCAAGGACTCTTTTTCTTGTAACTCTGTCATCTTTACTCCCACTGCTCCTTCATCAGGATGTTCTGGCCAGGGCCTGGAGGTGAGGTGAGGAAGAGGTCTTCTGTTCCAACTAAGGCTTCCTTGATTGGGGTGCTACATGGTTTTTCTTTGACATACGGGGATCCCTCAGTAAGCCATTGGGGAATTTTCTGTTTCTGTCTTCACTACCACCTTTTTCAATCAGGGCCTTACCACTTTTGTCTCCCTAGGGCTTCCCAGGTCAGGGTATTGCCATAATCTTTCATTTTTTTTTAACCTACACCTGGCTTCTCCCCTTTTCAAGTGTTCACAGCTTCTATCTTTTGGGTAGTTCTGGATTGAATGAAGGAGCTTGTCAATGTTACTCTTTAGATTCCTTGGTCTTTTTTCCATTCCATATTCTTTCTAGATCACTGCTACCATAAAAGTAGGAGAGTTGTATTCCCATGTAACCCTTCCTATAGCTATTACTTTTTTGAGGGGACAATTGGGGTTAAGTGACTTGCTTAAAGCTAGTACGAGTGTCAAGTGTCTGAGGCTGAATTTGAACTCTGACTCCCAGGCGGTGCTCTACCCCTTGCGCCACCTAGCTGCCCTTCCTTTACCTCTCTTAACCCAAAGTCTTCGACCACTGGATTTTGGATTGAGAAAACACAGGTTCTAGTCCGACCACTTCTTACTTAATCTTTCAGAGTCCTAGTTATTTCCCCTGTAAAATGATGGAGTTGAACTAAATGACCTCAGAGGTCCCTTCCAGTGTTATGATGTAAAGCTCTGCTACGTATTACCCTGTATGACCATGGGCATGACATTTAGCCTCTCTGAGACTCAGTTTTCTGCTCTCTAAAATGGGGATAATAAAACCTTCCCTGTCTACTTCACAGGGTTGTTGTAAAGGATCAAAAGAGATGATGGATGCCAAAGTGGTTTGTAAATGTTTTACTAGGACGCATGATTTCATTGATTTAGGGAATTCCCTGTGAGGGGCCTCTCTCTGCCAATATAGATTCACTGCTTGCTGGGTAACATAGTATTAGAGAACTTTAGGGACACAGAGAGGGCAAGTGATGTGAACAGGGTGATACAGCCAGTGTGTGTCAAAGACAGAATTCGAACAGGGTTTTCTGACTCTGATGGCAGCTCTTGAGCCATTACACCACGTTAACTCTGCTTTGTAAAATGCTATATAAATGTAAGGCATCATTATATGGACAGGAGAGTTCTTAGTCCTTAGAGATGGACACTGGACCACGGAGAGCTCCCTACCTCCTGTGGAAGGGAGCCCAACAGAGAAAATACTTCCTCCCCTGGTATACCAGCCCAGCCCAGCCCATCTCTATCTAGACTCACTCTATCTAAACCTACCAGCTCAAACCAACCCCATATCTACCTGGGTATACTCTGTCTGAACCTACGAGCCTAAGTCAACCCTATTTCTATCTGATTGTACTCTGTGTGAACCTACTAAGGAAGGAAGAACATGTTAAGAATAAAGTGGAAGGGAAAGGCCTGGGCGCCACGGTCAATATGTAATGATGGTAATTAATAAGTCTGTGGTTGTGTAGCACCTTTCATTTGAGTATCTACAAGGGCTTTATAAGCATTAATTAATTAGGCCTCACACCACTGCTGTGGGGTTTGGGGAGATGGCTGTTTTCCGGTTCTGAAGTGGCAAAGTTGCTTTCCTGGCTATGAAGAAGAACCACAACAGAATTTGGATCAGATTCCCAGCACCCTGAGCCAAATGAAATAAAGGGTAGGGGCAGGAAAGGCAGGCAGGCAGGCAGAGGATGATTATTATCAGAGTTAGAATTCGTTTGGGGTAACTAGGCCCCTGATGCCTTCCTCTGCAAGGAGACTTATAATTAGCTCAAGCACAACTCAAGCTCTAAAGTTAGTCTACTGGAGAGAATCTGGGTGTCAGAATTTGTTGGCAGATCCAGCATCACCATGCCAAGCTACAGTTCACTTGAGAATTTGTTTGCTAAAGTAAAGTAAGTAGAACCAGGAGAGCGTTGTACACAGTAACAGCCATATTGTACCATGATCAACTGTGAATGACTTGGCTATTCTCAGCAATACAATGATCCAAGATAACTCTGAAGGACTCATGATGAAAAATGCTATCTGCCTCCGAAGAAAGAACTGATGGAGTCTAAATACAGATCAAAGCATGCTTTTAAAAAAAACTTTCTTTTTCTTGTTGTTTTTTTCTTTTCTTTTTGGTCTGTGTTTTCTTTTACAATGTGGCTAATATGGGAATATGTTTTGCATGACTTCACTTGTATAATCTATATCAAATTGCTTGCCTTCTCAAGGTGGGGGGAGGGATGGAGGGAGGGAAGGAGAGAATTTGGAACTCAAAATTTTGAAAAATCAATGTTAAAATCTTTTTTTACATGTAGTTGAGATGAAATAAAATAAAACAAAAGGAAAGAGAAAAAAAGAATTTGCTACCTGATCACTACTTTATTGTGACATTTTACCTTGAGATAACTAAGGAAATGGAACAACATATGGTAGGTTCTTTTTGGGTGTTTGAAAAATCCTCGAAAGAAGCAATTTTTCCTAAAGAAGACGTTCCATTCATTTCAGCAGACATTTACTAAATACCTACTGTGTTTAATGCACAGTGGATACAAAGATGAAAAATGCCATAGTCCTTGGTCCTAAAAAGCTTATAGTCTACTGGGGTGAGGCATGTATGACTCATTCAGAAATAAATATTATATGAGGTAGAATGTGACGGAGGTGGGGGGGCAGAGGAGAGGTGCAGGCCAAGAGTTCCAGGAGCAGTTGAGGTTGAGGGGAGGGAGATGCATTTCAGCTGGGGAATCAGGCAAGGCTTGAGGAGGAGATGGCCACTGCATTGGGCTTTAAAGGAAGGGGATTTCAGTGGGTAGAGCTGTTGGGGTTCCCATTTGGTCTAGTGAATGGAATGCTCAATTTGTCCTCTGAAAGACCTGACTCTGAATCCTGACTCAGCCACTTTTTACCTTTATGACCCTGGGCTAGTCACTTAACCCCCTCAATTTTCTTATCTATAAAATAGGGATAATAATAGCACCTATTTCACCTGGTTGTTTTGAGGATCAAGTGAAATAATCTATTTAAAATGCATGGCAAAGCTTACATCCTCATATGAATGCTATGGTGAGGAGATGCCCTAGAAGCCTAGAGGCTGGATGGTCTACGTCCATCACCTAATGAATCAGTCAGTTAGCCAGCAGAGGGCCTACTATGTGCTTGGCTGCTGGACTCAATGCGAGTGATTCAAAGATAAAAAGGGAACAGCCTCTGGTCTCAAGATTCTTACAGTCTATTGGGGAAACAATACATGGATATATAAATATATGTACATATACACGTATGCACATATGGGTATGGGGCAGAACCCCTTTCTGATTTGTCTTTTTCAAAGTTTGAGTAGTTAAATTTGTAGGATGCTAGGAGTAGATAGGGGCAGCTAGGTGCAGTGGAAAGAGCCCTGGACCTGGAGTCAAGACCTGAGTTAAAACTCAGTCTCAGACACTTACTAGCTGTGTGACCCTAGGCAAGTCACTTCACCCTGTTTGCCTCAGTTCCTCATCTGTAAAATGAGCTGGTGAAGGAGATGTCAAACCATTCCACTATCTTTGCCAAGAAAACCCTGGATGGGCTCACAAAGAGTCAGACACAACTCAACAACAAGGGGTAGATAGGAGGCAGCTTGCTCAGTGGATAGGATGCTGGGCCTCAAGTGAGGAAGACCTGAGTTCAAATCCAGCCTCAGACACTCAATAGCTGTGTGACACTGGGCAAGTCGCTTAACCTCTGTTTGCCTTAATCCTCTGGAGAAGGAAATGGCAATCCACTCCAACAACTCTGACAAGAAAATCTGTAAGTCAGGAAGAGTCTGACACAACCGAACAACAACAGATAACACAGACAAAGGGATATAAACGTGCCCCTTTCAGATCCTGAATAGCCCATCTGCAGTCTGTAAATGGTATGCAACTTCGAGAAGCCCATTTACAGCTTCCTGGAGGAAGTGAAGTTGAGGGCCACATTTGTATATGGAAAGGTCAAGACTGCCAGGGGAGGACTCAGCAGTGTCAATAATCAACATTTGTCAAGCGCCCTGGCAGTCTAATGGGAGAGACAACAAGCAAACAAATACGTACAAAGCAATCTACATACAGACAAATAGGAAATAATTGAAAGGGGGAAAGCCTGGAACTGAGAGGGGGTGGGGAAGGCTTTCTCTAGGAGGGGGGATTTCAGATGAAACTTAAAGGGAGCCAAGGAAATCCATAGTCAGAACAGAGGAAGAGAACATTCCAGAGAAAATGCCCTGAGCTGAGAAATGAGTTCCTTGCTCATGGAACAGCCAGTAGGCCAGTGTCACTAGATCAAAGAATAGGTGACAGCGAGTAAAGTGTAAGAAAACAGGAAGGTTGGAAGGAGATAGGACATGAAGGACTTTGAATGCCAAACAGGATTTTGTATTTGATCCTGGAGGCAACAGGGAGCAATGGGACTTTATTGAGAGGGGGAGAGGTGACGTGATTGGTTCTGCACTTTAGGCAAATCACTTTGATGGCTGAACAGACGGCTGATTGGAGTTCAGAGAGATTTGAAGCAGCAGATCTGTCAGCAGGCTACGGCAATAATCCAGGTATGAGGTGTTGAACAGCTACACTAGAGTGGTAGCAGTGTCAGAAAAGAAAGGGGCATCTAAAAGAGATATTGCCAAGTTGAAACCGATGGGTCTTGGCAACAGCTTAAATATGTGGGGTGAGAGACAGTGAGGAATTCAGGATAGGGACTGGGAGGATGCTATTGCCCTCTATGGTAATGGGGGAGGTAGGAGGTGGGGAGAGTTTACAGAGAAAGATGAGTTCCATTTTGGATGTATTGAGTTTTAGATATGTACTAGACATTTGGTTTAAGAAGTTTGGAAGACAGTTGGAGATGTGAGATTGGCAGTGTGGGGCAGATAGGTACATTTGAGAATCATCAGCACCGAGATAGTAATTAAGTACATGGGTGGGGAGAAGATCACCGAGTGAAATGGTATAGAGGGAGGAGAGAAGATGACCCAGGACAAAACCCTGAGAACACTAATGGTTAGAGGGTGGGTATCTGGAGGATCCAGCCAAAAAGACAGAGAAGGAATGGACAGATAGGTAGGAGGAGAGCCAGGGGAGAGAGTGGTATCCTGAAAACCTAGAGAGAAAAGAGTATTGAGGAGAGAGAGTGATTAACAGTGTCAAAGGCTGCAGAGAGGTCAGGGAGAATGAGGACAGAGAAAAGGCCACTGGATTTGGCAACTAAGATATCAGTAGTATTTTTGATAGAGCAGTTTTAGTGGAATGATAAGCTCAGAAGCTAGATTGTAAGGGGTTAGAAAGAGAGTAAGAGGAAAGAAATTGAAGGCTCCTATTAAATTTAGTATAGACTTTTAACTTTCCTCCAATGCATAGATTATTTCTGCAACTTTTCTCAATTTACATTTATGACTCAGAGGGACATAGTTTTAACACCTGAGAAGCCTGAGCCTCCAAAGATATTTAGTGACTACTGGGGAAATGGCTTCTGCCAGGTTTATGAAGTGTATTAGCCAATGACTTGAAGTTAGGGTGAGGTCTCTCACCAAAGGAACCTAACCCTGTACCAGGAAGAGTCAATGAAATAAAGGGCTAAAAGGCTGAAGTTATTAGCTTGCTGGGATGGCTCTTGGTTTTCCCTTCAGAGAACTTGATGCCTTAAGATTGAGAAGCTCCTGCTGTGGAGCTGGAAGGCCTTAGGGCATCCCAGGGAAGCTTCTGCCAGTCCTAAGGTAAGGGTTACTACTCCTTCTGAAAGGAGTGCAACTGTGGAACCCTAGCCAATGTTGGCAGCTGAGCCACAAGCTGGATGCAATGTAGACTCTGGTCAAGCAGCATTGGCAGTGACCTGTGGAACAGGTTACAGCTTACATCATCTGGAAGCATTCAGCAGAGCAGTGTCCGGTGGCAATCATGAGATCAAGTATATCTAGAGTAGAGGCAAGATACCTGCAGGCCTGAAGCATTGGAAGTGGGAATTGCCCCTCCTCACATACACCATGGCTATGCATGTGTGTGTGTGTGTGTGTGTATATATATACATATATATATATGTGTATATATATGTATATATACATGTATATATATATGTATATATACATGTATATATACATATATATGTATATATATACATATATATATGTACACACACACACATATACACATGTGCCTCTCTTCTCATGACCTCTAGGTGTGACTTCTCTTTCTGCTGACACTGGCTGTGGAGAGTGCCCTCCAGGATGGGGAGTGGGTGGGTGTTTTTTGCTGTTATTCTTATTGTCATTTCAGTATTTTCTCTTGCTTTGATCTATTTGTTTCCTGTGAGTATTTTAGGTAGACACACTGGTGGGGGCTCATTTGTTACCTTGAACCTGGGGTAGACAAACCTCTCTGGAACCTGACCGAGGTGAAGTGGGGATTGACTCCTCATGGAGAGCTATGAATATTAAATAAAGGTAATTTTTGAGGGATAAGGGAAGCAGTAGCAGCTTGGGGGAGGCAGGGAAGCGAGAGGACCAGAAAAAGTCTCGAGTAGGAGAAGGCATTTGAACTGAGTACTGAAGGAAATTAGGGATTCTAAGAGTCAGTAGAGGAGGGAGGACATTTTAGGTATAGGGACACATAGGTCAGAGATGGTAGGATATCGATATAGAGGAGGGAATCGCTGGTAGTCCGCTTTGTTTAAAATGTGGAGCTTGTGATGGGTGGAATAGTGAAATAAATTTGGGGATAATAGATTGGAGTCATACTGTAGAGAATTATAAACGTCAGGCTAAGAATTTTGTATTTTGTTCTCTAGCCCCTAGAGAACTGCTGAGGTTTTTAAGCAAGGAAGTGACCTGGCCAGACCTGTGCCCTAGGAAGATGACTTGGGCACCTGGGTGGGAGATAGACTAGAGCAGATAGAGACTTTTAATGACAGGGAGAACAGTTAGGAGGCTATGACAATAGTCCTGGCAGGCAAGAATTGATGAGCCTCTGACCGAGGGCAGCGGATGAGTATGTGGAGAGAAGGGCATGGACATAAGTGATATTGCAGAGGTAAAATGAAGAGGCCTTGGCATTTAATGTTGGATTTAATGTCAGGAGGGAAGAAAGGGAAGAGCAAAGGTGCCTGTGAAATTTTGAGCCTGCTTAACTGGGAAGACAGCAGGAAATTAAGGATGAAGGGGCTTCAAGAATTCCCCCCAGTCAAAATCCCAGTGAGATCACAGGAGATGTCTAGAGTCTCAGTTATTGCTCTTGGTAATAACACAAACCCCCTCACTTCAAAGAGCCTTGCAAATAGACTTTTACCTATTTGCCCAGAGAAAATAATAGCTGATTTCAGGCAAATAAAACAAAATGTTGATATTGTTTATTTTTAATATCTGTGCACCTCACCAGAGTCACAGAATAAACAGAAACATCATTGAAACAAGACATAGGTATGAGAGAGAGGGAACAAGACTGCATAGTATATACAGGGTGTCCCAAAGGTCTCAGCACAGAAGTGCACTGAGATTTTGGGATACACTGTATATCATGTGTGACATTTCATAGGATGAGATAAAAAAAATCTATAGCAGCTCTGGGAAGGGAGAAATCAGGGTGTGCAGGAGCAATCTGAAAGTATCCATCAAGGAGACGGCGATATGTGCTAGGCCTTGAAGGATCTGAATAATTAGAAAAGAGGGCATTCTTTTCCCCTGTGCAACACACTCCATTTGCCCAGATTTATGGTTCAACAGCATGAGAAACTTTTTTTTGCTTCTTATTGGTTTGACACTTGGGGGCTTAGAGAGGCCTGGGACACTGAAGGGTTAAATGACTTAACGGTGGACATTGCTAGACTGTATCAAAGCAGGTCTTCTGGCTCTGCAATCAGTGCTCTCTCCATTAAGTCACAAAATAGCTGACATTTAGATATACTTTAATGGACAGAAAGAATTTTACTTGCACCATGTCTTCTGGTTTTTACAATAACCCTGTGAGGTAAGTCATAGGGGTGTTGTTATCCCCCATTTTACAGATGAGCCCACTAAGGCTTGCCCATAGTCACACAGCTGAGTATTACAGCACAGCCAGGATTAATGAGCTCCCACGACTTCTGGCTCCAAGCGGTTCTGTCCATGTCACATCGCCTTTCCCCTGATATTACCGGAGTGATACTGTTTCTTTAGAGTTCTTTCCCCCTTGCTGAATCATTTCCTAGCACTGGGCTCGTTCTCTCTCCTCAGGCCATCCCTTATCATTCCCTTTACTTCTCCTGGCCTCAGGTTTCTCACCAGCAAAATGGGGACGAGGAGATTGGACTAGCTGGTCTCAAATGTCACTTTCAGCTTTGCCTTGCCACCTCTTAGATGATCTCTTTGCTCACTTCCAGTGGCGAGAAAAAACCTTCCAGGAAGCCTTGTGTCCGGAGAGGAACAGTTCTAGGAATGACTCTATAATGCTGGGAAATGAGCTTTTCCCGTGTTGAGTTGTTCCAGGAAATAGTTTCCCGGAGGCGAGAGTTAGGGAAAGAATATTATGGCACAGCGCACACAGCGGCGCGTCCTTTTCCCTCTGCTGCCGCCCAGATCCGAGTTCTTCAAGGCTTCATTCGGTTCTCTGAGCTTCGGGCTTCGGTCCCCCGCAGCCCACTGGGATCACTGCAAAGTCTCCTGAAGGGTGATGCCGACGGAGCGTGTGCGTGCCTGTCGGGGCATTACCTAGCTCGACCGTCTGGCTGGCTGCTTGCTTGTCGTCTGCCGGCTGAGCTCAGATGATCATGTCGATTTCATTCATTTGCTTGCCGAGGCTTATGATTCAGCCTGTGTTCGTGTATAAATAACCATTGAAAATGTGGCTATGTACCCTTGCCTCCCGTCTGTAGCCGGCGCGGTTCAAGGACATCCGAGGCCTCCGCGCACCCGCTAACAGCCACGGGCTTGCTCTGCCCACCTCAGCCATGGAAAATGCATCCTGTTTACTTCGCCTCTCATTGTGCTGGGGGAACAATCCACAGGGTTGGAATTTCCTACCTGCCACCCGGCAGGGTCGATTGTTAGAGGCTGCGGTTAGCTTTGTTGAGATAAATTGGACTGACCCAACGGGAAAACCCCTAAGGCCCCTTGCTTTTTGGCTTCTGAAAGAGTGGGCGGCTTCGGTTCGGTGCAGGGCACAGAAATGAGAACGCATTACGAATAACCTGTAGAGACTCTAGGAAGGAAGGTGATCACGTTACATGAGCACATCAGAGCCAGGCAGCGCTCAGCGGGAGGCCTCACAGTAAACAAAAGTCTCTGGTGTCAGAGGGTGAGTCATTGTGCTCTTCACTGCCGCGGTAATCTAATCCCGCACATCCCAGGCAGGACGCAACCTCTGCTTTTAAAACAGCCCAGGGAGTGAAGGGTAGCGTTCTTCCTTTTAAAATCGCATTAGAAACAACTCTTCTTCCCTCTCCCCTTCCCCTATTTCCTTCCTGAGAAGGGAAGTACTTGTGATTTGGCGGTGTCTTTTTTTTTTCTTTCCCCCATCAGAAATGGCTAGATTAGAAGTATTCTGAAGAAGAGATCTATGTAAAGGTCCAGCCAGGAACCCTTAAGTGTGAAAAGAGAGGAAAAAGGATGGAGCCTCCCTTGAGTGATTAGTTGTTAAGCATTTCTGTGACTCGTGCCGTGCACCTAGTCACCAGCCCTTCCTTTGCTGATTGGACTTGCTGCTTCACATGTCAGGTAGGACTGATTTTAGAATTAGCCACCTAGGCTTGCAAGGGAATAAACATTCAGAGTGAAGGAGAAAATAGAGTTTTCTGGCTGCCCCTACCAGAAGAGAGCAGGTGTGATATGGTGGAAGGGGCCCTCCATGTAGAACCAGAGAAAGTAGGCTCAAATCCTGGGCTCGCATTTAACCGCTTGGCTCCCTGTGGACCAAGGAGGCTTCACCCACTAGCCCTCTATTTCCACATCTGGAAGCAGGTTTAACTGGCTGATTCCTAAATCCTGTGCTTCCATGGTTTTTAGTCATATTGCTTTATAATATTATCTAAATGCCAGGATAACAAGATTATGGTTATTCTGCAAAAGAAATAGATTACTGCTTTCCAGTTTGAGACACACGTATTGTACACTAACCCAACAAAACCAGCACAATTTAGATGCTCTACACAGAATGTATGGTTACTATCTAACTTCATCACAAAAATGACAACTGGAACAAGCCTGGCGAGGAGACCAAACTCTATTGTTTTAAGCCCTTTCCCTGAGTAATCTGAAACCAAAGGCTGGGAGTGTACTTCAAGCACCAGCTGGGAACACCTGCATTCATTCTGTCATTTGGTTTTCAAAGCCTTAATATTGAAGGTTGTGAGGATATAGCTCTGCAAAAGTATGGGAAGGGCAACATCTGGTGTTGATAGTTAATCAGCATGCAGTTATTAAGCACCTCCCATGTTCCAGGCGTTCTACTAAGTGCTGGGGATACAAAGAAAGGCAAAAAAACCAACCAACCAGCCAAACAAACAAAAAACCCCAGCCCCTGCCTTCAAAGAGCATATGTTCCATTGGGAGAGACAACATGTAAATGTGTGTGTGTGTGTGTGTGTGTGTATGTGTGTGTGTGTGTGTGTGTGTGTATGGAAAAGTAGGAAAGGGCCAGGTCATAAAGAGCCTTAAATGCCAAAGAGTATTTCATATTTGGTATTAACTAGAGAAAATGGGGCAGCTAGGTGGCACAATGGATAGGATGTCAGGCTGGAGTCAGGAAGACTCATCTTCTGAGTTAAAATCTGGCCTTAGATACTTACTAGCTGTGTGATCCTGGGCAAGTCACTTCACCCTGTTTGCCTCAGTTTCCTCATCTGTAAAATGAGCTGGAGAAGGAAAAGACAAACCACTCCAGTATCCTTGCCAAGAAAACCCCAAAATGGGGTCATGAAGAATCAGACACAATTGAAACAACTCAAGAACAGCAAGGACAACACTAGAGGCAACAGAGAACTGCTGGAATTTATTGACCAGGGTGTGGCATGGTCAGAGCTATATTCTGGAAGCATCACTTTGGCAGATCGCTGGAAGCCTAGTGTTCATTAGGCCTTAAAGTTTCTTTTGGAATTTATCCTTTTTGTTATCATTGTCAATTCATGTTTTTGTTTTGTTTTGGTTTGTTTTTTTGCCTATCAGGTGTCTGGACACTCTCACGCCCTTACAACCTAAAGAAAAGACCCACTGGGTGCATACTCACCTTTGGTTCCAGCCTCCCTGTCTAGCCTTCTTTCATAAACCACTCTCCTTTTCATGTTCCAATCAAAATGGCTTTATTGTTCCCTGGACTTGTCCTGTGCCTTTGGTCTCCATATTTGCACTTAGCCCTCTCTCACTGCTTGGAATGTAGTAGTCCCTCCACAACTCTATCTGTTTAAATCCTCCTCTTACTTCAAAACTCAGCTCAGATGTCATCAAAGACTTCTGTGAAGCCTTCTCTCACCCTTACTGGGCCCAGTCGAAAGTGATTGATTCTTCCTCAAATTATCTTAGAGCACTTTGTATCTCTCAACGGCCCTTATTGCATTTGATTCCGGATCTTATTATGTACATGTAGTGTTCATTCTATTAGATTACAAACTCCCTGAGGGCAAGATTTTTCATCTCTGTGTTACTAGCACCTAGATAGCTTGTGTGTATGCGCGAGTGTGTGTGTGTGTGTGTGTGTGTGTGTGTGTGTGTAAAAGAGAGAGAGAAGTAAAAGAAGAAATGAGAGAAAAATAAAGAGAAGAGGAGAGAGAGAGAGAGGGAAAGCAGGAGAAGGATAATGGAGGGCTGAGTTGCAGCTAGAGGAGTAGTCCTTAGAGAATGAGGCAGAAAAAGACCCAGACATAGAAGCAATTGCAGACACACCCAGGCGAGATGCTTTGTTCAATCATTTTTCAGTGCTGTCTGACTCTGTGACTCCATTTGGAGTTTTCTTGGCAAAGATACTGGAGTGGTTTTCCATTTCTTTCTCTAGCTTATTTTACAGATGAGGAAACTGAGGCAAACAGGGTTAAGTGACTTGCCCAGGGCCATACAACTAGTGTCTGAGGCCAAATGTGAACTGAGGAAGGTGAGTCTTCTAGACACCAGGCCTCCATCCACTACATTGACTAGCTGAGAGAAGACCCAAAGGGAGTCAAAGATACAGAGACACCAGGCTGTATTCAAACCAAGAATAGAGGCCTGTGCATTCATGTGGCTTTTCTTTGGAACCTTATGTAACTAGGGACCAGCAATAGAAGAAAATTTATAAGGAGAAACAGCCTTAACAATAGAGAGAGGAAAGGAATGAGGAGAGAAGGAGGTGAGGAGAGGAGGGAAGAGGTGGAGATGCTTAGCCTTGTAAACCTGAGAATAAACCCATAGGCCATACTATTGGCATAACCCCAGAGGGGTGGAAGAACACATGTATGTAGTTAGTTAGTCAACTAGCTTTTATTAAGCAACTACTGTGTACCAGGCACTGTGGTAAATAAAGGGAATACAAAGAAAGGCAAAAGAAAAACAAACGCCAAAACAAAAACAAAAAACCCGGTCCCTGCTTTAAAGGAGTCCACAGTCTAAGGACAACACAAAAGCAACTTTTCATAAACAAGATTAGTACATGGAGGAAAAACCACAACCTGTAAGTTGTGTGTACTGTACTTGGCTCAGAAGAAAGGTAGGACTCGCTAAAAATGGTCGAAATCAGAGACTAGCTCTGGGTGGAAAGACATGCAGAGAGATGTCCTCAGCTGGAGCAAGACTTCCAGGGTGAAGGCGGTGCTTTCCATAGTCACTGATATATATATATGTGTGTGTGTGTGTGTGTGTGTGTGTGTGTGTGTGTGTGTGTGTGTACATATATATGTATACATGTATATGTGCATACACATATACATACATATATACATACATATATACACATACACACATACACATATATACATGTACATATACATATATACATATACATACATATACATATACATATACACACACACACACACACACACACACACACACACATATATATATATATATATATGAGAGAGAGAACCTTCAGGGTCACTGTGAACTCTGTTGATTTTCCTCTTTTCCTTCTGATTTTGCTCGTTAAAATAAAATTTGACTGATACACTGTGACCGCCATGCTTGTCCAAGTAGAGTCCAAGTAGAGTTGGTAACAACTTTTCAAGGCTTTCCAGGAGGGATTTCCTCAGGATTTGATTCAGGAAGCAGAAAAATCCCCCAGAGGTGATAGAGAAACGGAAGTATATGAACAATATGTGTGTGTATGTATACACGCATATTACTTTAGAGATCAATGTGGCATTGTAGATAGAGAGCTTGGCTTGGAGTCATAAAGATATGCGTTTAAATCCTGTCTTTAACACATACTAGTTGTGTAGCCAAGAGCAGTCACTTAACTATTCAGTACCCCCAGAATAATTCTATAAAACTATAAATTACAGATGACTTGTCGATCTGCATTGCTGGATGGAGTTTTTCCCCTGAAGTGATACTTGCGCCCAGCACTGTATATAAGCTACTTGGTAGCTCTGAGCTGCACTTAGGCTTTTGGGACACCCTGTATATGACTGTAAAGTTTGCAAAGCACTTTATACACATTATCTCATTTGAGTTTCACAGTGAGTCTGTGAGGTAGGTACTACAGGTATGGTTATCCCCATTTTACAGATATAGAAACTGGCTCAGAGAGATTAAATGACTTGCCCATTGTCTGATGTTTGTCCTTGGTTTTGAAGAAGACCAATGACATCAGGAGGGTGATGTCCTGACTTGTGAGTAAATTAGATTTAAGTGAGGCAGAGTCCCACAGAGTGGTCAGCCTCACTCTCTCTTCCAGAGTCCTTGAAGTCGCATGGCGAGATAAAGGTCAGGGTTACTGGCGATGGCCCTGGATGCAGTGGATGACCTTCTAGTCTTTGACATCTGACCAAGCCCCTTCATGGCCAGTGGAACAAATTCTTCTTGTCTACCCATTCACACTGGGGAAATCTTCACATGCTTGGGGTAGACGTCCCTCTAACTCACCAACAGGTCTGAGATCTGTTGATTACCTTTAACCTGGTTTAGCCCATCTACTGAGTTTTACCTAGGAGTGGCTGCTGTACGTGCTACAGCTTCTTGGAGCTACAGATGAAAGTTGGGTGAGGTGGACACCAAAGGTGGGTGAGGAACCTTTAAAAGTGCATGGTACACCAGAGGTGCTAATCTTCCCTGAATGCCCCATATAACCCTTTGTCAAATAGTAAGTATCAGAGGTGGGATTTGAACTTAGGCCTTACCCATCTATCATTTTTACCACTATTCCACACTGCTCTCTCATGTATGTATGTACATATAGATGCATGGATATATAAACATGCATATATGCATGTATACATATACACATATAAATACCACATACATATTGGTGGAGAAAGGCTGCTGGATTTTATTTTAGTTCTAATATGAAAGACAACAGTACAACCTAGTACTATCATTGGTGTAGAAGTGCATATGTGATGTGTGTGCTAAAAACTGCTCAGCCACTATTTGTATATTGCCTTATAATTTTCATATTATTTGGTTTGAAAATATCAGTCAAGCATATGTGCCCTAAACCTCCAAATTACCGGTCAGTAAAGAGATGCAAATACCATTAAGGGTTAAATTAGGTAGGATTTGATAGTCTCTCAGATGATGCTCCTGACCTCTGTCTTTCCTGATACATGGCCTCTGCAGGGATGCCAGAATACTTTGGAACAGAGAGTATTTAGCTTGGTTGCCAAAGAAATGCTTCAGAATGTAGCCCACAACTGGCCATAATGCACCAGAGGCAGGCTTTATTATAAGGGGAAAAAAATAAAAATCTACAACTTTCTGGGACACTCCCCAGCTTCTGCTTCTCAAAGGTCACACAGTTTCATGATTTAAGTCTCTAAGAGTAGCAAGCACCCAGTGAAAGAAAAATTCAGAGCTTTTCTTATTTTGTACAAGTCAGTCAGAAACAAACTTCTTGAGACCTAGTCTGCTTTTCTAAAGTCTCTCTAACACAAGCTATTTTCTACTGACTATTTGTAGAGTTGAGACAGATATGGTTTTATAGAAAGATTAAACATGGCAACCAAAGTTTGGGCTAGAGTTTTTTTTTTTTTAAATAACCTAGACAGAACAAAACTAACAACTTGGACACACAGGAAAATTGTTTTCCTAAACTTATTCAATGAGGTTAAGGGTAAAGAAAGAAGTACTGCTTTTAATTGGATTATTTGAAGGGGCTCTGGCCTTAGTTTGTTAATTACCCCAATTCTCTTGTCAGGGAGAGCAGAGTTTCTTCCTGTACTTTGACATAGTTTCCTTTTAGAAATGGTTTAGGCCTTTGTTACAAAAAGATTCCACACGAGGGACACTGTCATGATATTAAATCTTAATATTTTGTAACACAAAAAGAGGCTTTAGAGTTATATGTTTCCACAGCCTTCAATACCAACAGTCTCTGGTTCTAGTTGAAGACGTCTCTCCTGATTATTGCTATGCACACCAGACTTCCTTGCCCAGGTTGGAAACAGGGCAGAAAAAGTTCCTATGCCAATCAGCAGTGGGATTGGCCTGTGAGTGGCCACCACGCTTCCAGCGTGGGTGAGAGAGGATGATCCAGTCTCCAAAAAGAGACAAAAAACAAACCCCAAACCCAAAACACAAGAATGGAACCTAAGAAACTGGCATTTCCTCATCTGTGTAATGAAGTGGTTAAACGAGCTGATTTCCAAGGCCCCTTCTGGCTCTCATAATCTATGAATTTATGAATCTGTGAAGATAGACATTGAAAGGAGACAGCAAGGGATGTCAACAACATACTTAACCACTACCAGCCCTGTGCTGAGCTAGTTCCAAGTGCTTACCTCATTGGCTCCAGGCTTAATGCTGACGCTCTATTGGCTTAGCACACTGCAGCTCAGAACTCCTGAGCTCAAGATCCAACCA
Source organism: Trichosurus vulpecula (assembly GCF_011100635.1). Lineage (NCBI taxonomy): Eukaryota > Metazoa > Chordata > Mammalia > Diprotodontia > Phalangeridae > Trichosurus > Trichosurus vulpecula. The sequence goes on along the minus strand of NC_050574.1, from coordinate 434,597,150 downwards.
CTTCAGCTTCCCCCAGTAGTAGGACTACCTGGGCCTGGGTCCCATTCAAGAATGGTTTCACCCATAGTTAACTAATGGACAAATAATAACACATAGGTGACCACACACTTATCTGTTCTGTTTAGGGACCCTCATAAGTAGTTGTCTTTTTTTTTCCTTTTTCCTTTTTGGAGGGGAGAAGGCAGGGCAATTGAGGTTAAGTGACTTGTCCAAGGTCACATAGCTAGTAAGTGTGTCAAGTGTCTTGAGGCTGAATTTGAACTCAGGTACTCCTGACTCCAGGGCTGGTGCTCTATTCACTTCACCACCTAGCTATCCCCAAAGTGGTTGTCTATTGTGAACTCTGCTATCAGATTGAATTCTTCTGATTTTTGAAAGGATGAAGATAAAAACTATCTAGCAGTTTTATTTTCTTCCCAATTTTGTTTAGAGAGAAAGAAGTAAGGCAGATAGACACCAGAAGCCTTCAGATGGCATGTAGACTGGCTGAGAGGAAGACTGGAAATGTAGACTTGTCCTATGAATTTACTGGAGTGGGCCCAAATGTGTGAATCAGAAAACTTCTTTTGTCATATTCTAATAGTGAAAAAGTCATCAGGCTATAAGGAAGTAGGCCCTCCAGGTGGAAAAGGAATAATGGTCTGGCCAAGCTTAGGCCAATTTATAGCTAGATAAGTTGATCAAGGAAGTTAGATGTCACATGGTCTGAAACTAATGAGACTTGTAAGCACCACTAATTATTTATCCTGATGGATTATTCCTGATTTCTATTTACTTTTTTCCCCTTATAAATACATTCTAGAAACATACTCTTGTGGTCTAGAGTGTATAGGGGCAAGGGACAGAAGGAAATTAGAAATTAACTCCAATATAGTGGTAGGTTGCTAAAGGAAGAACTAAAAAAAATAGCTACTATATAGCATATCAATAAGAAGTTGACATGTATGATAAAATACCAGGCAAGCCAGTCAGAAACCCATTGGCTGGTAACTGAAGGGACAGGGTATCTTAGTGCAGCAGATGTCTGAATTCACGGAGCCAAATAGACTCAGGGAGTCCGAAGGTCTAGGAATTTTTTTGCCTAGAGATCAATGAAAATTTAGAAAAAGATGAAAGATAAAATCTCTGGGGCTTAAGGAATCCTGATCTGGTTCCAACTAAGGTCCAGACAAAGCCCAAGACTAGGTATGGGTCCTTTATGCTCGCGTCATGTGTGTGATGGTTCTCTGAATGGAGGACATTGGCCAAAGTTAGGAAAAATGGAGTGTGATGTTATTGTATTCACACCTGCTCAATTCTTAGATAGTTTTGTTGCATCAATTATCCCCTTGCTAAAAGATGCCAAAGATTAGTCCTTTCCCCCCTTTGGGCTTCTTCCTTTTTGCCTACAAATACAGTCATCTCCCCTTTGCTAACAAAAACTCTGTAAGCCCTGCTATCACTCAAGCTATCACCTCTTCTCTCTTTCCTACTAACAGCAAACATTTGTGAAGAGCCTATTACATCCTGGGCAGTGAGCATACAGAATACAAGAAAAGTGAAACATACTGCCCTCAAGGAGCTTACATTCTGCTGGAGGAAACAACGTATACACAGAGAAGGAGACTTCTATGTGCTATGGAAGTGCAAGGTAGTGGAGTGGGGCACTAGAAATTGGGAAGATTGGGAAAGGCCCAGTGGAGGAAGTGGTACTTGAGCTGAGCTTTGAAGGAAGGTAGGCCTTCTAGAAGGCAGAGGTGAGGAGACATTATCCTAGGCATGGTCAGCAGCCTATGCATAGGCATTGAGGAGAGAAATGGAAAGTACAAGCAACAGTAAGTAAGGCAGTATGGCTGGAAGTTTTGGCTTTAACTTCTGGAAAAAAGCATGTAGGACTTGGGGGTGGGGAACCTGCGATGCATTTATCAAAGGATAAAAGTAAACAGTTTTCAGAAGAAGAAACACCAATGATCAACAGCCACAACCATCAACAACTCTGGCTCTAAATCACTGAAAATAAGAGAAATGCGAGTTAAAACGATGCTGAGGTTTCCTACTGTCATCATTAAATTGGTCAAGACCACAAAAAGAAAATCAAAACAGTTAATGTTGGAGGGGCTGTGGGAAGACAGGCACAGCAACATACTGTTGATGAAGCTGTGAATTGGTCCAAACTGGTCTGGGGAAAAATGTAAGCTTACTAGAGGTAGTTAGATGGTTCAATGGATAGAGCACTGGGCCAGGAGTCAGGAAGACCTGAGCTCAAATCTGGCCTCAGACACTCACTAGCTGTATGACTCTGGGCAAGTCATATAACCTCTGTTTGCCTAACCCACTGGAGAAGGTAGATTGGAAGTAGTGTGCCATAGCAGGAATAGGGAAGAAGAAATTGATACAAGTTATGCTTTTGAGGTGGAACCTTAAGCCTAATTTTGAGCTCAATGTAATCAATTAGATATGAGAGGTGAGGGAGAGGGAGAGGTCAAAAATAACCCCAAAGATAACTCCAAACATGGGAGACCGGATGAAGATGAAGTTATAAATACAAATAATGAAGTGAGAATGAGGAACAAGTTTAAGGGAGAAATAAACTAGGTCTTACTTAGACTTAGTGATTTTGAGGTACTCATGGCACCTCTAGGAGGAGATGTCCTGTGAGTATGCAAAGAACTATCAATGAGACATCTTCAGTGTCTCCCACACATGACCTTACTTCTCTCTATTCATACCTCCATCCCCTAGCTCTGACTCTCATCTCTCCTGTATTTTGCCATTGTAACAGCTTCCTAACCTTCCTTAATCTATTCCATTTTCAACTCATTCTGTTCACAAATGCCAGAGTCATTTTGATGTCAGATCTTGTCCCTCTCCTGCTAAAATTTTAGCCTACAGTGGTTCCCTACTGGCATCAGAATATAGTGCTTTTACGGTTTTCCATGATTTGGCTATTTACCTTATCTCTAACTATTTTCTTATGCATGATCCATTCTCCATCTAAAATACGTGTCTTGCTGTTAAGATCCTAGCCATTCTTCAAGGCCTAACTTAAATGTAACCATTCCTTCTTTGATGATTCTTTGTCCCGAATTCCATGTTATATCTCCTCCAAATCACTTACAACATTTTGCCTTGTGTTGCAGATATTCGGGTATTTATCTTAGCTTCTCTATTAGATTGCAAGCTTTCTGAGTTCAGAAACCATAGTATCTTTCTCATATTTATGTCCTCTTAGATATTTAGACACAGCATCTTGCACATAGTAGGCAGCCAATGTATATTTATTCAAGGAATAAACGAATCGATGTTGCTTGCTACTCTGGGTGAGTCTTTCTCTGGGGTCTCAATTTCCTCAACTATAAAGTGTGTGTGTGTGTGTGTGTGTTTCAATAAAATGATCTCCAAGCCCCTTTCTAGTTCTAAATCCTACAATTCTATGAAAGAAAAAAATAATTGAATGAATGAATGAGTAGCTAAGAATACAATAGAATAAGTGGTAGAGTACGGATGAGTCACACTGAATTTTTTCAGTTCGTGCCTGGGGGTTTGGGAAGGAGGCAGAAGGATGATGGTGGGGAGTAGGGCAGGGAATGGATATTCAACTGATGCTTTATGTTATTTTTGATTTTACTGTTGCTTTTTTGGGGGCATGGAGTCTTTGCCCATCAAAAACTCATTGAAATACCCATGATCTTAGAAGTTTAACCCAGGGTATGAAAAGAAGAGAGAATGAATGTGGCAGGTTTATTCCTTTAGTTAGAGTGTGTTGTGGCATCTGCCTGAGACCTCTCTTTGGTTCAGTCACTGAGTCATAACTAATATTTTGGTGGGGACCTGAGGTGAGTTTCATTTAAAAAAGTACCCTGGGAAAGCCTCACAAGATCCATCTTAAGCAAATAGCATGAAAACCATTTTCAGAATAAATTAGACATAAAAGGTGGTATCATAAGTAAATTAGGGGAACATGGAAAAATGTTCTTGTCAGATCTATGAATAAGGGAAGAGTTTATGACAAACAACAGATAGAGGATTACAGGAAGTAAAACAGATAATTTCAATTACATGAAATTAAAAAGCTTTTGCACAAAATTAGTATAGCCAAAATTAGAGGGAAAACAGGAAACTGAAAAAAAAAAGTTGCAGCAAGATTTCTGATAAAGGCCTCATTTCTCAAATATAGAGAGAACTGAGCCAAATTTATAAAAACAAGAGCTATTCCCCAGTTGATAAGTGACCAAAAGATATGAACAGGCAGTTTTCAGAAGAAGAAATCAAAGCTATCAATAGTCAATGAAAAATTCCTCTAAATCACTATGGATTAGCAAAATGAAAATTAAAACTACTCTGAGATATACCACTTCTAATCTACCATATTGGCTGATAAGATAGAAAAGGAAAACTATAAATGGTGGTGAGGATGTGGAAAAATTGGGACATTAATGCATTGTCGATGGAGTTGTGAACTGATCCAATCATTCTGGAGAGCAGTTTGGAACTATGCCTGTAGGGCTATAAAACTGTGCATAACCCAGCATTATCACTACCAGATCTATATCCCAAAGAGATCAAAGAAAAGGAAAAAGGACCTATTTCTACAAAAATATTTATAGCAGCTCTTTTTTGTAGTGGCAAAGAACTGGAAATTGAGGGGATGCCTATCAATTTGGGAATGGCTAAATCATTTTTGATACACGCCTATGATCAAATTCTATTATGCTACAATAAATGATGAACAGGACGGTTTCAGAAAAAACCTGGGAAAATTTCTATGAACTGATGCAAAGTGAATGGAGCAGAACTAGGAAAACAGTGTACATAGAAACAGCAATAGTATAAAGGATGACCAAATGTGAAAGACTGAGCTACTCTGCTCAAGGCAATGACCCAAGACAATTCCAAAGGAGTCTGGCTGAGAAATGCTGTCTGTATCCAGAGAGAGAGAACTGATGAACTCTGAGTGCCTATTGAAGCCTACTTTTTTTACTTTCTTTATTTTTATTGTCTTATTTTGTTTCTATTTTCTTTTGCAACAGGGCTAATGTAGAAATATGTTTGGCATGACCTCACACTTATAATTAAAATCAAATTGCTGCTTTCTCAAGGAGGAGGGAGGGGTGGAAGGGAGGGAGAGAATTCGGAATTCAAAATTTTAACAAATGATTGTCAAATGTTTTTATATATAACTGGGAAATATTTAATAAAATAAATAAAGAAATTTAAAAAACACTTTCAAACCAACTTTTAGACATAGTCAGTAAATGGAAAGAGACAAAGAGGGCATGTCAAATCCATCCTTCTGTATGAGACAAAAAGAGCTCACTTGGGGTGTTACAACCCAGGGGACAAAGGTGGGCCATTTGGGAGATTCCTATTTTAACTGGTTATTCTTGGTAGCTAGGTTTTAAGCTCAGTTGTTTCTATGCTGCTGGAGTGTAAATGCTTTCAGCACCCTAGGACAAATCCCAGATCACCCTGCCCTAGTTATGGTTCTGTTCAGCCCATCCCAAAATGCTGGGGAGCACCAGAGCTGAGACCAGGAGAAGATAGCATTGATCACTGACATAGGTTAAGGATAATGGGGAAGACAGCTTAGGTCCTGATGAGTTTCAAATGCATCCATGAATTTATTGGGGCTTCATTTGGATGGGTTTATTGGTATTTTTTTAAGGTGAATAGTTTCAGGACTGGACTGGAAACAAATGGCTTGGGAATGTCAAGGCAGAGTTCTGGGCACAACTACAAACAGATTAGCTGCTTGTCTTGGCAGGGTGCCCCAAGGGGAGGTGCCCATCTAGCAGGACAAATGAATATGTGGATTGACCCTGACATTCCCAAGTCTATGCTAGCTTCTCCTCCAACAGCTGATACCTTGGGCTTCACCATTCACACCAATGGTGTCCAAGACACCCTATGTTTATAAAGTTTTACCAACTTGAGGCACACACTTAATGATCCTGAAGATCTGCTCAGGCCTCAAGTGAATGTGAGAGCTGGTCCTGATTCCAACGGGGTCTACCAAGCTAGAAACCTAGAGTTGGACAGTTTTAGTCCACAGCTAAGGAGAGGAAATAAGGGAAGAAGGCTGTGAGTGCCCTCAGGAAAACAAATTAATCATAAATCCCATGGCTCACATTTATAAATAGCTTTAGAGTTTATGAAGCGATCTCAAAACAGTCTTATGACCATTGGGTTCAAATTCTGTCTCTATGGCTTATTACTTTTGTAACTGAGAGGGTCTGTCTTCCTTCCTTTGAGCCTCAGTGTCCTTGTTTGTCTACTAAAGGTATAAAAACACACTTAAAAGAGGCAGAAGTCAATTTTTCCATAGTTGTTGTTTGTCCTCTCTCTTTCTTTTTGGAGGGGGGAGGTGAGGCAATTGGGGTTAAGTGACATGCCCAAGGTTATGCAGTTAGCAAGTCCTATTTATCCCATACCTGGCTTATTTGTACACAGTTGTTTGCACGTTGTCTCCCCCTTTAGATTGTGAGTTTCTAAGTCTGTCTTTCTTTAGAGGCAATTTGGAGTGAAGTGACTTGCCCAGGACAAGTGTCAAGTGTCTGAGGTCAGATTTGAACTCAGGTCCTCCTGATTCCAAGGTCGGTGCTTCTATTCACTGCACCACCTAGCTGCCCCTGTCCTTTGTTCTCAAATAGGACCATGACATCAGGGAGGTGATGCCATGACATGCAAGTGAATTGGATTTAAGTGAGGGTGAGGAAATGTCAGAGCTGGGGCTAGGTTGGAATAGCTTCAAATGACAAAGGGTTTTGTATTTAATCTTGGAGGAGATAGGGAGTGATTGGAGTTTATTGAGTGTGTGTGTGTGTGTGTGTGTATGTGTGTGACAGGTTGGACATGTGCTTTGGAAAAATTATTTCAGTGGCTGAGTGGAGGATGTAGTGGATATGGGAGAGATTTGTGGCAGGCAGACCAAATAGCAATCCAGGTATGAGGAGAAGACAGTGTACACTGGAGTGGTGGCAGTATCAGAGAAGAGAAGAGGATGTATTCATGAGACTTTACAAAGGCGAAGTTAATTGGCATTGACAACAGATTAGATATGGTGGTGAGGAGAGTTAGTAATGATGATACCCAGGTTATGAGTCAGGGTGACTGTTTGTCCTTCATTCTTGAAGAGGATCATGACATCAGGCAGGTGATGCCATGAACTGCAAGTAAATTGGATTTAAGTGAGGGAGGGCTGTGCAAAACCACCAACTTCACTTTCTCCTCTGGAGCTATCTGGATCCAGTGGCAAGATTTAGATCAGGACAACTGGAGATGACCTACCAGGGTGACTAGGAGAATGCTGTTGACTCAACAGTAATAGGGACGTTTGGAAGGGGGGAGAGTTTGGTAGGAAAGATAATGAGTTTAGCTTAGAACATGTTGAATTTAAGATGTCTACAGGACATGCTTGAGTTTGTAATGTCTAATGGGTACACTGAGATAGGAGACTAGAGGTCAGAAGAGAAGTTAGGGCTGGAGAAGTATATCTGAGAGTCATCAGCATAGAGATGAGAATGAAGATATATAAACTGATGGGATGACCAACAGAGGTCATATAGAAGAAGAATAGATGACAGAATCTCGTGTGACACCCATGGTTACTGAATATGACCCAGATGGATAAAGATGAAGCAAAGAAGACTGAGGAGTAGCAATCAGACAGGTAGGAGGAAAGCCAGGAGAAAACAGTATCCTGAAAACCTAGAGAGAAAAGAGTATCAAGAAGAAGAGGGTGATGGACAGTGTCATAGGCTGCTGGATGAGAAGTGAGAAAAGGTCATTGGATTTGACAATTTAGAGGTCATTGGTAATTTAGAAGAGAGTGGTCTTGGTGGAATGATGAGGTCAGGAGTAACTATAGAATTAAGAAGAGAGGAGACAAAGGGGAGGTGCATATTGTAGATGGACTTCTCAAGGAGTTTAGCCATGAAAGGCTTGTTCTTGTTATCTTTTAACTTACATTATAGTTTACACCTTTTTAGGTCAAATAACTTGCAAAAAAATTGAAAATTGAAAGTCTGACTGGAAATGCCTGCTATGCAAAAATGTCTGAACAAAAATAGCTATTTCGTTTTTTTGGTAACAATAAAACAAATGAGCAATTTTGCTGAAAACACATGCAATGCATGCTTACTACTCTCTGGGAATTACCTCCCTGTCTTTCATTCTTACTCATAGGTTGATTTCCTAGAAAACGACTCTAACCCTGAATTCTAGGGGTAATATTGATTGGATTTGTTCCCAAAATTATAACTCCCTAGCCCCCACCAATGTGCTTTTCATGAATTAACAATTAGCCGGTAGATCTAATTAACTCTCAGCAAAGGTATTTACTCAAAAGGTGTACCAGAAACATTGCTCCATAATCCTGAGACACACTATCCTACAAATATACACATTATCGATGGGAAGAATGTGGTAAAATTTTAAGCACAGTGGTACTGGGATATTCATTTGGGATACATGTATGGCAAAGGCAATGGATAACTCCTTGTAATGGCAAGCAAAGTGAGACTCTTCAATGTTTTCTCTTTTGGAGTGCTTCTCAGCACTAAGGCAATCAAGTGCCTTTGATTGAGTCTCACCTTTGTTTGAATCAAAAGTCTTTGATTGAATCAAGAGTCTTTGATGACCTAAGGCACATGAGTTTGAGTCACATGGGTGTGATGCCCTCTGTGGGCTGACCCCGCAGAAGTGTATATATACTCTGAGGTTAGCATTTTGCTTTGGGGGCTCACTCATTGGAAGAGCGTTTGTGTGATTTCGTCAGACGAGACTCTGGGTAGCTGTTAAGGAGCCCCCTTAGCTTTGAAAACCCAGATGTTGCTGCTTTTCTCTCTGGTAACTATGTATGTATGTATTGCTATGGACAGACAGTTAGAAGCTCTGTCTGCTGATGTGTTTATATAATTTCTGCTTGTCATTTCTGTTTGTATTTACTCCGAAGTTCAGGGTGCTGACTTTCCCCCCTGAACTAAGTGAATGATATATGTATGTTTAATTAAAGTGAGATTGTAAACCCCCTAAAGCTGCTTTCCTTAGAAAAGCAGATCAAAGAACCTGCGCTAGCAGCCCTCCTGTGTGCTGGTGTTATTGGCCTTACACAGCCGCAGTAGCTGCAAGCAGCATTTTAGTTACATTCCTGGCAAGGGCTTAACAAGTCCTTTCTTTCTTCAAAGGGTCTCAACACAACTTGCTTTGGGTGAGGTATTAATGGGAGTTGGGTTGCTCAGCTGGGTTCCCAGGGAATATGTTTCTCTCCAAAGTCTGACTTTCTTCTGCCGCCAAGGATTGCTCTCCTTTAATGTTTCCTCCTTTTGGTGACTGTCTCTCTGTATCCTGTCTGCCTGCAGAGTATGTCTCCATTCTCCCTTAGATACGGGGTCTCTTTCTGGTCCAGGAGGCTCTCTTTAAAGTTTTTCAGACAATGTTTGGAGGAAAAGCAGAAATTTTCTCCTCTTCCCCACACAGAGGTATCCCCCACAGCATTTTCCTACAAGGGAGTTGCTAATTCATTTGCTAGACAATAGAATCATTCCCTGAGCTTAAGGAAAGTGAGTTTACATCTCAAAAAGGAATCACTCAGGTCATATACATTGTTTAATACATTAAAATGTCAACTTGTGTGATTATATTCTACCCTACATCAACTAAGCTGGGGAGACATTACTTACATATGTATGTAGGGATATGTATATATGTAAATATAGTTTTAGTTTACATTGAGTGAGGAAAATTCCAGCTCCAAGGAGAATTTTAGAAAAAAATTATCGGTAAAAAAAAAAAAAAAAGCAAAACGTGAAAAGTTTTCCAAACTGTAACATGATTTTATCCCATTCAGCTCTTCAGACAGCAGCAGTTAAATGATGCTCTATTCTCTTCATTGAGCCCTGAGATTGGGATGGTAGAGTATAATGGGAGAGGAGAAATGGAGGGATGGGAAGGAAAGAGGAAGATAAACTTATTGAAAAGGGACATCATTTCATCAGAGCCTGGAGTGACAGAAAGAAAATATGGAAGCTCTTGGGAATGACCGCCATAGTCTCACTCAAGTATGAAGCAAGGTCCTCTGCTAAGAGGGGTGGTGGTGGTGATGGCGGTGTTATGGAAAGCTTGAGGAAAGAAGAGAAGGTTCAGAACATCCATTATGGGGAGTGCCATAGAGTCAACTGAGGAGAAATAAAAGGATTATTTGGCTGCAGTGAGATCTGGTAACATACTTTTTTTTTTTTTAAAGTAGGTCACCCTGGTTCTGACCTACCTTTCCAGGATTATTCTGCATTAACCCCCTCCCCATGCTCTTTGGTCTAGCTGTACTGTCCTCCTTACTGTCCCTCACACTTCACATTCCATCTCTATCTCTGTCCCTTTGCCCTGAATATCCCCCATGCTTGGAATGTACTCCTTTCTCAACTCCCTGAATTAGGATTTCTGCTTCCCTTTCAAGCTTAGCTCAAATGCTACCTCTTATACCAGGCCTTTCCAGATACTCCCGACTTCTAGTCTCTCATTTCCTTGTAGTTATTTCATTAATTGTTGTTATGTACATGTTGTTTTCTTCAATAGACTATAAGCTTCTTGAGAGAAGGAATGGTTTCATGTCTGTCTGTATCCCTGGTGGTATTATAGGGTCTGGCACATTTTAGGTGCATAATAAAGCTCATTGATTGATTAATTCCACCTCCATAACCTTTCTTCTATCAGTCTCCTTTCCTCAATTTCTATGGCTTCTATTCTAAGACAGGACTGCATTTTCTCTTGCCTAGAGTACTGCCATAGTCCCCAGATTGGTCCACTTGCTTCTAATATCTTCCCTTCTTCAATCCATCCTCCACTAGATGCCAAATATATTCCTAAAAACCAGATCTGCTCATGTCAAACCTTCTACCTCTCAAAAAATCTTCTATTGCCCCCTTATTGACTCAGAGAAAATGGGAAAGAAAATTGGCATTTGAAACTTTGCACTTTGGCTCCCACCCACTTTTCCAATCTTATTTCATGTTACTCTCCTAGAAGCATTGTCTGCCGCAGTCCGTTGGCCTGCTTGCTGTTCCTGAGATACACCTCATCTTCTCCTTTTCTGGCTTTTATTGTGCTAGGGTTCTAAATACCCAGCTGAAGGGTACTCCATTTCCGGAATTCATTCCCTCTTTGCCTCTGCCTCATACAACCTCTAGCTTCCTTCAAAGCATAACATGGCTGCCAGAAAGGCTTTCCTGATCCAGTGATTTATACTCTCCCCCTTTTGAAATTATTTTCTATTACTTAGTGAGAGCTGTGATAGAGTGCCATACTTGGAGTCAAGAAGATCTGGTCTCAAGTCCTGCCTCGGACACTTAGTAGCTATGTGACCTTGGGCAGCTCAGACCTCTGAGAGCCTTAGTTTTTTCACCTGTGAAATGGAAACAATCATAAGATGTACAATTAAGATCTACCGTATAGATTGATTGAAATGAGGCATCCAAGTGCTTCAGAATGCTGAAAGTGCTATATAAACACCAGCTATGGCTGTTACTGATGTGCATATTATTGTATCCTCTAAATGTAAGACCCTGCTTTGTTTTATTTGTGTATCCCCAGCACCTAGCACATTGACTTTCACCTAGTAATTGCTGAATAAATATTTGTTGAACGGTGAATGAATGAATGACTAGATTGAATGATGCTGAGTTTCACATAGGGTGGGAGAAGGCAATGGGGGGGGCGGCTACAGTACAGTGTGAACGGAACCACTATGTTAGAGAAAACAGGACCCAGGAGGGGCATCCATAAAATTTGGAGGAATGTGGCAAAGGCTCCATTTTCCTGATCCTGTGCCCAGGATTGGGCTGCCTGATGGGGCAAATAGAAATCGGCCCACTGACCTTGTGCAGGAAGCAAGATGTAGAAGGATAAACAAATTCAGAAGTCAGAAGACCTGGGTATGAATCTTAGCTCTATCACTTAGAGCTTGGTAAAGTCATTTAACCTCCCTGAGACTCAATTTACTCATCTGTAAGAAAGAGGCAAATGATTTTTAATTTATAAACTTTAAATGTGAACATGAGTTAGATTTCCACTGGTGAGAAATGACTTGCCTTACCCTCAAGTCTTTGTCTAGTAGCATCACATTAAGACAGTTTATTCAGCCTGAGTTTTGGAGATCAGTCTATTTTTTCTTTATTTCGTCCTCATCCCGTCAGGGCTAATATGCTTCTGGGCAGCTGCGTTGGGATATGACTGGGTCCCTGATGAAGTCTGTCTCTGGTAGTACCAGGTGGAGGAATTAACAGCTGAGTGGTTAAAGAATACCTTTGTTCTATAAGAGCTCAATTTTAGGATCTATAAAACAAGCAGGATGCACAGATGTGCAGTGAAAAACTAAAAGTCGAAATGCACATTGGTTTATTAGACATCTGCAAACATAATATTAATAACACCTGTAGCTACCAGTGCCGTTGCCTGCAGTCAGTAGCAAATTTATGTCTCTTACTTCTCTGTCAACAATTGGGTCATTCTTAAAAAGAACTACTTTCTGCTTTTTTGTGTTCTGATTTTGTTAATAACTTAAGCAATCCAAATTTAAAATAAAAAATTAGGAGTCGATCAGGGTTAACTGACTTGCCCAGGGTTGCACAGCTAGTAAGTGTCTGAGGCCAGATTTTAACTCAGGCCCTTCTGACTCCAAGGCCAGTGTTCTAACCACTGAGCAATCCAAATGTGAAAGCTTGGTTATGGTATTAGTTTGCTTTAACTAGAGGACAGCAGAAAGGGGAGCAGTTTTATGGGAAAAAAACTAAGTTAGATTGGCCTCTACCACTATAGGATCATAAAATCATAGAGTCATAGATTCAGATTTGGGAGAGAAGTCAGAGGTTCTTTAGTCCAATCCCCTGATTTACATTTGAAGAAGATGAGTCCCACTAATGGTGGAGTCACTAATCTTTTGATTTAAAGCATTTTTTATACGACTATAGATAGCTTTGATTTTTTTTAATTTGAAAACTGCCTGTTCATATTCTCTGACCATTTATCATTTGGGGAATGACTTATATTTTTATAAATTTGACTCAGTTCTCTGTATATTTGAGAAATGAGGCCTTTATCAGAGATATTTGCTGTAAAAATTGTTTCCCAGCTTTCTGCTTTCCTTCTAATCTTGGTCGTATTGGTTGTGTTTGTGCAAAACCCTTTTTAATTTAATATAATCACAATTATCCATTTTATGTCTCGTAATGCTCCCTATCTGGTCATAGACCAGTATGTATTTAGGGTCTGGTCATAAATTCTTTCCTTCTCCATGGATCTGACAGGTAAACTGTTCCTTGCTCTCTAATTTATTTATGGTATCACCCTTTATGTCTATGTCACATACCCATTTTGACCTTATGGAGTTATATGAGTATATATTCTATATGAGTATATGGAATAAGATGTTGCTCTATACCTAATTTCTGCCATACTGTTTTCCAGTTTTCCCAGCAGTTTTATCAAATAGTGAGGCTGGGGTCTTTGGGTTTATCAAACAGTAAATTACTATAGTCATTGACTACTGTGTACTGTGTACCCAATCTATTCCACTGACCCACCACTCTATTTCTTAGCCAGTACCAGATAGTTTTGATGATTGCTGTTTTATGATATAATTTGAGATCTGTTATAGGTTGGCCACCTTCCTCATCCAAATCGCTTGAACCAGAGACTCATATGCCACAAAGTTATCGATAAGAAGAAAGTCCTCATATGAACCGAAATATTTATAGTAGCGCTTTTTTGTGATAGTAAAATAGATGCTCATTGATTGGGAGAGTGGCTAAGCAAATTGTGGTACATGATGAATAGAATATTACTGTGCTATAGGGAAGATTTTTTTGTGATAAATATGGAGAATCATGGAAAGATCTACATAATCTAATGAAGAGCAAAGTAAGCTGGGCCAAGAAAACAATACATACAAAAACTAGAACAGTGTAAATGGAAGAACAACCAAACACCAGAAAATCAAAAGCGAATCAAAACAAAATTATAAAGATCAAGCATGACTTGAATGAAGGTATAACAAAAGATACCACGAACCCCCCTTTGTGGAGGTGAGAGGTCCACAGGTGTTACACATCGGGCATGTTTTGGACTTTTTCAAAGTATCTATCAGTTGTGCTGACACTTCCCACTACCTCCTTTAAAGAAAAAAAAACCAATTTATTATATAAGATGGTTCTCTAGGATGGAAAGAAGGAAAGATATTGGGAATACCTATGATGAGGCAAGAAACAAACACAAAAATCAATTAAAACTTATTTTTAAAAGAACGTACGCTTCAGTGAGGGAGGGAAGTCTCACTTGGGGTTTGTAATCCCAGGGCTCTTGATAATGCTGTTCCTTCCAGTGATTTCTCTGCATTAGCTTCCCATTCCTCATGTCTTCATCATGTAGGGTGAGCAGCATGGTACAATTAAACAAGCATTGGCTAGAGAGTCTCAACATCCTAGTTCTAGTCCCAAGTTTGCTACTGTTATGTTAAGTGATCTTGGATATGTTCCTAACTTTCCTATGCTTTAGTGTCTCTTTTTTAAAAATGATCATAACAATATGTTCTATGATATAATTGTTCCATGTTGTAGGGGGTGGGGACCTGAATTCTAGTCCCTATGACATGCTGGCTGTGGGAGCCTGGGCAAGTCACTTAATTTCTCAGTGCCCTAGGCAACTCTCTGAGACCTCTAGTGACCTACTTGCCTGACCTTTAGATGCTCACAAGGTTGAAGGCTAATCTGATAATCTTTTACCCAAACCAAAAAAGAATAAAGGCAAGGACAAAGGATGGACATAGTGCCATATGTCAGTCTGGATGAGGAGAGAACTTGGGCCCTCTCCACCCAGAGACTTATAGTTTGTCTCCCTCATTCAGACAAATCAGGCAGGTTCTTAGTTCGAATGCTTAGAAGTAGGCATTCTTAGTTCTGGCTCAACAGGTGATCAGAAGGCTCCTCTTTGTGGCAAGGAGATGGGGAACAATGCTCAGACTTTCTCCAAAGTCCACATGGAGACTGGGCAGAGCACACTGAATATGCTCATAAGGGCTGGTTGTGTTCAGTCCCTGGTTATGCACATAATCCCTTCACTGGCACAGAATGCAACCCTCTCCATGGGTTGTGAATGTATTTGTGAGTTATTATGGCCAAAAAATTCATCACCCAATGGTCAACCTGGTGTTAAGCTTCTCCAAATTTAACCAACTAAATCTTCAGATGAAAGACCTTTGATATCTTACTGGAATCTTATTGGAATCTGCCAGAGTTTACACATCACTGACACAGCCTTTGAGGACCTAGGGTCATCTCTGTACTTTGATTATACATTGGAGGGGGATTTAGTAGATGTGAGGATGTGATGATACACCAAATATAAAAGCGCTTTGAAAAGCTTTATAGAGAAAGACATGAATGGGAAGCATTCAAAATATTACTAATGATGTTTGACAATATTGCTAAGGCAGGGAACAATGGGAATTACTTTGATTTCTCGAATCAGACAAATTCACTGTGTTAGTTTTCCCTAACAGATGGTGATGAAATATATGGAATTTTGATCTTATGAAACTGATCAAGCAGGAAACAGTTTTTCTATACCTGGTGAGTTTTGCAGTTATGACATTAGAACATTCCATTTCTTCTCTTTACATTTTGTGTCTCCTTATCTATAGATCAGGATCCCCCAAAGCTTTGTGGACTCACAGAAATCAAGTTTGTTTCTGGGGGGCTAACCCAAAGGGGTTATATTGTCTCTGACTCCATCTGGAGTTTATTCGAGAAGTCTCTAAATATAGCTTAGTTATAGCTAGTGCCTAGGTTTCCCCAATCATGGGTAAAAAGGGTTCCCAGTTCCCATACAAGTATTCAATTAATAAACAGGTGAAGAAAACATTCAAAAAAATCACAGGAGCTCATGAGCAAATGAAAAGAATTGAAATCACTCATAAACTCTGCTCAAAAGACAATCACATTTTGGGACTACCAAATGAATAACAGCCCTTTGCACAAGACCTACATTAACTGAATTGTAATGGAAGGGGAAAATCCTCTCCATGTGCCTTGCCTCCCTAAGTTACAGGTCCCCTTAACTGTTTCTCCAGTCACTGGACCCATGCTCCTTTTCTTCAAAAGGATCGGTGCTTGGGAAATCTTCCCTTTGGGGCTACAGGGTTAGAATTCGGGATGTCATATATACAGATGACTGGAGTTCAGGAACATCATCAGAATTCTTCTCCAGGCTGAGTACACACACACACACACACACACACACACACACACACACACACGTCTGCTTTAGTCATGTACTTCTGCTGAAGATCTATCAGTGTTCCAGCTGCTTCACTCTCTTGGCTAGGAAAGTCTACTGTCAAGCACTCTTTTGTCAGGCTGCCCGCAAATACATGTCTACCTGTTCTACAAGCCACCATTAACTATTTCTGGAGGGGAAGAAAGGGAACAACCTTCTCTCTCTGTCTCCCAGTCTCCCAAGAAAGATATAAATGGAGAAAAGGGGATTGAAAAGAGAAAAATCTGCCATTTTCCTTTGCAGGCTGGTACAAAGAAGAAGCTTTTTCAAAGACAACGTGGTTCTGAGTCTCAGGCAACCAAGGATCTTGGAGATAGACCTCGTCACTGAAAAACAATCAGGAGTTGTCTTCTAAACAAGGTGTCAATGACCATGTCTACACTCTTCCTGGGGTGGTGCCTTGCTCACCCGAGGTAAAAGCTCCTGTTCTAGAGGTAACAAATTCATCTGAGTTTTTGCTGATAAATTACCTTACATGTGCGGAGAGTGAGCTCCTTGATGGTCGAAACTGTTTTATTTGTGTATTTTTGTCCCTGGCACCAAGTAAGTGTCTAGCACATAGCAAGCATTTAATAAAGACTCATTGCATTGAACTACCTTGCACACCATGATTTGGTGATTCTCTAAGAAATTCCATATGTTGGTTCAGTGGCTAGCCTGCAGGGACAAGGAAAATGACACTGATCCAGTAAAGTTGGCAGGTTCCCCCAGTGTCCTAATGAAATGCATCCCTTATTTAAAAATAGAAGTCCATGGGGAAATGGGGCTTGGTGTGGACCATTTGGCTTTACAGCCTCATTGACTGAAATGGAGCTTCTCTGCAGAGGGAGGAATATCCATATTCTCTTGTCTGAACTGAATTCAAAGATGCTTAGAAAAGCCAGAACCACTTCATATTAATGCAAGTAAGAGATTGTTGTTTGTATCAATTGTCCTTTGTTTGCTTTCTCTTTCTGCCTTTGGTCTATGTTTTAAGTGGCTTGTTTATTTCTATTTAAATATGTCCTGCGTTAGAGTCTCAGCTGGGTGGCTATAAAGCCTACATGACATCTTTACTGCCTTGCAGTCTACACTGGGAAGCCTCAGTTGCTGAAATCCATAATAATTTTCTCTGGGACTCTGGGAGAGAGATTTCCTTGCAGGAGTCTCAGATTTTTTGGCACAGCAGCCCTTGAATTCTGGACAAGGTTCTGCCAAATATATGGCTTCTGTTTTTTCTTCCTCTGCTTTTTGACTTTGAGTTAAATCCATCTAGTTTTCTGTTGTTTCTTTGGGTCACTTCCTTGGTTGCATCTATGCAATACTGTTCTGTTAATCTTTAACAACATTTCAGCTTCTCCTGGCGGGGCTGGCAGAGGAAGAAGGCTATCCAAGTTTCATAGAAAGCCTTCAGTCCTTCAGAGGAGTTGGGGGAAAAAATCTCCTTTGAGATGGGAATTTATCCTTCTGTCCCCTAGAGCGGTGGTTGGGTTTTTTCTCCCTTATTGTTTTGATTGATAATGGTGGCTCATTTGGGTTTCTTTGTACTTTTCACCACTGTGGAGACAGGGATGGGACACTGTGGTGGGGTTTCAAACGAAAGGGCTGGGTACATCCACTTTTATTCAACACTAAAGACCAGGTTATTTCCTACCTAAAACTTTATCATTAGGAAAACAGAAAACTAGCAATTCCTATTTCTGAGAAGTTTGAGTGACCAGCCCTGTCTCAGGTATGATAATTCAGTCCTAGGCTGAGGATTTATCTCAGACTGGCTGAGGTAGCAAATCCAGATTAGAAACACTGCTCAATCAGCAGATTTGTACATCGGTAGCATCTGTAACCTAGCACATCCTGGAGGGTGGGGATGGGCCAGTGCAACCTTGTATGGTGAATAAAGCGTTGAACTTGGAGTCAGGAAGACCTTGGTTCGAATTCCACCTTGGACACGTACTCATCGTTTAACCTGGGAAAATCACTAAAACTTGGCGAAGCCTCAGTTTCCTCATTTGTGAAATGAAGATAACCATAGTGCCTCCCTCGAAGCATTGTTGTTAAGGTTAAATGGGATTATGTACACAAAGCGCTTCGCAACTTGTAAAGCCCTCTAGACTCATGTTCAGCGTCGCTGTTAGTAGTTGGTAGTCACACAGAGATCCCCAACATGTAAACCAAGAGAAAAGGGTAGTCTTTGAGCCCTACTGACTTTTTTCTTTCATGATGTCTCTTAAATATGTCCCTTCCTTTACAGTGCTACTGCAACCATCTCACATTTGAACTATTGTAAGAGCTCTCTAAGTGTTCTCCCTGCCTTCAAACTTTGTTGCCTCTAATCCATCTGGAGTACCACCTGAGTACCACCACTATCAGTCTGATGTACTGGAAAGAACACGGAACCGGGAATCAATGGACTTGAATTCAAATCTCAGCCTTGCTATTTGGTACTTGTATGACTTTGAGTCATCCCTTTAATCTCTAGGAGCCTCTGTTTCCTTTTCTGTAACACCAGAGGGGTTGAATTCTATGATTTATAATATCTCTTCCAGCCCTATGTCCTTACAGTGCTATAATTCAGATATAACTTCATCTTGTCACACTTTACAGCTCAAAACCCTTCTTTGGTTTTCCATTTTCTATTACAACACAAACTCCTTGGCTGGGAATCTAGGGAAGTTCATACTCTGGACATAACCAGGGTAACCAGTCTTATCTCTTCTTATGTCCCCACTACTCACTCAACTACAAGAAAGTACCAAAGCATATGCTCCTTTGCCTGTGTAATGGCAACCACACTGGCATATTCAGGATGGCTGCTAGCTAGATCTACTTTTCTAGGAAAGACTGCTCAAAAAGGGGTTAACAACTCCACTTTTTAAAAATTTAATATTTTTATTTAATATTTTTAGTTTTCAACATTGATGTCCACAAGATTTTGAGTTACAAATTTTCTCCCAAGAGAATTTCTACCCTTCCCCCCACCCTAAGATGGAGAATAAATTCTGATCGCCCCTTTCCCCAGTCTGCCTTCCTTTCAATCACCCCACACCCCACCCCCCCGCCACCCCTTATTCCCTTTCCCCTTACTTTCTTGTAGGGCAAGATAGATTTCTATACCCCATTGCCTGTATATCTTATTTCCCAGAACAACCCTACTTTTAATTACATTCACTAGTTTAGGGGAAAAATCAGCACCCTGAACGTCAGAGAAAATACAAGCAAAGAAATTAGCATAAAGACCAACAGACAGGGCTCTGACTACCTGAACCAAAGCAATATTACTATACACTTTACATACACCACTGGATCGAGAGAGCCTTTACATCTGAGCAGTCAGGAAGCTCTGAACATATGGCTACTTATAGTCTCAACCAGGGAATCAAAAGATCCTTCTTATAAGCAAACCCCCAAAGCAAAATACCATCTCAGAGTATATATACACTTCTCGGAGCCAGAAAGCATCACAACCCTCATGACTTAGTGCCTAATTAGAAATTAACAAAAGGTATGAAAGCCTTCCTAAAATGAAGATTCCCCTAAGCAAGCTTCCCTTAATGGGCTCCACATGAGACCTATTAATGGGCAGGGAAGATCTCACATCTCCTTAACATTACAGCCTGTTAAGCCCCTCATAAATTTTTCTCTCCTTTTCATTCTCTGGAATGGAGTTTGGTGCATAAGCTACAATTATTCATGATGGTCTTTTTGCTGATGCTCATGAGGAGCCTTGCAACTTCTGTATATATGATGAAAACATCTCACAGAATATCAGAGTTGGAAAGGACCTTGGAGGCCATCTGGTCTAACTTGTAACTGATCAAGACTCCGTCACAACACACCTAACTAGTCGTTATCCATTCTTTCAACAAATCTCTCAATCAATCTGCATTTATTGTTGTTGTCCAGTTGTGTCTGACTTCATGACTCCACTTTGGGCTTTTCTCAGCAAAGATACTGGAGAGGTTTGCCATTTTCTTCTCCAGCTCATTTTACAGATGAGGAAACTGAGGCAAACAGGGTTAAGTGACTTGCCCAGGGTCACACAGCTAGTAAGTGTCTGAGGCCAGATTTGAACTTAGAAGATAACCCTAAATGCACAACTGAGTCACCTAGTTGCATTTATTAAGCACTTACTATGTGCCAGGAACTGTGTGAGGCACTGGAGATCTAAGTACAAAGAATGAAACTATTCCAGCTTGCAAGAAACTTACATTCTAGGGGCAACCAGGTGGCACAGTGGATAGAGCACCCATCCTGGAATCAGGAGGACCCGAGTCAAATTCGGTTTCAATACATGACACTTACTAGCTGTGTGACCCTAGGTAAGTCCCTTAACCCCATTGCCTTGCCAAAAAAAAAGAAAAGAAACATTTTAATAGGGAAGCAAGTACTTTGAAGTATATGTAGAACAAATATAAAGTGAATAAATATGAATAAATACTAGCTAGTGAAAGGCACTTTGCTTGAAGACCTCTGATGAGAGTGAATTGGCTTACTAGTTTCCCTGCAGACAACATTTGGTCTTCTGGCTTTATATGTTTGCACATGAGGTCCCCTATATTTGGAATTAGAGAATCCTCAGTTTCCTTTCAAGTGCAGCACAGGTTCCAGCTCTTGCATTAGGGAGATTTGTCATCTCCTTAGTTTTTTACTCTTTCAGTACAGTAATATTTTATATTATTTTGTATGTTTTTTCCATTTACTTGCATTATTGTTGTGTTCCCCACCCCCACTAGAATATAATATAGGCTCTTTGAGGGCAGGGACTGTTTCAATTTTGCCATTCAGGCCTTAATTCAAAACATTGTGCCTAATATGTAGCAGGTACTTAATAAGAGGGGATAATGATGGCACCTACCTCTCAGAGTTGTGAAAGTCAGATCAGATAATACTTGTATAGTGCTTTGCAAACCCTAAAGGACGACGGAAATGCTAACTAGTGGTTAAAATAAAAAAGTTTTTGAATTGAATTGAAATGAATTTAATTGAGCCTATGAGCACCCAAGGGAGCCCATTTGACTTTCAACTTTTTGATAGTTCAAAGGATTGGGAAATTTTCCCTTATATCAAGCCTCAATTTGCTACTCCCAGCAATTGCTACTAGTTTTGCCTTCTGGGGCCAAGCAGAAATCAATTCCTCTTCCACAGAATAGTCCTTCAAATGGTTGAAAACTGCCATCTTGTTTTCCTCCTAAATCTCTTTTTCAGGCTAAAACTCCTTCAAGACACCCTTTTATGGCATGATCTTAAGATACATTTGCACCCTGGTTACCCTCTCCTGGAAGCTGTTCAGGGTAAAGTTCTTAAAATGTGGTAGTTTCTCTCTCCAGGGAGAACCTGTGAATCATCTTTCTATTTAACTGGTTGCAACTTCCTTTGGTTTTGCAGTTTCATTTATCACAAGAATAAAAATATTGATTTGATTCAGTTCTCCAATAATATATCAATTTGTTTGTCTTTGGATAAAGAACTCACATTTAGAATGTGAACAATTAAGGTCATATTTATAGGAGGTTTAAAAATTATGATTCTTACCTACCTCTCTCCTTTTTTCACCACCATTCTTTCATGGTCACAGTGGAAGCAGAGAGCCCTGCACAGTACTGGGGACCATTTGTTTTTTTTTTCTTTGTTTCATGGGTTGCTATAGCCAGATTATTCTTTAAGCTATTGTAACGCCCCTTCTGGATTATTCTCCCAACTTTACATGTGAAGGTTAGGACTCCAGAGGCATGATTATTCTAGAAAGTAACTCTGAGGGATTGTGTTTCTGGTGCTATTGTCCACAAGCCCCCACTGGTGTGCTCCCCACTAACAATTATCTAGCCAGTCTTAATTGCTTTTTTTAAAAAATTACTGAGAAGATATAGAAAGCATTTCCTTTAAAATCTGGGGTTCACTCTGCCGCAAATACACCCAGCATTCATAGGAAGATTGGACTTAATTTTAGGAGTACAATAGTAGTGAGACAAGTGTAGACAACATATGTGCTTTCAAACAATTTCTTCACTGGAAGTCCTTTTCTCCCTTTGCACAGTCCCCATAAACTTTTCCTTAAATGTAGCTCAATGCTGGGCTCTAAGGATGAGAGCTTTGATAGAATCCACAGGTGCACTGCTCTCCATCACATGCTCCCTGAATCTGCTTCTCCTTAGGTGACTCCATGCCTGTGTCTCCTTACTGTGTCTCTTGACCCCTGGTGCAGGTGGGTCCATTGCTGTTGGATATTACTACTCCACGACACACTGCACTTCCTGTTACTGTTAGTCTTTGAATGATAATAGGACCTCCGATGGGGCCTCTGGGTTTTCTGAACTCACAAGTTGCCTCGATATTGTTCTTCAGTCGATCAGTCACATCTGACTCTTTGTGACCCCATTTAGGGTTTTCTTGGCAAAGATATTGGAGTGGTTTGCCGTGTCCTTCTCCAGCTCATTTTACAGATGAGGAAACTGAGGCAAACAGGGTTAAGTGACTTGCCCAGTTAATATTTGAGGCTGGGTTTGAACTCAAGTCTTCCTGACTTGAGGGCCAGCACTCTATCTACTGCACCATCCAGCTGCCATCATTTAATGATTCTCATTCACCTAAGATCAGGAAAGAACAAACACAAAGAGACAGAAGCGTCCCTGTGCTCACAGCCATCGTTGTCAAGAGAGAGACAGGAAAACTGCTTTTCCCCCCACCTGGCTCTGGGTGGGGAGGGGCAGTTCAAAGCAGCCCTTCTGCTTCAAAGCCAAGAGGCACAGAGATGGGTGGGTTACTCCTTTTGTATACTCACTGAGTTACTCAGCCACCCCTGAGTGATCATTTCTTCTGGCTCTGCAGCCAATAAAAGAACTCTTTGTCATCACCCCTTGCAACTGAGTCATCATGGCTGGAAGTAGGCTCAAGCCAAGCTTTCAAGTAGTCATTTGAAATAGAACTAGGTGGGGAACATCTGTGCATGCTTCAAGAACTGGTCCCCATGGGCCAATCCACTTCCATTATACTGCTGCTGATGAACCTCTCCGTATTTATCTATGTTGGTTCTCCAGTAGCAGGCTCAGCTTGTCACCAAACTATTGTGTTGTTGTTGCTTAATCATTTCGTTCATGTCTGACTCTTCATGACCCCATTTGGGGTTTTCTTGGCAGATGCTACCATGGTTTGCCATTTCCTTCTCTTGCTCATTTTACATATGAGGAAACTGAGGCAAACACAGTTAAGTGACTTGCCCAGGGTCACACAGCTAGTAAGTGTCTGAGGCCGGATTTGAACTCAGGAAGATGAGTCTTCCTGACTTCAGGCAGGGTGCTTTATTTACTTTGCCTCCCAACTGCCCCACCAAACTACACATGAAGCCTTTTGAGTTTGGCAGAAGTTGCTGGGACATATCCTTCATCGTCATAGCCTTTGAAGACCCAGAGTTACCTCCATGCCATAGTGAGGCATCAGAATAGGACTTTGTGATGGGCACGTTCTTTTTTTTTTTTGACAGTTTTTTATTTTATTTTACCAGAACACAAATACAAAATAGAGAAAAGAAACAAAAACATATCATAAACTTAAATGTTGAAACTTAAATATAAAGTAAGAAAGAAAAGCACATCATGTGCCTAACAGAACATAGGAGAGGATTCAAAATATGTAACAATAAATTTTCATTTCAAGAAAGCCTGTATGATAAATAATACACATTGTGTTGAGAATTGTCCATCTTTTCTTTGCTTCCTTGTGTTTTCTTTTGTTCTCTGCTGTGCACTTTTTAACTTTGTTCTTTTTTTCCTGTCCCCCTTCCCCCCAGAAGGCTACAATATAATTTAGATATGTCTCTTGATATATGCATACACATACAGATATATAAATACACTTATACATATATACATATATAATGTGTATGTAGACATATACTTTCCCAAGCATACTGTACTCCTGCTCTTTGATTTTTTTATATTTGTACATATCTTTTGTTTCCTATCCCTCCTGCCTCCTCTACTTTACTTTTACCTGCTACATCGCCTTCCTATTACTTGCCTACCCCCCCCCCCCCCCCCGCCTCCTTCACCAACCACCCTGCCCTCCTAATACTTGCCTTTCCCCCTCCAAGGATCCCTTCCCTATCCTCCCATTCCCATTGGTCTGAACTCCCTTTACTTATTCCCTCATTCTCCCCTCTAAAAGTCCCTCCCTTGTCCTAATCCCTCCTTTGTCCTCTCCCCCCTCACTATACCCCTATCATTTTATTTCTTCTAAATTTAGAAGACTTTTGTACTCTTCTAAATATATATGTATTGTTCCCTCTTAAACCCATTCCCGGTGAAAGTAGGTTATCAGAACTACCAACCCTCCTCCTCCATCTAATTCCTCTGTATCCAATGGGCAAATTCTAATGATAACAAAATGGACCTTTTCAAAAGTATATTGTAAAAAAGAAGAGAATCAAAAAGGGAACAGGGCCACTGTTTAGAGGGGGTGGGGCAATGATAGATGATGGAGACAGGGCAGATTTTTATTTTGCTTCTATTTTCTGCCAAGAAGAGCGAACTTTGAATTAGAAAGGTCAGAACGAAAGTGGCTAAAAGGGAGTTGAGATTCAAGAGAAGTAGAGAAATAAGAGCACCTAGGCAGTTGCAATGAGTTCAGGTCACCTGGCCAAGATAAGTGGGCCCAAAAGAAGTGGTGAACATGACTCACTGGCAGTGATCTTTGAAAGACTGTGGTTAATGAGAGAGGCGATACAGGACTGGAGAAAAGCAAATCCACTGATCTTCCAAAAGGAGGAATAGAGTCTGAACAGAGCAAATTAGGGGGCTTGACTTTGATTCCTGGAAAAATTCTAGAATTTTTTACTAAATATGTTATTTGTATACATCTAGGAAGGATAGAAGATCCTTGGTGGAAGATCACAAAGACCCAGTGTGGCTTCACCAAGAACAGGTCATGTCCCAATTTGGAAATATGTTTAATATGATTGTATATTTATAGCCTATATCAGGTTGCGTGCTGTCTTGGGGTGGAGGGAGGGTGAAAAATTTAGAACTCAAAATCTTATAAAACTTAATGTTGAAAACCAAAAGTAAATAAATAAATTTTTTTAAAAAATGAAAAAAAAAGAATAAGTCATGTCAGAGTAATGTAATATGACTGATTTTGGGCTAATTCTCTTAGGGCCAGCCTTGTTACATCTCTCTCTGGGCTTCTTAGATACCCTAATGAGTTTGGGGAGTCCCTTTTCTCTTCTACTGGTTCAAGTTCCAATTGGCTATATTTCTTCCAGTAACCAGCACCCTAGTTCTATTTAACCTTTTAGAAAGGGATTTTTATCTACAGGTATAGAAAGAACAAACATTTCCTCAAATACCTCAAGGACATAACTTCCTCATACCATCTTAGTCTGGGGTAGGGAGATAGGTGAGGAATAGGCTCACAGCTTAGCTTAATTGGTCCCACTAAGTACATGTCCAAAGCTGGCATCATTGCCTGATTCTTCTAGGCTGGAGCCCCAGATATTTGCTTCTCAGGTTGTGGTTACTGGGTTTCATATGTACTATGTGATATCACTAACTTACCCAGATGCAAGTGCCCTAAAACCATGGAGAGTCCTGATTCAGGCTGTTTTGAAGACTAACAATTCTGGCTATGCAGTCCTTAGGAAAAAAAATATTCCTTCCAGCCAACACAGAATGTCCACATGTGCTCCAGTCTTCATGATTTTTCTTCATGTAAGTAACTTCTTAACATCTTCCATGTAGAGGATACCATCTTAGCAAATTGATGGTGTTTGTGCATATGCCAGACCTTTATTACACTAATAACCTCATTTTCTTTCTTGATAGAGTTATTAACTTAGTAGATCAGGGTGATGTCATAGACATAGTTTGCCTAGATTTCAACCAAGCATTTGATGAAGTCCTTTCTGGTATCCTTGTGGGTAAGATAATAGAGTAGGCGACAGAATGATATCATTAGGCGAATTTGGAACTGGCTGAATGAACCGTTCTGAAGAGTTGGTTTCGTGGTCAAATGGTTTCATGTCAACTTGGAGAAATGTCTCTAGAAAAGTGCTCTGGGATCCGCTTTTAACTCCTGTGCTATTTAACATTTTCACTGATGATTTACATGGAAGTATAGGTGGCATATTTATCAGATTTGCAGATGACACAAAATTGGGAGGGAATAGCTCACAGATTAAATGACAAAGTTAGGAAACAAAAAAGTTCCAGGCAGCTTAGAATGATGGGACAAACTGAGTAAGAGGAAATCTGATAAGTATAAAATCCTAAGTGGGGTTAATACAATCAGTGTTAGAGGTACAAGATGGGGGAGACCAATTAGCCAATTGTTTCTATTAAACGATACTTGGGTTTCAGCATACTGATTGGTTGTCTGATTTTTTCTTCTTTTTCTTTTTCCCCTTGTCTTTAAAAAATGCTATTTGTTTATATGAGATGGCTCTCTGGGAGTGGGAAGGGGAAAGATGTTCGGGAAAACTTCGAGTACATAAAAAACAAAAGACATCATAAAAACTTACAAAATTAAGATTAAATTTTCTAAAAATATTGGTAAGCTTTATATAATGCAAACTGAATAAATCAGCTGTGTAACCTGCAGCCAAGCTGACTAATGTGCTCAGGACAGATACATTATCAAGAATGGGGGCGGGGGGGGGGGGGGGGGGGGGATGGTCTAGTTGAACTCCACCTTGCTTGGGTCACTTCTGGATTGTGTTTGGGCCTTGGAGCTATGTTTCAGGAAGGACGTTGATAAATGGGAGGGAATCCAGAGGAGGCTTGGATAGCAAGGGTGCCAGAGCCTGTGCTATTTGAAGATCGTTTGAAGGAGATGAGTATGTTTAGCTTGGAGAAAGGAAGATTTAGAGTTGACATGATAGCTGGCTTCCTATATTTCGAAAGCTGTTGTGGGTAAGAGGGTCAAGACTTGTTTTCTCTAGTCCCAGAAGGCACACCTGGGAGCAGCAGCTGAATGTTGTAAAGGGGCAGATTTTTGCTCGATGTAAGGAAAACTTTCTTAAAAATCAAAGCTCACTGAAAGTAGAGTTGGCCACCTTGCAAGCTAATGAGTTCCCTGCTTCTCGTTGGAGTCCTTCAAGCGAAGGCTGATTGACCACTTGTCTGGTGTGTTGGAGAGAGAATTCTTGATCTGGTAGACTCTGAACTACATGGCCTCTGAGGTCCCTTCTGACATTGAGATTCTCTAACATTTCCTTAATAAACCTTTTACATCCCAATCTTTCCTTGGTTGAATTAAGGGAAGGATTTACTGACACCCAAATCGAGAGAATCAATGCAAATGGTCAGATTTTCTTGGCAGTCAGGCATAGACTAGAGTTGGGAGGGGGTGGATATAATGAGAATCTCTTTGTGGAAGAGTCTTGGGAGCTCAGCTGCTTTAGCTATTTTGAGCCTGCTTTGGGGGAATGGAGGAGTTACTTCACATACCTTTGAAGGGTAAATTCTTTTCCATAGATCACTCATGCTCTTCTTACCTCTCTGCTTAGGATTCAAATTAGAGTTTTTCTGGACTTACAACAGAATAGAGAAGGATCTTATTAAAAAAAAAAAAAGAAGAGAAGAGAAAAAAGAAAAGAAACAGCAGTTTCCAGCCTTCTCCCAAAATTCAGTCGGGGGGGGGGGGATGGGGTTAGCAAGACTTTCTGATTGGGGAGGGGTCAACTCAGATGAGAGACCCAGCCCTTCCCCTAGCGGCTGAAATGATAGAGAAGGTGCTGGGGCCTCTTTCCTATAGCAGGTGTTGGAAGATGCATCATCACCTCCATTTTTGCTTACTTCCTCGTACTAGGTTTAGGGCTGTGTGGGGTATATGTGGATGCTTCAGACTGCATAAAAATGGCATAAGGATTAAAGGGCTATTTTAAAATCGTGATCACTATCATTAGAGGTGTATTTATCACATTAAAAAATGATGACGTATTTTACTTCCCTCATAGTCCTCAGGGTTACAAAATCTCCATGGGGTCTGATGAGGGCTGGGTTGAGAAAAGGCTGGATCCTCTGCCCTAAGGAGACATTTTTCTAGTGTCTAGCTAATGTCTCCTTCCCTTACCAGCCCTTCAGCAGGGGGCCTTGGTTTATTAGGATGCCTTGTGCATTCTGACTCAGAGAGGAAGTTCCTCCTTCCTTCCTAATTACATGTTTTTATGATTGAGGATCCTGCTTTCATTAGGCTGACTAAAGCTACAACCTTAGCGTCCACACTCACCTTTACTCTGAGTGTCCTCTCATTTTTCTCTAGGTCTGATGCTTTGCTGACTGGCCTGCCAAAAAGATTTGTGAGCCACCTTGGATAGGGCAGGGGGCCTCACTGGTTTTTGTTTTTCTTTATGCTTTGTCTCCTGCTTATCAGGATTGCATAGTGGAAAGCATGCAAGTACCTACCCTTTAGGCCAGTGATAACACCACCAGGCACGTGCCCCAAAGGAGGTCAAAGACAAGAAATCAAGGATCTATGTGCACAAAAATATTTAGAGGAGCATTTTTTGGTTATAGAAAAGAACTAGAAACAAGAAGGTACCCATTATTTGAGGGAATAGTTGAGGAAACTGTGGCATATGAATGCAGTGGAATGTTAATACTCCCTAAGAAATGGTGAGTACGAAGAATTCAGGAACACTAGAGAAGACTTTTATGAGCTGATACAAAGCGAAGTGAGCAGAACCAAAGACTCAATGGCTACAATGAGGTAATGAAATAAAAACACTGAAACATTTCTGAACTCTAATTGATGCAGTGATCATCTGTGACTGACAGTGAAGCAGGCATCTTTCTTCTCTGCTGAGAGGCAATGGTCTATAGGTGTGGAATCAATCAATCAACCAACCAAGAAGCTTTTATTAGGCAAGCACTTGCTTGCTTGTTATGGGCCAGGTGTCCTACTAGGTGCTAGGGGTGGAAAGACAAAAATTGAATAGTTCCTTCCTTCAAGGAACCAACATTCCATAGGAATGAAGCATAAATGTCAGATGTGGACAATGTATTTTGGTTCTTTTTGCTTAACTAGCTGTACTTTGTTAGAAGGGAGATTTTCATCACATGCTTCTGTATGGTGATTGTAGTGGTGGTGGGGAGTCATTGGTAGCTATGTAAGAAAAAAGAATATATATATATATATAATATATGTATACACATACATGTAGGATTTTTTTTAAACTCTGAGTCCTTTCTGCTTTCCTTTAGTGTGTGTGTGTGTGTGTGTGTGTGTGTGTGTATAATATAAGATGATTTGTGTTAGTTTCACTTAGAACTTTATATTTATCTCTATCAAATTTCCTCTTATGTAATCTGTCCCATTGTTCTGTTACTCAGATCATTATATACATCTATGTGCATAAGTGTGTAAATATATGTGTGTATGTATAGATATATAGGTGTATATATATATATATGTTTATATATACATATGTACATATATTGAGAGAGAGAAGA
Organism: Trichosurus vulpecula; assembly: GCF_011100635.1. Classification (NCBI taxonomy): domain Eukaryota; kingdom Metazoa; phylum Chordata; class Mammalia; order Diprotodontia; family Phalangeridae; genus Trichosurus; species Trichosurus vulpecula. The sequence goes on along the minus strand of NC_050574.1, from coordinate 434,567,427 downwards.
GAGAGTCAGAGAGAGAGAGAAGGGGGGAGAGAGAGAGAGAGAGAGAGAGAGAGAGAGAAGGGGAGAGGGAGGGAGAGGGAGAGAGAAAGAAAGAGAAAGAGAGAAGGGCAGATAGAGAGGGAGAAGGAGAGAGAGAGAGACAGGGAGAGAGACAGAGACAGAGACAGAGACACAGAGAGAGAAGAGAAAGCACATAGGACTCAAGTCAGAAAACCTGGAAACCTGGATCCAAGTCTTGGCTCATATACTTGATAGAGAGTCATTAACCTCTCTGAGACTCAGTTTCCTCTTTTGTAAAAGGGGATAATGAAATTTGTACCTTGTAGGGCTAACTTCTGCAACAAAGTGTGAGCTTTTATTTCACATATGTGAAATGGTGACATATACCCAGTGAGAAAGAAATCACAGATCCACTACAAATATAGTAATTAATATTCAGAATGTAACTGATGACACTGCTTCACACAACAGCACAGAGACTTCTGATGAGGGATGGATTAAAGGTAGGAGATAGAGGTAGAAACAGACCAAGCTAGGTTAGAAAAGTAGCCAAAAGATGTTTTTACCTGTGGTTCAATGGAAAGAGCTTGGTTTTGGAGTCTGAGGACCTGGGTTCAAATTCTGCCTCTGGTACTGTCTTTGTGATCTTGGGCAAGTCACTTCCTTGGACTGTGGTCTCCTTATCTCCAAAATAGAGTTTGGGTTAGATGTTTGAGTTCCTTCAGACTTCAGATATGAAAGACACCCACCCAAGTACCCAGAAGATTCTTGGGTGTAGACCTGGTTCATTAGCAATGCTGCTTCTTACCAAGTTATGCTTACTTGGTCTCTTCTGGCATTCCATCTACTATGATGACTCACTGGACTCAGCGATGTACAGAGCTTAGGTCAGCTAATGACCAGCTTTCCCACGTGTCCTAACTTCAGACCCCTTAGGGAAATTGTTCTCTTTGCCAATGCATCACTCCTTGCCTCTTTCCATTTCATTCAGTTCTGGTTTTGGGCTTTTTCTTGAGCTTTCTAGAATGTAGTTGGTGCCTCTTCTTTAGCTAGGTAATGAAAATGGAAGCTTGGTGGGGAGGGAGGAAGGAATCATTTCTAGGCATTCTGTTAAAACAGTGTTGCTGAGCTGTTGTTTCTTATACGTTGAGTAGGATTAAGGGATTGAGACTATAATGACCAGAGGTAGGTGACTTGGGTAGGTAGGCTGTCCTGTTCCCTCTAATGAAAAAAGGAATTGAGCTCTTGCTCGGTGAAGCTCAGCTGAACCCTGGTAAACATACATAGAAAGGGACCTGCAAAAATATGGAAAAGGTGATAGGAAAATATTCTAGATACAGGAGCTAAGAAATCAATCTCAGCTTTGGAGATTTACTTTTCCAGAAGCTAGTTTTCCAAAACTGCCCCTTACAAAAGAAGGTCCAAAGCCATCTGACCTCTGTCTTCCTCTCCCTCTACTGTTTTCCTCCTCCTCACCCCACCCTGTCCTATCCCTATTCCCAACTCGCCTCGGTCTGCTCTTCACAGCTGCACATTCTTCATTAAGAAGCAAAGCAAATTCAGATTTTTAAAAGGAGAAAGAAACCAAACTAATCTTTCTCATCTAATAAGGGTGATCAGTGGAATCCTCATATCTGCCGGCCTAGAACACTTCCCTTGGGGCTGGGTGTACATGTCCTGAGTTCCTGGGGATGGAAATATGCTCTGGTGTAACAAGTTGTATTAAAGATTCTTAGAGACTGAGCCAGGAAGAAGTATGACCTCAGTATGCTATAAAAGGAAAAGAAAGGACCCTCCTTTCCATCTCTTGCTTGCTTTTGGCCCTATGGCTTTGGGGCTTTTCCAGCAATCTGTTTCTCTTTTCTCTCTTTATTTCCCACCCAGGGCCATAGTGACTACATGATATGAAAGCAAAAACATGTGCTTGCTTAGATGACCTTCAGACTGGACCTCAAGTCTTTGACCATCTTTTCTGCTTTGTGTTTCTTTGTCAAAGCATAATCTGACTGAATAATGGTCCTGAGATCATCTCTTGAGAGGTGAACATCTCTAGCCTCAATGGCTACCTCATGAGTTTCTGAAAGGATGAAGAAAGCCCAAGAAATGCCCTATCTCAGAGATCTGGACTTGTGAATTGTCCAGACAGCATAGATCAGAGATTAAAGTGAAAAAAAGTTCAGTTGTCCCACAAAGTGCTTTTACTTTTGGGGGAGATTATGTTGACAGTAATGATTTACTGTTTTATGTTTAAAGACCTGTTTTCCTTGCTTATGAGTCTTTTGTATTTTAAGCAATTCTTTTGTGGTAGAAGAAATAAATAGCTGTCCTATACCTAACATCTATGTATATGGAGTACTTTTTCTACAGGGTTCCTTATTCATCTCTTTTGGAGAGCCAATTCAGCTTTATTATAGAGATTTTCCCCAGAACTTCATGTGCGGCAAGTTATAACAAACCAGAGAGTTAAAAAAAATAGTAAGCCTGATGCTTCTTTTAGGGACCAGGCCTCCCCACATGATGAATTTAGGTCCTCTTGAGCCAAGAGCTGGAACCTTTTTCTTGGAGGAAAGCCCTGGGGCTCCTGAAATACTTGAATGTTAACAATTACATCAGGAGAACTCCACAGGCTTTGTGCTCCAGGGCTCTGAAGTCATACTAAAATGTCAGACAAGGGGACAATATTGTTAGATAAGGAGGAGAGGGGTGCTCTGGGAATCGGAACTAGTTTGTGATTTATAGCACCAATAAGCATAATGACTGTCTTGGGGTTTTTCCTCAAGTTGTTTCTGATAATTTGGCCCCTTCACTGCCAGAGGAGTTTATGCTGGTGCCACAGTCTGGCTGGAAGGTAAGGCTATGCTGAGTGTGGTCTGATTGATTTCCCTGCTGATTAGCTGAACCAGGACAGCTCTTCCAACTGGGGCACCTAAAGCCTTGGAAGAAGGAAGAAGAGACACTGGAAGGCAACCAAGAAAGTGCTGCACAAAGGCTGAAGCAGAATGGAAGGACTGATTTGCCGGCAGTTTGTGGACCCTCCTGATCTCTGGATCCAGGCCACCCCGTAGCAAATTACATTTCTGCCTTTGTTATTTACTTTACTGACCAGACAGGTTGTTTTGTTTTATTTTGGCTTTTATTTGAGAAAGTTCTTCTCCCATATGTCACTGAACTGATGAGAGGGTCCTCCCCAAACTGGAAGAGCTTTACTTGTGGGCCCAGTGATAGGTTGTGCATCTGTTGTCCAAGGATCAGATCCAGTAAGTTGAGAGAGGCTTCTTTGCAGAAGACTGACAGCAAAGTGATTGAATTTTTCAGTTATTGCAACTCAGAAAGACTCACAACTCACGAGTTGTGTGTGGAGGGGAGTATGATCTACATCAAAAGAGAAATTCCCATTCTGATAAAATCTTAGTGTCTGGGGAGTATGGAAATATTTTGGTTTTTAGTGCTTCATGCTGGCTCTCTGAATGTTTCTTTTTTTCTCTTGCCCCTTCTCCTTTTTCCTCTTCCAATGTTCATTATTTTTACTCATAATCATTTTTTATTTATTTTAATTTAATTTTGTCCGTCAATAAACATTTATGTTTTTCTCCCTCCTAACTGCCTAATTTAAAAGGAAAAAAAAAACCCAAATCCCTACCACAAAATTTGCATAGTAAATGAAATCCTCCTGTTGTCCACATCCAAAAAATGTATGTTCCATTTTCCATCTTGAATTTATCACTTCTTTTTCAGGAGGTGGAATTGTAAGCAGTCAGTCAGTCAACAAGCATTTATTAAATACTTATTATGTGATAGGCAGTATTCGAAGCACAAAGAAATGAAAATGATAGTCCCTTGATCTCAAGGATGGTTGATCACTGCCTATATCAGAATTCTTGTCTTTCAGAGTTTTTTGTCTGGACAATGTTCTTGTTATTATATAAATTGTCCTCCTGGTTCTGCTCACTACATTCTGCATCAGTTCAACCAAGTCTTCTTAGATTTTTCTGAGCTCTTATTCCATTTGTCATTTCTTATAACCCATAGTATTCCATTACATGAATATACCATAATTTGTTCAGTCATTCTCCAATTGATGGGCTTCCCTTTCGTTCCCAGTTCTTTGCCCCTACCAAAAAAAAAGATGCCATAAACATTTTTGTATCTATGGGACCTTGTCCTCTTTCTTTGGTGTCTTTGGGATTAGATCCAGTTGAAGTATCAAGAGTGTGCATAGTTTAATTACTTTAGGGGAAAAATTCCAAATTATTTTCCAGACAACCTTGGGTTTTTTTTTGGAAGTTTTTTTTTTTTTTATATTGAAGTCTGTGTTTCTGTATCTCAGTCATTGCATTTCCTTCCTCTCTCCCACATCATCTGATCCTTTCTCCTTGCCCTCCACCCTAAAACAAGGTAAAACAATCCAAATGACTAGTGCAGTGACTATGTTTGACAGTGTAAGGAATACATTCAAAGCTTCTCCATTCTTGAGCAAAGGCAGAACTAGAGAATTACCAGCTAAATATGATAGCATCAAATTTGTGCTTTCCAATTTTTAAAAAAAATAGTGTTACTCCTCTTCTGTTTGAGGATCCCCAAGAAACTTGTTTGCTCTCCCATTCTCTAAGCTAGGAAGTTAGCCTTCTAATGTTTCCTCTAAGCACTGATGTGAGCCAGGTTGCTGCCCCGCCATTTTCTCTCTCCAGTGGGCTAATGAACACAATAACAGAAGCTTCCTTCTATGCTGCAAATACTCTCCAAGAGTCGCATTGTTGAAAGTGGGACAGCTGATGTCCCTTAGCTTAAAAAGAAAGAAATAGAATGAAACATTTTCTAGAACGAGTGTGCCTTCAGCCCCCTCTCCTTGGTGCACTTGGTCGAGCTTGATCATCACCCCTTGGTCCCAAAGGGACTTTCATCGAGGACTGGAGAGCCTCCTGCCAACTCACATCTTTACTTTCCTGCTGGCAGGCAACCTGGTTGTTGGGAGAAATCGGTTACAAAGCAGCATGTAAGAAGGGAGCATAAATATACCCTTCTCTTGGAGCCCTGAGAAGCCCTTTGTGCAGATGGCCAAGACACTTTCTGGGAGCAGACTTCTGCCTTCATCCCACCCCCGAGATGTGCCCCTGCCCAACTTTATGTACCTGCCTTTGCCCTGAACGTCTGGCATAAGCTTTGCTGAGAAGACAGATTGAGATAGGGTGTAGTCTTTAGGAGAAGTGGTGGATGCCAAAGGCCACAAAGATAGAGAGCGTTTCCTGAAAATGGGTCCTTCCGACTATTTTCTGCCAGGGAATAGCTGGAACAGAAGTTAGTGGGCACCTCCTAACAGCTTCTCTCTGGGTAATTTATGCTGTTCTGTGTTTTGGAATGTCTATAAATTACACTGTTTTAGGAAAATAAACATGAAAAGAGGCAGGGGTCTGTAGGGGGAATTAAACCAGATTATAAGCCCTAGGTTCATGTTCTAGCTGAGCTAATTTGGGAATGACCTTTCACCTCTTCAGGGCTTGATCTCCTTATCTACAAAGTGTGTGTGTGTGTGTGGTGGGGGAGGAAGGCAGAAAGAGGGAAGGAGGGAGGGACAGAGACAGAGATACAGAGGAGGGGGGAGAGAGAGAGAGAGGGGAGAGAGAAGAGAGAGTGAGAGACAAATAGAGAGAAGAGAGAGAGAGGAGAGAGCATATATGTATATGTGTACATGTGTGACCATATCTATGTGTGTATGAGAGAGAATGTAAATGTGTATGTACGTGTTTGTGTGTGTGTGAGAGAGAGGGAGTGGGGAGGTAAGGAGAGATAGACAGAGAGACAGACAGACAGTGTCTCTGAGGTCTCTCATAACTCTAACGTTGTACCAAACATCAATGAATCTCTCGTGTAAGGTATCCTTCCGGCCTCCCAAGTCCACATACCTTTAAGCCTCATTCCTCTTCATGTTTTCATGATCTGCCAAGGGTCAGTCAGCATCCAGCCGCAGAAGTGAATGAAATTAGGTCAAAGTGAGGAGAGGAGAGAGAGGAAGGGAAGCCATTCCACCCACAGTCACACCTTAGGTGGTGGCAAAAGCACCAGGGTTTCGGAGGAGCTGATTTCCCTAGGTGCAGAGTGGGTTGCATGTTCATTTTCCTCATGAGGCCCCACATAATAGTTGCTTATCTACATGATGAGGTGGGAGATATGCGCATGTAGCAGACGATTGCCTGTCAAGATCCGGCCGTGTGCAAAGGGCTCTCTGCTGTGGCTACCCTTGGGCAGAACTTTGAGGAGGTTGATGTTGGTCTGTGTTCACTCTTTCTGCCAATGGCCTTTTCCTGGCTTTCAGGTTTTCTTCTCTCAGGCTGCCAAGAATATTTTTTGGCTTAGGAGGACAATGGTAGGATAAATGTCTTCCCTCCAAAGTGATAGAGACAGGGCTATAATTAAGAATTTTTTTTAAAGCAGGACCAAGCATCCCCAGAGTATGCCCAGGGCAAGCAGCACCAAATGCACCCTAGATTGAGGGTGGGGGACGCGGAAGCCTCTTTCCTGATTTCCCCAAATCTTAGTGCTTCTCCTCCTCAAATTACTTTGCATTTATCTTGTATATTATCACCTGTGTACATATTGCTTCCTCCTGGTAGAATGTAATCTTCTTAAAGTATTGCACCTTTCATTTTTGTCTTTGTATCTCTACTGCCTGCCGTAAGGTCTGGTACACAGTGAGCTTGCTGAATTGAAGTAACAAATAGTGATAGAGACCAGGCTGTAACTAGGGGGTGGAGAGGGAGGAGGGAAGAGCTGGGGAAGGCGAAGGAGTTCCCTTCAGCCTGCTATTTTATCTCATTTTGTTTTATCCTATTTTATCTTATTATTCTGGTTGACTTTGTGCTAAGCCTTGTTACTATTACTGAAGGATTTCAATGGCTGTCTGTACCCTTCTAAAGCAGGTGCTCTGTAGCAAAGGTCCAATCACCCCACCCATGTTACTCCTCTGGTTAGATACTAGATATCATTTTCAATCTGGATTATTAGCATTTTGAAGAGAATAATAATCTAAAAGAATTAAGTGCCGATAATGAAATTTCAGATTTCAGGAGGTGAGATATTTTTTGGAGGGATAAAGGGAGGAGGTGGGAGTTTCTCAGATCATACCAGTTACACAGCTACTTACTATTCTCTCCATGAGGCTGATTCTGCCTTCCACCCCACCCCAAACACACATACTGGGCTGCCCAGTGAGTGAATGGCAGACAGGAAGCTCGTCTCTGGTTCCCTAGACCCATGGAGGTGGGAAGCTGTCTGGTATTCTCTGTGCGTTAGAAGTTCCTTCCCTAGTCAGTTTTTCCACAAAGTTTTGCTGGCAGGCAGCAAAGACTTCCATAACTCTTGCTATCTTTATAACAAGTCATTCAAATTTAAAACATCCTAAATGGGAGAAAAATATTTATAGAAATATTTCTATAAACTTTAAAACCTAGCCAATGACATTTTTGGAAACCACAGAGAGGAAAACGAACAACAATGAACAAAAAATGAAATGGACTGATTTTCTGGCAGACTTCTCATTTAAGAAACTAGTTTCATTTTGTCTTTTTATTTGTTTTTAAAGAGCAGAAATGTTGATACAGTATAGTGTCTTTTTAAAATAATTTTTAAAATTTTTGTTACTTGACAAATGCCAACAAATGGAACCATTTCCAGATTCAAATAACAGAAAAAGAGGATTGCACATGAAACCATCGATCTCCATCATGTTCAGCTTCATTTTTTAAAAAGGTATATAACAAATTCAATATGTTAGTCCTAAAGTCGTCCCAACTGTCTGTATTTCCCTCTGAGCCTCCTTCCGTTCTCTTTTATGTTAAAAAAAATGCTTGATTTGAGTTCTTGTCCTTTTCTTTTGTGTTGCTATCACTGCTCTTTTTTGTTCCCTCTTCCCCCAATTAGAACACCCTTCCATGGAACAAATGAGCACAGCCAAGCAAAGCACGTCTAAACATTGACCATGTGTATAAAGGGATGTCTCCTTCTGTCCTTTTAGTCTCTTACAGCTCTTTTGAGAGATGGGAAACATGTTTCGTCACTGGGATTTTGGAGTCCTGGTTGGTTGTTTAATTGCAGAGTCCTAAGTCTTTCACGGTTTCTTTTTTTCCTTTATAATGTGGTAGTCATTGTAGAAATTGTTCTATTGGCTCTTCTCATTTAACTCTGAATCAGTTCATACGAATCTTTCTAGGTTTCTCATTTTTTAAAGTGTGTGTGTGTGTGTGTGTGTGTGTGTGTGTGTTTAACATTTCCTTGCAGAGGTAGAAGACTATGGGTGGGGAACATTGTACGTAGTCACACATAGTTGTTGTGTCGATCGGGTCTTGCTTAATTGCTTTATTTAATTACCAAGAAAAAGCTTGTAGGGGAGAGTGGGGTTGATGAAGACAGGGGTGAGTATATGAGAAAATGGCTAATGTAAAAAGGCATAAATAAAGTGTTCATTTAAACAATTAAAACAGCCATTTTCTCCTTTAGAAAGAGTGGGTATGTGGGGTGAATCCAACACTCAAATAAATTAAAATTTTATCCTGAAAAAAAAAACTTAGCATGCCAGTCACAGGAGAGGGGGAGAGAGAGACAGAGACAGAGAGAGAGACACAGAGACACAGAGAGATAGACAGAGACAGAGCGAGACAGAAGAGACAGAGACACAGAGAGGGACAGAAAGAGACAGAGAGGCAGAGGCAGAAACAGAGAGAGAGAAAGGGAAAGAGACAGAGAGAGAAGACACAGAGACACAGAGAGAGACAGAGAAAGGGAGAGAGACAGAGAGAAAGGGAGAGAAACACAGAGGGAGAGAGGAGGAGGAGGAAGAGGAGAGAGAGAGAGAGAGAGAGAGAGAGAGAGAGAGAGAGAGAGAGAGAGAGAGAGAGAGAGAGAGAGAGAGAGAGAAAGAGAAAGAGAAACTGAGAGATTCCTAATGGTCATGTTTATTAGCTTATGGAATAGTTTCCCATGGGAAGGAGCAGGAATTCTACTTTGTGAGTTATTTAAAACTTGGAGGCTTTCTTTCCTTTTCTGAAGTGTTGAGGGGGTGTTACTGTGTTCATAGTTGCCCACCCACCCACCCCATATTCAGCACAGGGGCAGTTGGGGGTAGGAGAGAAGTAAAGGTGGTAACTGTGAGCTTGGATTCTTTGCCAAGGTCTTTGACCTGCCCCCTCTCAGTAACCCCAGCTGGGGAAAGCACTGATATGCCTGTATGGTTTCCAGCACAATCCTGCTTTCACTAGCCGGGTGGTCAGCAGAGAGACTTGGGAGGCCTTCTCTCTCCCTAATTTCTTCGATTCTGAGGGAGCCTCCAAATGTGTCAGAAAGAAAATCTTTTCCTGGCGGGCATTTTCAGAAGCCAAAAAAACGACCCAGGCCAAAACCTCCTCATGAACCCTGTTACTGCTCTGTTCCTGTTTGGATTTTTATGGAAACTCGCTCTCCCAGACACACATCCTGTGGGGTTGACATCATTCCCCTGCCCTGATTTTTATGTATGAATGGATTATGTCAGATGTTTAATGGGGTCACTGGAAACTCAGGCCATTGGAACAGTTTTAATGAATGCTCTTGTTAGCCAGCCCCCCTCATTTACAGATGCATTGTGTTAGCCATGAAACTATTCACACCAAGCCTCTGTGGGATTTTCTTTAACATTCCTTTCTTGGGAATACTGGCTACCCCAGCTCTACCACTGATTTGCTGGGGGACTTGGGGAAAGTTGGTTAATCTCACAGAGTCTCAATTTAAAACAGGGCTAACAATACCACCAGGGTCCTCATAGGCCTGCTGTGAGGAATCATATTATAGCCAAAGCATTGAACCCCTGAGCTTCTGAAAGCTGCTGGTGGAAATCAGGAAACCATACAGTCTGGGTCTATTACCGATTTATATTTTCTAACCTCATTTGGGCCCTCGCTGCTGCACAGCAATCTTTTTATTTATCGATGCCTCCCTTTCACACTCCCCAAATCACCTGCTCCTAAACTTATCTCTCCTCAAGTCCCCAAAGGCCCCTTCTCCAATTCTTCCCCTTGCCCCCTCAGTCTTGATCCTTCTACTTTACTGAGAAGACTGGGGCCATTCATACTGAGCTGTCTTATCTTCCCCTCCATGTCCTGAGACCACCTTCCATCTCCATCTGTCTTTTTCTTCTTTGTTCCATCCTAGAAGGAAAAACTAGCCCTTCTCTTTGCTAAGCCTAAGCCCTCTGCCTGTGCCCTTGATCCTGTCTCCTCCTGGAGCTTGCCTCATCAATCATTCCTTGGAAGTCAGAATCATGGAGTGGAAAGTCTGTTGGATTTGGAGTCAGAGGACCTGGCTTTAAATCCTGACTCTGTCACTTACTACCTGTATGACCTTGTAAAAATCACTTAGCCTTTCTGGGTGTGTTTCCTGGGGGTTGCACTAGATCAGGAGTTCTTAAGTTGGAGTTCAGGAACTTGTTTTGTAATGTGTGTGTGTGTGTGTGTATGTGTGTGTATGTATGTATGTACAATATGTGTATATGTGTATACATATCAATGTATACACATATATATGTATAACTCTATTGCAATATAATTGGTTTCATTTGTAATCCTACGTATTTTATTTTATGTATTTAAAAATATTATTCTGAAAAGGGGTCTATAGGCAATACCTGACTGCAAAAAGGTCCATGACAGAAAAAAGGCTAAGACTCCTTGAACAAGATGATTCCTTCCAGCACTAAATCTGTGATCCTATGATCTCTTTATAAAGAATAAATTTTTATTGATTTTTTTTACATCACTATTAGTTTTCTCTGGTATCCTCCTCTTCTACCTCCCAGAGAGCTTTCCCATATAACAAATAGTATTTTTTTTAAAAGATGAAAAAAGGGAAAGAAAAGGAAGAGAGATCTTTTTATCTCTTAATGTGATCTCTCTCTATCTACCAGTAGGCTGCTACAAACATGCTCACATATTCTCTATCTTAAATTTTTTTTTTCTCTTGATCCTACCACCCCCTTCAAGCTATTCTATACTGTTTCTCTCTCTTTTCCCTCTTTTATCTCCAAAAAAGATTAGATTTTATTTGTTACCTCTACTTCCCTCTGAAGCCCATCTCTCTGGATCTCTCGCCCCTCCCCTCTACTCTACAGAAACTACTTTCTCAAAGCGTAACAACCATCATTTTTATTTGAATTTTTGTAAAGGATTATTTACCTCGAAGAAATATGCACTTAGGAGTGTTGCAGGTGCCTCTGGGTTCCAGGTCCTTCATGAGGAGATAGAAGTCTGGGCACTTCTACCTCCTGAGAACTCAGTATTGCCTCCTCACTTGAACACAGCCTCATTTAAATCCAGTTCACTTGCAAGTCGAGACGTCACCCTCCTGATGTCATCAGTCCTCTTTGAGAATGAAGGATGAACGACAAACAGCAACAGCAACATAGCCAATCAGGAAAGAGGACCCCTGCCATCTCATATTTGTCAAATCTAAGGACTTTTCTCAGTCTTCATCTTTTTAGACCTTCCTATAGCATGAAAAACTGCGTGCTGTCCGTTCCTTCCGTGTCCTCATGATACTGATTTATCTTACTTCTCTTCCAGCCCAGTTCCCTCCCAGCTTTCTACATTAGTTCATCAATTACCTCCCGGTTTCTAAGCATGGATTATCCTCCCAGGCTCTGTCTCAGGTCGTCTTGTCTTTCCTGTAGAACTCTTTTGCTTGGGGATCTCACCTCCTTCCCACAGCTTCAACTGTAATTTGAAAACAAGTTTTATTGAAGCTTTGTGTTTTTCATACATTTTTGTTGTTCAGTGACTCCATGGATCATACACAACTGTCCATGGGGTTTTCTTGGCAAAGATACTGTTTTGTCATTTGGCAATTATATTTACCATTTTCTTCTCCAGTGGTTTAAGGCAAGCAGAGGTTAAGCTACTTGTCCACAGTCACACAGCTATTAAGTGTCTGAGGTTGGACTTGATCCCAGGTCTTCCTCACTCTGGCCCAGGGCTCTAACTATTGAGCCATCTAGCTGCCTCTCTCTTTTTTTTTTTTACTACATACACAGTTCCCAATACTGAGGCCTTTGTAGAAACCCAAAGACCAAAGTGGAAGGAAGTTAGTGCACAACTTTTTGTTCATACATGACTGTGTGCTCAGTGTAGCCTCTGAGGCTGAGATGCCACTGAATTTGGCCTGACAATCAACACAAGAAAAAAGAGGCCTTCCACCAGCCAGCACCACACCATCCATATATGGAACCATTGGTCACAGTAAATGCAGAAATTTTGAATGCCATGGATAAGTTCACTCACCTTGGCAATACATTCTCCAGCGCCGTATGCATAGATGATGAGGTTGATGCTAGTTCAGTGTTTGGGAGGCTCAGAAAGAAAGTGTGGGAGAGAAGAGCCATTAGGCTGCCTACCAGACTGAAGGTCTGTCTGCAGAGCATTGTATGCCTGAGAAAACTGGACAGTCTACCAGCACCACGGAGGAAAATGAAACCACTTCCACTTGAATTGTCTCAGGTAAGTCCTAAAGATCACCAGGCAAAATAAAGTACTGGTCTCTGAGGTCCTCTCTCAAGCCGAACTGCCAGGCGTTCAAACCCTACTGCAGAGACTGCTACTCGGATGGGCTGACCAGGTAATTCAAATGCCAAACTCGCATTTACTCAAAAGACTTTATTATAGAGAATTCACAGATGGTAGGTGCTCATGTGGTGGTCAGAAGAAGAGGTACAAGGACACTCTAAAGGTATCTCTGAAGAACTTTAATATCATCTAGGAAATATGGGAAATGCTGGCACAGGATGGCCCAACGTGGCGTGTCTGCATCAAAGAGGGCACTGTATGCCATGAGCAAAGCAAAGTTGTGAAAGCACAAAGGAAACATGAGCTGTGCTAATCCAGTGCAGCTTCTGCTCTAAATGTTCTCATGGATCATTTGTGCACCATTGGGTGGTAGTGCCTTCCAAACTCATCGTAGTCTGTTCAGCCACAGCTGAATGTGCCAGACACTGACTCCAACATTATGATGTCCTTGAAAACGAAGGATGAACAATAAGAAACCCAACTTTTTATCAAAGAAAAATAGCATAGTGACACTTGTCATATCTAAATGTCTATGGGACATTCCCTACACACAATCCCTCACTCATCTAGAAAGGAAGCCATTGTGTGGTATTCATTTGATGTGAGTCCTGCTGCCCCTCAGTGCTGTGCTTATATTGTTTGATTCCTTTTACACACACACACACACACACACACACACGTATGTGTGTGTAAATATATGTATGTGTATCCATATACACACACATATTTGTTCTCCCAGCTCCACCATTTTCATTCTACCCTAGTTCATACAGGGTTTTCCATGCTTCTCCAAATTCCTCATGTTCCTCATTTCCATGGCACGCAAACATTCCATCATATTCATAATGTGCAGCTGTCCTGCTCTTCTTCAATCAATGACCATCCACTGTTTCTAGTTTCTTGCAACCACAAAAAGGTGTTGCTACAAATAGTCTAGTATTTGTGCAAGTTTTTCTTTTGTCTTTAACCTCCCTGAGGGTTATATGCCCAGTAGAGGGATTGCTGGATCAAAGGGTAGGAGGGTAGTGATTTCTTTTGCACAATTTCAACTTGTCTTCCAGAATAACTGGACCAATTCACAGCTGTATCAATTTGTGCACCTATTCATGGGTTCACTTGTTACCTTATGCGGATGATTCCCAAAACTAATCTCTCCTCTGGATATAAAAAATGACATTTATCACCTACTATGTGCCAAGCTACTATTAAACACCTACTTTACCTGTGGCTCCAAGAAGCTGTAGCATGCCTAGCA